>NC_084843.1:54945473-55570473 GCF_033115175.1 Lepus europaeus
AACTTTTGGGTTATAGTGGTTTTTTCCTCACGTAACCACCCTCCAACACGCAAACCATCCATCTCCTTTTCCCTCTCCCATCTCGTTCTTCATTAAGATTCGTTTTTAATTATCTTTATATATAGGAGATTAACTTAGTATATACTAAAGTAAAGATTTCAACAGATTGCACCTGCACAGACACACAAAGTATAAAGTACTGTTTTAAGAATATTTTTACTGTTACTTCTCATAGTACAACAGATTAAGGGCAGAGATCCTACATGGGGAGTAAGTGCACAGTACAATGACTTTTTAAAATTCCAGATAGGAAAATGCATTCACAGTCTCTGGATTACTGCATCCTTTTAAATTCTTTGTACTTCATATAGTGCTCTTCTCAGTAAATAGCTTGTTCAAAATAACATTTATCTCCAACTTGTACTTGACTCAAAATAATTTCAAATTACTCACTGTTCGGTGAATTTTAGACTTTTATTCAATAAACAGTTATTTGCAGCTTTCATTAATCCATGTTTGGCTGTATTATGCATATGCAAATAAATAGAATATGGACTCTATAATATCTACTATCTTGAGTAAAAACATCACATATATACAAATACTTTCAGAAGAATATAAATGAATAAAATTTGTGTGAACTGACTTCTTTGAAAATTCTGAGCTAGTAAATATGTCTGGCATCCTAATGAGATATTCTATCCACAAGTTCCCTCTCCACATGGCCACAGTGGCCAGAGCTGGGCCAGTTGGAAGCCAGGAGCTCTGAACTCCATCTGTGTCTCCCATGTGGGCAGCATGAGTGCAAGTACTTAGGGCATTCTCTGCTGCTTTCCCAGGCGAAGTAGCAAGGAGATGGATCAGAAGTCAGACTGCTGGGACTTGAACTGCGTCTCTGAGAGTGGATACCAGTGTCACAAGCCAAGGCTTAACCAGCTGTGGAACAATGCTGGCCCATATATAATTCTTAAAAAAGCAATCTTGGCACATGGACTGTCTGAACAAAATTGCAGAAGTCTATGTACACATTCATTTAATTAGTCTGGATCATTATTACTGATTTTTAAAATTCAATCATTTTTTACCTCTGTGAAGAGGAATAATTCTCATGTTATTTACTTAGATTTCTGAGAGTGCAGAGTCTAGTGCTGGTCATAAAGTAGTAGATCAATGAACAGTAATAGATCCATAAATATTGGTTGAATCAGATTTAGAACACTAAAAAGAAAACATAAATGTACTGAAAAATACCACATGTACTTTGAAAAATAGAATTATTCTTTTGTTAATTGAAATCTTGGGATAAGTGATATAGTCTCAACCTATCATAAACATTATCATTTAATAATTTGATAAAGACTGATGCCATTGGTGTAGTATAGGATTTAAAAAATCAATATGAAAGTGAAATCACTAGGCATTTTGTGCAAAATTATAATTTTGCTTATGTTTTTTTTCTGATGTAGAATAACAGAAAAACAACAGGAAATATTTCCAACAGTTCTTTGTTTAATGAAGCATACACTGTGTAGTCTTATTTTATTTACAAGTGCATTTTTTTTGGATTTGCTGCTAGAATAGCAGGGCAAGAGAAAGAACAATTTAATAACAAGTCTGTGAAAGTCACTGCGAAGGGTAATCACGAGTTCTCAACTATTGCAATGCAAGTAGTTCTACTTGGGTTTGAAATAACATGAAGTTTCAGTCCCTTGGGAAAAATTATACCATGCAGCCTGAGTGGAAACTGTCCCCAATAAACTGTTCATGGACTTTACAATCAATGAACTGTATAAAAGAGACTCAATTTCCAAAATTGCATGTCAAGGACTAAATTTACATGATATATCCACTTGAGGTAAGCGTAACCCCACATGCTGGTACATGAACTCCTTGGGGACAAATGGGGTTTCACCAAGCAACTGCCTTACCTCCTTGCCGGAGCACTTTTTGTGACTGTAAATGAACACTGCTGCTTAGTTGAAAAAACCCACTTACATAATTATTATCATTTGGAAGCAAAAATATAATAGCTCCACTATTACTTGCGGTACCAATCTGTGTAATAAATGTTCCCAGAGACAGAAATAGCAATCTTCCTGTAATAACAGATTCAATCAGATCAACTCTGCCTCACAGGGCAACTGGAAGGTCTAAATAAGATATTCCCAAATATCAACTTGAAAACAATGGGGGAAGCTGGTAATTTCTTAACACAGAACCAGGTGTAGCCAACTATTTAAAAAGACCTTATTTATTCCTCTACATCTGTATCATTTATAAAGTGACTCTTTGGTTCCTACCAATAGGAAGTAGTCTTTCTACAGCCCCTTAAATTTGTGTAGGATTTAGGACTTGCTCCAGTCAAAGTGATTTGACAGAAGTGGCGCTTGGACAGTGCTGAGCCTAGATTTCACATTATATTCACATTTTCATTTTCTCTCTTGGAACTCTGCTGTTATGTTGAACAAGTCAGAGCTACCCTATTGGATCATGCGTTAACGCAAGGAACAGACCTGGGTCAGGCCAGCCAGGAACATTCTCAAACAGCCAGCTGTCACTTACCTCTCCACCCATTCACACATGAATGACCATCAAAAACAGTCATATCTGGCACTAAGAATCCCTCAAACATTCCACTCACCTGTGATAAATAATAGGGATATTTCCACTCATGTTAACATATTAACTGTTGCACAAAACAACCATCCCCTAGATAAAATTTCAGAAATAGAGAACAGGTTGGTAGTTTCTGGGGATGGATAGGTGGAGAAGACTAAGGCTGGAAGGACATGGATTAGGTGGCAGGTGACCCCTGTGGTGATGAGAATGTTCTGTGTACTGACTGTACAGTATGTAATCTCCTGGTGGATATACTGTTCTGCAGTTTAACAGAAATTACTGTTGGGGGGAACTGGGTCAAAACTACATGTGAGGAGCATGTATTTGTCCTAGAGGTTGTGACCATTGTGAAGACTCCTGCATCCCAGATCTGAGTGCCTTGGGAGTTTCAGTACTGATTGTGTTCCAATTTCAGCTTCTGGCTAGTGTGCAACCTAGGTAACAGCAAATAGGATAGCAAGTATTTGGATCCCTTCCTACTTTGACTTTGAGGCTCCTGGCTTTGACCTGGCACAGAACTGGCTGTTTCATGCATTAGAGCACAGCTTGCTAGATGGGACTTCTCTATCTCTCTCCCTATGAAATACAAATATTTTTAATAAAAGAGTATGTAGGATCTCTATGTATTTCTTACTATGACAAGTAAATTTATAATTAGCTCACATTGAAAGCTAATTAAAAGAACTAGTATAAATGAAGATGCATAAAAGATACCCAAGTTGAAATGTGAAGAAACAAAGGAACAAATAAATAATAGGAGCCATAGTGCAATACTTACAGTATACTTTATAAAGCTCTGGTATGTGAAATTGAAATCTCAGAAGAAGGAAAAAATGAGGTCAGTGCAATATATGAATTCATAGAGGTTGAAAACTTACATAAAGAAATATATAAATTCAAGGGAACATCCAGAATTTCAGAAAAATGAATTAGTCAAATCGAGGTTGAAAATATATGTATACAAAAACCAAATCATTCTCCCTAATAATGCACTAACCATTGACCATTAGGCTGGCATTTTATGACATCTCATGAGAAATTGAGAGTCAGAAGAAGTAGTAAATTTATTTTATAAAGCTTAAAACAATGGTCACAGCAAACTATTTACCTAGAATTCCATGAACAGCAAAAAAAAAAAAATACCAGGAACAGAACAATAATGAAGGCATTTTCAAGCAAATAAAAACAAAAAAATAAGCAGATGACACAAAAGGAATTATTGAGGGGTATTTTTCAGGTAGGAGGAAAATTGCCTAAGCAGAATGCTTGAAATTCAGGAGGAAAAATTAAAAGAGCATAAACAGAATTTTATATTATCTTTGCATTTTTTTTGTAGAAAGGGTAAAAATGCTGATTGATAAGAGAATTCAACAGGTTGAATCATTTTAAATTTTACCAGTAGTTTATATTTAAGCTAACATAAGATATAGAAGGGTAAAACTATATTCTATCAAAGAAAGGTAAGAAAAGAAAGATAGGATTGATAAAGGCATCCTAAAGACAAACAGAACAAAAGTTGAGAAAAGTGTGACTTAGACAACATATTTTGGAGGGTGGAATTGAATGGATCAAAGAGACAATGATTGAAATACTCTGTAATTTAAAAGTACTTTCCACAAGAAGTATGTCTAAAATATAAGAATATAGGGCACAGAGTTTTTAAAAGTGGCAAAGTACCTCCTTCTTTGATGATTACTTTCTCTGAAGGGAGGAGAGAACTTCCACTTTGATTATGACCCTGTCTGAATAAGATCGAAGTTTGCAAACTCAAAAGGCTTCCATAGCCTTGGAAACTCATGACTAGAGCCTAGGGAGATTACTGATGCCATAAACAAGAGTGTCAAATTGTTAAGTCAACAACAGGAGTCACTGTGTACTTATGTCTCATGTGGGATCTGTCCTTAATGTGTTGTCCAGTGTGAAATAATGCTATAACTAGTACTGAAACAGTATTTTACACTTTGTGTTTCTGTGTGGGTGCAAACTGATGAAATCTTTACTTTATATACGGAAGATCAATTTAGGATATATTAAGATAATTGAAAATGAATCCTGATGTGAATGGAATGGGAGAGGGAGCGAGAGATGGAAGGGGTGCAGGTGGGAGGAAAGTTATGGGGGGGGGGGAGCCATTGTAATCCATAAACTATACTTTGGAAATTTATATTTACTAAATAAAAGTTAAAAAATAAGTGGCAAAGTAAATACTATTAAAACATTGATCCTTACAAAGTTCATTTGTCTATTTTGATAGTCAAGTCAGCCTTTAAGGCAAAAAGCATTAATGATGAGAAAGGGTATTTTATAGTGATATAGCTTTATTCCATCTGATGCACTTTTTAAAAAAAAATTTTGACAGGCAGAATTGTAGAGACAAAGAGAAAGGTCTTCGTTGGTTCACTCCCCAAATGGCTGCTAAGGCTGGCGCACTGTGCCAATCAACCGGGGCAGAACCGGTGCCCCAACCTGGACTAGAACCCGGGGTGCCGGCACCACAGGTGAATGATTAGCCAAGTGAGCTGCAGAGCCGGCCCATCTAATGCACTTTTAAGGAACCAGGGACTGCTTCCTGCAATTAGCTATAAAATACAAAAACAAACAGAAATCAAACAGATGAAATTAGTGTCTCAGAATCATTTCAACACCACCTGCCTTCTCCACAGAGATCAATACTTAAACCCCTAATCAAAGTACCTATTTTGTGGTCAACTTTTAGTAACAGAATTCCATTTTATGTACAGGCTTCAAACAATTTATAAAAAGTAGGTTGACAGTGTAAGGGAAAGAGCATGGACTTTGGTGTCACACCTGAGTTCAAAAGATGGTTCTAATCTCCAGCAGCTGTGTGACTTTGAAGCGAACTTAACTTCCCTGAACCTCAGTAGTATACCTTAAATGGTTGGTATAATTGTACCAGTTAACAATATTGGTTATGAATAGATCATTTCAATTTCACAGGGACATAATATGAGGTTAATTCTAAGCATGCAAATAGACTATCTCATAAATTTATGGGAATGTATAAAAATGTATAAAATTTGGATAGGAGAGGATATGTAAAAAAGGGGGGGGGGATAACCATTCACTAAGTTCCACCTCTGTTCTTGTCAAGTGTAGTAGCCTTCCTCTTTCTGCAGCTCTTAGATCAGGAAAGGTTACTTTAAAAACGAGTCTGATGGACTGAAATTTGGGCCAGTGCTCACTTATATCCAGTTCACAGTGTAGACAGGAACAGGGTCATGTTGTACAGAACATCTGCTTAATTGCAGCTGCCATGAGGATAATGAGATGACCATGAAGTTTATGCTGGTACAAACAGAGCATCCCTAATTTTGCAGTGCTTCTGTGAAAATTAAATGTATTTAAATCTTCCGGTAAACTAAAAATAGAACTACCATATGATCCAGCATTGCCACTACTGGATATGTATCCAAGAAAAACAAAATTAGTCTGTGGAAGAGACATCTGCACTCCTAAGTATATTGCAACATTATTCACAGTAGCCAAGAAATGGAAACAACTTATGTGTACTTCAGTTGGTGAATGGATAAACAAAATGTAATACCCTACACAGTGGAATACTACTCAGTCACAAAAGAGGATTCAATCGTGTCATCTGCAGTAGCACCAATGGGAGTAGAAGTCATTATGAAAAGTGAAAAAAGCCAGAGGCAGAAAAACAAGCAGTGCATTACCTCACTCATATGTGGAATCTAAAAATTTGATCTCATAGAAGTTTAGAAAGGAATCATTGTTACCCGAGGCAGTGAAGAGTTGGGGTTTGGGGGGGCGCAGGGAGGGAGGGAGGGTGTCCCGGGAGAGAAAGGTTGAATAGGTAATGAGTTACAGTTAGATAGGAGTAAGTATAGATAGATTTGGTGTTACATTGCACAAGAAGAAAACCATAGGTTTTAAAATGCTTTCAGCCTAACAAAAATGGAAATATCTGAGGAGATATGTGTGTTTGCCTAATTGGATAGTACAAAATATTATTATGATGCATTGAGATATAACACTGTATCCCATGAGAGTATATAATTTATGTCACTTAAAATTTGTTTAAAATTTTAAAAGTACTCTGATAATCATTACTAATTATTTGAAACTTTCAAATAAATGATTAATTCTTTTAATATGCTTACCTTTTTATTTTATGTATTTTAATCATGTATATATAGCAAATGTACACATAGATTGCAGATATATATACATATCACTTAGTTGAGATTGTGCAATAAAAGCACATATATGAGATTGTGCAATAAAAGCACATATATTTAGACAATGAATTTTTCAGTGCATATTATACACAAAAGTTCTTTATGGATTATTTATAGCTCTTTATAAATAACTCTTTAGATTGGCTGTTTCCTTATACTTAGTATTCAAGTGCTGTAATTACTCAATTTACCTAAACTAGCCTTTATCTTCAAAGCAAATTGGAGACTTAGCCTGAACAGATTGTGAAGGGTGGCAGTAATATTCTGAAATGGTAATGTATTCAATTTGTTCCCTTTTCAGACAATGATATCTGATTGATAATGTTTTTGATGTCAGATAAAATGCACAAAAGAGAATTAACAGATATTCATATGAGCATATCTTTCATAAACACAATATGTTGAATTTCAAATTCCTTTAAAGCTAATTGTTTGTAACATCATTTAACAAGGAATCATATTTGTGACATTTGTGCTCTGTGATAGTTCTTGTACTTCATAGCCATTATCTCACAAGTCCCAATAAAGGAAGCATAAATTAATCAAAATTTCAAGAGTTTTTCTGTTCTTATTTCATGCTTACTATATGAGGAATTTGTAGTGAAATCATCTCTGAAATATGTAAGGTTTCTGTTTGAGATGGAGCACTTTACAGTCCCTGTTAAAATGGATTCGCTTGTTTATAAAACAAGAAATAAAACCATTGTATATCTGAATAAATAAGTAAAATAGCACATAAATACCTTCATGTCTTAGTTTATTTTGTGTTCACGTTTCTTTTGGTTAATATCCAGGATCCAATATGTAACATGCATTCCTCTGTTATACTGATGTTGGCCATGAATCCAAATGGCATTCATATAATCATTTTTAAAGATTTATGTACTTATTTGAAAGTCAGAGTTACACAGAGAAAGAGAGGTCGTGCACCTGCTAGTTCACTCCCCAATTGGTCGCAACGGCTGGAGCTGTGTTGATCAAAAGCCAGGAGCTTCCTCCAGGTTTTCCTATGGGGCTGCAGGGACCCAAGGAATTGGGCCATCCTTTACTGCACTCCCAGGCCATAGCAAAGAGCTGGATTGGAAGTGGAACTGGATTTCGAACTGGTGCCCATATGGGATGCCAGCACTGCAGGCAGAGGCCTTACGCGCTACACCACAGTGCTGGCCCCTATAATCATTTTTGAATTGTATGTGTTCCGGGGCATTTGTTCAAAACTGAAAACTTTATATTTCTCAGGTAGAAAACTGAAGAAACCTGACGTTAACCTCTTCAAATTAGAAATAAAGTGTCATTTACAGACTCAAATTTTCTTTTTCAGGGGATAGTAGATATACTGGTGACATTAATATGAAACTCAGAAGATTCCAGGGATTTCTGAAAGGGTTTTTTATGATAAAAATATGCTCACATATTTAGAAACATTTTCAGTTTAGTGCTGTCCATTTTCTTGGTGTCTGACATTATGAAGTATATAATCCTTATAGATTATCATCTTGATTTACTTTCCCCCAATGACTTCATGAACCCTAATTATAGAAGGGAGATTTGAATGCATCCTAAATATTTATTATTGATTACAGCTTAGATGCTAAAATTAATTAGAATGCAAGCTTCTTAATGGAAAGTGCTTTCATGTATCTATTCCTATTCTTGATAAAACTGTCATGGTACTTTATAGGTAACAATTACAGAAGAGTTAAAAATAACATGATTTTTAAAGATATTGAAAGGCACTGGCTCTTTTTTTATTAATGGATAATGTCTATTAGAATTTCAGTAAGTTGTCACCACTATAGTATCAACCATAGGATACACGTACTATATATAATACATAGTATATGTGCTAATAAAGTAGCAATACATACATGCTTATATGTATTCGTTAAAATGGTACACTTATATTATTATATATAGTATGTATTTAGTATAAATATAGTACATATATATGTATTTAGTGTAAAAATAAATGAGTGCTGGATAAATTGAATTAGATTGATCAGATTCACACATCCGCTTAGGCAGTCAGAAAATTTGGACGATAAACACCAATATACTTGATTCTCCTAGTATGTTTAACTACAACTATGACAGTTTTCCCAAATTTGTAGAACAAAACTGTATCTTTACTGTAAATGAACAGATTATCTGAAAGTGTTACTACAGTGCTTCGTATCATTGTGGTTTTGATTTGCATTTTCCTGATGGCTCACCATCCTGTGCATTTTTTCATGTATCTGTTGGCCGTTTGAATTTCCTCTCTTGAAAAATGCCTGTTCAAGTCCTTTGCCATTTCTTAATTGGATTGTTTGTTTTGTTGTTGAACTTGTTGAGCTCTTTATATATTCTGAATATTAACCTTTTATTGCATAGTTTGCAAATACTTTTCCCATTCTGTTGGTTGCCCCTTCACTTTGAGTGTTTCTTTTGCATTGCAGAAGCTTCTCAATTTGATGTAATCCCATTTGTCAATTTTGGCTTTGATTGCCTGTGCTTCTGGGGTCTTTTCTAAGAAGTCTCTGCCTAGGCCAATGTCTTGCTGAGTTTTCCCCCTTGTTGTCTTCTAATTTGATGATATCTGGTCCTAGATTTAGGTCTTTGATCCATTTTGAGTGGATTTTTGTGTAACATGTAAGGTAGAGGTCTTGTTTCAGACTACTCCACACAGAGATCCAGTTTTCCCAGCACCATTTGTTGAAGAGACTGTTGTAGCTCTAGGGATTGATTTTGGCTCCTTTGTCAAAGAAAATTGGTTGTAGATGTGTGGATTGATTTTTGGAGTTTCTATTCTGTTCTGTTGGTCTAAATGTCTGTCTTTTTATTTTGCCAGTACCTGGCTATTTTGATTATAACTGCCCTGTAATATATCTTGAAATCGGATACTGTGACGCCTCCAGCTTTGTTTTTGTTATATAAGATTGCTTTAGCTATTTGGGGTCTCTTATGTTTACATATGAGTCTTAACTTACTTTTTCTAATCAAAAAGAATGTTCATCTAGTGACTAATGGCCTCACAAGTTTCATGTGTGTGTTTAAATATTTTTGCTAATTAATTTATTTTCATTTTATTTAGAAGAGAGCAGTGCAAAGATCTTCCATTCACTGAATCAGTCCTAAAAAGTCTACAAGAATCATGCCTGGGCCTGGCTGAAGCCAGAAAGCCAGAATGCAATCCAACTCTTCCCTGCAGGTGGCAGGGATTCAATAACTGAGCCATCACATCTTGTCTCTCAGGGTGCACAGTAGTAGGGAGCTGTAGTGAGAAGCTGAGCCAGGACTTGAACCTAAGCGCTCCAGTATGGGTTGTGGCCATTCCAGGCGGCATCTTCTTTAACAGCTGTGCCAAATATTTTCCCTTTTCATGTGTTTTACTTCTAGTAACAGACCCACAAGCAAACATATTTGTACATGGATCTCAGAGGAAAGCTTTTTAATGAAAAATATACAATTTGTGTCTTCAAATATGTATATATGAATGATACATTCATATATATGAATGATACATGATATTCTAAAGTTTCTCATTTCATATTTTGATCATAGATGCACATCTTTGTGTTTTCTACTTAAATAATAGTGGAAGCAAGGAATTATTGATTCCTAATTCATGTGAGTGGTATAATTATTTTTCCTATAAAGCTCATTTCACTATAATATGTGCTTTAAAACTATTTTCATACTTTTATCCTTTAAATGTAATACATGGTTGGTTTGGAAGGAAGTAACTAAATGAGTTTGCCTTGCCAGCAAATTTGGTGTAACATATGCTGGATTTTCTTTAGGTATTTCTTATTATAGCTTGTCTTGAAAAACCCTGTTTTCTCCTTATCAGTTGCCTCCACTTGCTATGTTGTACTGGTGTGAGGTGTGGATCAATGGTCAAGCCAGCTCTGTGTCCCCATCATTTATCAAGCTTTGTAAGCTTAGTCACTGGGAATTGGTTTATGGCCCTGTGCCCTGAAACTATGGGTATTTGGAAGTAGGAGGAGGTACAAAAAAGTGATGCTTTTCCATGTTGGTTTCTATAGTAACCACAGAATTGTTCTTGTAAAATTATGACTTGGCTCAAGTTGATTCTTGAAACTGGATTTTTTCTAGAGGAAGTAAGTTATGCTACATGGATCTCCATGTACCTGCTTGATTCATTCTTAATAGAGAACTCTGAAATATTAGTTAACAAAAATTGTAATAAACTGCAGATGCATTTGTGGATGACAAGGTAAAATCCATTTAGCAAAGATCATTCTATGTTCCAGTGTCTTGTTTCTTATAAAAAATAACTGGTAAAATAGGAGTACATTGTTAACAATCACACAGAGACTTGACATTAGTTAGAAGGAGATTAAGAAGGTAACCAAGTCTCTTCTATTAAATGGTATTCTTTCAGTATAGGATGATTTTGAAATTCTAGATACATGTGGTTTTATTTTAAAAAATATTTTAATGCCTCCTTAATCATATCACAATTGCATTAAAAGTAAGGATCTTTTGCATAGGTTCACTTCCCACCTCTGTAACCAATGAAGGTAATGGGTATGATGCTCGTCTATATAATGTACATAGTTTGTTTTTTTTTTTTTGAAACTGGTGTTTTCAAGAACTATTTCATATTTGAGAAAATTAAAATATGAGTGAGGTGACAATAAAAATGTATACCATTGTTCCTCAAACATAGTAAGCAGGGATATCACAGGGAAAAGGGCAGAGATTTAATGTTATAAAATATTTGTGAAAAACTCTAGTACTGTTCTGAGAACTAGCTGGGGCCTGGCTTGACTCCTGTATTATGGGGGGGGGGGGGGGGCGGTGGAGGAAGCAGTACATATTGTAAGAAATAGCATCTCCTAAGATTTTTTTTTCTGATTTATATTTAGTCAAGATACCAAAAGCTCTCTAAGTATTAAGCAAAATCTTGCTAAAAATATGTCTATGGTGAAAACATTAATTAATAAAATTTATCTCAAAGAACCCTTTGCCAATATCATCTGAAATTTAACCTGTCTAGAACAGAAAATCTAGGATTCTACTCTTTAATATTAACCCTACAGGAATGCATCTACATGTTCAGAAAGATAGGTTTACAAAAATGTTCATAGCAGCACTGCTCAGGAAAGCTCAAGCTAGAAGTGAGCCGAATGTCCATCATATGCAGCATAGAGCAATGGTCAACAAATCCTTCCTATAGAACTTCAGATAGTAAATAATTTAGGTTTTGCAGGCCATATGATCCTAGTCGCAACCACTCAACTCTGCCATTAAAGTGTAAAAGCAATCATAGAAATACATAGGTGAATGGAATAGCTGTTTCAATAAAACTTTGTTAATAAAAACAGATTGTAAGATTTGCCTGATTAAGGCCGGCGCCGCGGCTCACTAGGCTAATCCTCCGCCCTGCAGCGCCGGCACACCGGGTTCTAGTCCCGGTCGGGGCGCCGGATTCTATCCCGGTTGCCCCTCTTCCAGGCCAGCTCTCTGCTGTGGCCAGGGAGTGCAGTGGAGGATGGCCCAAGTGCTTGGGCCCTGCACGCCATGGGAGACCAGGAGAGGCACCTGGCTCCTGCCATCGGATCAGCGCGGTGCGCTGGTCGCAGCGCGCCAGCCGCGGCGGCCATTGGAGGGTGAACCAACAGCAAAAAGGAAGACCTTTCTCTCTGTCTCTCTCTCACTGTCCACTCTGCCTGTCAAAAAAAAAAAAAAAAAAAAAAAAAAGATTTGCCTGATTAGTCATAGTTTGCCTGCCTGTGTCATAAATAAATAAATCATGATATATTTAAACAACAGAATGGCAGTTCATTCATAAAGAAAAGACAGTCGTTCCATGTATCAGTGCAGATGGTTCTCATATTTTTTGCGTGAGAGAAGCCAGGGATGTAAATGTACAAATTGTAGAATTCAATTTACTAATGGTCTGGCTGTGGTGGTATTAGTCCCTGGGGATTCTGTTTATGTAAGGGGGTGAGGTAGTTGGGATGTATAGACTGGAGCAATTTCTAATCATAGGAAATTTTTCCTATGAGCATTATCATATCATAGGAAATTTCTTTGGGGAGCTAATGATCTGTTCAATTTGTCTTCCAGTAGGACAGGAATGTTCACTTTGTAAAAAATCATCAAGCATTTATGATCAGTACATGTATGTATAATTTGATAATGTATGTATATTATAATTCAATAATTCACTAATTCAAAATTTCATGGGTAAAGCATGGTCCTGAGAAAATTGATTACTCATATCCCATAATCTAGAACAAGTAGGCATTCATGTTTCTTATATGCTAATTTAAATCTATGTGATTATGCTGAAGAAATGACAGAAAATTAAAAGGCATTTAAAAGAAGACAGTAAAAGCTATTTCTGTCAAAATTAAATAATAATACCCAATCACATGAGGACATAGAACGGGAAAAGAGCATTTTTTTCCTTAATATATTGGAATATATACTAGACTAGTGTTAAATAAATACATAAAATTTTGGTGGATTCTTATTTAGAGTCATAATAACAAAGGAGAATTTGAGGTTTAGGATTTCTCACATATACACAGAATATTTTTATTGAAAATTTTCATATTTTATAAAGCTCATGTGAAGAATAAGTTACAAATAGGAAAATTTGGAACATTGCCAGCTATTTGCATTGTCTCCTTGCATGAAGAATTATTAAATATTTACAGTTAGAGGAAATATGGTGAAGGTAAAGCATTATTTATCATTAATCATAATTATATAATATATTAAATGCAGTATATGCTAACTGTCCAAGAATAATGAATTGGTTGGCTAAGTGGTTCTATATAACTAAGTATAACAGAACCATCAAATTACTGTTTAGAAATTTCTAAGTATTAATAATGTAGAAAGATTAGATTAAAAATAGCAAATTGGATTTTGAAATGTAAAAAAAATGGTCACAGAATTATTTAAAGGTATAAACTACATCTGCAAAAACCTAAGGAAATAGTACAGAGGTAAACAATGGTTGTTGCTGGGTGAAGAGACTATTTTTCCTTATCTTTGGAATTTTTCCAATCTTCTAAAATAATAATTCATTATCCTTTTAAGAATATTTGTATTTAAGAAATCTAAGAGACATATAAAAAGCAAACATAATTATTGTCTTCCATGGGATGTTCTGATAGTTACATGCATCTGTAAGGTCCAACCAGGGTAAATGTATCTATCTCTTTGTTGAACATTTCTTTATGGTGGAAGCATTGTAAATCTGATCTGCGAGTTTTTTATGTAGAACCAAATATATGTACATTAGTATTATCATAGTCCTTCTGCTATGCTGTGAAACAGAACCCCAGAGCCTGTTAATTCTGACTTAGTACCCATTAATCAATCTTTTCTGTATCTCATACTCTCCCCACCACTCTTAATCCCCATTATACTTTTAAATTCTGTATCTTTGCAAAATAAATAGCACAGTTTCATATGTATTCTCTCATTTCCTTCACCTATGCTTAGAATTTAAATATTTTATCACTGCTTCAAGCCCGAATCCACTAAAAATTAAATTGAAGTTTTGAGGAAAACGTCAGAAAAGTCAATTTTTACCAAAATTTTATTTCAAATATAACTCTTTCTTTTGTATGAATCTCAAATTGTAATTTAATAATCATAAAACAATATTATGAAAATATTTTGAAATATATTTTTTTCTGTGTGATTATGTAAACTTCTACATATTATTACCACTGATAGTTAACATTAGGTGGCACTGTTTTCCCTTTGAAAAAAATCTGAAAAACAAATATCAGAATATTGCATTTGTGTTTCATTAGACTATGATATAATCTAAAGTATTTATAAGAATGTAATCTGCTTAAAATATGGCAATTTCTATAGAAATTTTCCACCAAAAATTTTATATGCTATGTCTTCTCATCAGAGTTGTGTAATATGTTGTAAAAAGAATAGCATGTATTACAGGCTATGAATTAAGCATGCAATGAGTATACTTTAAATTTTGTTTCTACATGTTCATTATGGTTTTTCTATTATTTGTAACACTTTATCTTGAAGGCTGGAGTCCTAGTGGTAAGGGAAAATGATATTCCTGAGTAGAAAAGAAACAAAATAAAATTATTATCATGTTTATATTAGTCATTATTTTAACTTCTGAAATCAGAAAAGTTTTGTTCAATTGATTACCATTGATTTTGCTTTTTTAATTATTTATTTGAAAGTCAGAGTTACAGAGAGAGAGAGGGGAATCTTCCATCTGCTGGTTCACTCCCCAGTTGGCCACAATGGCTGGAGCTGCGCCGATCTGAAGCCAGGAGCCAGGTGCTTCTTCCTGGTTTCCCTTGCGGGTGCAGGGGACCAAGCACTTGGGCCATCCTCCACTGCCCTCCTGGGGAACAGCAGAGAGCTGGACTGGAAGAGGAGCAACCGAGACTAGAGCTGGCACCCATATTGGATGCCAGCGCTGCAGGTGGAGGATTAACAAGTGAGCCATGGTGCCAGTCCTGACACAAACTTTTCTAATACGTTAGGTGTATGTTAAAGACAAGGTCACTTTTATTTGTTGTATGCTCACCATCTCTTACCAGTACTGTTATAATCTAATCCCTTTTAATGATCTGCTTTTTTTCTTTTTAAATCATTCCCTACCGTAATGCCTTGCCATTTCTTATGAAACAGGAATCTCCAAAGTCTTACTACACAATATTTCATTGCATGTTTTGTGGTTGCACCTTAACTACCACTAAGCTGATTTCCAGGTGCACCCCCATAATTTTCTATGTAACACCAGAGTGTGAACAGTTCCTCATTGTGTTTCTAAGTCTTGGTCATTTTTGCCTTTGCATGGCCTTAAACGATCTGTACCTCAAATTGTCCATCCCTGTGTTTCACCCTGGAAACGCATGTTTCTCCAAGAGAAAAGAACATAAATTCAGACACTTCTTTTTCTATACTGTCGCTGTATTTTATTAGTGTGCATCGCACATGGTGCTGAATTGTGTATTTCTTTACCCTCATGATGATATAAGGGACTTGAAGGCAAAAACCAGATGCCTTCAGCAGGCCTATCTATAGTGAAATCATAAGGAGCAAAATCTCTAGCATCAGAGGCATGCTTTTAAGTCCAGGTTAGCACCATTAAGTGTATGACCACACCGAATCAGTAACGTCTGCAAAACACACTTCTTGTCTGTTAAATGGGAATAACAGGATCTGATAATTCTGTTAAATGAGTTAATATTAATTTTCATTATAGATCAGTCCTTAAACATTACAAATTATTGCCAAGTATTCATAGTTATATAATAAAAATCTGAAAATACTGACTACTAGGGTAAGTTAAAATGGATGCTGCTGTCTCTTGGAATCACCAGTGTTGGCAAATACAATAGTATTCCAGAAAGTTATATGAGCTTTTGCAAAATGATGGCCTGTGTGGTGAATCTCTGCCTCACATACACTGCTTGGCCAATGTTGAATCAGTCATTAGCAGTTTTAAATTAGGGAAGTTTACAATATTATCAGAATTTGGTAGTTTTGTTTACTGTTTGAGTAAGAAATAGCAGTCTTGACCCTTTTCTTCCTGATACAAATAGACTTGAACATAATTATATCGCCTTTTCACAGGATGCACGTTCCCACTTTCTGTCTTTTCCCTTCTCTATTATTTTTCGGTATTGAGACAGCTGGTTGTCATTCTTAACATTTGAAAGTTGATTTCCAAATTTTTTTTAGATAAAATTCATAGGATATACAGTTCACTCATTGAATGTGTGTAATTTGTTGGCTTTTGGTATATTCATAGAGTTGTGCATTAAATTTCATACTCAATATTAGAACGTTTTCATTACCTCCAAAGCAATCCCATACCCCATAGCTGTAAGCCCCAGGCCATTTGACCTCCTGCCATAGACGATCACTAGCCTACTTTCTGGCTTTGTATTGTCCGTTTGGGATATTTAGTATAAACAGAATCATTCAACAGGTGTTCATTTATGAGTGGCTTCTTTCAGCTAACATATTTTCAACATTCATCCATGTTGTAGCATTTACTACATAAAATGTAGTATATACATTGGATCATGAATCATGTATTATGAAAAATCCGTGCATAGATTTCAAAAACTTTGCACCAAAAATCGACTTTTTTTTGAAACTCCATTTCCCCACGCACCTTTTGAAGTTTATTCATATGTGAAATGGAAAATTATTCAATATGATTTTTATTAATGTTTCATTATATGTATATATCCACATTTTACTTACCAATTTTCATTTGGCCATTTGGACTGTAACCAATTTTTAGCTATTTTAAACAATGTCAGCAAACTCTTCATTTCTCTTATGTGTAGACCCAGGATTGGAATTGGTGGAACATGTGGTAACTATATTTAATGATTTGGGGAACTGCCAGACTGTTTGCTCTGGCTGCCTCCTCAATGAGTGTTTGGAGGACTTGAGTTTCTCCACATGCTTGCAAGTGCTTACCTTCTATCTTTTTATTCTAGCCAGAGTCAGGGGTGTGAAGTGGTATCCCATTGTAGTTATATGCATGCTGTTTCTAACAACTAATAATGGTGAGGACCATGTACTAAATTAGCCATTTGCATGTTTTTGCAAAAATGTTTATTCATATATCTTTTTCCATTTTTAGTTGGGTTATATTGAGATATAATTGTTTTTATATGGTAGATATAAATTCTTTATAAAACATATAAGTTGAAAATATTTCCATTCTGTGGGTTATCTTTTGACCCTCGTGGTAGTGTAATTTGAAGTATAAAATTTAAACATTTGATCAATTTTTATTCTCCCTCTCTCTGTCTCTCCCTTTTCTTGCTTGTGTTTTTGATATCATGGAAGAAACCATTGCCTGATTCAAACTCACAAAATATTACCCTAGTATTTTCCTATTCTTTATTTTATTTTTTTTATGTTTTCAAGAAGTAGAGCCAGAGAGGCACACCTTCCGTCTTCTTCCTCACTACTCAAATGCTGACTGTGGCCTGGGCTGTGCCAGATCAAAACCAGGAGTCAGAAACTCAATCCGATTTATATCCCTTAAATAATTTTTTTAAACTTTTATTTAATGAATATAAATTTCCAAAGTACAGCTTATGGATTACAATGGCTTCCCCCCTCTCATAAATTCCCTCCCACCCGTAACCCTCCGCTTTGCCGCTCACTCTCCCCTTCCATTCACATCAAGATTCATTTTCAATTCTCTTTATATACAGAAGATCAGTTTAGTATATATTAAGCAAAGATTTCAACAGTTTGCCCCCACATAGCAACACAAAGTGAAAAAAATACTGTTGAAGTACTAGTTATAGCATTAAATAACAGTGTAAAGCACATTAAAGACAGAGATCCTACATAATATTTTTTTAAATTTAAATTAATTTTCTATGCCATTTCCAATTTAACACCAGGTTTTTTTTTTTCATTTCCAATTATCTTTATATACAGAAGATCGATTCTGTATATACTAAGTAAAGATTTCATCAGTTTGCACCCACACAGAAACACAAAGTGTAAAAATACTCTTTTAGTACAAGTTATATAGCATTACTTCACATTGGACAACACATTAAGGACAGATCCCACATGAGACGAAAGTACACAGTGACTCTTGTTGTTGATTAAACAATTTGACACTCTTGTTTATGGCGTCAGTAATCTCCCTAGGCTCTTGTCACAAGTCACCAAGGCTATGGAAGCCTTTAGGGTTCGTCGACTTTGATCTTATTCCAACAGGGTCATAGTCAAAGTGGAAGTTCTCTCCTCTCTTCAGAGAGAGGCACCTCCTTCTTTGATGGCCCCATTCTTTCCACTGGGATCTCACTCACAGAGATCTTTCATTTTAGGGTTTGTTTTTTTTTTTTTTTTTTTTTTTTTTTTTTTTTTTTTGCCATAGTGTCTTGGCTTTCCATGCCTAAAATACTCTCATGGGCTCTTCAGCCAGATCCGAATGCCTTGAGGGCTGATTCTGAGGCCAGAGTGCTATTTAGGACATCTGCCATTCTATGAGTCTGCTGTGTATCCCGCTTCCCATGTTGGATCGTTTTTTCCCTTTCTGATTCTATCAGTATTAGCAGACACTAGTCTTGTTTGTGGGATCCCTTTGACTCTTAGACTTATCACTGTGATCAATTGTGAACTGAAATTGATCACTTGGACTAGTGAGATGGCATTGATACATGCCACCTTGATGGGATTGTATTGCAATCCCCTGGCATGTTTCTAACTCCACCATTTGGGGCAAGACCGATTGAGCATGTCCCAAATTGTACATCTCCTCCCTCTCTTATTCCCACTCTTATATTTAATACGGATCACTTTTCAGTTAAAATTTAAACACCTAAGAATAATTATGTGTTAATTACAGAGTTCAAACAATAGGACTACAACAAAAACAACAACAAAAATATGAAAAAGATAAAGTATTACATTGTACATCAACAGTCAGGACAAGAGCTGATCAGTTCATTGTTTCTTACAGTGTCCATTTCACTTCAACAGGTTTCCCCTTTGGTGCTCAGTTAGTTGTCGCTGATCAGGGAAAACAAATGATATTTGTCTCTTTGGGACTGGCTTAATTCACTCAGCATGATATTTTCCAGATTCCTCCATCTTGTTGCAAATGACCGGGTTTCATTGTTTTTGACTGCCGTATAGTATTCTATAGAGTACATGTCCCATAATTTTTTATTCAGTCTTCTGTTGATGGGCATTTGGGTTGGTTCCAGGTCTTAGCTATTGTAAATTGAGCTGCAATAAACATTAATGTGCAGACAGCTTTTTTGTTTGCCAATTTAATTTCCTTTGGGTAAATTCCAAGGAGTGGGATGGCTGGGTTGTATGGTAGGGTTATATTCAGGTTTCTGAGGAATCTCCAGACTGACTTCCATAGTGGCTTAACCAGTTTGCATTCCAACCAACAGTGGATTAGTGTCCCTTTTTCCCCACATCCTCTCCAGCATCTATTGTTGGTAGATTTCTGAATGTGAGCCATTCTAACCGGGGTGAGGTGAAACCTCATTGTGGTTTTTATTTGCATTTCTCTGATTGCTAGTGATCTTGAACATTTTTTCATGTGTCTGTTGGCCATTTGGATTTCCTCTTTCGAAAAATGTCTATTGAGGTCCTTGGCCCATCTCTTAAGTGGGTTGTTTGTTCTGTTGTTGTGGATTTTATTGATTTCTTTGTAGATTCTGGTTATCAACCCTTTATCTGTAGCATGGTATGCAAATATTTTTTCCCATTCTGTGGGTTGTCTATTCACTTTTTTTTTTGAACAGGCAGAGTGGATAGTGAGAGAGAGAGAGACAGAGAGAAAGGTCTTCCTTTTTGCCGTTGCTTCACTCTCAAATGGCTGCTGCGGCCGGAGCATCACGCTGATCCGAAGCTTGGAGACAGGTGCTTCTCCTGGTCTCCCATGGGGTGCAGGGCGCAAGCACTAGGGCCATCCTCCACTGCCTTCCCGGGCTATAGCAGAGAGCTGGCCTGGAAGAGCGGCAACCGGGATAGAATCCGGTGCCCCAACCGGGACTAGAACTCGGTGTGCTTGCACGGAAAGGCGGAGGATTAACCTGTTGAGCCACTGTGCCGGCCCTATTCACTTTCCTGACTGTTTCTTTTGAAGCATAGAAACTTCTCAATTTCATGCAATCCCAAATGTTAATTTTGGTTTTGACTGCCTGTGCTTCTGGGGTCTTTTCCAAGAAGTCTTTGCCTGTACCTATATCTTGCAGGGTTTCTCCAATGCTCTCTAATAATTTGATGGTTTCGATCATAGATTTAATTCTTTAATCCATGTTGAGTGAATTTTTGTGTAAGGTGAAAGGTAGGGGTCTTGCTTCAAGCTTCTGCACGTGGAAATCCAATTTTCCCAGCACCATTTATTGAATAGACTATCCTTTTTTTTGGGGGGGATTGGTTTTGGATCGTTGATCAAATATAAGTTGGCTGTAGATGTTTGGATTGACTTCTGGTATTTCTATTCTGTTCCATTGGTCTCTCCATCTGTTTCTGTACCAGTACCATGCTGTTTTGATAACAACTGCCCTGTAGTATGTCCTGAAATCTGGTTTTGTGATGCTTCCGGCTTTGTTTTTGTTGTACAAGATTGCTTTGGCTATTTGAGGTCTCCTATGTCCATATGAATTTCAGCATCATTTTTTCCAGATCTGAGAAGAAGGTCTTTGGTATCTTGATTGGTATTGCATTGAATGTATAAATTGCTTTGGGAGAATAGACATTTTGATGATATGGATTCTTCCAATCCATGAGCATGGAAGATTTCTACATTTTTTGGTATCCTCTTCTATTTCTTTCTTTAAGGTTTTGTAATTTTCATTGTAGAGATCTTTAATGTCCTTGGTTAAGTTTATTCCAAGGTATTTGATTGTTTTTGTAGCTATTGTGAATGGGATTGATCTTAGAAGTTCTTCCTCAGCCGTGGCATTGCCCATGTATACAAAGGCTGTTGATTTTTGTGCATTGATATTATATCCTGATACTTTGCCAAACTCTTCGATGAGTTCCAGCAGTCTCTTAGTAGAGTTCTTTGGGTCCCCTAAATAAAGAATCATATCATCTGCAAAGAGGGATAGTTTGAGTTCTTCCTTCCCAATTTGTATCCCTTTAATTTCTTTTTCTTGCCTAATAGCTCTGGCTAGATCTTCCAGAACTATATTGAATAGCAGTGGTGAGAGTGGGCATCCCTGTCTGGCACCAAATCTCAGCGGAAATGCTTCCAACTTTTCCCCATTCAATAGGATGTTGGTCGTGGGTTTTTCATATATTGCTTTGATTGTATTGAGGAATGTTCCTTCCATACCCAGTTTGCTTAGGGTTTTCATCATGAAAGGGTGTTGTATTTTATCAAATGCTTTCTCTGCGTCTATTGAGAGAATCATACAGTTTTTCTTCTACAGTCTGTTAATGTGGTGTATCACGTTGATTGTTTTGTGAACATTGAACCATCCCTGCATACCGGGGATGAATCGCACTTGGTCTGGGTGGATGATCTTTCTGATGTGTTGTTGCATTCTATTGGCCAGAATTTTATTGAGGATTGGTGCATCTATGTTCATCAGGGATATTGGTCTGTAATTCTCTTTCAATGTTGCATCTTTTTCCGGC
The DNA here is from genome assembly GCF_033115175.1 of Lepus europaeus. Taxonomy (NCBI): domain Eukaryota; kingdom Metazoa; phylum Chordata; class Mammalia; order Lagomorpha; family Leporidae; genus Lepus; species Lepus europaeus. The sequence goes on from NC_084843.1 coordinate 54,967,430, forward strand.
TTAGGAATTAAGGTGATGCTGGCTTCATAGAAAGAATTTGGGAGGATTCCCTCTTTTTCAATTGTTTTGAATAGTTTGAGAAGAATTGGAGTTAGTTCTTCTCTAAATGTCTGGTAGAATTCAGCAGTGAATCCATCTGGTCCTGGGCTTTTCTTTGTTGGGAGGGCCTTTATTACTGCTTCAATTTCTGTCTCAGTTATGTGTCTGTTTAGGTCTTCTATGTGTTCCTGGCTCAATTTAGGTAGGTTTTATGTGTCCAAGAATCTGTCCATTTCTGATAGATTTCCCTGTTTGCTGGCATACAAGTCCTTGTAGTAATTTCTGATGATTCTTTTTATTTCTGTGGTGTCTGTTATGTTTCCTTTTTCTTCTCTGATTTTATTGATTTGGGTCTTTTCTCTTCTTTTTTTCAGTTAGTTTCGCCAATGGGGTGTCAATTTTGTTTATTTTTTCAAAAAACCAGCTCCTCGTTTGACTGATTTTTTGTAATGTTTTTTTGGATTCAATCCTGTTGATCTCTTCTCTGATTTTAATTATTTCTCATCTCCTACTAGATTTGGGTCTGGTTTGCTGCAGATTTTCTAGATCCTAGAGATGACTTGAAAGCTCATCTATTTGGTGCCTTTCCAATTTGTTGATGTAGGCACCTATTGATATAAACTTTCCTCTTAACACTGCTTTTGTTGTATCACATAGGTTTTGGTATGTTGTGCAGTTATCCTCATTTAATTCCCTAAAATTTTTGATTTCTCTGTGAATTTCTTCTATGACCCATTGTTCATTTAGGATCATGTTGTTCAGTCTCCATGTGTTTGCATATGCTCTAGGGATTCCCGAGTTGCTAATTTCCAACTTCATTCCTTTGTGGTCTGAGAAGCTGCATGATATGATTCTAATTCTTTTGAATTTGCTGAGACTTGCTTTATGGCCTAGTATGTGGTCAATCCTAGAGAAGGTTCCATGTACTGCTGAGAAGAATGTAAATGCTTTCTGTATAGGATGAAAAGTTCTGTAGATATCTGTTAGGTCCATTTGGGCTATAGCATCATTTAAATCTACTGTCTCCTTGTTGATCTTCTGTCCTGTTGATCTGTCTATCTCTGAGAGTGGAGTATTGAAATTCCCCAGTACTATTGTAGTGGGGTCTAAGTCTCCCTTTAAGTCCCTTAACAAGTCTTTTAAATAAACTGGTGCCCTGTAATTATGTGCATATACATTGATAATCATTATATCTTCCTGTTGAATGGATCCCTTAATCATTATATAGTGCCCCTCTTTGTCTCTCCTAATAGTTTTTGTGGTAAAGTTTATGTTATTTGATATTAAGATGGCTACGCCCACTTTTTTTTCATTTCTGTTGGCATGGTATATCTTTTCCCAGCCTTTCACTTTCAGTCTGTATGCATCTTTGTTAGAAAGATGTGTTTCTTGTAAGCAGCAAAAAGATGGGTTTTGTTCCTTAACCCAATCATCCAATCGGTGTCTTTTAACTGGACAGTTCAAGCCATTAACATGCAATGTGACTATTGAGAAGTAGTAACTTTGCCCTGCCATTTCCCAAAGATATTTTATAATATATGCTTTGAGATTCCTGTGATCTTTTGCTGTGAGGTTTCCTTCCTTTACCTTCTTTCATATTGTTGACCGTGTTTCTGTGTTTGTGTGTGTAACATCTTGAAGCATATTTTGCAGGGCTGGACAAGTGGCGACAAATTCTTTCAATTTCTGTTTGCTGTGAAAGGTCTTTATTTCACCTTCATTCACAAATGAGAGCTTTGCAGGATATAATATTCTGGGCTGGCAGTTTTTCTCTCTTAGTACCTGGGCTATGTCTCGCCATTCTCTCCTGGCTTGTAGGGTTTTTGGTGAGAAGTCAGCTGTGAGTTTAATTGGAGATCCTCTGAGAGTAATCTGACATTTCTCTCTTGCACATTTTAGGATCTTTTCTTTATGTTTCACTGTGGTGAGTTTGATTACAACGTGTCGTGGTGAGGATCTCTTTTGGTCATGTTTATTAGGGGTTCTATGAGCTTCCTGTACTAAGATGCCTCTGTCCTTCTCCAAACCTGGGAAATTTTCTGCTAGTATCTCACTGAAAATGCCTTCTAATCCTTTCTCCCTCTCCATGCCTTCAGGAACTCCTAGAACCCGAATATTGGGTTTTTTAATAGTATCCTGTAGATTCCCGACAATATTTTTTAGATTTCTGATTTCCTCTTCCTTTCTTTGGTTTGACTGTTTCCTTTCCTGTTCTCTGCCTTCTAAGTCTGATATTCTCTCTTCTGCTTCACCCATTCTGTTTTTAAGGCTCTCTAATGTGTTTGTCATTTGATCTATTGAGTTCTTCATTTCATTATGATTTCTCGTCACTATCACAGTTTCATGTTCTACTAGTTATTTCATTTCATTTTGATTCCTCCTTAATATTTCATTTTTGCACACGAGATTTTCTATCTTGTCCATTAAGGATTTCCGTAGTTCAAGAATTTGTTTTTGGGAACTTCTTAATGTTCTTATCAATTTTTTGAGATCCTCTTCTTGCATTTCTTCTATCTCATCATCTTCACAATCTTGAATTGGGGTGTCTTGTTCAGTTGGGAGCATCATATTGCCTTCCTTGCTCTTGTTACCTCGGTTTCTGCGTTTGTTGTTTGGCATATTGGAGATAATCTTTGTTTGTTTGTTTTGGTTTTTTTTTTTGCTGGTTTTTTTTTTTTCTCATTATACTATGCCTCTAAGTGGGCTGTCTGCTTTGATGGATCCTTAGAGGCTGTGATGGGTGTGGCCAGAGAGCTCTATTTGATTCTTCAGGTTTAAGAGTGTGCCAAGGGTGACTCACCCAGATTGTTCTCCCCCTTGCTCGCTCGCTCGCTCTCTTTTTTTTTTTTTTTTGATTCAGTTGGAAAGTAATTCCGCACAGCTGAGTGTAATTGAGGGTAGTTAAAATCTGGCTTCTGTGGGTATTCATTTGATCTACCCCTGGGATCACACAAAGAGTTTATGCAGCCCTCAATGTGTTCTCAAATTTCTCCTCAGTCTCTCCCTGGGTTGCCAAAGTTATGGAGTTTGTGTTCTTGGTGAGTTCTCCCCCCCGCCTCGGATTTTCACAGTCTCAGATCGTTAGCTCCACCTACTTTCACTAGATTCTAACCTCCTGTTATTTCTCCCGACCAGAGTCAAGTTTTTCTGCTTGGCTACTCGGGGTTGCTGCTTTACATATGTAAAATGGCGCCTGCTCTTTGTCTTGCTCGGCCTTGTAAGGTGAGTGGAGAGAGAGGCCAGTGTCTGTTCCGGTTCCCCTTATTTATTCGTTTTTTTTTTTTTTTTCTCTCCTCCAGTCAGCCTGGTGAACTTTCCCCAGTGGGGCCTCAGGCCTCATTCTGCCTTTCCCCGCTAATGTCTCGGGTTTCTGAGTTTTTGTCTTACCTCCCGTTTCCGTGCTGGCGAGATTCTGTGGCTCGGCTCCCGCGGCTGGGCTTCAACGCGGTGGCAACCTTGCTTTTTCCGTAGGTCCTCTGTGTCACATCCACTAGATCTGGAAGTGTTTCCTCTGCAGATTTTTTCTTGAGTCTTTTCCTGAGGCTACAATAACTCCACTTTTATTCAACTATCTTTTCCCGGACTATTGGTGCGCGCCCTCACTATATGCCATCTTGGCTCTGCCCAGTCACTGTTAAATACTATTGTAGTGGTTGATTTCTTTGTAGATGTCCCTGATCTGTTTGAAGACTTTGCCTTCTATTCCTAGCTTGCAGAGGTTTTTTTTGTTTGTTTGTTTGTTTTTTAAATTGGAATGGTGTGTTATATTTTATTGAATGATTTTTTTTTCTGTCTATTGAGGTGATCATGTGACTTTTGTCATTTATTCTGTTGAAGTGGTATATCTCATTAATTGACACTGGCTGTCAGGTTTAATATGAAGTTCAGAGGGAAGTAAAATATTTGTTGAATCCACATCTCTAACAAATGCTTGAAAAATGTTATTCAAGTGGGAACATATTTCTAAGAAAATAAGAACAAATTGTGAAAAAGAAACAGATTTGTTTAACTCTGAAGTCAATCCTTTGATGAACAGTTAGTGAGAGTTCACAATGAAGTCTTCATGTCAGACTACATTGATTTCCTTTAGTACATGATTGGGATTCATAGACAAGATTAGAAAGCATGAGTAGTTTAGATTTTATGAATGTATATGTCATAGTTCTCCACTGTGTTATTTATAAAGGATAAATGCACTTCAAACTTCATATGGATTATTGGCAATATGATTATAGTTAATTGAGTTAACCTGGGATTATTAGGATGGGTTCAAACCCAATGTGCCTGGTGACTATAAAAGAGGAAAATTGGGATTCAGCCAGGCATAGAAGAGTGTGTGATGATAGAAAAAGAATGCCAGCTCTAAGCCATGGAATGTCTAGGCTGCCAGAAGCAAGGATATAAGAATGGGATAAGTTCTCCCTCACAACCTCAGGGCCAGTATTGCTGACATCATGATTTTGGGCTTCTAATCTTCAAAACTTTGATACAAAAAAGTCCTGGTGCTTAAATCACCTACTTTGTTGCACTTTATCACAGAAGACCTAGAGAACTGAAACAAGGACGTGGTGGTTGACTCTGAAAAGACTGGAGCCATTTATAGGATTAATTAGTCCATGGAGACCATAGCAGGTGCCGGTGCCTACCATTTGTTCCTAACACACCAGCACACATTTCCTAACCTAAACTTCCAACACTTTCTGGAGACACCAGAGCATACTTTGCCAACAACTTGTAAGTTGGTGGTTGTAGACCCAAGGTATCATTGTTTCCCTAATGAGTAACAGAATGTAGCTATTAGAGACTGGCAATGTGGCACAGCATGTTAAGCCAGCATTTGTAATGCCAGCATCTCATTTGGTTTGAGTCCTGCCTGCTCTGCTTCCAGTCCAGTTTGCCTGGGAAAGCAGCTGAAGATGCTTAGGCCCCTGCCATCTAGTTGAGACCACGATGGAGTTCCAGGTTCCTGGCTTCAGGCTGGCCTTACTCTGGCTTTGACGCTATTAGGAAAGTCAACCAGTGAATAGAAGATCAAGCTTACTGATGCACACTCTCGCTGTCTCATGCTTTTGCTCTTGCTATGTCTGTCTGTCTGTCTCTCTGTCTGCCTTTCAAGTAAGTAAATTTTTTTTTAAAAAAAGGAACTAAACCTTCCAGGTTTTTTCACATTAAGGAGATGATTATGTCTGCATTGAACCCTACATTCAAGGTTCTTGAAAGCGAACTCACAACTGTAATGGACTAACTATACTTCCCCTCTTGGTCTTTACCTTACTGGTGACTTGCTCACTACCAAATTAGCTATACACTCAAGTTAGGTAAACATATTTTCAACACATATTAACTGTATTCTAACCATCAGGGAATCATAGGTCCTCAGAACTCCACGGTGAGTGGGATAGATTCCAGAAGCTAACAAGTTACTAAGAACTATATCAAAATGAGTGAAAATATAATGTAGTTATAAATGTGTTAAATGCTACCAACTGGACCTATGTTTCAGAGGTGGGGGGAAAGCAGGAAAGGCTTTTTTGAGGAAGTGCTGAACACATTGCATCTTATGTCCTCAGTGTAATGTAATCTGTTCTCTCATTCATTCATGATATCTCTCTCTTGATGTCTCCCTCTCTCGATGTCTCTCTCACTATCTCTCTGTCACTTGTAAGCGTGCACATGTTTGTATTTTTCAATGTCATTATTTCCTTGAATGCATAGGAGCATTTTCCTAGGCAATATGTCTCATCCAAATATTTTCTCCAACTTTTCTGGCTTTCATCCTAACACTGTAGCAATCTCAGCAAGAAGAAAGCTAGAACCTTCCAATATTTGTGATAAAGCTTCACGGATTATGTGAGCAGGTAGTTGGATGACACTGAATGACCCGGCTCAAAGCACATATGTTCAAAGATTAGTGGGTGCAGCACTTCTTGAGATAATGAAGCAGTAATTGTGGCAGATCGAGAACTGAAGTAGGAAATCATTTGTATATTATTTGCACTAGAACATACTCTGACTTGCATTACCCATAGTTATTAAATATCCTATGATCATTACAGATTCTACTCCCTTATGTAAATACATGAAGTTATGACAATAATGAACATGAATAAAAATTCGCTATCCCAGTTTGTGTTGGCATGTGATATATCATGCTGATTGAGACAAAAAGCAAAACTATCCTAGCACAGCATTTAGAGTATCTGCAAGAATCCAATACAGTGTAGTACATTTTATAAAAATTTTTATTTCAAATGAATATAACTACTTTTAAAATTTATTGAGTTTATGTTCTCATAATTTTTTTAGACTTTTATTTTCTATCATGTGTTATTCTTTGGATCAAAAATTGCTAGAATAATCATTTACTTTCTCCTTAAAATGTAATTAATTGTATTTTTAATAATTTTTATTCACTATTTCATTGATTGTAATTAAACAGCTCATCACTGAAAATTCTCATTTTGATATTTTAGTATTCTATAAGAAATGATAATTTTAATAAATTACCATAAAATTAGCTGAGAGAACTTCTTTCTAATATTTTTCAGCTGTATGTTGATAACAAAATCACTTATTTATTAATAAATTGCTTTTATCATATTCTTCAGACTTGAATTTCCAACTTTGTTTCGAATATTTAGATATCTCACAAGTACTTTGAATGACAATCTCCAGTATTGACCATGTTTTCTTTTTTTAAATTTTTTCGAAGATTTATTTTTATTTATTTGAAAGAGATAGGGACAGATAGAGAGGTCTCCCATCCACTGGTTCACTCACCAAAGCCCACAATGGCTCAAGCTGAGCTGAACCAAAGCCAGGAGACTCCGCTGGGTCTCCCACATGGCTGCAGGGACCCAAGGATTTAGGCCATCCTGCGCTCTTTTCCCAGACACACCAGCAAGGAGCTGGATCAGAAGTGGAGCAGCCAGTACTGGAACCCGCGCTCATGTGGGATGCCAGTACTGGCAGGCTGGAGTTTAACCCATTGTGCCATAACGCTGGCCCCGTGTTTTCTTTGTTTAAGAAACAGTATTCTTTTACCTATAATTTCTAATATTACTAACATGTATCTTTTGGCAAGGTCTGAAATCTGAAATAGACTTTAATGTTATGTACTCTTTCACTCTTTATATCATTAGATCAGCACTGATAACTTTCATAACTTTTGCTCTTGTGTTACTTCATAAGTATAATCTTCATGCTACATATACTAATATACTACATATACATACATATATGTTTATTATAAACTTGATATAAAAATTAAAATGTGATGGTTTAATGATAACATACAGGTTTATATGCAGGTGCTTTAAAAATTCAAGAAAAATGGAATTGAAAGATAGGCTTGTTTTTTAAATCCATGCACAATTTTTCTATAATACACATGTTTCACAAACTTCTTGAAGACATCTTGTATGTGTGAATGTTAACATGTTTTTGTACCAGAGGTGGGCATTTAAAGTAGTAGCTAATAAGCCACTTGGAAAGCTACATCACACAGCAGAGTGCCTGAAATCAAGTTCTGGGTCATCTTCCCATTCCAGCTTCTTGTTAATGTCTACACTAGAAGACAGGAAGTGATAATTTGGGTATTTTGGTCCATGTTGCACATGTGGGAAGCCTGCGTTGAGCAGATGGAAGATCTGTCTGTATGTTTGTCTCACTGTCTCTGCTTTTCAAATACATTTTTAAAACTTGCATCAAAACATTTATCTTTTAATTCTATTTTCCATGATTTTTGAAGTACCTTTGTGTATCAGTTTTCCATATAATTGCTCCTTAAATAAAATGAACAATACTGTTAAAAATGATAAATTCAATAATTAAAAGAAAAAATCAGTGTATATAGTATTGCTGCAAATACAGTTTTGACAATTTTTGTTTTATATCTTTATCAAGCCAGTGGTTGAGAATGTTATACTATGGTATAGAATATATACTACTGATCTCTGGTTACTTTAAAATTTATTGTATATGAGTGAAGTGGTCATTTTTCCATTAGATTGTTTTTTATATCTCTTGCCTATATTCCTGCTTAACTAGGGTATTTTTGAATTTTACTTGTTAAACTTTTTACTTGGTGGAGCATAATTGACTGTAATATGAATTTAAAATTCATTATCTCAAAAATAATGGTAGGGAAAAAACTGGAAGGAGGAAGGGAAGATCATTATATTCTTAACATTATATTTATGAACTAGATTGAAAAAATTTACTTTGAAATAATTTTATATTTATAAAAAGTTGAAGAAATAATGTAGAGTTCAAAGATGACCTCAAGCTAGTTAAACACTTTGCATATTGTGATGCAATTATTAAAACTAAAATAATGGATACTGATACAGTTCTAGTAAGTACCCTAGGGGCTTTATTGGGATTTGATCAATTTTACAATAATACACTACAATTCCAGAATCTAAGCGAGGATTTCACATTGTATTTCTTGTCATATTTCCTCAGGTTCCTACAATCTGTGGCAGTTCCTTAGTATCTATCTTTCATGATTTGACATTTGTAAAATGTGCTTGGCAGTTGTTTTGTAGACTGTCCCTCTATTTGGGTTTGCCTGATGTTTCTTTGTATCAATTAAGGATTCCTATTTTGATAAGCATATTACACAAGTGATACACCTTTCTCAGTGTAGCATTTGCAGTTACATGATGTTGATAGGTTTTTTATTACTTGTGATGTTAATCCCAGTCGCTGAATAAGGTGTTCTCTACCATGTTTTCTTCACAGAGCAGTGACTATTTTCTCTATTTTACTTGACTCTTAGCGTGGTGTAGTTTATGATTATGCAAATATTTATTAGTGAAGCATACCTGGGGAGCTTCACCTAGGGAGGAACTATCCTCTTCACTCTGTTTATTTTTCTAAATTTTTTGTTTGTTTTTGACTAATTATTCCAGATTTGGCTATTGGAATTTTTTAATTTATGTAAAGAGAACAGAGTTCTTTGGTTTGGTTCCTATGCCCCTTTCACCTTCTGCTATCCTTTATTGTGCATATATTGTTACCACAATATTCTTCAGCAAACTTTTCCTGAGTGATCCTTGCAATTACCTGTTTCTCTGAGAAGTCTGGGCTCATTTTATCTGAAAAACAGATTGGGATGTAATTATATCTCGACTCTCTCAAGTTTCAGGTTTCTCTCAAGACAAACTTGTATACAGTTCTTTGTGTTTTGATCTGTATTATTTGCATTTCTGAGTATTGTTATTCAAATAAATTGGATTAGGTTTTTTTTTTTTTTTAATTTCTCCATGGTACCTCCTTTGTGTAGTTATTTTGGAAAATAATAAAATAGTTATTTGTTATGTAGTTTGAGTTCCACTTCAGATTCTTTGAGTATTTCAGATGATTATTTTTAAAGGCTTATGTAAAGTAATGTTCTACCTTTGTGGTGCAAAAAGCTTCATTTTTTTCCACATTTTAGCTTTGTTTATTTATCATTTGAGATGGGGGGAGGGAGGGAGAGAAAGAGAGAGAGAACACTTCCAGTGTTTCTGTGCCTTCCATAGTGTACATTTTGTGGTGACAACACCCCAGACTCTTGCTTACCTTTTAGCTACAAACTGGGTGAAGGGTGGTCTAAACCCTAGTGAAGCAGCCATTGTCAACCTACCTTTAATCTTCAGAAAACCTTCTCATTTTTTTTGTCTGCTCAAGTGGATTAATGTTAGGATCCTTCAAGGCCTCCTATAGAGGTTTGGTTATTAACCCAATCTTAGAATCCAGATCCTGCAGAAGGCTGCCATTTGAGGAATGCCCTTAGCTACTTTTTGTCTGCGATAACTCTACACAGAATGTGGCTTTCTTGCATTGAAATGAGAGGGCATTAGTTCACAGGGTCAGGCTGTGTTTCAGGCAGGCTACTTCCTTTTATAGATCTGGGTTTTGACTTGGGGATATCTGAGTGTTTAAGATCAATTGGTGTTTGCATCTGAGTCATCCTTCAAGGGACTGCAGAAATATCATTTTTGTATTATAAACATTTCTAGTATTTAATTCCAACACTCTAACTCCTTCAATGAGAGTGCTGGCAAATAAATAAGATGTGCCTCTAAAGCCCTGATGGTGGACTATACAAATATACTATTGAGTCACAAATGAGGATGGATTAGTCCATTCACAGGTGAATAGGTACTGGATTATGGGTGTTAAATATACAGAAGAACACATCTTTGTGGTCTAGGACTGTAAACCAAGTGTTGTCTTGGGGTGACTGGTCAATTATAGGAGGGCTGGATTTAGTCCTTTGAGTGTACCCTGATCTTAGACCTGAGGATCTGTTCTACTTTGATTTCAACACAAAGTTTGGCAACCTGGGTCTTGTCTCAGTACTCTCTGTGATGGCGTAACTCTTTGAGGATAGGGTTCCCATGTGGGAATTCACAACAGAGTAAATGACTCACATGTAGTTTGGAAAGTTGATATTCTTAGGTGCAACATTAAGGGTTACGGATTGTCATAGGGGTTGTGTTAGCACCTGGATTCCAGAGCTCCATTAGGGAACAGCTTTTGGAGCTGAGGATGACTTCATTTCTAATCCCCTTCTTGTTTGTAACAGGGGCAGGAGTTGGTTGGGCTTTTCTTGTTACCAATCTCTGGCTTCCCACGTCTGAAACATTGTCTTGTTCTTTTCATCCATGACTGAATGTTTCCTTATTTGGCTCTGAAGCCACTGTTATCATATGAACCTGTTATTTGGACTAGTGTCCTTTTTGTCTAGAACCCTTTTCCTCTTCAGTCTTGTCCCTATTATTTAACAACCTAAATACTATACTTAGCATCCCTTTCAAGGGAGCTTGGGGTCTCATTTCTAGTTTCTGGAGTTTCTTAAAAGTATCTGGGTTAACTGACGAATGAGTATCAAGCAATACCTGTCTTTCAAGCATACTAGGATTTGTTAGAATATCTTTGAGGCCTCTAACAGCTATTCTTATGATAAGGCTGGCTTCTCTTTCTGGTGTTGTATTACCTCAATGATTTTGTCATAACTTGTGAGCTCCATAATACATTCTTCCATCCTAGCACTAGGTAAGTAACCATATGGTCAGCTCCCTGAATCCTCATGATCATTTTGATACTTTCAATTTGGATCTGTTTGTGAGACTTCCCTGAGCTACTGAGTTGTTACTGAATCAGCATGCGTCTATACCTTGGCTCAGAATCATTGTTTTTCTTCAAGGGTGCAACAAGTGGATAGGAACAATGTGTAAGTCACCTCAGGTCAATTTAAAGGCTAGAATTAGGACCTGAAATTACTCCATAAACTTGCCGAAGCCTTCTGAAAACCTCCTTAGCTTTTGTTTACATTCATTAAATCAGTCATGGAAAACAATTCATGTGTTTAAATACTCCCAGCATCTCTATTAGCCACATCTCTCAGAGGACAACATTTGCTTGTTCCCAGATCTTAGCAGGCACCACTGTGTGATTTTAACCAGGCTAATCTCCAGTAGAGGGGAGACAGATGAGGTGACAGAGTAGAGATGGTGGATTAGTAGGGTGTGAAAGACAGTCTGGAATGGAAATCAGAGCGATGGGGAGTGCTCGTTATCCCTTAGGGATGGTTCAGCAATGAGACAAGCTGAACTTGCAGCAGCTGAGCATTGAGCATTGCTGGCATCTCAATAGTGGGTCAGCCACCGTACTCTCTGCTGCTCTTCTGAATCTCGTGTCTCTGGGAGGCTATGGGAAGAGCAAAGCTATAGCTCTTCTTAAGAATGGCATTTTGAAAGAGTGAAGACCCAGCCACAAGGGATTTCTGAGCATTTTTTGTTGTCTCTTACAGAACATGTTGTTAGAGGACTGTATTAAAGTTAAGGGTCATGTTTGGTGATGTTTTCCCAAATCTCTACATTATTTTGTGGTCAGACAGTGTTGCAAAAGAAAACAAGACCTTATTTTTTATAGCATGTAGTTTAAAGGCTTTGCAGTTTTTAAGAAGGCCATGCCGAGGTGAGTCCATGGAAACAGACGGGGAGACATTCATTGCTGAAAGATGTCCTTCATGACCCAGAGAGAGAAAAAACAAGCTAAGGGAAGAGTGAGTCATAGATCTGTAAGATACACTTCAATGAATAAGTCATGTTTCATGACTCATTGTCCTTTCGGCAATTCAGGTAGTCTTGGGGGCGCCCTTATGGACATACCTGACCTGGTCTCCCAGATTTCAAATACAATCCATGGTGATTGCTCATGCCCCTTTATTTTGCCCAAATGTCCATGGTCTCTGGGGCTTTACATGAGGGGTGAGAGAGTAATAGGGCTGGTCATGAGAGATCTTAGGCCTTGATTTTAACATTTGTTAAAATGTTAGCATGCTTGGTGCTTCAGGTCCAACCTGTAGTGGTTCCATATGATTGCTAAAATAAACCTGAAACTTAACAATTGAAGGGAGGGTAGGGATCCCCTCTTTAAACGAATGCATAGAAACTCTTGAATGGAGTATTACTTGGAGCCCCTGTCAGTCATGTTCCAGTCATGCTCCACAAGTTGCCATACAGATGGGAGAAGGCAATACCTCAGAAACAATGCAGAGAAACATAACCCAATGAAAATGGGGGGGGGGGGTAGGAGGAAGGGCATCTGTGATGCTGGTGTTAGATTCAGGAATATGAGGGTGGTCATGTACCAAAACATTTGTCCACAAAGATAGCAAGTTTGTTGAGATTCAGAAGATGACAGTGTGTTACACAGAGGCTTGCTGTATGTAGAAAAGAACACCTCATTGGTTAGGGTGACAAAATACAAGATAGGATACTCTTCCTGAAGGAGCAAGTAGCTTGAGGTATAGGAGGTGTGAACAAAAGAGATCAAGCAATGTATGAAGATGTATGTTGCTTAAGCAGGAAGGGCCCTTCCTTTACATCCTTGGGCACCTCCTGAACCCTTGCAATTAAAGTCTTGAAAAACTGCTTCTCAGTGAGACAGTTTGTTCAGTGAACTATGGTTTCCTACTATATTCTTAACATGTCATACATAAACAAAGATTTCTTTTGAGCAACTCACTTGAGTCTGATTATTTAGCAACATCCCAAGAGGAGGCATTCCTTATGTTCACTTACATTATGAAAAAATCTTTGCCATTACTGTATAAACAAGTATATGAAATTAAATTTTCCTCTCTTGTGTGGACTGTGCATTTGATGGTTGTTTTTTTCCATTTGCCACTTAATACATGAATTTATGATCATGAGGCCATCTCTTTTTCTGAGAAAGGAAAGCAACTAAAAACAGTATTCATCATCTTATGCAGTGTTATCCAGTAAATTGCATGTAAGTTCATTTCAATGAAAAAAATTGTGAAATGAATGAAAAGCATTCATTATATATTGAGAAAAATAGCTGAAATCATAAAAATATAAACGTATTTAAAATCATATAAAAATTCACAATATAAAAATAACAGATGAGGCATTCTGTATTTTAAAATTCTTAAAACTAAAAGCAACAAAATAGTTGAATATATGAATAAATATCTTAGCTATATGAAAGTAGAATGCAATTTTAAAATCATAGTGAAAAGTTTTGAATGTTTATACATTTAAGATGATCATTCAAAAAATAAAATGCAAAAAGTAAAATGAGTAAAGGAAAATAAAATGGCAAAATGTCAGAAATTCAATAAAAATGGTGATATTGGGATTGACATAGAGCCTATTGGTTAAGACGTGTGCTGACATGCCCACATCCCAAATAGGAGTACCTGGTGTTTGATTCCTGAATCCAACTCTCCAAAAACTACCTTATTGCTAATAAAGATAGTGGGAGATATCCTATGTGTGATCCTAAAACACACATAAGAGACCTGGACTGAATTCCTGGCTCCCAGATTCAGTCCTGGCCATTATGGGCGTTCCTGTGATGTTTCAATACATGTATGTATGGTGTAATGTTATAATGAGATAAGCAAATCTGGTATTCTCAAACATCTATCATTTATTTGTGGTGAAAATATTAAAAATCCTTTCTTCCAGATTTTTGCAAATACATACTACATTATTATTATCTATAGTCTTCCTGCTATACAACAGAACATGGGAATTTATTTTTGCTTCCAAACTGTAGCTCACAACTTTTTATCAAACTCTCCCCAAAACTTCTGAAGTCAACTGGTTTAAGTGCTTAGGCTTCACTGAGAATCCAGGCTTCGCTTGATTAGTCATATGTTTTTTGGTATGGATTCTTTAAATCCAGGCCCAAAGCCTGGTGGCAACTTTCAAAAGAGCATTGTTCATTATTTAAGATGTAGAAACTTTATCGAAGATTGGAGAGGGTAGTACAATTTATATCCTGAACCACATAACTTCTGCCTACTCCTCTGCTGTTTTCCTTTGCTCAATACCAAATTTCTCCCCAACAACAGTTACAGCCACACCCAGACTCCTGGAATTCACAAGGTGCAATATCTAAATCACACCAGGTACTGCTCTGAATGTCTTACTTTGAAGCCTAATATTCCCAGGTTTTAATATGCTCTCCCTTTATCAGGGAGCCACCATGGAGCATCAGTGTTGTATGAATGGATGTTTCTTGTTTGTTACTTTCGCACTTATCAGCTACACCTCATCTTGTTGCTATAACACCTTACTCTTGCTTCTTAGGCTACTCTTCAATCACTTTGAGTGCTTCAGGAAAAGCTTTCACATTCCGCGATTGGGTCAATCATGAGATACATAGACCTGTACAACCCAGTTCAGACCTTACATTAGGCTAGTCTGAGCCAATGATAAGTGATAAGACTTATGAGAGATAAGAGATAAGACTGCTTTGAACCCCCAATCACACTGTTTTTTTTTTTTTTTTTTTTTTTTTTTTTTTTTTTTTTTTTTTTTTTTTTTTTTACTGGATGTACCTTAGAAGAATATACCCCTGGGGTTTCAGTAGCCCTCTGAAATGCATTTATAGAGAAGTAGCTAAGATGGGAAGCAGCATGGGCAGACAAAAGACATAAGAGAAAAAGCATTTTGCTCTGGATAGGCTCTACATTTTTATCAAGCTGTACCTAAGGCTGTATACTATTGAGCTTTTAAAAGAGAAAATGAATTACTACCAACTGCTAATTTTAGCTGAACTTTTTTCACTGGCTCAGAAACACACAATAAGAAATGATGGCATGAAGTACTAACCTGAGATATGCCAGCAAAATACCATCTCATAGGCATTGCCATCTTGGGTTTTCTAAAGATGTTACTAAAGACATGCATTGTTTAATGTACAGTAATATTTTATTTTGCTCCTCCATCCAGTACGTATTACATGCTGAATATTCAGATGATAAAATATTCTGACAAATTATTTTGAGTTATGTCTGTCTGTTTTACATTTAATGATACAGGTAGTATAAGTGGAATTTCACAAAATAATGAAAAGTATGATGTATTACACAGGTAACAATCTGATAAACCAAGTGACACGCTATGCTGGGCTAAATTCCTTACTATGCTGATTTCTCATTGAACCATCATTGTGTGTTCTGCATTGTTATTTTTTTTTCATTTTCCCAATTGTTCAGATAAATCTCTAACACTTTTATTTCTCCACATTCTCTCATGTAGTTCTGTGAAAGCAGGCAAATGAAAGAGTAAGGCTGTTTAACAGTTTGGAATGTATTCAACCATGGCTGTATCTAATATTTGAGAAAGCAGATGGGTTATATTAAAGTGATAGTCAAGCAAGCGGTATATAAATATTACCAATGCCCTTGCATGGTCCTTGAACCCATTCTGTATTTGAACCTTCTAATAGAATAAGCATTTGGAACAGGTATAATATCATCTGTACCAACATGGAATTCAGTTTTTACAATGGTACCTGACTGTAACCTAAATTATCCCTTCAGTTTTGTCTTTCCTACATATAAACTGACCTTAAGTAATCGCTCCCTGTTGGCAAATTTGGCCCTGATATTTACAATTTCAAACTGATTGTAGATATTATACTTGCCAAAGACAGGAGTTTGACACAAATTCTATGGACTATGGGCTTCACTTAGGAATTTTGTTATTTTTGTATAAACATGTATTGCTACTTAGGGTGCTTTTGTATATTGTACACAGCGTTTTGCTCAATCCCTGTGTCATGTGTCCCATTAATTTCTTTATAGTTTTCATGAGATTTCATCAGGAGCTTTCATTACCAGTTTCATATTAAGGCTTAATTACAGAAAAAGCGAAAATAATAAGTTGAACGTACAGAATTGAAATACTACTTTCTTAAAAATCTGATAAAAACTATTTGATAAAATGCTTTCTGAAACCTGTAAGAATTCATACACACATATATATAGTGATGTGTATATAATATGAAATATACATAATTATTACCTATAATATAGTTAAAATTTTTAAAAATAAACATAACAAATATATTTTAAAAGTTTGTTAAAATTTTGAACTCCCCCCAAAATGTATGTCTCAAATTAAGAGGGCTTGATATTTTGTTTTAGATTTGATTTGAAGATGTGCTGCTAAATTAATCATCTAAATATCACAATGACAAAATTTAAATGTAGCAGAATAAATTATTAAAATCTGTAAAAGTTCATGATTAACTTTTTTATTGGTATTGTATTGGTATTATTGGTATTAGTTAGTGATATTTCTCAATTACTACTCTGTTTATTCATAAGCTTTTAGCTATAAGATAACCAGAAAAAAAATCAGATCCTATTCAGTTTTAATCCATTAAGGATTGACAAAATCCTGCTGCAGTCTCTGGCATTATAGAGGATACTCAGCTGGAAGGCTTTAAATTTGCGATGGCCAATCTCCTCTTATAAAATATATTCTGGAAGATATGGCCTCCAGTTCTGAATAGAGTCAAGCTAAATGAAAGCACATTCTACGGACAGATCTCTGGGTCTGAAGAATGTTAAGCCCAGCTTAATAAATAAATCTGATTTATAGGCATTAAATATGAAGTTTGTTCACGGCTGTGTAATGGATGTTTTGCAGAGACCATTTTTACATACGTAATATTTCATCCTCCAGAGAGGAAAGGATTCTGTATGGAAAGTGAAAGGCGGATGCCTTATTTTATGGTGCTTTCCTGCCCTTTCATTTGTGAATCTGAAATACCATTTTTTTCATTCTGCTTTGCTGCTTTAAGTGAGGAGAAAAATGCTGAAATAAAAATGGATAAGGGCATATTTATCAGTTCCACAAAAGTATCTGACAGTGAGCTTAGGATTATCACACTGACATGTAAGTATTACTGGATCATAATTATATAATTAAATCATATTAGTATATAAGGATTATATACAAAATGCAGAGTTAAGCACATTTTACACATAGATGCATTTAGCTCACTACTCTCTACCCCAGCTAGCATCTAATATTGTGTTTTATTATTGATTATTTGATGCATATGAAATGATATATGTAAAATACACAATATATACAATGAAAGTCTGAAGACAACCTTCACTATACCTACTACTGATTCTAAGTGATAGAACATCATTACATTCTTCATGTTAATCTCCCTAACATGTCTTCTCATTCTTTGTCCTCCATGAGTATGTGTCATCACAAAATTATTGTTTTTCCTGTGTGTGGGTTAAATGCACATATGTAGATACTTAATTACAATATATTATGCAGCTTTACATTTGTATTATTTGTGTTTAAATTTTTATGCATGTATAAACATATATTAGGACATTTTTATTAGTCATTTTACAATCAGCATTATGTTTCTGAAAGATAGATGCGGTTCTTTGATTTTCATGACCGTATAACATTGTGTTTTGAGGATGTACCACAAAATATTTCTTTACTGGGCTGGTTAATCTTTTAATAATAATAATCACTGATGTTACTAATGTTATTGTGTTTGTACCTACTGTGGGTTTCTGGGTGCATGCATGTTTACCATTACAAGTTAATGCTAAATATTTCCAGAATATGTTGATAAATGTATGTTCCCTCTAGCTCTGTATGAGAAAAAGAAATGGTTCCTTTGGTTGCCCCTCAGTCACTTGGCATTATCAGACTTTGAAATTTTGTCATTTTATTGAATGGATGATAGTAATTTGCATTTCCCTGATTTTTATGCGATTGGTTTTCCATGCCTCTGGATCATTTGTGTTTTATCTGCGAAAATCTATTTATACTTTACCTGATTTTCTATTTGTAAGTTTGTCTTTTTACATCATTTGGAAGAATTATTATTTTTATATGAATACACTTTAAATTTCATGTAATATAGGTAACTTCTCCCAGTTCTTGTTCATTTTTTGTAGTTTACAATGTCATTTGACCCTCCTTAGAGACAGCTGTCCCAGAGCACCTGGTGGGAGTAGGGATTGTAAGTACTTCTCATGGGGCTGTTACACTGTGGAGTATAGCAGGGACTGCACAGGACCAGAAATAGTCTAATGTCTGAAGACTTTACATTCTTCTGGTTGCACATCTTATAGATCAGTGCAGGCAGCTAACCCATCAATAGTAGAATGCTCACTTGTAACAAAGTATTAATATTATGCCAGAGGACTTGGATTTGCACCTATTACTCTTTTGGAGTTGTCTACATGAAAAGTAGGTATGACAGTACCCAACAGAAAAGTAGATGACCTGTTGGAATTTCATCAGTTTGGTAGTTGGAAAGCTATAAGGATTTCTGTGTTAGAATGACTTTACTATATAAGCAGCAGTATCCAGCATCTGACTATGTTCCTTGCCTACTGGTGAGGGAAAGAAGCTCCTTTAACAAATGTAATGAAAGAGGGAGACACTGGCATGTGGAAGCCGCTCAGTGGTGAAAATACGGTGCTGGCCAGGATTGATGATCATCAGTGATCCTGTGTGAATCTGGACTGGTGGAAGGCAGGTGGCAGTGTTACCAGAAGTAAGAAGGGTGTCATTCTTATAAGGTACACATATGTTAACATGGTCATTAGTAAGCCTTGACATAGGGAGATGTGACCTCCATCACACGCCTCAAACAATTCACCCTCCTGGTCTTTGCAAAAACGCGATGGATAATGGTGAGATCACCATGGACTCCTGCAGACTTAATGAGGCACTCGTTCAGTTTATTTTCATTGTGGCAGAGCAGCACAGCCTCTGGCACATGGTGACTACCTACTGGTTTTACCAAGACTTGTTGTTGATTCATGTGGCAGGTCTAACGAAGACTGCAGTACACTTTGACTATCTTGCCTCAAGGCCTCATTAAGTCCTGTTTTCTGTCAAAATGTGTTTTGGCACATTTGCATCTTAGTGTGCCTCTAAATCCTTTGGAGATCTTGATAAAATGAAGGTTCTGTTTCAGGAGTTCGGGAGTGAAATCTAAAATAATGAATTTTTTACTGGTTCCCTGGTGATAGTGACATCGATAACACAGATACAGACAGGAATCTAGATCACTTTGACAATGAGGAAAGTATGATATTGGCCATCTAGATTTGTGATTTTATGCAAATTAAATTTTCTAAAAAGTGTATACCATGGTTATGCTAATAAGACAATTGGTTGTCAGATGTTTAAAAATAGACCTTAGAAAAACCTCAACTTCTGTCAAGGAAAAGTGTTTGGATTCCAGTGGGTCCAGGTATGATTTTGTTTTCCCCAAAGCAAAGGTAAAAGTGGAATTGCACCTCCCATCTTAAGAAGAGTTGCAGTATTTAGAGCTGTCTTTAGATTTTAGAGTTTATGCAGATTTTAGGAACACTACTTTAACCCATATATCTGGTGACTCAGAAGGCCACTGCCTTCAAGTGTACCCGAAGTCAAAAAGGGCAGTGTAACAGCTCCAGCCTCCCAGACAAGCTTTCATACACCTTGGGCCACGTGACCCTCCATTGCTTTCCCAAAACTGTGACTCTGAGAGCTACATGCAGGAAGGGAAGCTCAGGAGACCTGGTTGTGGTGAAGAACTGGGTCAGCTTAAGGCCACCTGAAAAACTATGTTGCATGCAATTTTTAGGTGTCTGCAAGAAATAAGTGTTTATCTTCAGAGCCAAGGAGATCACAGGAAGAGGATGTAGTTCATGAGAGTAGATAAGTGTCTGAATCTTTTTGTCTCGTTAACATCCATGAGAAACACCTACTTAAAAGGCTAATGAACAGGTGGCAGATGATGGAATCCAAAACTGGAAGGATGATCTGCTTCTTTGGCCTTGAAGTTCCCAGGAACTGATACTGATGATTACATTGTGATGGACAAGGTCTTTGATTGACAGGTTAACTATTTAGTGATAGGTAAAAATTAAATAGGACCCTTTTGATCCTGTAGGTATAGCAATTCATCCTACAGGAATCCATCTATACCCATTGTAAGATATTGTTTTCCCTAACTTCAGCACCACCTAAAACAGCTTACTGAATGCCCAATCTACAAAATGACATCACATAACATTTCTTTTTCTCACGGGACACATTTTCTGACAAGGGAGTTACAGCAGTGAGTTTACAACCAAAGGATTTACTTAAAAGTTTTTGTTTGGTTGGCTTGTTTAATGCTTAACTCCATCAAATGTGGAATAGCTTTTGTGGCAAAAAAAAAAAAAAAGTAGCATAAGTAATTGATTTCTTGGCTATGGTGCTAGCTCAGTGCACACATTCTTAGAGGTTAGTGCACTATTCTTCAGGAAGAGCTGTTTGAATTCAACCAATATGAATACATGGGCTGTGCCTCCAACATCTAAAATATACTTGGCTGAAAATCCATGCATGCAACTAAGATTCACCTCTGTCACTATGATCCCTAGTGAACTTCATGCAGATTTGGTGTTACCCTTTTGTCTGATATTCTATAGAATTACATGCTTCGGGTGCCACAGTTGAAGTGTTTTCGCATATTCTGTATGTTGGTAATTTCAAAAGCTTGAGTATACATTTGCCTATATTAATATTTCTCTTGATGCTATTTTATGATTGCATCAAAATGGCAGTATCATGCATTGACTCAATCTGTTGACAGAGTTTATAGGATATATTTCTTTAAAAAATGTGATTTGGTTTTGCCTGTTTCATTTTTATTTGAAAGTTGGAGTACAGAGATCTTTCATGTGTTACAGAGATCTTTCATGTGTTGGTTCACTCCCCAGATGCCCACAACATCCAGTTCTGTACTAGGCTGATTCTAGGATCCAGGAACTCCACCCATGTCTCCAAGATAATGGCGGGGACTTAAGTGCTTGAATTATCATCTGCTGTCTCCCCCAGTGAACACTGCCTGGAGATAGACTGGAACAAGTTGGGACTTGGACTTTGCCCCTCCAATATAACAAACTGGCGTCTAATGGTTCACTTAACCACTGGACCAAGTGTCTTCCCCTAGAGTATATGTTTTTATTAAGCCAGTCACTAAAGAAATATACTCTAGTATATTTAACGTCTAATAGAAGAAAATTACAAAAAATGCAAAAGCATATTATTTATGGATAGTTAATACCAGAAAGAAAAATAAACAATGAAGAGTAAGTTGCACATAATATTACTACAGTTGAGGAGGCAATGAGGCTGTTTTGAAAATGCAGAGCACAAAGGAAATGGAATGTTAGAGAAGATAGGAAAAATGAAAGATACTTTAGATGTGAAAAGAAAGATGGAGAGTACTTTTTTCTCTTGTGTTCAAGTTTTGATGGTTTTGTGGAAGGTAGACTTTAAAAAAAATTTCAGGTTCAGTGTGGTAATCAAATTTTCCATACTAATCCCTTAAAATGGTCTCCCTTGATATAAAAATAGTA
Source organism: Lepus europaeus (assembly GCF_033115175.1). Taxonomy (NCBI): domain Eukaryota; kingdom Metazoa; phylum Chordata; class Mammalia; order Lagomorpha; family Leporidae; genus Lepus; species Lepus europaeus. The sequence continues at coordinate 54,989,181 of NC_084843.1, forward strand.
TCAAGGATAATATATCATTTATGGAGCAACAATGTATCAAGCATATTTTTTCTCTGCTCTAAAAAGGCTGAGAGCTTAAACAGTTCTATTGTAATGCAAATAAGATTATTATTGTAATTTTGTAAGGATATTTTCAAAGCAGTTATTGCCTGTCAATAATGTTTATGATTATCCAAAAGCTTTAATGGTTCTCTTGATACACTAGGATGCAAGGGCAAAGAAACAGCATTCAGAATAGACACTAATGGAGGCGAATAAAATCCTATTAGTAGCTTGCTTTGTACAGTTTTCTTAGCTCTTTTAGAGACTGCTAGGATCAACAAAAGTAGTAAATATTTACTAATATTATTTTAAAAAATCTTTCCATTTTTTTCTTTGATCCTGACATATTTGGGTGAGAAGATTATTAAGTGTATTTTAAGACAGTATTTTGAGTCGGACTTAGAGAAAGGGTTCGCAGTTTTGATCTATAATATTAGCTGATAATATTACCATCACAAATAAGAAAATTCGCATTAGACTTGGATAATTTAATAGGAATTCCAAAAATATTTGTAACAATTAAAACAGAGATGAAATTTCTTAGCTCCCAGGAATCCATAGGAAATATATAGAATTTTAATAAGTTTAAGAAAGTGGTGTTAAAAATGTTCTTCTAAGTAGTTTTTTTTTTTTTTTAAATATTTGAAAGAGAGGGAGAGGGGGAGAGGGGGAGAGGGGGAGAGGAAGAGGAAGAGGGGAAGAGGGAGAGAGCTGTTTTCCATGTGAGGTTTCACTCCCCAAATGTGCAACTGCCATGACTAGGCTAGGCCAGTATCAGGAGCCAGGAATTTTTTCCTGGTCTCCCACGTGGGTAGCAGGAACCTAAGTACCTGGGCCACCATCCCTTGCCTCCCAGAAACATTAGTAGAATCTGCATGGGGAGCTTGGAGTATCTGAGATTCGAACCAGGCCCCTCAATATTCGATGCACACATTCTCTGTGCCACAACGCCCTCCCCTGTTCTATACATTTTTTCAAAGTTGTTTATGGCAAACTGCTTTTGTTTAAAATAACACTGAAAAGAAATAACCTGTATATCTCAGTAAACAGTACTGTGAATATTTTACTCAGCCTCTCAGATAATATGTAGAAGAAGTAAAAAGTAATTATATATATATATATATATATATATATATATATGTATGTATAGTGCTTTCTATATTTTAGAACTCTTTATATACTGGGTATTACTTTACTCTTGTAGCACTCCGACGACACTTTACATTCAGTCAACAAAAGTATTTTAGTATACTACTTAAGTGGTCATTAGTTATTTTACCATCATGTATCAGATCTGATTTCCAGTACAGTATTTTATACTTTTAAATATTTCTCAGTGTGGCTTTTTGTGCACTTTGTTATATTGAATTTTCAAATTTATGTGGTAACATAAACTACCTAAATAATTATTTTTATGAGTTAAGTTTATTAAACTTATGTTTAATAATTTATATATAAAATAGAAGACTCTTAAAAGAATCTGATTCTAAACTCACACTAAATAAAACATGCTATGAATTAAACCTCATTTTATTGGCTAGAATTTATAGGATATACAGGATATACATAACATTAAGATGACAAATATCAAAGCTTGAAACCAGAATCACACATTAAAATGTAAATTTTATCATAGCAAATGATAAATTTGCATGATGTGATTTGAAAATTTATTAAAATAGTCTTCTTTGCATTAAAATAGAGTTATCAGGAAAAATACTTTATGGGTTATGGTTTAGCAGATTAATCAAGTAAAAATGTAAGTATCTAGTAAACTGAAAATCAGTCTTGATTTTTGATCAGATTTGTTAGCCTTTCATAAGTATATATATATATATGTTACATAGATTCATGGATAAATTATCAACACCCACTAAAATGGAAATTGTGAATGAAACATTCTATTACAACAATAAAATTGAGATTCTGTTAAAAAATTAATCAAAAGTAAACCTGGTCGGCGCCGTGGCTCACTAGGCTAATCCTCTGCCTGTGGCGCCGGTATCCCGGGGTTCTAGTCCCAGTTGGGGCACAAGATTCTGTCCCGGTTGCTCCTCTTCCAGTCCAGCTCTCTGCTGTGGCCCAGGAAGGCAGTGGAGGATGGCCCAAGTGCTTGGGCCCTGCACCCGCACGGGAGAGCAGGAGGAAGCACCTGGCTCCTGGCTTCAGATTGGTGCAGCACACGGGCCGTAGCGACCATTTGGGGTGTGAACCAACGGAAGGAAAACCTTTCTCTTTGCCTCTCTCTGTCTAACTCTGCCTGTCAAAAAAAAAAAAAAAAAAAAAAAGTAAACCTAAAAGAATTAAAACTAAGTAGACAATAATCCACAAAGAATGATCAAATACCTATAACCATTTTTTTTCCTAGTGACAGAATTAAACAGAATTATCTGTATCAAAAACTGGGAGGAGTTAGAAATGCTGTAGTAGTGTGCTTTCAAACAAGTACATATGACAAAACAGTCTTGCTGAGATTTTTGTTGTTGTTGTTTATTACACACAAAACAAGGAGTGTATAGAGAACAACATGATGGCCTGTAGGCAGATGGCAATTGCAGTTTATCTGGGGTCAGTACTATGGTATTGTAAATTCAGTGGATTTTAAATTCTTATTAACACTTGGTGAGGCTAACCTCTGTTTTATTAGCTTTTTTTGGGGTGTTCTTGAATTCTTTTCAAATTTTCATTTTATACATTCAGCATGTTTTTGTTTTTTGTTTTTTTTTTTTTTCTAATGAGTGAAATTTATTCTTTTGGTCTGCAGCAAAACTGAATGGAAAGTATAGAGTTCGCCATAGAATCCCTGTCCCTCACATTTACAACTTCCCTCCCAGTCAGTATTCTGTACCAGAGTGCTCACGTGATAAAGTCAGTGCACCAAAATTGACACATCACTGTTACCCCGAGTTCATGGTTTTCGTTAGGGTTCACAGTTGGTGTAGAAGAGTTTATGGAGGCGAGAAATGTAGAGTGATGTATCACCACCATTAGAGTGTCATATAAAACGGTTTCACGGCTGCACTTCTCTGTGTGCGCTTCTATCCATGGCTCACTGCTTCCACTCTCCTTGGCAACTACTAATCATTTTACTGTCTCTGTTGTTTTGCCTTTTCCAGACATCATACAGTTAGAAGGTCACAGGGTAGAGCTTTTTCAGATTGGTTTCTTGCACTTTACAAGGTGCATATAAGTTTCCTCCATATCTTTTCATAGCTGGTAGCTTATTTATTCTTAGTATTGAATAATATCCCATGGTTAAATATACTACAACTTATTTATCCATTCTTGTGCCAAATAATACCTTGGCTTCTTTCAACTTTGATAATTATCAATAAGTCTGCTATAAATATCTGTCAGGCTTTGTATGGATGTAAGTTTTTAATTCAATAGGGAAAATACAAAAGAATGCTATTGCTGGGTGGATATTATGGCAATATCTTACAAAATATTTTAACAAAGCTTTATAAGAAACTACCAAACTGCCATCTGGAGTGGCTGTACCATTTTGCAATTCCACCAGCACGGAGTGAGAGTTCCTATTGCTCCATGTCCGCATCAATAGTTAGTCTCATCCATATTTTGAATTTTGGCCCACTTCGTAGGTGGTAGTGTTCTACTGTTATTAGATTTCTAATGACATTTGATGTTGACTATCTTTTACCCGTTTTTCTAATTGGGCTTCTTATTTTCTTAATGCTGAGTTTTAATAGGTGTTTTTATACTTTGGATAACAGGACTTTATGAGATGTGTCATTTTCAAATATTTTCTTTCAGTCTGTGACATGTTTTCTCATTCTCTGGACATCTTTAGCAGACAGAGCATTAGTATTTTTAATATTTCTCTACTTTTTTCATGCAATAGGGAAAGTGGGGGTGGCAGATATGAGACAGGAAGACTGAGAAGGTGGTATCTTTAATATGTCAGATTTTTTTCTGTCACTATGGATGCTCATGGGATTTTTCTTCACTTGTTGAGGGGACAGATAACATTGATTTTTATGTTTAATCAGCATTGATTATATAGGATTCTATTTGATTTGGGGTATATAATTCTATTTTATGCATTTCTGGATTCAATTTGCTAATATAAAGTTGAGGAATTTGGTTTCTGTTTTGGAATACTATTGATTAATCAGTTTATTAAAATATTTTAGGCTTGTTAGGTTGGACATTGGCTTCTTATGTGTTTTGGCAGACATAAGTTTTTCAAGAAATAGTTGCATTTCAACTAGTTTATCATGTTGCTGTACATACAGTTGTTTGTAATATTTCTTGATTATCCTTGTAATGCCCTTGGTGTCCATCTTAATATCCTGTCTTTCATTTGCACTATTAGTAATTTGTGTCTTCTCTTTTTTTTCCTTATCTAGGCTCTCTAGAGTCTTAAAATTTTTACTAAACTGTTTTTTTACTTTTGTTGATCTTATTTTTTTTGCTATTGATTTCCTATTTTCAAATTCATTGAATTTTACTCCAGTTTTTACTATGTATTTTCCTCTGCTTATTTTGGATTTCATTTGCTTTCTTTTTGTCCCAGTGGCCTAAAGTAGTAGCTTAAGTGGTTGATTTTAGACATTTTTTCTTTTCTAATGTAGCTGTTCATTACTATATATATATATATATACACACACACACATATACATACATTTTAGACAGGCAGAGTGGACAGAGAGAGAGAGAGAGAAAGGTCTTCCTTTTCTGTTGGTTCACCCCCCAATGGCCGCTGCAGCCAGTATGCTGCAGCCGGCGCACTGTACTGATCCAAAACCAGGAGCCAGATGCTTCTCCTGGTCTCCCATGTGGGTACAGGGCCCGAGCACTTGGGCCATCCTCCACTGCCTTCCTGGGCCACAGCAGAGAGCTGGACTGGAAGAGGAGCAACTGGGACAGAATCCGGCACCCCGACTGGGACTAGAACACGGTGTGCTGGCGCCACAGGCGGAGGATTAGCCTAGTGAGCCGCAGTGCTGGCCTCATTACTATATATTTAATAATATGCAATGATTCTGATTTTACTGTATCAAAAAATCTAGATAACTTTTTCATCTTAATTCAAAATATTTTTAATAACTGTTAATGTTTCTCCTTTGAATCGTGTTACTTGGAAATTTCTAGTTTGATTTCATTGTGGTCTGAAGGGAAACAATGTATGATTTCTACTCTTTTAAGTGTGGTAAGATGCATTTTATGGCCCTAAATACGGTCTGTCGTTGTATTACACATAATCTTAGGAAGACCTTAGTATCTCTTGGTGCTCTATGAAGTAGTCTATAGATGGTCATTACATCCCGTATTGGTGACACTGTTGAATCAAGTATGTCCTTATTGATTTTCTGTGGGTTATTTCCATTCCTGTTAAAGGGCTGTTAGTCTCCACTATTGTAGTAGGTTAATCTGTTTCTCCTTGCAATTTTCTGTTTTTCCCTCTCCTATTTTGATGCTGTTAGATGCACTTATGTTGAGGTTTGCTGTCTTCTTGGAAACTCAACCCTTTATCATAATATAATATCTCTTATTTTCACTGATAACTTCCCTTGCTCTCAAGTTTTCTCTGAAATTAATATCAATACTTGCATTTTGTTTTTACACTTGTTAATCTGTTTCATCACATTAAGCATGTGTTTCTGGTAGACAGTGTATAGCCAGGTCTTGTTCTTTGATCCATTCTGACAATTTCTTTTTTTTTTAATTGCTGTATTTAGACCTTTGACATTTAAGATGATTTTTTTTTTTACAATCGATTAATTGATTTGAGAGTCAGAGTTACAAATATAGGGAGAGACAGAGAGAGATGTCTTCCATACACTGGTTCACTACCCAATGGTTGCAACAGCCAGAGCTGTGCCAGGCCAAAGCCAGGAGCATCATCCAGGTCTCGCATGTGGGTGCAGGGGTCCAAGGACTTGGCCCATCTTCCACTGCTTTCCCAGGCCTTTAGCAGGAAGATGGAGCAGAGTGGAGCAGCCAGGACTGGAACCTGCACCCATATGGGATGCCAGCACAACAAGTGGTGGCTTAACTTACTCTGTCACAACACAGGCCCCAGATAATTTTATTGTAATGACCTTTCAATGAGCTTAAAGTCATTGCTGGAATGCAGTCAGCAGCCATGTTGGATAATTTTAGCCAGTGCCCCTTCCAAGTGGCAACCTGGTTTTAGGGGGCTCAGAAAGGGAGTGGAGGATCAGGGTTGTGTAGGAGGATTGCTATATTTGTGAGGCTGCAGGGAGGGGCTGCTGACCTCAGCTTCTCCTCGATGAAGCTTTCACATAACCTGTTGGCTCACATTGAGTGTCCTTTAATGAAGATTTTTTGAATTAAGATATAGAAACTTACAATATGAAACTCCCAGGCATTGTGTTAAAGATACTCTTTAAGTATATATTCATTTTTCCTGACTCTCTTAAAATTTACTACAGATTTAACCATCTGCATTCTTTGTACTTAAAATTTGTTCAGTAAGGGAGGAAAGAAAAAAGAGGAGGATATTTGGAAGGTGTGCAGGTATCATTCCCAGCCTCAAGCTCCAGAAATAGAAAATGATTTAATTACCATGTAAGCCTTTGCAAAGTTTTACACACAATGCTTGACCAACATCATCTCTTGAGGCCAGCACTGTGGTACAGTAGGTTAAGCATCTGGTAGTGGTGCTGGCATCCCATATGGGCACTGGTTCGAGTCCCGGCTGCTTCATGTCTGCTCCAGCTCCCTGCTAAAGGCCTGGGAAAGCAGCACCCATGTGGGAGACCCAGAAGAAGCTCTTGGCTTCAGATGGGCTCAGCTCTAGCCATTGTATCCACTTGTGGAGTAAACTAGTGAACGGAAGACCTCTCTCTCTCTCTGTCTCTCCCTCTGTCTGTAACTCTGTCTCTCTAATAAATAAATAAATCTTTAGGGCTGGTGCCGTGGCTCACTTGGCTAATCCTCTGCCTGCAGCGCTGGAATCCCACATGGGCGCTGAGTTCTAGTCCAGGTTGCTTCTCTTCCAGTCCAGCTCTCTGCTGTGGCACAGGAAGGCAGTGGAGGATGATCCAAGCGCTTGGGCCCTGCACCTGCATGAGAGATCAGGAGGAGGCACCTGGCTCCTGGCTTCTGATCGGTGTAGCTCCAGCCATAGCGGCTATCTGGGGGGGTGAACCAACGGAAGGAAGACCTTTCTCTCTGTCTCTCTCTCTCTCACTGTCTAATTTTGTCAAATAAAAAAATCTTTAAAAAAATCATCTCTTAAAAGATCTAGATGAAATTAATGAAAATTAAATTAAACACAAATATTATAATAATATTATACTAATTCTAAGAATGAAAGAACTTGAGAAGTTTAACATAGCTATGATAATGCTTCATTTTTAAGTTAAAAAATTACATTTCCAAATTTATCCTGTGTAATTAGCTATTTACTTAGAAAAAATAAATGGTACCTTCAAAATAAAGCATCACAATAGAAACTGCGAATAATGTATTACTTTTGTATACTTTTGTCAAGAATGCATAAACATTATTATTCTCATAGGGTAGAATGAAAAATGTAAGTAGCTTTTATATATTTTATGTGATAATTTTCAAATGTTACTATCTTCCATAAATTTAACCAAAATTAAAATCAGCATTCAAATAAAAATAGTTCATTCAAATAACTTAGTATGAAGTATTCTGAAACTAAAGGTTTCAGAAAAAAATCAATTGATATCATCACTAAAAATGGAAGCCATCCCTTACATATATGAATATATTAAGAATATATACAAGGTCATGTTGAAAGTTCTGCCTATATAAGTCATAGGAATATAGACATTCATCTCTTACTATAGACAACATTATCTTACTGAACCAATGAGGCTGCAAATGGAGATAATGGAAGTTTTAATTACAGTGTTGAGGTACTTAAATAGTGTTTAGCTGTCACCAAGGAAACCACTGACATTTAGATAAGAAAAATAATAAATTCTACATTGCAAGAAATAATAGGAGAGAAATTCATTTTACGAAGTGAAACAGGAAACTGGAAGATAGAGATGGAAAATGTAAGCAGCTTCTGATTTGGAATGTATGGTGGAGAGGCGAGTTTTTAAAAATCAAAGTCAAAAAGAAATTTAAATGTGTCTATGGAATTTGAACTGTGGTTTCTAGTTTTCTATTAGCCTTCATGTTATGAGAGAAAAGAAGCTATAGGCTATGTCTGACACAAACCATCAATTTAGGTTTGAATCTAAACTCAAGCATTTTACTAAGTCTGGTGCCCTAAGGATGTGGTTAAATATTTTAAGCATCATCTAAAATATGGATAATAATATGTACTTGAAAGGTTTTTTGGAAGATGATAGAGAAACTGCAGGAAATTTGTTTCCAAATTATAATAATTTAAAAAATGTTGACTCAGTGTTATTTTATTGATGCCTTCAGCATTCTTCCTGAAATATTGTTTTTGTCAATACACACACATACGCGTGCACACACACAAATATGCATATTTGTGTTTAGCAGATTCAAGTGGGTGGAATCTGAATGTAATAAGAATACGTGGAAAGCATCTTGATTTATCATTTCTGAGGATTTGTCTTTTACAATACATCTTGATTATAAATAAGGATTCCTGCTCTGTTTCTGAATATACTTTCTATTGTGACATTGCAGATAGAAATCTTCAAAAGTTAAAAAAGTGTCATTTTTGTCTGTAATCTTGAAAAATAATAAAAATATGATACAATATAAGATGACACTATATGCATATAGTGTCGATGGATATATGGTTACAAGAAGGTATGGTAAAATACTACTTATAAAACAAATGTTAGATGTATATTGAGTGTTGAAAGCAGTGTGGAGATTTCTTTAAAAACTACTGGGAATATACCTAAAAGACTAGAATACAATACATCAGAGATATGTGTACCATCATGTTTATAGCAGCATGGCTCACAATAGCCAGAGGCATCCATCATCAGATGAATGGATACATACAATGTGGTATATGTACACAATGGAATATTATTTAGCTATAAAAAAGAAACTGTACTATTTGTAGCAAAATGGATGCAACTGGATGAGCACATGGCATTGTGTTGAGTGAAATAAGCCAGACCCAGAAAGACAAATATCACATGTTCTCCCTGTATGTAGGAGCTAAAATTTAAAAAAACAATTAAAAAATTTCTGTGTGTATCCATATTGCTTCAAATACAGTTTTTAAAACCTTGTTTTATACATTTGTGAAATCAATTATCAAAGAATGTTTTACTACTATAGTTTTAATCTGTGATTACTTTAAAATTTATTGTATATTAGTGAAATGATCTTTTTTCAATTATTCTTTATAGCAAATGTCTATATTCCTATTAAACTGGGGATTTTTTTCTTATTGCTTTTTACTTATTAAACTTATTCTTTGGTGAAGTATTAAGCATTTTTACAGTAATGTAAATTTAAAGTGTTATCTCAAAACTTAGGAGAGAAAAGGAGGGTGGCAAGGAAAGGGGGAGACAGGAGGGGAAGGAGGAAGGAATATCATTACATTCTGAGAACTGTTATCTACAAAACACACTGAATCTGTTAAAAACTAATCAAGACATTAATCTAATCCATGATACCTCTACACTTGAGACCTTATCACCTCACTAAAACCTCAACTCTTCCTACTGTAATAGTGGGAGGTTAGGATTGCAACATATAGAACATACTGCAAAATGACAACTAGTTTGTGTAAATTACTATTTGGTTTTCCTCCCATAATCTGGAAGAACTGAGTAATGTAGTTTTAGAATTCTATTCTAGAAATTTTTTAAATTTAAATTCCAATATCTGTAATAATTATAAAACCAAACAAAATTATGCTTTTTTAATAAAAAAACTAAAGTTTTGAAAAACATAAATAAAAAGTATATGAGTATTCATTATAATATTTAAATTTTTCTGACTGAAGATGTTCGTAAGAAAATATTAGGTATAAAATTCATCTACTCTTATAATTCATGAGTTTACATCATGAAAAATAAGTGTTTTTCCAAACATGTCTTTTCTTGCCGTTCAAAAGAATGTAATCAATATTGTGAAGAAGAAAGACTACATTTCTTGCCACAATATACCTCTGCCCCTATATTACATTCTATTAAGTCTCAGAAATAACCTACATGGCTTTTTCCAGAAACATCTGCCTCTGAAAGATACGATCACAAGCAGTATAAATATAAGCATATTACTTATCAAGATTGAAGCTTGCTAATAAAGAGTTGCTTAAGATTGACTTTCTGTGTCTATTGATTTAAATTTACTGGCACAAGTTAGATCCACAATCATTGTAACCCTTTGCAAAATCTTCCGTAAAATCATCTTCACTCATGTTCTGTCAAGATGGTTGTCTCCCTTGCTGCAGTGAATCTAATAAGTTAAGATTTTCATGCTTAATAGTTTTTATTCTAAAACAAAGTTATAGATAAGTGTTCAGGGATAGGATAATACTAAATCTATTCTACTTGAAGCATCTATTCAGCATTGTCTCTGAAACTCTAGAAAATATGTCATCAGTATTTTATTTTTAAACTTTAGAGTGAAGTTTATGTTTAATATTTCACAATTAGCTATATGCTTTAGGCTTTAACAAACTTAATACTTTTAGGCAATTAGATGATCTTTCTGGGGCTCAGAGATAATCACACCTATTTCATTAAGTATGAAAAGAGTTTAGACATATATAATATATATGCATAGCATATGTTATGTACATATATAGTACATATATACACATATTAAACATACAGGGATTTGTACTTTATATATACACATAAGCATATGATAGATATGTGCTTGAATTTGGATTCATTGTTAATGTTCAATAAAAACTTTTGTGATAAATCTTCACTTTCTGTGTTGATAGTTATATATATATATATATATATATATTTAGTGGCAATAAAACATTCACTGAAGGCTATAACTTGTAACTATTTGTCATTGCACTAAGTTATTCATTAAATTGTCTTTTTGTTCTGTCTTACAGGGGCTTTAACAAAACTGAAAATTTAATTTTTATAAAATCAATTTATCAATTATTTTCTATTTTATTTGGTGTTCTGTTTCAGACCTCAATATCAAAGCCAAGGTCACCTAGATATTTCTGCTAAATACTATTTTATTAGTTTTATATTTTGTGTTTTATGTTCAAGTACATGATCCATTTTGTATATCTTTTATTTTTATTCTTTTTAAATTGTGCCTATGACAAAGTCTTTAACTCTTTAGTGTATGGTTATTCAATGTGTCATAGCACATTTGTTGAAAAGACTGCACTTTCTCCATTAAATTGCTATTGCTTATTGTCAAAAGTTGGTTAACTGCATTTGTGTGAGTGTATTTCTGGGCTGCCTATTAAATTCTATTGATCTATAATTCTATATTGCTGATTGCATATTATCTTAGTTACTGTAGCCTTACAGTAAAGGCTCAATTCTCAAAATCAAAGTTCTCAAATTTTCTTCTTCAGTATTGCCTTGGCTACTTTTTTTGGTCTGCATTTTCATGTAAATGTTAGGATCAGTTCACTGATACTTGGAAAATAGCTTGCTGGAATTTTGATTGGGTGGAGTTGAATCTCCAGATTAAACTGGGAAGAACTGACAAATTAACAATATTTGGGTCTTTCTATCCACAAACATCAATATCTTTCTTTTATTTAGATTTAATTTTAGTTCTTTATCAGAGTGTTGTAGTTTTCCTTATATGGACTCTGCCTATAATATGTTAAAATTATATCTAAACATTTCACTATTTGGTGCCATTAAAAATGGGTTGTTTCTGATTGAAAGTGACGATAGTTCATTACTAACATATAGCAGGAATTTCACTTTTATATATTAGGCTTCTATTCTGAATACTTCTGTTGATTCTGTGAAATTTCCTGCAAAGACAATCATGTCATCTGCACACAGTTTTATTTTATTCTTGCCAGTCGGTAAAACTTTTGATTCTTTTTTGTCTTATTTATAACAGATAACATTGTTTCAATAGGGATGAAAGGAGCCGTATGTGACTTGTTCCCTGTATCAAGTAGGAAGCATTCTCTTTCCTTTAACCCAAAGTACAATGGCACCTGCAGCTCTGGTTGTTTGTAGATGTTCCTCATCAAGCTGATTATGCTTTCCACTATTCCTTTGTTGCTGAAGGCTTGTATCATGTGTAGTTATTGGATTCTGTCAAATGCTTTTCTATATTAATTGATATGATTATATGATTTCTCTTCTTCAGCCTTGTGGTATATCAGGTTATAACAACTGATTTTTAAAGATTGCATGAGCTTTACATACATGGAATAAATAAAAAATGGTCATTATATACATATTATATTTATACATATATATATATCATGATGTATATACATTTGTATATAGAAATATATCATATTTCTGTGCTGAGTTTTCTTATATTGGGTTATTTACCTCTACTTGATTTTTATGAGACATATTTATCCATAGTTTTTGTTTATGTAATATTTTTATCTTGTTTTGTCTTAGGGTAATAAATCATAGAGAATGACTTTTTTAAAAATTTATTTATTTGAAAGGCAGAGCAAGAGAGAAGGAGGGAGACAGAGAAAGACTGACAATGTCCCACGTGCTGTTTCACTACACAAATGGTCACAAGAGCCAGGTGTGAGCCCGGCTGAAGCCAGGATCCAAGAACTCCATACTAGTCTCCTTCATGGATGACAATGGCCCAAGTATTTGGGCCATACATCACTACCTTCCCAGGAGCATTAGCAGGAAGGTGAGTCTGAAGCAGAGTAGCAGGACTTGTGCTGACATGGTATGCTTGCATCACGAGTGGTGGCTTAACCGGCTGCATCATAACACAGCCCAGAATAAACTTATTTAACATTTGTTTCTGTTTGCTGGAAGAAATTGAGTTATATTTTACAGACATGATTTCCAGTTTTGAGGTTATTAATTACATATTGAATTGATTTTTTAGTTATAGATCTGTTCAGACTATTTAGTTCTCTGAGTTTCAGTGCCTTGTGACTTTCAAGGAGTACTTCTGTTTCTTCTTAGTTATCAAGTTGTAGAGCCAAGTTATTCATCATTCCTCTACTAGCTTTTTAATGTCCATAGAATCGGCAGTTATGATCCATTTTCATTTATGATCTAGTAATTTGTGTAGTTTTTTCTTTTGGTTATCTTTGCTAGAGACACATCAGTTTTAAAAATTTTTACAAAAGAACCAGATTCTGATAGATTTAAAAATTTTCTTTCTTTCTTTCTTTTTTTTTTTGTTTTACTAGTTGTTAGAAAGAATGAAACAAATAGATGAGCATTGGCTTACTCCCCCAAACACATGCAATGGCCTAGCTGAAGCCGGGAACTAGGAACTCAGCTCATTGCACATGGTTAGAAGGGACTGAACTACATAAGACACAATTGCTTCCTCACATGGTCTGCATTTGCAGGAGGCTGGAATTGGGAGCTGGGATTAGAACTCATGCACTCTAATAGGGCACAGGAACATCTAAACCAGCATTTTACTTTTTAGGCCAAATGTCCACACTCAGTTCATTGATTTTTGTCTGCTCTTGATTTCAGTTTCACTCACTGATTTCTGTCCAAATTTTTATGCTTTTTATGAGGAAATGCTCCTGAAATCAACAGGAAAATATCATGCAATTATTTCTCTAGGGAATGTTCCTTAAAGTGGGATTTCTGTGTTTGTAATCCCAGCCACAAGGTGTGATGATTTCCTATCATTCTCACCAGCATTGAATATTAGAGGTTTTAAAACCGTTTGATAAATAAGAAATTATGTCTGACCATTTTAATGCTGTTTTTACGTTGGAGTAAATCTTTCTGTGACATATTAATCATCTATAATTCTTTTAATTTTAATTTTAATGTATTAATATATAGAGAACTGATTTCATGAATTTCATTGTCAAAATTCCAAGAATTTAATGATGCTTCCCTTCCCTCATTCCATACCTCCCCGCTCCTTCCTTTCTATACTTTTTTCCCTTATTTTTTGGGGGATAACATAAGTTAATTTTATAATCGTAGGCACAATACTCCTCTAAACAAAAAGCTCTACAAATAAAGTAGAAAGACCACTGTTCCCCAGAGACTATGGACCTTAATCAAAACACAAGATGTCAATTTCGGTCATACACATTTTTTGTACTCTATATGTTAGCTACCACAAATCAGATAAAACTTTGATATTTGCCTTTTTGGGTCTGGCCTATTTCACTAAACATCCTTGTCTCAGGTTACATACATTTTGTTGCAAAAGACAAGATTTCTTTCTTTTTATACACGAGTAGTATTCCACTGTATTTATTATCCTATATTTAGGCTAAAAGTGAACATTTTATATCCCCTTCCCCCCAGTTTTGTAATATGTAAATCCTAACAAAATACCCCACCCCCCCAAAAAAAAAAAAACTAAACAGCTATTAATTTTATTATTTTGGACCAGTTTTTCCTACATTTTATTATTATTTTTTTAATTTGATCTTTACTTGATCTAAGGCCAGTTGCCCTCCCTATTAAAAAACTTGTTCACCCAGACTTTCCTAGAGACATCCGTTTGGTGCCAGGTCCAGTGCAGGTGTCTGCTCCACACAGCACAATATCTCCAAGTCCCCAGGAAACCTTGATGTGCTGATGTCTGATTTAGCAGAGGTGGAATTCCAGGCGCAGGCCACCTATTTGTGTGTTCTTTTGAAAGGAACCAACATCTAGAATAAAGAACTGGAACTGCCTATTAGCATTTAATGCAAATATATTAAACATGTAAATCCTGTGTCATCAGTCAGTCTTTGTATTTCCAAAGTCTTCAGGTAGGCTATCTGTATTAAAATATTCATTGTTTTGTTTTACATATACATGTATGCTTATTTTGTAGAGTAAATGATAATAGTATTCCTGTAGAGATTCTGTGAGAGCTGAACTCTACAATGCTTTTCACTTAATCTCCAATCTGTTCCACTGAAAGCAAAGCAAGGAATTTCATGTAGACCAAAAGCATATTATTAGATATGTTGTTTACAGAAATCATATTCAGGTTGCTGAATTAATACTCCAACCCAATGTACTTCTTTTTAGAAGAGTATAAAATGAGAGTCTGGTATCAATTGACATAGGTCTCTAAATTGATATCTGAGTACTGTCAACACCCATAAATGATAATTCATTATTGTTTTAGCAGAAAACAGCAAAGAATTCCAGTGATTTTTTTTTAAATAAGAGGATGTTCTGATACACAAATATGTATGGTCAAACTATTACTACAGTGAAACAAAATAGCATATCTTTCAACTCATCCTTTTTTGTGTGTTAAGAGCATCTAAAATCAGTCTTAAAAAATTTCCATTATACTGTGTAATATTATTGACTATAGTCCTCATGTAAAACATTTTATCTCTGGACTTATACATCTGAAAAAATTATAGTTTTATACAAGATCCCTAGCTAAATATGTAAAAATACTTTATCATATCTTTTTTGCATGTGAAATATATTAATTTAGAGCTACCTACAATTATCTTTGAATATTATAATTTTTGGAATATATATAGAGCTGGTGACCTTCTGGGGAATTTAATACTTGTTTATTTAATTATTTAGAGATTTAGTACTAATGAGATGATAATAAGTCCTTGGTTGAAATGTCACAATTATCACTCAGTTTGCATAAGAGGAAAGAATGAAGAAGGGAAGAAAAATCACGTGGGCAAAAATTATCCTCCTAACTCTTTTCAGCAGCTGTGCTGTCGAGGTGAAATAGGACTGTCAAAGCATGGCTAGTGGCACAACCCAGTTATCAACGCAATAGGAATCATTAACAGATGCTGTCAATGAAAATCATCACTGATCTATTAATAAATTTATAGAAGAATGATGTCCGTGGCAGAAAATTATCACTATGCAGATATCTGTTGGGAAGTCATACTCTTTTTCCTTTGAACAATATAATATTTTATTTTTTAACTTGTTTTTTTCATTTGTGACAGTTTGTTTGAAAAAGAGAGACAGCATGAGAATCATTTATTTTTCATTCTTCTATCTACTGGATTACTACCTAAAAGCTCACAACCTGGGCTGGGTTAGGCCAAAGCCAGGAGCATGCAACTCAATTAAACTTTTCCCCCATGGCTAATAGAGATCCAAGTATTTGATCCATTACCTACAACCTCCATTGGTGCTGCTTAGCTGAAAGCCAGTATTGGAAGCAGCACCAGGACTTGAACTCAGCCACTCTCAAATGGGCCGCAAATGTCCCAAGTGGTGTCTTAATAGCTATGCCAAATGTCTATTTTTTAATTAATAAAAGTGTACATATTCATGACATACAATGATATTTTGAAATACGTATATATTATTGAATGGCTAAATCAAGCTAACATATATATTACCTCATAATTATTTATGTGGGAAATACTTAAAATCTCTCTAGGCAATTTTCAAGTGTTCCATAACTGTTATTAACTACAGTCATCATATTTTTTATTAATTCATGAAAATTGGAAAAGTTAGTAAAATCTAAGCTCAAGCTCTACAGTATAAATTTTCTTTTGAAGTACTCAGTACTTAACGTGTTTAAATGGATATTAATAGTTTAAGGAGTGGTAATAGTGCTCACTATGGGAGTGGGGGCAGATTTAGGATGTATTTATTGGGTCAGATCAGCTAGTTGAATGAATGAGGCCGGAAAGGAAACAGTTAAGATGAGTGGCGTAATAACGGTGTCATGAATTTGGGTAGGAAATACATGAAAAGCAAGCTGATTTGGGGGAAAGTAAGAAATGTTAGGATTAAATATGACAAGATTGAATACCTCTAGAAGTTCTAGTTGGATCAATTCAGCAATACTTTAAATATGTGACAATGGAGCTATGAGGAAAAAGGTCAATGTTGCATGGAACGTAACATGGGCTTGAAAAGAAAACTGTGCATTAGTTAGATAACGTACTGCTTTGTTACCTGATTCTGATTCTTTGGAGGTTCTGCATCTTTTTTTTTTTTTTTTTTTTTTTTTTTTTTTTTTTTTTTGACAGGCAGATTGGACAGTGAGAGAGAGACAGAGAGAAAGGTCTTCCTTTTCCATTGGTTCACCCCCCAATGGCCACTACGGCCGGTGCACAGCGCTGATCTGAAGCCAGGAGCCAGGTGCTTCCTCCTGGTCTCCCATGGGGTACAGGGCCCAAGCACTTGTGCTATCCTCCACTGCACTCCCGGGCCACAGCAGAGAGCTGGACTGGAAGAGGAGCAACCGGGACTAGAACCCTGTGTGCTGGCGCCGCAGGCGGAGGATTAGCCTATTGAGCTACGGCGGTGCCGACCTGCATCTTTTATTTTAAATTAGTCTGCTTGGACTGCATTAGGAAGTGCTATATTAAAAAGTCATTTTATTTCTTAATCGTGGAGCCTGAAAGTCCAAGTTTTAGGTTCAGGCTGTCTTGGTTTCTAGTGAGGACTCTACCCCTGACTTGCAGATGGCTGCCTTCCATAACCTCATGTGATCTTTTTTCAGAGTATATGTTGGTGGCAGAGGGTGGAGGGAGACAGAGAGTGAGTGTGCACCAGCAAGAGTGCTCTGGTATCTCTATAAGAGAAGTTAACCTAATATATCACTTACCATACACTTCAGACTTTATTTAAAATAACTTCCATATAGGGCTGGCCTCCAAATATAGTCAGACTGGGGGCGTTAGCACTATAAGGTATGAATTTTGAGATACACAAACATGTAGTCTGTAACACATTGTTTTTGAGCTATTGTTCAGTTACGTTAGTTGTAGACAACCAATAGCAATACAATGCATTTTTTGTCTGTAGGTACATATAACACTTTCCTTCTGGACGCACTGAGTGACCGAAAATCATTCAAGTTTAGAACCTTGCAGATCCGGAGGCCAAAATATCTAAAACCCAGCTTCGTGGCAGGACAGAATCCCTGTGGCTGGCTCCCTGGGAGACTCTGCCCCCTTGCCATTCCCGGTCTCCAGAGGCCAGCTCTGTCGCCTGACTCAGGGTCTCCTCATCTACAAAGGATGTTGCTTTGACGTCTGGTCTGCTTCTTACTGTCGTCAAGTTTCCCCTCAGTTTCCACTGCTGCAGCTCTCTCCTGTGGGTCCTTGTCTTAGTCTCAACCCATCTGGATAATCTAAGTCAATCTCTTATCCGAATGTAATCAAGTAGACACATCTACAAAGCACTTTTTGTAGACACTATGGGATGTGAAGCCCAGGGCACGGTTTACTACACAGCATCCATGGTTTGCATGTGTGATTGTGTGGGTCATTGCGGATTGCAGCTCACTCCTGCCCAGCATCATGAGCAAGTATATTACCACATACCGTTAGCCTGGGGAAAGATCAAAATTCAAATCTCAAAGTACAGTTTCTTTTTTTAAGTATATTTTTATTTTATTTGAAAGGCAGAGTTAAGGAGAGACAGAGCTCTTCCATCCTCTGATTCACTCCTGAAATGGCTACAAAGGCTGTGCCTGGGCCAGACTGAAGCCATGAGCCAGTACCTTCATCTGAGTCTCCTACACGGCTGCAGGGTCCCAGGGACTTGAACCATCTTCTGCTGCTTTCCCAGGTTCATTAGCAGGGAGCTGGATCAGAAGTGGAGCAGCCAGAACCCAAACCGGCGCCCATATGGGATGCCAACACCACAGGCAGCCGCTTAATCCACTGTGCCACAATGCCAGCCCTCAACGTACCGTTTCTATTGAATGCTGATTATTTTCCTACCTTCCTAAAGTTGGACATTTGTTAAATAAGATCATTTAAATTGAGGGCCCTTTGTATGGATCATGTGCACCACAGTGGAGACTCATTTCTTTTCTTGCCTATTGTGAAGAAAGCAGTGTTATTTCCATTTGCAGATTCATTGCAGTGGCTCTGATCGAATAATATGTCTTTAAAACTGGCTGTAGCCAGTTATCAGTCTGCTCAATAACTCGTTAAATAGAATCTAAAATATATATTTTATATTTTTATGAGATTCATATTTGTAAGTTTTTTTTTGTAAGCGATCCATTAATGTTAAAGATACAGACTTAGTATTCATGAATATATCAGAGGTAAATTATAGGAAAAAGCTTTTAATAGATAGTTATTTAGATGTTAAAAAAGCAGTGCAAAAGTGACTCCAGGATAAAATTTTGGGAGGAGGGTCTTAGAAGTATTGGTAGCATCAATTTACTTAACCTATCTTTGACGACTTTAAACTTTATAATATATATATATATATATATATATATGTGTGTGTATATATATATATAATGTACACATATTAAGTATGTGATAGTTTTTTGACTTCCCAGATATTAGTAAAAAAGGTTAAAGATTGTGGTTTATAATAGATATAGAAGTCATTTGTAGATAATGTAGCAAAATTAACAGTGAAATTTATGGTTGCCTCTACTACACATCTATATTTACTTTTCTCCCCCAATCACATAAACAACTATCTGTTGCTTTTATTAGTTTTTTTATATAATAAAGTATTTATTTTCTCTAAGTTTACAGCTTAAATCTAATTACTTTAAAAGAGGTTTCAACAATGTGAATATATTTAAAAGATTCTAGATGGTTTTTTTTATTATTATTTTTCAACAACTAGAAAGGCAAAGAGAAAGGGAAGGAGGGAGCGAGCACAAAAGCCAGGGCTGGGCTGGGCCAAAGCCAGGAGCCTGGAACTCCATATGAGCCTTCCCGGTAGGTGGCAGCGGCCCACGCTCGTGAAACATCATCTGCTCATTCCCAGGGTGCATTAGCAGGAAGCTGGATCAGAAGCACAGGAGCTGGAACTTAACTGTCACCTGGATAAGGGGTAGGTGACTGCTTAACCCACTGTACCACAATGCCTGCCCAGCAACTATGAGTATTTATTATTTATCATTTTGCATTTGGTAGTTGTGAACAGACATTGACAAGTTCCCACCTGTGAACTATGGTTTCAGACTATCTCCAACTAGGTGGGATTTGTCCAAGTGGAAAACAGTAGCTTATTAAGGCACATTAAATGGCCTGAGGGTGCATGCTTCTGAAACTAAATCATATGCATTGTTCATCCCTCATGTTTTAGCAGGTGCTTAATGAAAAGTGTCAACTCAATGTGTAGTTAATCTATCTAATAATTAATACAACAGCACCCTGGGACCAAGATGGATAGAATGCCAAAGTCCTTGTTCATTTGCAAACTAACACAGAGAAAGGCTTTTATAGCCAGTTTGTTATTTAGGAAGGAGACTGATATGTGCAGAATTCTTAATTCCAAGACTTCTATTTGATCACATCTATTTGATCCTATTTCATTTGGATATACCACATAAAATAGAATTTGAAATGGTAGTACTTAAGAATATTACATAGAAGATTAATCTCCTTGTAGTGGTGAAGGTATACATGCAACTCTCAAGGCTGACAGCACCCCAGTGTTTCCCACCCACAGAAAAACTATCTGGAGAGCAAAGCTCTTTCTAATTCTCTCATCAACATGAAATTCATTAATTTAACTGTTGATATTCTAGTCAAGCCACATAGGAAAACAATGTTAAATTGATTGCTTGATGCATTTAGCATTCTAATTTAAATATTTTTCTCAAGTACTCTTATATTTTTAAATAATTTTAATAACAAGAAAAATAAATGCAACGCAAAAACAGAACCAGAAATTAAAGTTTACACATAGATACACACACACACACACACACAGATTTAGTAAGTAGATGAGATTCAGTAAGGGCTTGTAAGATGTGTTCTGAGAAAATCAGACATATCCAGGAAGTGGCATGATGAAATAAATGTGTTTCCAAATAGAGAAATTTATGATTGTAATAAAACCTACCCAAAATGTAATTCTTATTATAAAATAATTGTAGGGAATGTGTGAAGTTGCATAAGTATAAATAAAATGTTATTATATAATGGAGAGGAGATTATTAATAATGATTTCATTGAAGACACATATATAAGACAAATACAAGATATTGAATAAACCCATTATTGCTATATTAAGATATATATAGAATGTATTGATTAAAAGAATGAAACAAAATTGTCTCAAAATTGTTTCGTTCTTCAATTTTATATTTTCAAACTTTCCAAATTTGTATAAAATCAATAGGTATAAAACAGTGAATGCTCCTCTATTTTGTTAATATTTTACTACAGTGGGTTTAAATTTCCTTTTCTTAATCACAATTATTTCAGAATTAGTGTTCTCTAGAACAAGGACATTTTTCCCATAACTATAATAAATTATAGTACTCTAGAAAACTTAACATTCACAAATCACTATTATCAAATATGCAGTATTTATTTAAGTTATAACAATTGCTCCTATAAGGTGACATTTACACATAAAATATTATGTAATTTGTTGAAAGAAATATGTCTAACACTTCAATTTATCTACAGTTCAAAATGAATTTTCTAGTAATTTTTGTTGTCAAGCGTTTATTATGTAACATTCAACAGAATGAGTAAAAGTTATGCTTTGATGTATAGTGATTTAACCAGGTAGTATGTAGGAACTTATTTTTGTGCAACATTAAAAAGTGATAGATTTCAATGGTGAAACAACTACTTTCTCATAGGCATTTAGACTTCTCTACTGGCTCTCTAGGGGCTCCAGGTGGCTGATAGCAGATTGTGAAGCTTCCTAGCATCTGTACTCACATGAACCAATGCCTTATAATACATCTCTTTCCATATATTGATCTATATCATATACTACTTTTTACATATGTGTGGGATATCTAATAAATATATACCTTAATATATACCTTATATATAACACTTATCATAACCTGTCTCTTGGCCTCCTTCTCCTCTACTGATTCTATTTCTCTGGAGAATTCTGACTAATTCAAACAGCCAAATGATAAATTTTTATCAAGTGCTATTTTTTTTTAAACAGGCAGAGTTAGTGAGAGAGAGAGAGAGAGAGAAAGGTCTTCCTTCCCCCCCCCCCCAAGTGGCCACTATGGCCCGAGCCATGCTGATCCAAAGTCAGGAGCCAGGTGCTTCCTCCTGGTCTCCCATGCGGATGCAGGGCCCAAGGATTTGGGCCATCCTCCACTGCCTTCCCGGGCCATAGCAGAGAGCTGGACTGGAAGAGGAGCAACTGGGACAGAATCCGGCACCCCAACCGGGACTAGAACCTGGGTTGCCAGCATGGCAGGCAGAGGATTAGCCAAGTGAGCCATGGTACCAGCCTTCATGTGCTATTTTTTAATAGAATATTTAGTGTTACCTTGTGAAACTTAAAAAGATTTTAAAATAATTACTTAATTAGAAATTAATTCATAGACATGGGAATATTTTAAATAATCAAAGTCTGACTTAGTTGAAAAGGAATAGTAATTCTTTAAATTACATTTGATAGTGGTCGACACTGTGGCATAGTGGGTAAAGCCCCCACCTGCAGTGTTGGCATCCCATATGGGTGCCTGTTCTATAACTGTCCACTTCAGATCCAGCTCTCTGTTATGCCTGGGAAAGCAGTAGAAGGATGATTCAAGTGCTCAGGCCCCTGCATCTGCCTGGGAGACACAGAAGTAACTCCTGGATTAGGATCAGCACAGCTCCAGCCGTTGTGGCAATTTAGGGGTGAGCCAGTGGATGGAAGATTCTTATTCATCCTCCCTCCTTCCCTCCCTCCCTCCCTCTCCCCCTCTCTGCTTTTTGCTCTCCCTCTGCCTCTCTGTAACTCTGCCTTTCAAACAAATAAATAAATCTTAAAAAATTACATTTGTGGGCAGGAGGGAAGTTATGGGGGGGGGGGAGGAAGCCATTGTAATCCATAAGCTGTACTTTGGAAATTAATATTTGCTAAATAAAAGTTAAAAAAAACACATTACAATAAAAAAAAACCAATTTTGGGTAGTTAAAAAAATTGCGTTTGATACAGAGAATCATATGCCATATGAACTCTACAACAAAGTCAATATAGTTAATGCATTAATTGTTATACTTTTGATGGAAACATACAGAAATGTCAAGACATAAACCCTTTTATATTTTTATCTATAATTCCTCTTTTACTCTCACTTTTTCTTTTATTTTTAAAATTTATTTTCATTTTATTTGAAAGGCAGAGAAAGAGGGACAGAGGAAGAGATCGATAGAGAAAGATCTATCCACTGGTTCACTCTCCAAATACCTGAAACATTCAGGGTTGGGTCAGGCCTAACCCAGGAGTTGGGAACTCAACCTTAGTCACCCAAATAGGTGCAGTTACCCAGGTGTTTGAGCCGTTACCATGTCCTCCCAAGGGTGCGCGTTGGCAGGAAGCAGAGAGGAACTGGGACTGAAAACTAGGCACTCCCATAGGGGATGCAGACATCCCAACATTGCCTTAACTGCTGTGCAAAATGCCCATTCCCCAGTCCTCAGTTTCTTTTTCTTTTGGTGTGGAGAAATTAGAATAATCTTTACCATAAAGATACTTTTACAGAATTTGCATATTTTGGCTCATCACATTACTTTTGCTTTATTTATATAAAGGGAATACATTTTATATACTTCACATGTATACTTGTAAAAGTCTGCTGATACTTCACAATACCTTCCCTCCCTCACTCATACCCATGAACCTGAGGATTCTCTCTCACTTCTCTTCCTCTTTGTCGTACTCATTTTCTTCCTCCTCTTCCCCTCCAATTTAGTAGAGTGAGCTTCCGCTAGAAGCTCTTAAAAGTGAAGGAGAATAATAGGGAAATAATTTCCTTACCTCACCTCCTTTTCCAATCATTCCCACAAAAAATAACTGGGCAGAGCGAACATGTATTACAGAACGCTAAGTTGGAAAGGGTCATTAAATGGAACTAAATTCTCCTGACTCGGATCACAACCGAAGCATCATTTTTGACTTCATATAAAAATGAGGCTTTAGGTTAAATACAGTTAGGTAAACATTGGAGATGATGGCAATGAGGACAATTTTGTAGGCAACTGTGCTCACCTGAGGGAAGGAGTGCTAGGCCAGATCGCAATCCATCTGTGACTGGGAGAAGTGATGGATCTGGAAGCATCACTAGTTTCCTTTCCAAGATTCTCTGAGCAGCTGACCCCTGAGAAAGGCAGAATATTAGGGTGGTGTCCGGGTAGAACCTTGAAACCATGGCTCAGGAGCATATCTAGGTGCAAGAAGGTAACACTGGTTGTAGTTTCCAATGAAGATGAACTTGGGATCAGGAAATCGAAGTTCTCTTGTAACCAAATATAGGCTGTAGAAATTAGTAGGAGCTTGGGCTGCCTTTGCAGCTCCACAGGAGTGAAGTTTGAAAAGGATTTGGTTTCCAAATGCATGTAGACATTGAATACCTAAAGTCTTAAGTTAGTGACAGTGGGAGGGTGGAACCCTGATCCAGTGATGGTGCTCAGGAGCTGGTTCTGGTAGTAGGTCCTCAGATCACTGATGATATGAACGTAGTTCTCACAACAGGGTTGGAGGCAAGGCCAAGTAGGGCCCCGCTGCTGTCTCTACTTCCCAACTCATCATGTGACTATTCATCCACATTTGAGCTCTGTTGTTGCCATTCTCTGTCCTTACTAGATAATCAAAGGCCAAACCAATGGAACTTGCCCAATCTTAGACTGTGAATCTCCAAAAACCATAAGCCAAAAATAAAACTCCTTTCATAGTCTATTTCAGGTATAAGGGCAAAAAGCTGCCTAATTCTCTGACAGCTAAAGACTTCTTTTCTTTTTTTTTTTTGGGGGGGGGGTAGGAACTTCTATGTTAGGAACTGATGAAGGCCTTAATTAAGGTGCACATACTTCATCTGACAACCATAATATTGAGGCAGTTATACTGTTAGCCTCAGAGAACCCTACAGATAGGAACTGAGCTTCAGAAAATATAAGCCAACACCACTAGCCAAGCTATTGTTGAGCAGGTGGCCTCAGTGAGGCCAGTGAATTTCGGAGCAGTACCAAAAGTAAAGAGATATGGAAAACATCAAAGTTGAAAAAAGTTCAGAGAGCTCTAAACATTGATTTCTTTATTGAGTTGAATTCTGGTTTTTAAAATCTGAAATGGACTGAAAGATTAAAATATCTTGAAGTAAAATTACATTTTTATCAAATAGAGACTCCTAAAGGACATTAAATTCTATTAGCAAAATAAGGTTATAATGGAGCACATTTGATTTTAAATTGATAATTTATACTACTTGTTACATGTGGGATAAAATATGATAAGATTTATTTGTTAGCATTATATAACAGAAGGGCAATGATGTATAATAGTGCTAACTGAAGTAATTCTGACCTACTTATTTTCCCCTTTGCATCTTGTAAAATTCATGTATCCTATTGTTTTCTGTATTTAGTAGCTATTAACATCTAGTAAATAGAAATCCCATTTTTTTTTCTTTCAAGGAAGATTTGCATATTTCTTAGTTACCTTGTTTTCTTTTAAATCTGCTACATATTATTGTGACTTAAAACCTGTAGTGAAAGTGTTAGGTAGGGAGTCAGATATGAGCTTATGTGTGTGTGACAAAGACCTAAAGAGAAGACGTCTATGTCCAGCATATGCATCTGCATCTCAAAGTCATCCTGATAACATTTCAGGGGCAGCCCAGTGTTCCCATCCTGCCCTGCCCCCTCCTAGCAGATAACCTGCCAGGTGGGGGTCCCCGCCCCTTCTGCCTGATAACCTTCCAGGTGCAGCCCAGTATCTGGCCTGGTCAGGTGTAATCTCTCCAATCAACCATGTAACCTCCCCCTCCCCCCACCCCTGCCCAAGGACTGGGCACTCTCTCTCAGGTCCTGTCTGGAGGGGTGCCCATCTGTTCTTACAGATGTCTCTTCCCTAATAAACTTTGCTATTTTACCTCCCACTACTCTATGTCTCATGCCTGAATTCTTTCATGTGTGAAGACAAGAACTCTGCCATTCTCCAGTAACAAAAGTGAAGTTAGAACGATTGACTATGTGTTGGTTTCATTGATTTTTTTCACATTAAAATAACCTTTCTAATCATACAATGTTTGCAAAACATTCAAAATATATAAAATCATAATAGATACTCATGTATTATGACCCTTATTTAACAGTTGTTGAAATTTGCCATATTCTCATGTACATATTTTTAGAAATACAATAAGCTAGAGGTAATTGCTCTTATCTTCTTTTCTTCTCAGGAAAATTGCATATAATTATTACATCATTCACATGTTGATTTTCCACTTTGGTTAAATAGGTGAAACCAAGGAGCAAATTTTGTGTCTTTCAGTGAACATGCATTTTTTTTGAACATGTATTTTTTTAATTGCCTAAAACTTCCTTTTAACCCTTATTACTAGATTTCTGACATTTTTCTATACTGGTAAGGACAGTCATTGCTGTGCTCTATGTTATCAGTAGACAGAATGCATGATTGGATTCCTCCACCACCACACCAGACCCCTCTTGGCCACCCTGAGGCCAAGGTGATCATTATCTCAACAGGTCTGTGAACTACTTGAAGCCCTCGGGTTGGCAAGCTCTGTTTTCTTGTATTTAATGAGAAGTAAGAGTGCTGGGTTGTAGGGTATTTCATGCCCACTAAAGGACATTTTCTATAGTCTTTCAGGAACTTGTTATATTCAGCCTCTTTTTTTTTTTCCTTGTATTATGTATGCAATGTAAAGCATTGTGGATTAAATCTAAATTTCCCTGTGTACTAAAATTACTGGGTATCATCAAATACACTACTTAGCCACTGGAGTTTTACAACTATGAGATAAATGTTAGGATGTTGCCATTTTTCTGTTGAGATCTTCCTCCCCATATTAAAAAAAAAAAAATGAGTTATATACATTCTGCTCATTAGTTTTTGTCAATTACTAGCTCACCAAAAACTGTTTATTTAGTTAATTTCTTGGTTTCTACATTTGGATGTTATTATACCTTTGTAAAACTCAAATTTTGGTTTTGACACGTTTAATTTTTTTCAAAAAAATCATCCAAAATGTGCAGATACAAGCTTCATGTGGGCTCTCCTGGTAGGCAGGTGGATTTCTGTGTGCATCACTGCCTGAGGAACACCCAGTGCCCATTGCTTGAATAGAAGCCTCATTTCCAGTTATCCACCTAGCGGGGATCCAAGGCCCTATCTCCAGTTGTTCAAACCCAGCCATTGGCTTGAAACTGCTGCTGTTCTGAGGCCTCCTGTATTTCACACTCCCCTCACGCTCCCCCACACCCCAGACTTTCCTTTCCTTTTGATAATCTATAAACGTTATTTTTTTAAAAGATTTATTTATTTGAAAGTCAGAGTTACACAGAGAAAGGAGAGGCAGAGGAAGTAAAAGAGGTCTTCCATCCAATGGTTCACTTCCCAATTGGCCGCAACATCCAATCCGGAGGCAGGAGCTTCTTCTGGGTCTCCCACGTGGGTGCAGGGTTCTAAGGACTTGGACCATCTTCTGTTTTCCCAGGCCATAGCAGAGAGCTGGATTGGAAGTGGAGCAGCCAGGTCTTGAACCGGCACCCATATGGGATGCCAGTGCTTCAGGGCAGGGCGTTAACTTGCTGTGACACAGTGCCAGCCCCTAAACGTTCTTTTCTTAAATAATTTGTTATTCAGCATCAATTTTTAGAAATAGAGTGTAGAAGAAAGGAGGTGATCTTCTATCTCACTCCAAATGTTGAAACCAGGTTATCTCTTTCTTAGCTTTTTCTTACTATTGTGACTATAATCAAAGCTATTTTTCCTACATATATTAATTGGAAACATAAGTCTGATACTTTGATAAAAGGAATTATTTTATAGAACCAAAGCAGGTATGAATTATAGTCAGTTGAGCCTCACAAAATGGTCACTGTTGTAAGTCAAAAACAATTTGATTGTGGAAATGTTATTACATTCATCATGGATCATTAATATCTGTTTTATTAAGAAATTTTTAAATGAATAGGTATTCTATGAATTTTTATAGATATCATTTAGCCAATTATGAGATGCTATTAATAACATTTTCACAGCTAACTTAATTGGTAATTTATATAATCAGGTGCTTTTTCCTACAACTCTGCTCAATTAAACATTTTTTATTCTGTGAATGACCCAGACTCTACATGTTGTAAGAAAAGCCCTGAACCACTCACTCACCATCAACAATGCTTGAAGTATCTCCACTACCAGCAAAGTAGAATGTGAACTCTTCATAATGTCACTCAATATGTCCTTTAACTGTGTCAAGTCTATTTTTAAGCATCATTGTCCCAAAAATACTCCTGGCATCACAGAAGTACTCAGCAGATCTGGGATGACAATGATAATTCCCTTGTGTCATTTGTTGGCAAGTCTGTCTCCATAATTTTCTTCTAGCCCACTTGTGAAACTCCTCCCCAGGATATTGAGTTCAAGTTGCTGTACCATTCCTTCTGTAAACCTTCCTTTATTTCCTGGAGCATCAGTGACTTTGTCTTTTGTGTTGTCTTAGTCCATTGGTCATATAGTTACTGTCTTCGTCAGCCTAGCTTCTTGTACATTGATCTGTGATAAGGGGTACCTAAGCTCCTTGAAGACATGGGTTATGCTTTCTTTCATGCTGTGTACACTTAGTATTACAGAAAATGATTTCCAAAGCATACTTTAAACAATGCACATTGCGTTTTTAGAAATACTGAATTTTTCCCCATGTTTAATACTAAAAACACTATCAACATTGGCAAAGTAAAATAGAAGCATCTAACCAATATTGTTCCTTTTTTTCCTTTCATTGTGCCTTCTCCACTTTAATCTTTTAAGAAAGTTCAAAGCACTTTGAAAAATGATTTTTCCCCAAAATAAAATTTTCTTGAAACCATTGGTCATTTTAAAAAGCCATTCATTACAATTTTAGCCTCTTATCATGTGTTTTGTAAATAATTACTTATACCCACTTGGTTCTTTGATTTCATAGGGCAGTGTATTGAAGACAAACTGTTTAACTCAATATCCACAGAGGATGAAAATCACCAGGTACCTACAAAAACTTAGTTTTATTATAGTTCATGGAATTTATATTGCATTTTCAGAAACCACACTGTGGTTATCTGACATTTCCTAACTAATCCCTAATTATAGAATTATGAAAACATTAAAAGCCCAGGCAAAAGACAAGCTTTCTTTGATAATAATAGGAATCAAATTGAATTTCTTTATAGTGACTCAGTAAACCCAACAAAGCTGTTGGTACCCACTCCTGTGTTTAAATACGTGCCTTGTTGTCACAGGTCTTTTCACTGCACCTGTGATTCTCAAGTCGGATTCCTGTTTTGGCCTCTCTTTATAATGAAATTCTGAATATGTTCGCTGAGGATTAATCCACTATTTTTTATTCTCAGGAAAAAACCTCAAATGTCAGTTGGTTAGTCCTCTGTATAATGTGTGAAAAACTGTATGGCAATAGACCACTTTGCACTCCACTGGCTCCAAGTTTTATGCTAATATTTCTTTTGTGAATTAAACTCCTTAGGCTGTGAACTCTTGGATTAGTTTTGGTTTCTAGCATTTCCTCCCTATTTTCTGTAAGGCAGAAGTTGTCAATAAAAAAAAAAAAAAAACCTACGTGCTTCATTATAAAATCTACCTTTTATGCCATCATTTTTAACAATATGGCATGCCTTTTTTCTTGTACTAATGTTTCCCAATTAGCTATTTATTGCCTTATTGCTTGTTGAATACTGACAAAACTTCAATATCATTCATTCAATCTTGACAGTGTAGTTTTTTCAACCTACAAAACAACTCTATGATGAACCCATAGCTGTATTTCCAACATTGGTCTGGACATTCTGAGAAATGGATAAACTCTGCTTATGCTGACACGCTGTTGGATTGGTTCATGTCTGTGAGCATGTTTGGAATCCCCTGTTCTGTTAGCCACTTCATTTTTCACATATATACCCTGAATCATTCAACCAAATGACAAAAACTCCTGGCAACATCTTGATGACTCCCCACCCATTGACTAGATTAACTTCTCCCTTTTATGCATTCTCATAATGCCTCGTTTATAAATCTATAGTTGTAGCATGTGTACCAGATTGTATTTCTCCATTCAACACTTAGCTGTAGCAATATGTGTAACATTCATTTGAACTTGAAAATGTCAAATGTGAACCTGACAACTACTTTAAACTCATGGCTTTGTACTGTTTATCTTTTACCTGTAAAACAGAACTTGTGTTACAGACAGATGTTTCATGGTACATTTGAAAACAAGGATAACCTTCAATAAATCCAATGTTTCCACATTAAAACTACCTCAAATTTCATAATTGTGAGATTTCCTGTTATTTGAGAAACTGATTTATCAAAGATAGCACATTTACTCACTGCGCTTTTTTTAATTATTATTATTTGACAGAGTTAGACAGTGAGGGAAAGGTCTTCCTTCCCTTGGGTCACTCCCCAGATGGCCGCCACTGCCGGAACTACACCGAACTGAAGCCAGGAGCCAGGCGCTCCCTCCTGGTCTCCCATGCGGGTGCAGGGGTCCAAGGACTTGGGCCATCCCCCACTGCCTTCCCAGGCCACAGCACAGAGCTGGAGAGGATTAACCGGGACTAGAACCAGCACCCATATGGTGCTCTTCATGACTCTTCATGAGATTAACAGAAGTTTGGAAACTTTATTTAGGGAATGCTACATATTCCCTTTAGGAAAAGCAGAAAAATAAAGTATTTATTGAGTAGTTCTTGAATTATTTATCACAATGTTTGATGGTATTTGGACCACTATTCTAGTTGACATACATGATGAAATGTTAGGAAAGTTTAAGATATTTGCTTGAGCCTTATGTCATAATTATTAGTATGCTATGTGCATCAGTTTATTTTTTTTTTTTTAGTTGAGTTTTTTTTCTTATAATGATTTTGAGTCCATTGAATTGTAGGTTGGTTTAGAAACAGTGTTCAGTAGATGGGACAAGTATCTATATAACTATCATAAAATCTCATTAATTATTATGTCTGAAAGGCACACAAACAGTTCAAATTTTGATAGCTTCTTTCAGCAGGAATTTTTTTTTTTTTGCATTTATACCATATGGAAGGCAACAAAAAAAAAAAAATGGAAACTCTCCTCAATAATCTCCCAAAGTAATTTGCTTAATGGAGATTTCAGTTTAAGCTTTTCATTAATTGACTTGATTATCATTCTCCAACAAAACTTTTTCACTCTTGCACTATGTTTCATGAACATTAATGGCCAGGTGTTATCAGTATCAACATAAATTTGCCTATTTTCTTTCCATGTGTCTTGGGAATGCAGCCATAGTCCATGCTGTTGGAGCAAAGGGATTACTGTCTGCAATCTGATTGAACAGTCCTCATGCCTACATCAAGCAATGTGCTTCCCTTTCAAGTCCATGTTCTTCTTATTTGTAAAATGAGGACTTAGACCAAGTTACTTCTATATTTGCTCTCATTTTCATAATCAAGACCTTGGTTAATTTTATTAAAGTACACCTAGAATTAGTGTGTGGAAATTAAATGCAGTTAGATCACAGATTTTTAATCTGGCAGTGTTTTGGAAATGAACAGTTAATGAAATGCTTGAGACTGCAGAAAGAGGGATTATAATGTCAGGGAGGGGGTAAGTTTATATAATATAAACTGAATGGTGTAAATTTCTGGAGGCTGTGTGCATAGCTACTGCCCAGCTGGGTTTCATATTGACTGCTTATTTATTATAACCTATATAATAGGTACAACATTTTAGTACTTAAATTCATACCCTGAGGCTTTGAGTTTCTGAGCCAGCATCATATCTACTTAAGGGACTTAATTACATGCCTTGAAATAAGAAAAAGTATTTAAATTTTTTTCTTCTTAAGTTCAAAAATAGTGTCCAAGTTGAATGAGACTCTTCAAAAACTTCTAACACCAAGGTACTACATTTAATCCTTTAAAACAAATCATCTGTCATTAACTTCATTAGATCTTATAGTAGTCATGCTAATTCATTAGGCTATGTTGACTCTGGATTAGTGGGCACACAATTACAGTGTATATGGATATCCATGTTGACTTTGACCATGGAGTTATAATGTAAGCTTGAATTCCAAATTTCCAGTTGATGAAATATGAGGGGTTCTTTTATAGTTTTTCAAAGATCTCATTATAATCTTGAAGGTTTAAATTATTTACCAACACTTAAGCTCATGTGTGCAGTCATATAATATGTACATAAAAATAAGAATATACTCATTTTCCACACATTTAATTTAGTAATTCAAATGAACTCATTTTATATTCATTACTAGCACATAATAACTGTTATTCTAACCTTATATCATTTTATATATGAAGACATTGAAGATTAAAGAATTTGAAGTAACCTCCTTGTTAAGATCTTAGAGTTGAGATCTTGGATTTGAACCAAAACAGCCTAAGTGGCCTGGTTTAATATTTCAGCTATACAGATGTTTTCTTTAGTAATTAGTGTCTTCCCTGGAAATACGCATCTCCTTGAGTTCCATTTGGTGTAACTTTATCTCCTTTTCTCTCTTTTTCATTCTCCTTCTCCTTCCTTCCTCTCCTTTTTCCTCTCCCTCCTTTTCATTCCCCCTCTACCTCCTCTTCTCTCTCCCCCTCTCCCTCCTTCTCTCACTCTCTCTCCTTCTTTCTCTTTAAACATCTCTCGGTCAGGATTTCTCTCCCTCTCCCCCTCTCCTGATCCCTTTCTCTGATGTTCTGTCTATCAAATAAATAAATAAATCTTTTAAGCCGGCGCCGAGGCTCAATAGGCTAATCCTCCACCTTGCGGCACCGGCACACTGGGTTTTAGTCCCGTTCGGGGCACTGATCCTGTCCCGGTTGCCCCTCTTCCAGGCCAGCTCTCTGCTACGGCCAGGGAGTGCAGTGGAGGATGGCCCAAGTGCTTGGGCCCTGCACCCCATGGGAGACCAGGAGAAGCACCTGGCTCCTGCTGTCGGATCAGCGTGGTGCGCCGGCCGCAGTGCACCTACCGCGGCGGCCATTGGAGGGTGAACCAACGGCAAAGGAAGACCTTTCTCTCTGTCTCTCTCTCTCACTGTCCACTCTGCCTGTCAAAAAATAAAAAAAGTCTTTTAAAAATTATCTTTAGATATAGGCAAAAATAGGCTTTTAATATCACATCTATTAGCAACATATGGAAACTTACATGGTATCAATGACTCACTTATAACATGACACAAACCCTAAATATCTATTCTATTTGCTAACAATATTCTGGTCCTGTAGGGACTGTTATTTATATCCCTTTCTTTGTCTTCTGAATGACATTAATGTTGGTTGCACAACTAGTGATGTTGGAGGCCAAACACAGTTTTGAAGGCAGGCAAAATTTGAAAACTTGAAATGTTTCAATGTGGGGAAAAACAGATTTATTACAATTCTTTTTCTGAGATAAGAATGCAACAGATCTTTGAGTAGCAAAACACTCATCCCCAATAATAATTAACATTATTTTATTACTTCATTTATAACTTTTAATTAACTTCAGAGTCACTTGGTCCCTCCAGAGTTACCTATAAATGAACATAGTGACGATTTTTCATAGGGTGGCCATGAAATAATTTAATCAAATAATGTTTGAAAATTTGTTTGAGTTAACGTTGATCTACACTTAATATTCAGGAAGAAAGATAACATTTGTTTCAGCTGTCACATTGACAACTAAATATACATCAAGCATTAAGTGTGTGTGTATGTGTGTGTGAGAGAGAGGGTGTACGTGAATATATGTGTGTGTTTATATATTGTACCATATATATATGATGTGTTAGAAACATTTGCCTTTTTATGTCCAGATCCATTTCTGCTCTTCTGGTGCCTTGCCCATTACATGAAGGCAGACTCATCAGAACTACTTTGTAAAAGTGTCCTTCTCCATGAACCCTCCTTTCTACCTGCTTCTTTGTCCCCTTGTGAGGGACTGTGTGTGACCAGTACAGGATATGGTAGAGGCATGAAGAGTGGGAGGAGGTGGGAAGCCAGATTATTCTATCTGTACTCCTCTGTCAGTCTTTCACAGTGACTGTTGGTTCTGTGGTTCCAGTCCTTGCAAGGTACACCCTCCCAAACCGTGTTCCAACCCCCATCCAGCAATTTATGCCTTGACTCGAGGTCATAGCTTCAAGTGACAGCTGTATGAGAGTTTTCTGCTTCTCTCTGTTGCTAGTCTCTCAGTTATTGGGATCATTAAATTTCTTAACACTGAACTGTCAAAAATACAGTTTCTCTTTCAGCCTGGATCCTATCGTAGGTATCCACATTCACTCCTTTAATGGCTTTAATGGCTTCTAGTTAAAACAATAGACACAGCAATTCTAATGGCTGCAAACCTACATGAGTAATAATTAAACTCAGAGATCATATACCTTTTGGACATCTCATAGACTGGAGTACTGCTAACTGAAAGTTGTTCAAAAAGTCATTTCAAATTAGTTATATTACATTACAAATGGTTCTTAATCTGAGACTTGTTATGGAAAGATTATTGTTACAAAATACATAAGATCTACTGCATTCCAATTTTTTGTTAAATGCTAAAATATAAATTTATTAGCCAGAAAATTAACTGAGTGAAGATTTTCTAAAATCAGTATTCTCTAAGGAGACAATCACTCCTCTTGAATTGCTGTCTCAATGTAAAAGTAACTGTTTATAACTGTTGAAAGAAAACTATTAAAAATGGAAGTTTTCATGTCACTGGATTAACTCTCTCTCACTTCTCTCAGATAATTACTATTATTGAATCCCATAAATATTTTGAAATATTTACAATAGTAAAAATTGAGTATTTTACCTTTTCACAAAATAACTATAACATGATTTGTATAGTCAGTGTGATGACTAAGAATTTCCAGGAAACAAGAATCAGTACAATACCCCACCTCACATACCACTTACATTTTATAGTTAGGAATGATAGTGATACTTTAAATGGGGAGTGAGGATTTAGTCTACCACCAGAATACCGGGGTTCATGTCCCAGTTCTTGGTCCTGACTACAGCTTCCTGTTAATGCAGACACTCGGAGACAGCAGATGATGAGTCAAATAATTAGATCCCTACCACCCACATAGGAGCCTGTGTTGAGTCCTGATTCTTAGCTTTGGCCCCAGCCCATAACTGGCTGTGCAGGTATTTGAGGAAGTC
This sequence comes from Lepus europaeus, assembly GCF_033115175.1. Lineage (NCBI taxonomy): Eukaryota > Metazoa > Chordata > Mammalia > Lagomorpha > Leporidae > Lepus > Lepus europaeus. The sequence goes on from NC_084843.1 coordinate 55,024,345, forward strand.
AATGGATGGGACACCTCCCCTTCCCTTCTCTAACTCCCTCTCTCCCACCCCACTACCATGTGTGTCTCTGCCTTTCAAATAAATAAAGTATTTTTGAAAAAAGTGCTGGCCTCTGTGTTTAGAGAATATCTTCTAGCTGGAGTATAAACTCTATAAAAATAAATTAAGCTTTTACATGCAATGCAGAATGTACCTGAATGAGCAGAGGTTCATAGCTAGATCTTTTTTCCTGAGGAAGTCATCCACATAATTCTTTTTCATAGAATTTATAATTGTTCCAAATATTTGCTCTCTCCCATTTGGATATGACTATAAACCCTCAACTTGTCATTCTCAGGGCTGACTGTATCACCTGCTTTGGCCATTAAATATGAGTGGAAATGATATGAGTCACTTAGAACAGTGACTGTAAGTGCCACCTTCTCTGTTATATACTAATGAGGTTTGGAGTTTCTGTTTATGCCACATAAGCTTCCGGTAACCGAGTAATACAATAATTCACATAGACTGTTCAGTATGAGTCAGGAAACTATCTTCAAGTCTGGATCAGACTCTAAGTTCACTCAGGCAAAGTTGGCCAACTTACTTGATCTCCCCAGTTAGCAATCATTCCCAAAGTTCTTTCAGTTCTGAGATTGTAGTATTCCACCTCTTCTGAGAATTTGTAAAATGGTTTATCATAAATGTAGATAATGGTAAAGAAGAACTTTGATAACAGCTGATATTGAGAAATTATCTTTTAAAGATAATCTTAGTAAATGCTTTCCTGTTCTAATTCCCATTATTTGACCTTCTTTATGAGTAGCTACAAATCTTCATAATAATATGTGATTGTCAAACAGATCTCTTTTATCTCAACATGTTTCAGTGCAAAATTAAATGTTAGCTCATGAACAATACATTAAAATCATCTTTGTTCTTCTAGCATTAATTAGCTCACTTATTCGTTCTTTTTTTATTCTCACATTTATGTGTTCATTTGACAAACATTTGTTGTCCTATATACCCAAAATACTGAGAGCTACATGTATTTGTTTTGGCATGCTTTTTTTTATATATCGGAATTGAAAGAATGACAGAGGAGGAGAGACAGACAGCAAGAGATCTTCAACTCACTGGTTCACTCCCTACATGCATGCAACAGGCTGATGCCAGGAGCTTGAAACTCCATCTGGGTTGCACAGGTGGGTGGCAGGAACCCCAGTTCTTGAGCCATCACCAGTGCCTTCCAGGGTGTACATCAACAAAAGGCTGATTCTGAAGCAGAGGCATACTCAATCTGTAGTACTCCAAAACAGGATGCAAGCATCCAAGGGGTGGCTTAATCCTCTGTATCATAGTGCCCGGAAATATCATGACCTTTTTAATGCTTCCTTCATACAAATAATGAATCATAGAACTCTGTATGTGATAAATAAATTGAAGTATGTTTCTGTGTAAGGCATAAGTAATTGATCGCTTGAATGATAGCATGATTTTGACAGTCTTAATAATTTGAGCTCCTACAATGCCTTTCTCCTTGGATCTTAAGTCTCAACATCATGTAATATGTGAAATTTCAACTTCTTGCCAATGAGAAGTAACCCAGATCATGTTTAAAAATCACTGAAGTCACAGAAGTTGATATAATGAGCAAATGGAAAGTTTCAAGAAAATACTTGAGATTAGGTTGTGAAAATTGATCCATGCATATAGTTATTAATTGAAGTATTTAAGCAAACACTGACTTGATACTAATGTAGTTCTTTAACTTAGTATCCTCACCATAATAACTCCATTACAAATCACATCAACTATGTTAAACATAAACCATACTCAGCCCTGTTACCTATTATCATGCTCATTTATATCTTCTTCTTCCCTGCATCTGTTTTTCTTCTCTTTAGCTTCAGCAACCCAGCCACAGAAATGCTTTCCTTCATGCATCCAACAAAATCATTTATGTATTATTAGACATATAACTACTGCACTTTTTCCTGGTTTTCTATTACCAACATGGTGAAGGGAAAATTTTTTCCCATCTTCTTTAAATTACATATTTTTTTCAAATTATAGTTATAGCTTATATTTAGTTTAAAAAATTGTAATTTTTCCATCTTTCCTACTCTCTTAAACATTTTTGGAAAGTGATATTCCTTGGTCATACAGGTTATGCCAATATATATAGGAAGTAATATTTCTTGGTTTTATTTTTGTACCCAGACAATGAATTCTTAGTAAATGAGATGCAATCAAATATTAGTAGTTTTAGAAGATGACTGCCCAGCATTTTGGGAGAAATGTCACATTTTGATAAAAATTCATACAATGATAAGTTCCGTTTCTTTAGTCCTAGTTAGGAATTCTCATTCCTGATATTGGCCGAAAACATTCCCCTTATGACCTCAAATCAGAAGAGAATAGTCCCCATACACTCTCCCTCTCTTGAGCTTCCATATGAGTTAGTTTTTCTTCGTGATATGATCAATAATTCTGGTTTTTAAATGAAACTGTGGGTAAAACAGGTTCTTACTACTTTACTTTTAAATTTTATCTACCTATTAAATAATGCATTTTTCAAATCTGTTGTTTCTTTTCATGCACAGAGTTGCTTGCATAAAGAAGTTGCTTTTGCTTTGAATCCTATTTCCTTTCTACATTTATTCAAATTTTCAGAACAGTAAAATTATTTTCCTTTAAATTGCAAAGATAATCCTACATTTTGTACAGTACCCATCATTTAGTCTTATTTGCTTGTATAACAGGAAAAATGAATTTGCTTAAAGTAAGACTTTTCCCCAATAACATTTAAATTCTTATTAATCATGCATACTTTCATCTCATTGTTTAGACATACTTCTATAATTTGATTTTCCTGAAAATTATAATATGCTTACCATTATATATACATAGCTTGTGTGCTTAAAATGGCAGTAGTTTACATGTGATTGGGCTCCCTAACTCCATACATGATTTTGAACCCCAACATCATCAGTTAATAGTACTAAGTAGTAGAAACTTAACCGAAATGTGTCCTGAGGATGTGATTCTAGTGGGAATTGGTTAGGTCATTGGCAGCATGCCTTAGAAGGCAGTTCTCATTAGAAGGTGATAAAAACCTAAGGTGAGTGCAGCCTCAGGCTGTCTCCTGGACCGCCTGGGGGTATGTTCTCCACACATGCCATTGCCTGTGTGCTGGGTGCCACCCTCAGAAGCCAGATCAATGGAGCTGCCAGATCTTGAAATTGAACTTTCAAAACTGCAAGCTAAGTAAAGTTTTTAAAAAATGTATTTATATATTTATTTTTCAAGACAGAGCATCATAGACAGAAAGGCAGATAGAGAAAGCGAGAGATCTTCCACGTGTTGGGTCGCTTCCCAAATGACCACAGCAGCCAGGTCTAGGCCTAGCCTAAGCCAAGTGCCAGGAACTCCATCTGGGTTTCCTGCATCTTCCACTGCCTTCCTAGGCAAATTAGCAGAAAGCTGGATCAGGAGCAGAGCAGATGGGATTTTATCATTTTTTTAAAGATTCAATTCAGGGGCTGGCACTATGGTATAGTGGGCTAAGCCTCAGCCTGTCCACTGGCATCCCATGTGGGTATCAGTTTGTATCCTGGCTGCTCCTCTTCTGATCCAGCTCTCTGCTATGGCCTGGGAAAGCAGTATGATGGCTCAAGTGTTTGGGAACCTCACCCACGTGGGAGACCCAGAAGCAGCACCTGGCTCCTGGCTTCGGATTGCCTCAGATCTGGGCATTGCAGCCATTTGGGGAGTGAACCAATGAAGGGAAGACCCTCTCTGTCTCTTCCTCTGACTATAACTCTACCTCTCAAATTAATAAATCTAAAAACAGTTATTTTAAAATATGTATTTTATTTGTTTGAAAGGCAAAGTTACATTGAGAAAGGTAGAAACAGAGGTATCTTCTATTTGCTGGTTCATTCTTAAAATGGGCACAATGGCCAGGAGCTTCCCCTGGGCCTCCCAGATGGGTTCAGGGGCCCAAGCACTTGAGCCATCTTCCACTACTTTCCCAGGGATAGAGAACTGGATCAGAAGAGAAGCAGCCAGGACTTGAACCAATGCCCGAATGGGATGCTGGCATCACAGGCACAGCATAATACAACAATCCCAGCTCCTCAAACTGGCACTTTGATATGTGATGCTGGTGTCATAAGTGGCGGCTTTAACACAAGGTCCCACAGGTCCTGACCCTAAAGAAAGACTTCATTTTTATAGATTTTTTGTTTTGATAGTTCATTTTAGTAAGAGTCTTATGTGAGGACACAACTCAGAAACCACACACCCAGAATGGAAATTTTGCATAGCCAGCTCCTCCTGAGTCCCTCTTGTATACCTTCCTCTGTGTATCTCAAATGTGAGGCTCCCCTCAGCTCTGAAGTGGGTGAGCCACAGCCTCATGCCCCTGCATAGAGCCTGAAGACAGTCATACATTTCCTTTCCTACAGTGACTCTGTAGGGTGGGTGCAAATATGCCCCTGGTGAGCATCTGTGTGGTAAATGGGTCCCCTTTTAGGCAGTGTGGTCAGCACTGACCTCCTGTGTGGGCCACAAGGCAGGGCATGAGACCTCCAGAGAAGTGGGTCCCACAATGGGGATGAGTGGGGAGACCCCAGTGCTGCAGCAGTAGTGGTTGCTAGAGGCATCTGGATGTTAGCTTGGATGAAACATACTGCTCTTGTGGGTTGGAGAAGTGGGCATGGGCTCTCCCTGTATGGGTCCCCCTCTTTCCCATCTTCTGGACAAGTCTCCCTCCTGGGACCCTGACACCAGGTCCTACCTGCCTACTTATAGGACTGATTCTCCCTATGATGAGATGGAGGGAAGCACTATGGTGAGCAGTTCTCTGTGGTCCTAAGGTGCTGTGTCATGTTGGGTTTCTTGCCTTGCAGCTTCAGAGATGAGAGCCCTAAAGACCAGCTGGCAACGGAGTGAGAAGACATCATTGCCGAGTGTGAGCAGGTCCGGGCTAGGAGGCTGCATGGAGAAGGTAGGACTCAATCTCCTATGCTGTGCCTTTGCTCACAGCATCCTGGACTCCATCAGGACATGAAGGACAGTTCCCGAGAGCCCCTGCCTCTCATCCAGGTACCTTTTTTGGTTGTGGGGTCATTGGGGAGAGGGTGCATGTGGGCCAGCAGGCACCTGTCCCAGTTGACAGCCACCTGCCTCTGGTGGCATGACTTAGCTAATATAACTCATGATTAAAAGAGTAGATGATTACGTTTTAGTGTGTTTAGAATTCCTTGCATATTGCTTTAAAGATAATTACTAAGTTACAAAGTCTATTTAGCCAAACACTTCTCTCACATTTAAACTCATGATTTTTTGGAGCAATCTTGCTCAAAAAGGTTGGCAATATAATTTTGTAATTTTTTTTCTTTGCTTCATCATACACTTTGTGAGTTTTCTAATTTCTGATAAAACTTTCAAAGACTGCAGTTAATATCATACATTAGCATACTAATTAGTAATGACATTATCAAACACCAAACCCTTTGTAGAAAGAGTGTTTGAATAACTATCAACAATGAAGAGGTCATCAAAATGTAACTTTGTTAAGGTGATTTTAATTTCCTTAATAGCTGAGTAGATTTAACAGAAGGCCAGCCATCTAATATATATATATATATATATATATATATATATATATAGTAATTACATATATAGCAATGTGAATTACTCCTATGTATTTTTATTTTTCTTGGTTATTACTGTGATAGAAGGATGAAGTGATCTACAAAACAGAGTAACCCTCCATTTGCCCTCATTCCTGATTAATCACACTTGAAATGCATATTTGAAAATAGAAAGTACTTGCAATCTACACCAACTTATCTTGTTAAAGTTCTCTGTTAATTTTTCCTGTCCTTTTAAATTGTAAGGTTTTGAAAATGGTTTTCAATGATTCTTACATGGAGATGATAAACTAGAAGTGATTCTTGAACTCAATGAAATGAAGTCAGTTTTATGTGTGCCATTATTTATATTATGCATTATTATGCTTAATAACAAAGGTATGGTCTGATAATGTTTCTTTGATTGATTTCATCATGGTGTGAGCATCCTAGACTGTATATAGGTGGTGTAACCTACTACACACATAGAGTACATAGTGTAATTTGTTGCTTCTAAGCTGTAAACCTGAAAAGTGCGCCATTATATTGAAGAGTATAGACAATTGTAGCACAAGAGTAAGTATTTGTGTATTTATCCTTCCCTAAACATAGAAAAAAAACATACAGTAAAAATCCATTATAAAAGATAACAATGCAAAAATGATAGAGCTAGCCATGAATGGAGCTCCCAGGACTAGATGTTGCTCTGGGTAAAGCAGTGAGTGTTGAGTGCAGTGAAGGCTAGGGTGTTAGGTGCATCCCTGTAGACTTCATAAATATGGTGTACTTAGAATACGATAAATTTTATTCCAAGTTTTCCTTCTTCAATAATATATCGATTTTAGCTTACTGTAACTTTTTAACTTTATGAATTTAATTTTTTTAACATTTTGATTTTTGTAATAACACTTAGCTTAAAAACACACATAAGTTATTTACCTGTATAAAACATTTGTTCTTTGTTCTTATGCTTATTTACATGTTTTGCTTTTTAAATGGTTTGATTAATATCTAGGAGACCATCACATGCATTACTGTAACCGTAGACAGGGTCAGGAACGTTAATATCACTGTCTTCTGCCTCCATATCTGGTCCCATTGAAAGGTCTTCCGGAGCAGTAACATGCATGGAGCTGGATCTCTGCTAGTAACAGAGCTTGCATCTCCAGTGCCTCCTAGGGACCTGCCTGAGACTGCTTTACACTTAAATCTTGTATCTGTAAATACCATGCAGAGTAAGAACATAAACCACATATCGTACTTATTTATTATTACCAAGTATCATGTACTATAAGCAATACTTTTGTATAGAACTGGTAGTATAATAGGTTTGTTTATACTACCATCACCACAAACACATTACCAATGCATTGATTGACATGCATAGTACACCTGTGACATCACAAGGCTATAGAATTTTTCAGCTCCGTTATAATATTAGAGCATCACTGTTATATGTGATGTCTGTCATAGACTTACATGTCCATTTGTGGTGCATTTGATTTGTGAAAATGACTTAAACAAAGTCTTAAATATTCCAAGGTTCGTAGGGCTCAAAGTTAGCAATCGTGATTTGATACAAATATTACACCTTCAAATGTTTTTTGACTTACAGAGTTGCAACTTCTAAATCTAGTAGAATTCAATATTGATGTAATTCCTTTATGGGGCTTGGGTTATTATCATGTAAGTGCACTATGTATTATCTGCTAACTTAAGGATAACTACTAAGGTAACTTGGAAAATAAAGTGGAAGTTAGTTTGTGAGGGAAAGTAACAGAAAAGTTTACTGAAACTTATCTGCTGTTGGCCAGATTCATTCCCACAACACTTTGATGTAATGAAACCATGTGAGTATTATATTTCCTGAGGCTTTATGACACAAATGATGAAGATTTTCAAGTGGTGACTCAAGCCTAGTTACACCCAACTCAAAAATCTCTGCTGTTACATACTACCTTCATTTAAAGTGAACATCAATCTTAAACCCCAAATCCATGATTCAAATGAAGCCCTTTAAAGTGATTTTATTGTAAAATGTGAGTCTGACACTTAGTTATTTTTAAGAAAATAAGTATCAGATACCCCAAATAGTTTATTAACTTCTTACATCTTGAATGTGTTTTCCTCCTTATAATCACAGCCCTATCCCTCCCTGAAACCCAAACTTGACCATAGAAATTTTGCTGTGTTACTCATTCTGTATCTCTCCCCATTTTACACACACACACACACACACACCCCACTAATTTTACCCTTTAAAATTATATAAACAGACTCATCTGTATGTGGGTTTCTGTGATTTTTTTAAACATTTATCAACATTTTTTCTAGTGTTATACATGATAAACTTTTCATTATAGAGCACTCATTTTCATTGCTTTATAGTATTCCATTGTATAAATGTGACACAATAGAAATTGTGTGTCCATCTGTATATGAGGTATTTTCCTGTTATTTACATTACAGATTTTCTGTAAGTATCCTCTATATTTATCAGTATATATGTATAAGATTATTTCTAGAATATATACCTAGGTGTATCTCTTATGGATTTTAGGGAGCACAAACTTTCAGTTATAGTAAATGCTGGCAAGGATGTGGGGGAATAGGTACCCTGGTCCACTGCTGGTAGGATTGTAAACTGGTGCAACCACTGTGGAAGACAGTATGGAGATACCTCAGAAATCTAAATAGAGACCTACCTGATGACCTAGAGATCCCACTCCTGGGAATTTACCCAAACACAAAGAACTATGTATATGAAAGAGTTAACTATACCTTCATATTCATTACAGCAAAATTCACAATAGCTAAGACATGGAATCAACCCAGATGTCCATCATCTGAAGGCTGGATAAAGAAACTATGGTACATAAACACTATGGAGTACGACTCAGCTGTTTAAAAAAATGAAGTCATGTCCTTTGCAACAAGATGATCACAACGGAAATAAGCCAGTCCTGAAAAGACAGATATCATATTTTCCCTGAACCCATGCAACTAACACCTGCAATGTGATATATTGGAGTGAGATAGACATTTTGAGAATAAAAAAATTTCAGTTACAGTAAATGTTTCAGTTATAGTAAATAAATTAAAAACATATTTAATGAACTGATGTTTTGAGTCTTAGTTGAGGAGAATTTGCAAAGTCGTATATCTACTACAGCAGATGGTATTATGATTGAGTTATAAGTTAGCCATACAGTGAGATGCTAATTCAGTGTGGCTTTAGTTTGTGTGACCCTGAATACTAATGAGTTTTGAGCAACTTTTTGTGTTGGTGTATTCTTCTGAAATACCTGCTTGTGTCTTTAGTCTTTCTCTTTGTAATGTTTGTCTTTTTCTAACTAAAGTTTTAAAGTTCCTCTCTATATTCTGAATATTAATCTTTGGATTAACATGTATTGTAAAAATTGTCTGCGGCTTATCTTTCCATTTTATAGTGCTCTTTGATAAGTAGAAAACTCTGATTTTAATGTAGTTGAACCTGGACATCTTTTTACAAATCTAGTCTTGTTTAATAAATCTCCCTCATTCCCCAAATCATGGAGCCTTTTAAAAATAATTATGCCTTCCCAATTCACATTATAAATTTACATGAAGTTGATATTTTATGTTTGGGGTACATTGGTATCTATAATTCTTTCAATACAAATTACTGAAGGACTTATTTTCTGATTATTTTCCATTGCTTAAACAGAAATAGTATGGTTTAATTATCATAATGATAATTTAAAGAATGTATTTATTTGAGAATTAGAGACACAGATATAGAGACATCCCAACTGCTGGCTCACTCCTCATGATCAGACTAGGGCTTAGGACAAAGTCCGGAGCCGGGACTTCAATCCGGGTCTCTGGTGTGGGTGGCAGGAGCCAAATTACTTGAGCCGTCATTGCTTCCTCTCAGGAGCCACTTTATGAGGAAGGTGAAATCAGAAGTTGAAGCTGGGTATTGAACCATGTTACTGTGATATGGGACATGAGCAGCCTAACTGCCATCTTACCTGCTAGGCCAAAGGCTTTCCTCGCTTGTTAAGTTGTACATGTAATTATTATAGGCAGCATTCTACTCTTGCATTAGTGCACTCTAATACTCCTATATGCTTGTGTGTTTCACTAATTTTAATTTTCTTGAGTCTCAGTTTCTTAATACAGAAAATGAAAATTGTAACAGTATGAACCTCAAATTTTCATCAGAGCAAGCACTTGAAAAGTGGAAAAAACAAGAAATACCTTCTGTTCTTCAATGCTCTAAGCGTATTCGTGATTATAAAATTATAGATGTAAACATAGCATTATAGATGCTATGTTTATAAAATTACAGATGTAAACATAGCATGTTATATGAGTCAAAACAAAATTTAAGTGTCTGAGGAAAGTTTGCTTTTGAAAGAAATAGGGGAAATCTATTTAAAGAGCAAATAAGAATATTTATTGCAGATAGCTCAAAATTTAAATTTTTAAACTGACGTTCTTGAATACCCATCATCTTACTTTGATTTAAGTTTTACTCATCTAAAACAGTTTTAGTCTACATAGGGGGCTCAATGAAAAAGTTAGTAGAAATACCTGTAATGAAAAAAGTGTGCCTAAATTTCAAGGTTTTTTCATCAAAATCAACTTGTCTTTTAATTCTATTTTGCATGAACAGTTTGAAATTCCTTCATATATGGGAAACATTTTAGTATCTGTTACACAAGAGATGGGAAACAAAGAATCAATTAAAATATTAAAATAATCTCCTGCGACCATGTGGCTGACAAATAACAAGGAACTTATCTACGAAATTACTCATATGTTATGAGTATCGTAATTTGTTGTACTTTGATTTGGAAATTACATTTTGACCTTTCATTGTAAAAGGTTAACTGATTACTATGACAATTCTTGAATTTAAGAGGCAAGAAATGTCACTGCACAAACATGCATGTGTTTTTCCTAATACAACCCTTCATGAGCTTGAGGAGAGGTGAGACAAAGTATAGAGGTATAACTTCCCAAATCTTTCATTACAAGATACCAATATTCTCTAAAATTGAAATAAAAAAAAAAAACCTTCCACCTAATACTTTTATTCTGTAATTCCTAAATATAGAGGAATTCATTATGAAACAGTATTTCTCAATGCAAAGAAGAATATTTAATCTGAAAATGTATGAATTTTTCAGGTGATTTCTTTTTAACATTTTTTCAAGTTCCTTTAAATGTACACATTAAAGGAGAGCACACTGGGTGATCATTGGCCTAGCAGTTAAGACATCCTTTGGGAACCCACATCCATATTGAAACACTTGGGTTTTAGTCCTGGCTCTGTTCCCTGTTCTTGCTGTTGTGCACCCTGGCAGGCAGCGGATGGTGGTTCACGTTCTTGGGTCCTGCCACACATACAGAGACGGAGACTGACTCCTACACTTGATCTTAGCTGAAAGGCCGAAAAGTGATAGAGACTGACTCCTGAACCCTGGCTTTGTCCTGAGCCACAGTCAGTCACTGAAGGCATTTGGAAAGTGAACCAGTAAGCAAATGGGAGTTGTCTGTCTTGCTCTTAAATAAATAAGAAAGTTAAAGAAGAAAAGAGTGTTATGGTTTTGGTAATATATTATAAATTCACACATGCTGATAAACAATAAAAATATTATACCTTTCTAGTGACTTCTTGGCTTCTACTAGATAGAGAACAGGGAAGTAGGATATGGAATCTGCATATTCTCCAAGTTTTTCGGCGAAGTTTAGTGTTCTAGAGCAGCTGAGTCTCGTTGTGACTGCACTAGTCCTCAATACTTGGGCTGCTGCATGGCTAATGACAACCATGTTAAAGCACAGTGGTTGGGACTAAGACAATAAATATTGTCTCCCATTGTTACCCTGTAGATGTCAGTGTAAACGCTGAATAAAGTAAATTATTTTGTAAAATATCCTGAACAAGCAGAGCAAAAGCAAGGATAATCCATGAAAAATAGCCCATTTTTTTTTCCGACTGAAATGACTTGCCACCCTTCTCGATAAAGGAATAGTGCTTTTAAATATGATTGCTCAGGAGAAACTAAATTTAAGGGCATGACTCTGTGATATCCTCCGCCCCTTGGAATGACTGGAACAAAGTAGAAATTTCAGAGATGGAGATTAAAGTAGTGAGCTCTTAATAAATGTTGCTGAGGGTTGGACATTTAACCTTTGTAAACCAGAGACTTACATTTCTTTCAATCATATTATTTTCTGCCTTTTGCTCTAGTGTTTACTTCCCATGAAAATAAACTGAATGGTATATTAGAACAAGGACAAATGGTAGAGCAAGCACAGGTCTGATGTTGTCCGTGGTCTATTTTAAAGCTTTATTTATTTTTTTAAATAAATTTGAGAGGCAGAGTGACAGAGAATAAGGGAGAAACAGAAGCAGGGAGTGGGAGGGAGGGTGAGAGAAGGTGAGAGGGAGGGAGGAAGGGAAGGGGAGAGAGAGAGAGAGAATGAGAGAGAGAGAGAGAATGAGAATATCATCCATTCTCTGTTTCACTACCCAAGTGCTTACAACAACCAGGGTTGGCCAAGCTGAAGCTAGCTAGGGTCCAAGGACTCCATCCAGACCTGCAAAGTGGGTGACAGGAACCAGGCTCTTGGACCATTAGCTGCTGCCTGCCAAGTGCATTGGCAGAAAGCTGGATCAGAAGTGGAGGCAGGTGCCCATCCCAGGACTCCAGTAGGAGTCCTAAGCTGTGGCTCAACCTGCTGCACCACAGCCCGTTCCCCTGTTCCTGTTCTTTTCATGTGCATTTTGGTCACTCAGTCAACTCCTACTGATAAATGTCTTTTTAAATGTTTCTCTGATTTTGATTTTTTTTTTCTCTTAGTGATTTCTAACAAACTTCTGTAAGTTGTATATAGTATCTGACAAACATAACACGTAGTCCCAGTGTGGATTTCTTTTTAATATTCTTAGGTATAAATTTCTACAAGATTTTAAACGTTTATGAGTTTATCAAGTTCTTATTTTAGCTTGAATTTATCAATTTATTTTATGGTGTGTGATTTTTGACTGCTCTAGTATTATAAGGATTAAACCTACACCTACATACTCCAGAAATTCTACATTTTTTGACTTATATTTGGTTTTACGATTCTGTTGACTTAACTTCGTGGATAGCATTGATAAGATTCAAGGTTAATTGGGGCCAGTGCTCTGGTGTAGTGAGCTAAGCCTCTGCCTGTGGCTCCGGCATCTCTTGTGGGCACCAGTTCATGTCCCGGTTGCTTCTCTACTGATCCAGCGCTCTGCTATGGCCTGGGAAAGCAGAAGATGGCCCAAGTGCTTGGGCCTCTGCACCCTTGTGGGAGATCCGGAAGAAACTCCTTGCTTGGGATCAGCCCAGCTCCAGCCATTGCAGCCATTTGGAGCATGAATCAGTGAATGGAATACCTTTCTTTCTGTCTCTCCCTATCAAATAAATAAAATCATAAGAAAAAAGAATCAAGGTTAATTATTTTTCTTTTTTTAGGAAATATATTATTTATTTGAAAGGCAGAGTTACAGAGAGGCAGAGGGAGAGAGAGAGGGAGAGGGAGAGAGGGAGAGGGAGAGGGAGGTCTTCCATCCACTGGTTCACTCCCCGGATGAGTGCAATGGCTAGAACTATGCTGATTTGAAGCTAGGAACCGGGAGCTTCTTCCATGTCTCCCACATGGGTGCAGGGGCCTAAGGACTTGGGCCATCTTTTACTGCTTTCCCAGGCCATAGCAGAGAGCTGGATCAGAGTGGGGCAGCTGGGACTTGAACCTGCACCCATATGAGATGCACTGCACACAGCGGCTTTGCCTGCTATGCCATAGAGCCTACCCCCAACTATTTTTCTTAAGGATGTTAAGTTGTGTGGATAATTTTTTTCTCTCTAAATAACTTAGATGCCAGAAAGAAAATCATTTTAGTCTTGTTAGATTTGTTTCTGAATTCTCTATTTGGTTTCACTGATTTAATTTTGCACTTATGTTAACGTGGCTTTGTTAGAAATATTAAAAAAAAAATCTAAGGATCTAGTGTTGTGACATAAAGACTCTGGCTGTGATGCAGGCATCCCATATGGGAGCCAGTTCTTGTCCAGGCTGCGTCACTTCCCATCAACTCCCAGCTAATACCAGGGAAAAGCACTGGAGGATGGCCAAACTGTTGGGCCCTGCTACCGATGTGGGATACTAGAAGAAGCACTAAAATCTTGGCTTCTGGCTTTGGTGTTGCCCATGTCTGTCTGTTGCAGCCGTGTTGGGATTGAACAAGCAAATGGAAGGTCTCTCTTTCTCTTTCTGACTTTCAAATAAATAAATAAACATTTAAAAAATAAAACCTAAGATAAATTTTAAAACCAGATAGTATACCCTAACTTTTGTTCTATAAATTATTTTAAATATTTAGCTCATTTGCATCTCTATGTAAGTTTTAGAATTATCTTGGCATGGAGTAGAAAAATGCCTGCTAGAATGTTGATTAGAATTATAACCAGTTTAAAGATGGAATTTTTAGAAAATTGAGAGTTGATATCTTGGCAGTGCATTCCCATACATAAATATCTCACATTTATATAAGCAGCTGTATTTATTTAGATTTAATTTGTCTCAGCAATTAATTGTTATTTTAATAAATGATTTCTGTGTGTATTTTTGTTAAATTTAATCACTACTTTGGGTGCTGTTTTAAGCAGTATCTTTATATTTCAACTTCAGATTTTTTTCTTATATATGGAACTGCATTTTTTTTCTCATTATTGGTATCCTACATATATACTAATAAAACCAGTTAGTACAAATGCTTTTTGTACTGTGCCAGATTTTCTACATGCAAGATCGTGCTTTGTATCCTGGCTGCCCCACTTTGGACCCCGCTTCCTGCTAGTGCGTAGCCGAGGAAGCATCAGATGCTGACTCAAATACTTGTGTGCCTGCTTCCTACTGGGAACCGGGAGGGAGTGTCAGGCCACTGACTGTGGCAAGTGAGCATTTGGGGTATGAACCAGGAGATGAAGATCTCTGTCTCTCTCTAGCTTTCCCCCTCCCACCTTTCAAATACAGCAAAAATATTTTAAAAACAGTATCTATTATTAATTTTGGGAAAGTATTTGGTTGAAAAACTTGATGTTGCTTCCCCCCAACATATCCTTTGTGCTATTAATAATTTTTAGTCATTTAGGTTTTTTTTAAAAGATATTTATTTGAAAGGTCGAGTTACAGAGAGAGAGAGAGACAGACAGAGATCTTCCATATGCTAGTTCACTCTTCAGATAGGCACAGTGGCCGGAACTAGGGTGATCCTAAGCCAGGGACTTCTCTGGGTCTCCCAAGTAGGTGCAGGGACCCAAGCACTTGGGTCATCCTCTGCTGCTTTTGCAGGCCATAAGCAGGGAGCTGGATCAGAAGTGGATTAGCTGGGACTGCTGTGGGATGTCAGTGCTGCAGGCCATGGCTTTAACCCGCTGTGCCACAGCACCAGCCCCTTTAGGGAACAATTATACTTTGTTCTTACTGTCCCTCAGCTGAACATTTTTTGGTTTACCTACTATGTGACAACTCTGGCTCCTCTGAACTTAAAGTCTCCAGTGCACCATAAACCTAATTCAATGATGTCAGTCTCACATACTGTGTATGAATTATAGTTACTTTTTTATCTCTTTCATGTCCTCCTCATAATTGTTAGATTTGCCTTTAAGTTTTTGAGCATATTTATAACAGCTTTTATAATACTTTTGTCTGCTAAGTTGTTAGTCTCTTTCATTTCTGTATCTATTGGTATTGACTAATTTTTCTCATCATATTTTTCTGCTTTTTCATGTGTGTGTGATTTTTTATTGGAAGGAGACCACTATAAATTTCATATTATTTGCTAGTTTTTCACTACTATTGTCAAGAGCTATGCTGTTTGAGGCTTTCTTTGAAAGGAAATGGAGGGCTGTGGCATCCCTAGAGTAGCCTCTGTCTGTAGCACTTTACGGCCACTGTTGAGGTGTTGCACTTCTGGGATTGCTACCGGAATACCCTTAAATTTCTTCTTATCTCTCCATTTTGAATGTTGAGTTTTTCTAAAGAGAAGATGTTTATTTTCTTCAGCAGTTCTGATTGAAGGGTAAGGAGCTGTGTCTTGTGATGGCCTCCTCACCGGCAAAGTCCAGGGGGAATCTCAGGGCATCCCACGTGTCTCTCTGGTTTCTACTTGTATAATTTCATATGAAGAGAACAGATTACATGTATTTCATAGATACAATTCTAAGAAGATAACACACTTTCACTTTCCCTCCTTCCCCTTCTTTCTTTCTTTTCCTTTAATTTTTGCAATAACATAATTTGAATTTACTTTATAATCACAGACTTAGTGCACCACTAACCATAATGGTCCACAAGTAAAAAGTAGAAAGACCACTGTTAGAAAGGAGTATAGACAAGGACTAAAACAAGTCGAATCATAAATATCAGTTTCATTCTTAAACACCTTTTGTATTCCATATTAACTACCAAATATCAGAGGAAACATATGATACTCATATTTTGGGGACTGGCTTATTTCAATGAGCATAATGGAGAAATTGAATAATTCTCTGTCATTTGTATTCTTGGGACAGTTTTAGCTCACAGTTATCAAGTAATGCTTCTTTCTATGAAATTGATCTTTGATAGTTCTTAATAGATTTTCAACATATTGAATCATAAACTGAGCAAAGATGTGAGGTGTCCACTATGCCAACATCTTGCTGTATGGTTTTCTGTGTATAGCTCTGCAGTTCTGTTACCCTGCCATCCATATTCCTACCATGGTGCCTCTCCAAACTAAAAATCATTCTACTTTGATTGACTTACTCATTTCTTTGCTCTGGGTCAGAAATCATCTTATATATGGAAACTTGAGTGATTGTAATGGCACTTTGTTTTCATATTCTCAAATTCACATTCCTGCTCTGTGTGTTCCAAGTTGTGAAAATAGTATCCATGTATTTTTTTTTCAATCTTGGTCTCTGTTACTAGCACACAGGCAGAGTAGAAGCGTGGTCATGGTATTTTAGAATGGCAAAACAGTTTGTTAGTATGAGACATAGACAAAGAGCAAAGGAATCCCACAGTTGGCCAGCAGAGCTCTTGAGATGCATAGTTAGAGAATTAGCAGGCCTCCCTTGGTTTTATCAGAGTCCATGGCGTTAATACCATTATTGCATGGTGCAGCCTTGCTTCGCTCCCGTCTTGCCAGAGATGTAAGGAATAAACTGTTCCTGCCCTTCTGCCGTCAGAGTTAGAGGCCAAGGACTTGCAATTTCAGCTAATAACATGTCATGTCAGTGGTAGGATTGATTTACATCAGCATTTATTGCTAGTGAAGAAGAACTTTTCCTTGGTAACATCAGGGGCTGGAGTTTAAGAGTTCTGATTGAATGAAAAATGATTGCCTTAACCACTGGGTCTTAGTCATTTTCCATGGAACCTTTCATGAGGCAATAATTTCTCATCTAAAAATCAAGTCTGAAGGGAGTTAGCCTTGACCTTGGAGTGCATGAGTTTTAGAACTTATGTAATAGATTGAGATAATTTCCAAAAACATGATGCAGACTGTATCCATGCAGGAATATAAGTATCCTAGTGCATAAGAATTGCACTATTTCACTAATTATATATAGTGTTGTGAAAGAAGGTTGTTCTCTTCTAAATGCCCATTTTTGTTAGTTATCTTTTGCTGTTTAACAATTAAATTCAAAATCAATAGTCTAAAACAATTGAGTATCCCAGACAGTTTTCTGAGGGTCAGAAATACTCAGTCAACTCAGAAGTTCTGGCTCAGACTGTCTTATGAGGTTGTGGCGAAGCTTGTGTAGATAGAGGTTTAGCCATTTGAAAACTTGATTGATGTAGTTGTTGGCAACAAATTTCACTTCTTTATTACATGGATTGGCTTGTGGAATGGTAGCTGGCTTCCAATAATGGAGGTAAATAAGGCAGAGCTATAGTGTGCTTTAAAATCTAACCTCAAAGTAACATGCTGTCTCTTCAGCATAATGATGGAGTGAGGGGCCACTTCACCCCACTTTCAAATTTAATAAATTTCTTAATGAAGAGGCCATGGTACATTTGTGCCAGAAGAAGTAAAAAAATGATGATAATTACACCTTGGGGAAACATATGATTCATTTAGAGCTTGTTAAGTTCCTGAGGTTTGAGATGCCACCTATCTGTCTCTGGGGGTTTGGTCCTATATTCAGCCCACATTTGGAATTATCAAATGACTCTGGAAAGAAAATAGTTGCTGAAAAATTGTTCATCCAGGATAGCTCTTCTCTATGTAAAATTGTGATTTATATAATCATATTTTTCTCCCCAGCTAATCAGTGTTTTTAAAACTGTGATTTTAGTGTCTGTAGAACTTTTTATTAGATGTGCTAAGAAAATAGTTTGTCATTACTTTTATATTTTAATTAGAACCAGGTTCTCTTTTGATAATGCAATCTAATATACTGGATTTGTTTAAATATGTATGGGCCTAGGCATTAATTTGGCATAAATATGGATCCCACATTAAGGAGTCCTGAATGATTCTACTTGAAACTTTTTATCATAGATTCAAAGCAAAATAGTGCTTCTTCAACATAACGATGCATGAGCATACCAATGGAAAAATGCAGGCTGACTGAGTCTAACATCTTCAGCTCCTACATAAATAAAAAAAGTATTTTGAGCACTGTCCAATTTTAGTGTAGAAATTCAGTTCAAAACTAATGAAGAGTCTTAGAAATATATTACCCAGATTAAAAAAAAAACTAATTTATTTTAGAAGCAGAGTTAGAGGGATAGAGAAAGTGAAAGATCATCCCTCTGCCAGTTCAACCCCATATGACCACAACAACCAGGGTTGTGCTAGGTCAAAGGCAGGAGTCAGGAGTTTCCTCTGGGTCTCCCATATGAGTGCAGGGACATCCTTCACTGCTTTCCCAGGTGCATTAGTAAGTTGCTGGATTGGAAGTGGAGCAACTGGGACTCGAAACAGCACCCAACTGGGATGCCAGCGCTGCAGGCCATGGCTTAACCCACTGCAGCACAGCCCCAGGCCCCAGATTTTTAAAAAAATTATTATTATTCAGAGAAGACAACTTTGTCAGGCAGTAGCATGATAATGAATATACCCCAAAATGATGCAAATTTTAAATCTAAAAGGACCCCAACACATTTTAAGGCTGTAGAAGAGTAACTTCCACATGTACAAGTTATTGCCTGTTTTAAAGGTGGTGAACAGATTAACTTTCAATAAGGTTATAAATTAGGAAAGAGCACATAAAATATTGAGGAGAGTGACAAGTTCAGGTAAAGTATCACCAAGACAAAGTAAAAAAACAGATTTGTTATTATTTTTACATTCATAATCATTTTCTGTCTTTTATGTCATTTTTGGATGCTATATATCTTTTTTAAAAAAATTATTTATTCTAAAGTCAGAGTTACACAGAGAGGAGAGGCAGACAGAGGGAAAGGCAGAGAGGTCTTCCATCTGCTGGTTCACTCCCCAGCTGGCCACAACAGCTGGAGCTGTGCCGATCCAAAGCTAGGAGCCAGGAGCATCTTCTGGGTCTTCCATGTGGGTGCAGGGGCCCAAGAACTTGGGCCATCTTTTGCTGCTATCTCAGGCCATAGCAGAGAGATGGATCAGAAGCAGAGCAGCCAGGTCTCGAACTGGCGCCCATACGGGATGCTGGCACTTCAGGTCAGGGTGTTAACCTGCTATGCAACAGCACCAGCCCTGGATGTTATATATCTTTCTATTCAGTAAGTGGTTTGAGAGAAGTAAGATTTTTTTTCTGATATTCTGATAATATCAGTGACTTTGAGAATACAATTATTCAGGGGGGAAATTCAAAGTGTCTTCACATGTAACCCAGATACCAAAAACTTAATTCAGTTTGGAAAAAATAAACTATATCTAAAAGCATTATTTTCTAGCAAAACCAAATTTTAAGATATTAAGTCTAATAAGTAGTTTGTGTAAAGATGAACATTATTTTTTTGAAGATTTATTTATTTGAAAGAGTTACACAGCGAGAGAAGGAGAGGCAGAAAGAGGGAGGTCTTCCATCCACTGGTTCACTCCCCAGTTGGCTATAACAGCGGAGCTGTGCCTTTCCAAAGCTAGGAACCAGGAGCTTCTTCATATCTCCCACGTGGATGCAGGGCCCCCAGGACTAGGGCCATCTTTCACTGCTTTACCAGGCCATAGCAGAGAGTTGGATCAGAGATGGAGAAGCTGGGTCTCGAACCATTGCCTATATGGGATGCCTGCACTGCAGGCAGTGGCTTAACCCACTATGCCACAGCACCGACTCCACATTCATTCTTTTTTTTTTTAACTTTTATTTAATGAATATAAATTTCCAGTGTACAGCTTATGGATTACAATGGCTTCCCCCTCCCACAACTTCCCTCCCACCTGCAACCCTCCGCTCTCCCGCTCTCTCTCCCCTTCCATTCACATCAAGATTCATTTTCAATTCTCTTTATATACAGAAGATCAATTTAGTATAAAGATTTCAACAGTTTGCACCTACATATAAACACAAAATGAAACATACTGTTGGAGTACTAGTTATAGCATTAAATCAAAATGTACAGCACATTAAGGACAGAGATCCCACATGAGGAGCAAGTGCACAGTGACTCCTGTTGTTGACCCAACAAATTGACACTCTAGTTTATGGCACCAGTAACCACCCTAGGCTGTCGTCATGAGTTGCCAAGGCTATGGAAGCCTTCCAAGTTTGCCAACTCTGATCATATTTAGACAAGGTCATAAAAGACAGGGTGAGGATAGTAACCAATGATCCTAAGAGTGGCATTTACCAGGTTTGAACAATTATACAGCATTAAGTGGGGAAGAGGACCATCAGTACACACAGGTTGGGAGTAGAGCCATTGGTGGTAGAGGTTATGATTTCAAAGGAATGAGGCCCAAGTGCGCTAGACAGGGTCTAGAACAAAGGACAGAGTCATTATTAGAGGAGCTAAGAAAGGTGCTGTCTAAGCTACAATTAAGTTTTCTGATTGAGAGGCAAATAGAACCTGACAGAAGGGGCTTGATAATAATCTGGTGGGCTTTAGGCCTTGTAAATTCAGAGGCCCAGACCTATCTATCTCTTCACATGGGGTACATCCTAAGGGAGGTGTGAACCTCCTAGGGGAAGGCACTCTGTTGACTTTCATTACTTGGCTGGCCTGGGAGGAGAGCTGGCCAAGTAAAGGCAGGGGGCATCTCTAACAAGAAATTGACAGTTCTGCCTGCAATGTTGCTGACCCTAGTTGGCTGTCCCCTCAGTGAAGGGCTTTTCAGCTTAGAGCCAATAAGATCTGTGGCTCTGACCTGGGCATCCTTCGACTCCAGGGCAGGTCCATTTCCAGTGATCCAACTCTTGGCAGAGCTGCCAGGGCTCTTCACAAGCTGACTTCTGCTGAAGCCCAGGCTTACCACATTGAAAGCCACTGCAGTGGACTGGCCTGTTGGGTCTCCTTGAGGGCAGATCACTGCCCAGATCAGCCATTGATAGGCCTGCCACCCATTGCTTCTGATGCCTAGCTTTCTTTTCGTCCTGGTTTGTGTTCAAGCAGACCAGAGGATGCAAGTCAAGGGAGTGCCCAAGTCCCATCTCTAATCCACATTCATTCTTAATGTTTATAACAGTGCCTACTGCTGAAAACATCTTAAAAATAAGTTAAATGAGGGCCCAGCTTTGTGGCGCAGTGGGTTAAGCCACCTACCATGTTGACATTGTATATGAGTGTCACTTCAATCCAGCTCCCTGGTAATTAACCCAGGAAAGCAGCACAAGATGGCCCAAGTACTTGGGGCCCTGCCAGACCACGTGGAAGCCACCAATGGAATTCCAGACTCCAAGTACTGGCTTAGGCCTGGCTCAGCCCTGAATGTAGTGGCCATCTGGGGATGGAAGATCTCCCTCCCTCTCTGTAACTCTACCTTTCAAACAAATAAGTAAATCTTAAAAAAAAAATAGCTAAATGAATTTCAGGTCATTCTTTCACTTACTGCTGAAAATTGTAAGTTGTAATGAGAAAGCATTTTCAGCATTTCTGATCTCAAAATCTCATTGAACACAAATTTATTTAGCAACCATTTTATGCCAAGTCCTGTTGCAGGCTTATTATCTTTCAGGCAAATAAAGGAGACAAAATTCTCTTCTAATAGTCCTTTTATACTCTTACGGCAAAACAAATTATTTTTGAAAATAGTATTTGTTGATAAAAACCTAATGTTCCTTCTCAGTTATTGTATCATATAAGATTAAGTCTGCTGTCATGTCTTTCAGCCATCAACTCTGCAGTGATAATAAACTTAAGACTTGAATTACAAATTAAAGGTAACTGGAAAGAATGTTTATCTAATTTTGTGCAAGATGCCCTAATAGGACAGTAGATACAAAAGAAATCAATGACAACAGTGCAAACGATGTCATGGGGACTAAGTAAGCTGACATTATGATGGGATGATAAACACAATTATCATTCTACCTAATAATATCCTTATTTCCAGGCTAGAGTCCCTGACTTGGGCCAGACACTTTCGAGGCTGTATTTGGTTCTCTTCTAGGCAAGTGTCTCCGATGAGGTAGAATTCACAGGGCAAACATGATTTAATCAAAAGTTCTTTGAGATTAATGTCCAATTCCAAACGATGTGGGGATTCCTTTCAGGGCCCCTCATGTCCTGGATGTATCTTTTCATGAAAGGCTACAACCCTATTTTTGTTTTCCTAGTCCATGTTTGAGCAGAGGTTGTTGAAACAGTATCTCAGGATATCAACAAGCACAAAACTCCCCCAGATATGATGAAGGCTAATTTGAGAACTTGAAAAAGAGGGCTGACTCGAGGACTCCATCTGGGCCCTGATCTCTCTGTTTAAATAGATTCCAGCATAAAATATGAGGCATTTGAGAATAGCAGATTCAATACTGGCCTTATATTAATAGCAAGACATATTTGACTATGTGGCATAAAAAGTAACACTTGGACTCACAAGTCTACATGAAATGAAGACAAGTGGAAACAAAAGCATTTTTAAGAGGGATGCAATGCCATCCGAGACAATTTTTTTTAAACTTTTATTTAATGAATATAAATTTCCAAAGTACAGCTTATGGATTACAATGGCTCCCCCCCCCCATAAGTTCCCTCCCACCCACAACCCTCCCCTTTCCCGCTCACTCTCTCCTTCCATTCACATCAAGATTCATTTTCAATTCTCTTTATATACAGAAGATCAGTTTAGTATATATTAAGTAAAGATTTCAACAGTTTGCACCCAAATAGCAACACAAAGTGAAAAATAATATTGGAGTGCTAGTTATAGCATTAAATCACAATGTACAGCACATTAAGGGCAGAGATCCTACATGATATTTTTTAAAAACTGATTAATTTTCTACACAATGTCCAATTTAAAACCAAGTTTTTTTTTTATTTTCAATTACCTTTATATACTGAAGATCGATTCAGTATATACTAAGTAAAGATTTCATCAGTTTGCACCCACACAGAAACACAAAGTATAAAAATACTGTTTCAGTACTAGTTATAGCATTACTTCACATTGGACAACACATTAAGGACAGATCCCACATGAGACATAAGTACACAGTGACTCCTGTTGTTGACTTAACAATTTGACACTCTTGTTTATGGCATCAGAAATCTCCCTAGGCTCTAGTCATGAGTTGTCAAGGCTATGGGAGCCTTTAGAGTTCGCCAACTTCGATCTTATTCCGACAGGGTCATAGTCCAAGTGAAAGTTCTCTCCTCCCTTCAGAGAAAGGTACCTCCTACCTTGATGGCCCCATTTTTTCCACTGGGATCTCACTTGCAGAGACCTTTCATTTAGGTTTTTTTTTTTTTTTCCAGAGTGTCTTGGCTTTCCATGCCTAAAATACTCTCATGGGCTCTTGAGCCAGGTCCGAATGCCTTAAGGGCTGATTCTGAGGCCAGAGTGCTATTTAGGACATCTGCCATTCTATGAGTATGCTGTGTATCCCGCTTCCCATGATGGATCGTTCTCTCCCTTTTTGATTCTATCGGTTAGTATTAGCAGACACTAGTCTTGTTTGTGTGATCCCTTTGACTCTTAGACCTATCAGTGTGATCAATTGTGAACTGAAGTTGATGACTTGGACTAGTGAGACGGCATTGGTACATGCCACCTTGAGGGGATTGTATTGGAATCCCCTGGCACGTTTCTAACTCCACCATCAGGGGTAAGTCCAATTGAGCATGTCCCAAATTGTACATCTCCTCCCTCTCTTTTTCTCATTCTTATATTTAACTGGGATCACTTTTCAGTTAAAATTTAAACACCTAAGAATAATTGTGTATTAATTACATAGTTCAAACAATAGTACTAGAAAAAAAATACTATAATGGATAAAGTATTGCATTGTACATCAACAGTCAGGACAAGAGCTGATCAAGTCACTTTTTCCATTGTGTCCAATTCACTTCAACAGGTTTCCCCTTTGGTGCTCAGTTAGTTGTCGCCGATCAGGGAGAACATATGGTATTTGTCCCTTTGAGACTGGCTTATTTCACTCAGCATAATGTTTTCCAGATTCCTCCATCTTGTTGCAAATGACCGGGTTTCATTGTTTTTGACTGCTGTATAGTATTCTATAGAGTACACGTCCCATAATTTCTACTGTTGATGGGCATTTGGGTTGGTTCCAGGTCTTAGCTATTGTGAATTGAGCTGCAATAAACATTAAGGTGCAGACAGCTTTTTTGTTTGCCAATTTAATTTCCTTTAGGTAAATTCTAAGAAGTGGTATGGCTGGGTTGAATGTTAGGGTTATATTCAGGTTTCTGAGGAATCTCCAGACTGACTTCCATAGTTGTTTAATCAGTTTGCATTCCCACCCACAGAAGGTTAGTGTCCCTTTTTCCCCACATCCTCTCCAGCACCTCTTGTTCGTTGATTTCTGAATGTGAGCCATTCTAACCCAGGTGAGGTGAAACCTCATCGTGGTTTTGATTTGCATTTCTCTGATTGCTAGTGATCTTGAACATTTTTTCATGTGTCTGTTGGCCATTTGGATTTCCTCTTTGGAAAACTGTCTATTGAGGTTCTTGGCCCATCTCTTAAGTGGGTTGTTGGTTTTGATGTTGTGGAGTTTCTTGATTTCTTTGTAGATTCTGGTTATCAACCCTTTATCTGTAGCATAGTTTGCAAATATTTTTTCCCATTCTGTCGCTTGTCTATTCACTTTCCTGACTGTTTCTTTTGAAGAACAGAAACTTCTCAATTTGATGCAATCCCAAATGTTAATTTTTGCTTTGACTTCCTGTGCTTCTGGGGTTTTTTCCAAGAAGTCTTTGCCAGTACCTATATCTTGCAGGGTTTCTCCAATGCTCTCTAATAATTTGATGGTTTCAGGTCGTAGATTTAAGTCTTTAATCCATGTTGAGTGAATTTTTGTGTATGGTGAAAGTTAGGGGACTTGATTCATGGTTCTACACATGGAAATCCAATTTTCCCAGCACCATTTATTGAATAGACTGTCCTTACTCCAGGGATTGGTTTTGGATCCTTGATCAAATGTAAGTTGGCTGTAGATGTTTGGAATGATTTCTGGTGTTTCTATTCTGTTCCATTGGTCTATCCATCTGTTTCTGTACCAGTACCATGCTGTTTTGAAAACAACTGCCCTGTAGTATGTCCTTTTTTTTTTTTTCTTTTGACAGGCAGAGTGGACAGTAAGAGAGAGAGACAGAAAGAAAGGTCTTTCTTTACCTTTGGTTCACCCTCCAGTGGCCACTGCAGCTGGTGCGCTGTGGCTGGCGCACTGCACTGATCCGAAGGCAGGAGCCAGGTGCTTATCCTGATATCCCACGGGGTGCAGGGCCCAAGCACTTGGACCATCCTTCACTGTACTCCCGGGCCACAGCAGAGAGCTGGCCTTGAAGAGGGGCAACCGGGACAGAATCCAGCGCCACAACTGGGACTAGAACCCGGTGTGCCGGGGCCGCAAGTTGGAGGATTAGCCTATTGAGCCGTGGGTCCTGAAATCTGGTATTGTGATGCCTCCGGCTTTGTTTTTGTTGTACAAGATTGCTTTAGCTATTCAAGGTCTCCTGTGTCTCCATATGAATTTCAGCATCATTTTTTCCAGATCTGAGAAGGTCTTTGGTATCTTGATTGGTAATGCATTGAATCTGTAAATTGCTTTTGGGAGAATGGACATTTTGATAATATTGATTCTTCAAATCCATGAGCATGGAAGATTTTTCCATTTTTGGTATCCTCTTCTATTTCTTTATGTAAGGTTTGTAATTTTCATGGTAGCGATCTTTAACGTCCTTGTTTAAGTTTATTCCAAGTTATTTGATTGTTTTTGTAGCTATTGTGAATGGGATTGATCTTAGAAGTTCTTCCTCAGCTGTGGCATTGCCTGCGTATACAAAGGCTGTTGATTTTTGTGCATTGATTTTATATCCTGCTACTTTGCCAAACTCTTCTATGAGTTCCAGTAGTCTCTTAGTAGAGTTCTTTGGGTCCCTTAAATAAAGAATCATATCATCTGCAAAAAGGGATAGTTTGAGTTCTTCCTTCCCAATTTGTATCCCTTTAATTTCTTTTTCTTGCCTAATAGCTCTGGTTAAAACTTCCAGAACTATATTGAATAGCAGTGGTAAGAGTGGGCATCCCTGTCTGGTACCAGATCTCAGTGGAAATGCTTCCAACTTTTCCCCATTCAATAGGATGTTGGCCGGAATTTATTTGTGAGGAAAACCGGGTGGTGGATCTGCTCTAGCAGGGCTTGGTTTCATGAAAAGTGCGTGATAGTCAAATCTATTTTCTAATACATGAGGCATCCTTTGTAATCTAGAAATAAAGGTAATAAATGAGTCCCCTTCATGAAGTCAAGCTCTTATTATAAAGAGAAGCACTCAAGAATATGGCTGCAGTCTTTGCAGTTTTCTCAGTCATTTGGTCATCTCGGTGAGATTTCCACTGTCTTGAGTTTTTAGAAATTCTATCTTATTATATAATTATGAATTTTGACTTTTCAGATTGTTTACAGGACTAATTTGATTAAAAATAGATGCAAATACCAACAATCAAGCCTATGATTTTGGCAAGTTTTAATTTATTTTTTGACTAATTGCATAGAAAGATATATTTTCTTTTTCAAAATAAATGTAGAAGACTTCTATAAAAGTGCATGATAAAAACATTTGTTAACCCTGGGATTATTGCTGCTATTACTAGTGAAATATATAATAGACCAGGACCTTTTCTACTACCAACAGCGAGGGAGGCATATCATGCATATGTGCCAATAGGAAGATATTTCTGTAAAATAACATGCGGAAGCAGGAGTGTACAGATAATCCCGAAGGGTTGACTCTTTCAGTTTTGCAGAAAATTCAACATTATTATAAATGAATATAGATATATTTGCTAGGTTCCCATTAACACCTCCTACAGCAAGTGCTGGAGGATAAAAATCATAATTTATATAGCTGATGATCAAACTTTGTGCTACTTGATTTCTTCAGTGTTTATTTTCTCCACTGTATTCAAAACTAGCAGTCAGAATTCTGCTGGGACAGGCCCTGTGGCATAGAAGGTTAAGCGACTTCTCGGGATCCCAGCATCCCATATCTGCATGTCTGTGTTTGAGTCTTGTCTCTACTTAGCATCCAGCTTCATGCTAATGTGCACCTTAGGAGGTGGCAGCTGATAGCTCAAGTCTTTGGGCCCCTGCCATTCATGTGGGAGACATGGAGTTCAAAGATCCTGGTTTTGGCCTGGCCCAGCCCAGGCTGCTGTTAGCAGTTTGAGAGTGGCCCAGCAGATGCATGGAAAATTCTCTTTCTCTCTCTCAGGTTTTGCTTTCTCTCTCCCTTTCAAAAAATAAACCTTTAAAAATTATTCTGCTATTCTCATGATTACAAATTCTTCAAAGTTCTCTGTTGAGCAAATTGGAATATGTATCAGTGATAGCAAGACACACACTTTACCTTCGATCCTCTTTATCTTGATAAGGAGAATTTAGGGAGAGTCACATAACAAATTCAAAGACAAACTTTTATAATCTACAAGCCACTAGCAGTGCAATAGATCATTGGTTATAAGATCACCTTTATAAGGATCAGTAGATGTGAGAAGTTATCCCTGAAAATGTGAAGAGAATTTTTTAGAAAAATCATGTTGTGGTACTAAAGCAGGGAAATTCTCACATGAATCAAAGTATATAGTTCAGAAACTTCTCAAATTTCCCAGTTTTAATAAAATAGAAGCTATTTGCCTTCACACATGAATATTCAGAAATGATCATGAAAATGGAGCTAAGATAAATAATGACAAAATGAAGAAAAAAACATGGTTACTAAGATAATAGCCATGCTGGATGCAATTAAAAGCAGCCTGGGGGCTAGGGCAGCATTGTGGTGCAGTAAGTTAATCCTCTGCCTGCAGTGCCAGCATCCCATATGGGTTCCTGTTCTAGTCCCAGCTGCTCTTCTTCTAATCCAGCTCTCTGCTATGGCCTGGGAAAGCAGTGGAAGATGGCCAAAGTCCTTGGGCCCCTGCACCTACATGGGAAGATCTGGAGGAGGCTCCTGGCTCCTGGCTTTGGATTGGCACAGCTCCAGCCATTGTGGCCATCTGGTTGTCAATCAGGGGTGGAAGACTTTTGTCTTTCCCTTTCACTTTCTATAACTCTACCTCTCAAATAAATAAATAAAACCTTAACATGAACTCCTCAAAAAAGTTAGAGAAAAAAGGCAGGTATTATAATAAAAGTATAAAACATGAAATAAGTATCAGGAGACTCAAATATATAAAGTATACATTTTTTTGCTGCTGAAATAATACCAAAACTCTCTATTAAACCTAGTCAAAGGATCTGATAAGGCTTCCTTGAGCTCTTGACAGGGTCAGGCAGACAGTGCCTCCTTTTGAGCAAGAACCATGAACTTTTTACCTCTATGCAGAATGCCTAGTGAGAACTCACAAGGCATTCACCCGTATGTAACCCTGAAATGTGGCGATGTGAATGCTCATTGTGCTACCCTTGGCTAGTTGTGGATGGGTGGCAAAAAATCAATGTTGCTCTCTTTGGTTCCTCAGGCAAATGGTTCCATAAGGCTCTTCAGATCACTCAGGGAGTTCAAACTTCAGTCATCCACAACACAGGCCATATGGAGAACTGATTCTTATATTTTTTTTTTCTCCATTCCTTTTCTACTACTATGATTCCTTTGGATCACGTTCCTAGTAAATGATTGGCTTGCAAACATTGTCAAAGGTGCTGCTTTCAGGAAGGCTCTTTTGGACCAGAAATTCCATTAAAGGTTTTATCTCTAGGATCCTGATTACCCCTCCTGTGGAATAGCATCACTGTGACAAGTGTATCTACATAATGACAAAACAATATAGGCAGTGTGGGTTCTTGGCCTTTTTAATGGCTAAAAAAATCCTGAGGCTATTACATGATCGGATCAGGAAAACTTCAGTTATACTGATAATACTGTGTGAATTTGATATTTATGAAAATGAATAGCAAGTAACTTAGATGGTCATGTAAGATGGCTGCAAATCTGAGGATGCAATATAGACCCACATGGAATTTCAGGGTTCTCATTCAGGGTTTAAATGTTGAGTTCATCAGAATGGATCGTGTTACTATGCCCATGACCACTGGGACATGCAGGTTTCATCGCCTGACACTTACAAAGAGATAAAGCATGTGGAATGCAGCTCTGAAATTGAAAGGCACCACATTGTGTATAGGAAAATTATTTTCTGACACATTCATTGGTGATTCACATAGATGTCAAGTTTACACTGGGCCCATTACTCACACAACTGCCACTGCCACATTGGTGCTTGGATGTTATGATCCAGCAGGTATCATAGAGCTGGAGGTATTAATGATCGTTAAGAATTTAATAGGTCTGTCTGATAAGTATCAATAGGAAAGTTCCAGAACACACACCTAGTGTTCTACATCAAGGTCTTCTGTAGCAGTTATGTTTCTTTAAGACAACAACGAGAAGAAAAGTTCATGTCCCATTATTGTGAATACCATGATCACAGAGGGTCTCGGACTTTTATCATTAGAACACAGTGACCTGGACGTTTGTAGGTAGCGTAGCCAGATGCTCAAGCAGTGCTGCAGTACTTCGTTGTATAGAGAAAATCAGCGTTCTACGGCATTTGCTACTTTAAAAATGATTGATTGAATTATTTGAAAGAATGAGAACGAATCTTCCACTGCTGGTGTACTCTCCGAATGTCCACAATGGCTAAGACCCTGGAACTCCACCTGGGTCTCCCACATGGGTGGCCATTTGCTGCTGCTTTGCCAGATGCATTAGTAGGATACTGGATAGGAAATAGAGCATCCAGGACTGAGCACTCATATGGATTGATGGTATAGCATGAAGCAGCTTAACTCACTGTTGTCACAGCACCAGCTGCTGACACTTAACTACTTTTGCATTGAAAACTTTGTTCTTGCCTCTTTGGCACCATTGATGAACAAAGAGAATGTCAGGCCTAGTTCACAAATGTTGGCGTTATCTCTAAATGATTTATTATATCATTGTCAAGTTCAATGGATCTTTGCATTATCATAGGAGCCAAAAAGAAACTATCTCCGAAACCAGAATTATGAGAAGCACACTTGATCATTTATTTTCTATAGAATCAGTAGTGATCTGTGTTACCTATGTGCTCAGTCTTGAGCTGATTATTCAGAAATCTTTCCAGAACACAGTCAGATTGGGAAGGAGAGCTCTGGAAAATGGGTACAACGACAAAGCCTGTTAGAGGTTAGATGAACTAAAAAACTAACAGTCTAAGTTTGTTCATCCTGGAGTAGCCAGCCAGTCTGTATATTTGGCCATAGCCTCATTAGCATGCAACTTTCACTGAAAAAGTGACCTTAGTGGCATGTGTGGAAGCTATGTATGGGCATAACGTCCCAGGTTTCCCATTCCCAGGTTCTAGTTAATTCAAAAGAGACATCAACCCCTTAGACAGTAGTTTAACCAGGGACACTGTAAAGTCACAATTAATTTCTAATCAATTTCAATGTAGTATACTCATACCTAAAAGTTTATGAAACACTAGCGTAGTCATGGGTCATAGAAGAGAGTAAAGGTCAAAGAAACTCCCGAGAAAGTTGTATATTCTTAAAGGATAATATTAGTAAAGCATAAATGTGAGTTTTAATTTGTAGTTAATCTCATGAAATACATAAAATTTTGTCTACATATGTGCATAGAATTTTTAATATGCAAATAAACACAAAGGTTTCCCCACCCACAAAGTAAAAAAGATATAAGGTGAACAGGCCACAGCAGAGAGCTGGACTGGAAGAGGAGCAACCAGGACTATAACCTGGGGCCCATTTGGGATGCCGGCGCCACAGGCAGAGGATTAAACAAGTGAGCCAGGGCACCGGCCCAGACATATTTTTTTAACAAGTTTAGTGAGGAGTGAGAAAAAAATTAAATTGAGGAATCATTCTCCCGAAAGCATTATTATGTGATCAAGGCATATTATCCCAGTGCTACTGTTCTGCCCAGTTCAGTCGTCCCCAAAGACCACCAAGGAGCCGATACCGCTGTAAAGCACACAAGAGTTTTATTGCAGGTCCGGGCCTGGACTCTCAATCAACACCGATGCAGCGGGTCTGAGTTGAGATCCCCGACCCTTCAGTTAACAGGGTTTTTATAGGGTTTTCAGAGACATTCTATACATCATGGTAACATTTAGCGAATCATCTCATCCCGTGGGAAATTCAAATTCCCTAGAATTGATTAGTGCATCCAGTGGCGGGAACGGACCTACTAAAGGTGGTTGGATGGCTTTGGGGTTGATGCTTTTTGAATTGATTGGTCGAAGCATAGGGTCCGAGCTGATGGGGTGTACATGCCCAGCTGCAGGGTCTCAGGTAGCTATCAATCACCTTATCTGCCCTGAGAAGATACCAGGAACTCTAGGTATTTCTCTGTTATCTGTTGCTAGGAGAGTTTATTGCAAAGGGAGTTTATTTATTTACTTTTAGGAGCTTCTGGCTCAGAGTTCAGGGCCTGGTCAGGCCCAAGTTACAAGATGGAGGCCTAATTAAAAATAGTTACACCTTGATCCAGGCTCAGTTCTCACACTACTACAAGTATGATCACGAACAGATTCTTGGTGATGCCGTTTGCAGTCTCCTCTTAGGAAGAATGAGCATTCAAGACAAAATGCTTATGCAATTTTCATATAAACACTAAGAAAAGCAAAACCTCCTCTGGGAAATGACTTACTTATTTACCTATTTACCTGGGTAGTAGCTAAAATTCTGATGATCTTTAGCCAGCATTCTTTTCTATTGTACCTAGTCTAAAAATGATAATAATTCTTATCTCATATAAAGAAGGCTTAAGAAAGAAATTCTTCCCAGTGCCATGTTTGAAATTTCTTACTTAAAGCATTTAAACTAAACATCAAAAGTTGACATATGGCCAAAACTAACTTGAGAAGAATATTTTAATTTAATAGAATATAATCATACTTGATTTAAATTCCCTATAGCATAGAAATAGAAATTAGATTTATTAATGTGAATGAGTTGTCTTGTACAATTTGAATAACTGAAGAAGCTCACATTTCTGTATTTATGTTGTATTTCAGCCATATTAAGAAATATTAGTTATCAGTATATATTTATGATAACAGAATATTCCATATACTGTTTTACCTATAGAGTATCTATACAGTCCATACACACTTATAATCCATTTATACATGTGTGCATATGCATGTATATGTATTTGTGGAACATTTCTTTATTGATCTTGATTGTTTTGTCATATTAAATTTTGCCCATCCTTCTAGCTTTAAAAGATACATGAGCATCTTCTTCAATCATTTAAATGATTTTTTTCTCCTTCCAGCTTTGTATAATATGCAGATTTGATAAACATCACAGCGATCCCATTTACGGCAATGTGGAACCTTGTAAGACTAAGGATCGTATGCCACTAGGGGTTTTCTCCCAATCAATACTACATTGTTTTAATTGAAACTATTTAACTAAATGTTTTCCAATAATCTGATTGAATGGCTACCTGTTTGTGAAGTAGAAGTTAGAGATTTTGAAAAGGAAGGGATACACTTTATTTTTACATTAAGAAACATCTCCTTCTAGTAGTCATAGTGTTTCTAGAGGAACTCCTCTCTGTTAGTGATCATAAACACTGAGGGCTGCTTACATGTTTGTCATGCAGATGAGGTAAAGGGAAATGCACTGCTGTGAGATCTTCTTTGTGCATTTTGTAAACACAAAATATCTAATTCTCCTGGCTTCCTTCCATGTGATTTAGAGCAAGGCTGTAACATTTGACTGGCTCATTTTAACAGAGCAATCTTAAGTGATAAATTGGTTCTCATTTCATATAAATAAATGATGCCATCACAAATGTCAATACGGGAAAGTTTCTACCTGTGGAGTGCTGGGAAACTTGACTACAGCCTAGGGCAACAGGGGAAAAGTTCAGGAGTAGCACTGTTGGGAATTACAGTCCAGCAATTTGTTGTCAAATGCATTGATGTGCAGCCTCCAATGGCTCCAAAACTGCTTGCTCCAATGACAAGAGCAACAATGCACTCATTTCCAATTATCAAGGGGTTTTAAACTGTAAACTGTGTTCCTTTTCTGTCAGTTGCTCAGAAACCTGGAAAGGAAAATCGGCAGCATTTCGACATTAAATTGTTTGGTACTGTCGCATGTGGGTATATGGTTCTGCTCAGTTTATATTTGATGAATCAAATGTTAATATAGCTGTCTGAGACATTGTTTCCTGTGCAATGGATTTCTCTTACA
Source organism: Lepus europaeus (assembly GCF_033115175.1). Lineage (NCBI taxonomy): Eukaryota > Metazoa > Chordata > Mammalia > Lagomorpha > Leporidae > Lepus > Lepus europaeus. The sequence goes on from NC_084843.1 coordinate 55,057,853, forward strand.
GTATAAAAAATTTTTTTTTTCTGAAATAAAGATTGCATTTAGGGAGGTAGAAGTGTTGAATAAGCAAGAACCTCCCAATATGTTTTAGAAAACATGATAAAGAGAAGCTTAATGGAAGCCTTGTTAATGAGGAGCAACACCTCTGGTAATTGTAACTCTTATAAAAAAATAACATAAGTGAAATAGTATTTGTCAGCCTGATAATTGATTCTGGTCTCAGAAGTTCCTTTTAGTTAGGTATTATTGCTTTAAATTTTAAGGTGGTTATGGAATTGATCCCTGATTAGAAAGAATTGACAGCATTGAAAAAATATGTAGGTGTTATGTGAAAACAGTTGATACCCACTTTTCTCTGAATAATTTTCGATAGCTGCTCTCATCTGTTCTCCAGATCTCTATATCCCATTATTTCTTATTCATTTCACAAAAGACCTCTCACTTAGACAGGAACTCATTTAAATTATTAGCCTAATCTCTATAGACATTTGGATCAGTGACCCTAATTTAGCTCTTCAAATTAAATTTTGACTTTTTTTTTTACCTCATTATTTAATTCATTAATTAATTAGAGAAGCAGTAAGGTATGATGACATTTTACATTCTTGGGTATACTTGCAATTAGGATTATACCATTGTTAAGAGTGAATAAGAAGCTTATTAATTCCTATCTGGTCTGTAAACTGATATGTCAACTGAAAAGTAATTATTTGCATCTTTACAGGGTAAAATCTAAGTTAGTATGCAACTTTCCAAAGTTTAGGATCTTCACTCACGAGTTAATGGACTTTGCTAAAACCATACACAAAATCATCTACAGTCTTGGGCAACAGTGTCATCCATTTGGTATTGCACATACTGCCCACTTTTTGAATTATTTATGAGATTTGGATATTTTTTTCAGACAGAGATAAGGGAACTGATTTTCAGAACAGACATTATTCAAGAAGGAGGAAAGCACTAGAATTAGATCCTGTATATTCTGGCTTGAATTTCTGTGCCCTTGCCAGGGCATAGAACTGAATCCTAAGCTACTGCTTACTGGAAAATAAGAGTGAGTAATTTTTGCAAATAGAAGAGAAATATCTGAAAATTAATTTCTTAAAAAAGAAATATTTGCTATAGATAGCTTTCCTTTGAAATCACTTTTATGTTCGGTCCTATTCCAGGATTCTCATCCAGGATACAACATTAAATTTATTCATCACATCCTTTAGACTGTTCCTAGCTATGAGTTTCTGATGCCTTTCCTGTTGTTTGTGACGTTGACTGTTTTGAGGAGTTTGGGCCAACTATTTCATAGAACTCTCTTGAGAGTCATCTAATATTTTTCTCATGATTAGACTTGGATTATGAAATGTGTGGAGCAAAAAACAGAGGTTAAGTTCAGATTTCATCAGATCATACCAAGGTGCATGCCAAAGATACTTTTAAGCCACTTGACTTAGCAAGATGGCCATGTTCACATGGGTGAGGTAATGCATGTCAGGGTTTCATCACTTGAAATTCAGCCTTTTTTTCCCATTTTCTATATTGTATTCTTTGGAAGGAAGTCATTACTGTCAGTGAACATTTAGAGTGGGAATTGTGTTCCACCTCCTTGAGATGATTATCTACAGAATTTATTTTGGGTTATTTTACAGAGATAGTTTTGTATTTGCATGTTTATTTAACCTATTACTACATGCCTAAGCTTCTGAATATTTAAATAGGAACACTTTGGGTTATGGCCCAAACACTAATTTATTATTTTGTAAACTTTTCTAATTTTTGGCCACTAGGAACTCTTTCAGTTGGTTCTTGTGTCCTTTTGATATACGCTCACCAATGCTTTGAGTCTCTCCTCCTTGTTACAGCAAGATACCCTAATCATCTGTAGACTATTTGGCCAAACCTAGATTTAGTCATTTCTTCAAAGAGTTCTGGTTTCATTTATTGGATAATGGTATTAGAAATCACTAGAATCTGCTACTGGAATTTTATTTCCTTCAGGCTTGTTTAGCTAACAGAGAAAGAAAATAGATGGGTGCACATTAATCATTGTACGTAGATATATGTACACATTTTTTGTATGTAAACATTTGTATCTTTATTAAACTAATGATGTATTTATATTGCTGTCATCAACACTAAATATCACAAGGGTCATTCTGTCCTCCTTTTTCTTATCTGTAAATTTCACTGCAGCAAAGGGATATCCTACTTAAAACCGTTAGATGTGCATTTACTTAATTTTTCAATTCCAATATTTGCCAAGAACAGTGTCAAGAATTTTAACCTGTATTAACTTGGGGTACATCTTTATCAACTAGAGTAAAATGCTTACCTATACTTCCATCTGCGTTTACTCTTTGTCTCTGTTAATTCTCAAAATAATTCTTTTTCTCTTGTTCCTTTCAGTGAGATTATTTCTTACATTTATATTTAGAGTGAATGGGACCGGCGCTGTGGCTCGCTTGGTTAATCCTCCGCCTGTGTCACCCGCATCCCATATGGGCGCTGGTTTTAGTCCCGGCGGCTCCTCTTCCAGTCCAGCTCTCTGCTGTGGCCCGGGAGGGCAGTGGAGGATGAACCAAGTGCTTGGGCCCTGCACCCCATGGGAGACCAGGAGGAAGCTCCTGGCTTCACATCAGCGTAGCGTGCCGGCCGTGGTGGCCATTCGAGGGTGAACCAACAGAAGGAAGACCTTTCTCTCTGTCTCTCTCTCTCACTGTCTGTAACTCCACCTGTCAAATAAATAAATAAAATCTTATATTTAGAGTGGACTCTTTTGTCATAAGTTGCAATGCATCCTTAGTGTCTTTGTCCACTTGAATGATTTCTTTCAATTGGCTTATTTTAAGGTTCACTGGTTGTAATGTAAAGTTTAATGACTTTCGAAAAACACAGTGTCATGTTTTACAGTTTCTTGCGAAGGAGTTTCATCATCCAAAAAATCCCATGTGCTTCAGCTGTTTACCTCTACTACCAAATTGCCAGCAATGCTAATGTGTAATTTTAATAGTTTTGATTTTTTCAATTCACTATGTAATTTAAACCATGCAATAAGCACCCTTTTGGTTCTGGCTGCATTTGTTTAGCAAAATGCATGTAAGAGCCATCCATGAGCACAATAGCTCATTATTTTTTTTTAACTTTTATTTAATGAATATAAATTTCCAAAGTACAGCTTATGGATTACAATGGCTCCCCCCCCCATAACTTCCCTCCCACCTGCAACCCTCCCCTTTCCCACTCCCTCTCCCCTTTCATTCACATCAAGATTAATTTTCAATTCTCTTTATATACAGAAGATCAGTTCAGTATATATTAAGTAAAGATTCCAACAGTTTGCACCCACACAGAAACACAAAGTGAAAAATACTGTTGGAGTACTAATTATAGCATTAAATCACAATGTACAGCACATTAAGGACAGAGATCCTACATGATATTTTTTAAAAACTGATTAATTTTCTATGCAATGTCCAATTTAAAACCAAGTTTTTTGTTTATTTTTTTTTCATTTTCAATTATCTTTACACACTGAAGATTGATTCAGTATACACTAAGTAAAGATTTCATCAGTTTGCACCCACAAGAAGCACAAAGTGTAAAAATACTGTTTCAGTACTAGTTATAGCATTACTTCACATGGGACAACACATTAAGGACAGATCCCACATGGGATGTAAGTACACAGTGACTCCTGTTGTTGACTTAACAATTTGACACTCTTGTTTATGGCGTCAGTAATCTCCCTAGGCTCTAGTCATGAGTTGCCAAGGCTATGGAAGCCTTTAAGGTTCACCGCTATTGCTCATTATTTTAATTACTGAAAATATCCAATTGTATTGATAGACAGCAATTTACTTACAACCCCTATTAAAGGATATATTGGTTGCTTCCAGGATTGTGATTATTGCATAAGTTTTTGTACACTTTTTGAAATGAACTGAATAAGCGGTCTGCAGAGTTACTGCTTTGTTGTATTAAAGATGATAGCTTTGCGAACATGGCCAGCTGTCTTCCAAAGTGGCTATACTTTGCATTCCACCTGATTTGATGGTTATTTTATGAGGATTAATGCATGGTGTATCTACTGACATTCCTTTATTGTTAACTTGTCTGTGTCTTAATAATTAAAATGGATTTCTTGTAGGCAATATGCAATTTGGTCAAGCTTTTCTTTTCTTTAATTCACTATGACAACTCTGTCTTTCAATTATACATTTTGTTCATTTACATTTATAGAGCTCATTGATATATTTGGATTAATATAGATTTTAAGTGTAACTGTTTTCTATTTACTAAAAATTGTGTTTGTTCTTATTTGTTTTTTCTCTTCTTCTTTTCCTGCTTTCTTTGGTTATAATCGAAGACCTACAAAATTTTATCTTTTTCATAGAATATTAAGTAATATTTTTTTAAAATTAGTGGTTACTATAGAGACTGATGCACATTTTTACTAGTCAAAGTACCCCAGTCAGTGACACTGTGCTCCTTTTTCAGTAACGACAGTAAATTCTAACAATGTATTTTGCATTTCTCTACTGTGGGTTGTGGCATTTCTGTTATTACTTTTTTTAAAATTTATTTGACAGCTGGAGTTATAGACAGTGAGAGAGAGAGACAGAGAGAGAGGTCTTCCTTCCGTTGGTTCACTCCCCAAATGGCCGCTACGGCTGGAGCTGTACCAATCTGAAGCCAGGAGCCAGGTGCTTCCTCCTGGTCTCCCGTGTGGATGCAGGGGCCTAAGCTCTCGGGCCATCCTCTGCTGCCCTCCTGGTCACAGCAGAGAGCTGGACTGGAACAGGAGCAACTGGGACTAGAACCTGGCGCCCATATGGGATGCTGGCACTGCAGGCAGAGGATTACCCAAGTGAGCCACAGTGCTGGCCCCTTTTATTTTTTATATGCTGCAAATCACCAGTGCATTGTTGTCATTATTTCTTTAATATTTAGGTATGTTAAGAAAATTAAAGTTTACTTTCCTTTCATTTAATATCCTTTGATGCTCTTCCTTTCTTTATGTTAACTTGAGCTTCTGGCTTAAATCATTATTCTTCTTCTTCAACAATTTCTTTTAACATTTTGCATGGTAGGTCTGCTGGAAATGAATTTCTTTCACGTTTGTATGTGTGATAAATCATGTATTTCTCCTTTGCTTTTAAAATATATTTTCACCAGATACAGAATTGTAAGTTGCTTTTTCCTGTTAATATTTAAATATTTCACTCTGTTGTTTGCATGAATCTTAATGAGAAGGCTGCAGTAATTCTCATCCTCATTTCTATAAGTAAAATGATTTTCCTCTGTCTTCTCTCAGGAAGTTCTGTTGCTTGGTTTTCTGTAGTTTGGATGTGACATGCATGGTCATGTTCTCTTCTTGTTGTTCTCTTCGTTCCTGGCTCTGAAATTTGTTGTCCATCATAATTTTAGGGAGAGTTCAGCTGTCATTACTTCAAACATTGGTTCCCCATACTTTCTCTCTCCCCATTCCTATTTTCTAGTTTCATTTACTACACCTTTTCATGTTGCCTCAATCATTTCTGTGTTCTTACCTGTTATGTCATTTCCTTTATGCTTTGCATTTCAGTCGGATGATTCTCTTTACTATCTATAACCTCACTGGTCCTTTCCTCATCTGTGTTGAGTCTACCTCTGAACCCATAGGAAGTCTTCATCTGTAGTGGTATTTTTAATTTCTAGCATTTCCTTTTTATTTTCTCATGCATTTTCCCAACTCTTCTCAAATTTCCCATTTGTTGTTACTACCTTTCCATTATGTTGATGATTGCAATTAACATACTAATCTTAATTTTAAAAATTCCTTTTCTAAGTTTTCAGCATCTGTGCTGTGTCTCAGTCTTGTTCTATTGCTTGCTTGTCTCTTAAGACAGTGTTTCTTCTTGTCATTTGGTGTGTCTTGTCATTTATTTTTAAAAGCCAGAAGTGTTTGTATTGGGTAATAGGAACTAAGGCAAATAGAGCTCTAGTGTATTTATGTTAATGTGGTTAGGAGTAGAAATATGTTCAATGTTTCCTATACCTACAAAACCAAAACCTTACAATTCTTGGAGTGTTCTTGCCTTTGTCTCCTATTAGATTTTAAATTCTCTGAATTGTCTTCCTCAAAATGAGTCTATGTGTTCCATTTCTTTAGCTGTGATCTACTCTTCTAGGGCCTTTGTGGATGTGGTGTGAGGTATGTGGCTTAGACAGAGTTCATTAATTTTGATTTTAATTTCAATCTTTTGGGGGGTAGTGTTGGGTTTATGGCTTTCATTGTAGTCACCCTAATAGTAGAACCCTTACTCCCTGCCTTTATACTCATTACTGTCTACTGTATTCCCCATTGATTTTTTGAAGCCCTGATTCCTAGTATTCTATTTTCCTCACCATGACCACCACTCCAACTTAGGTGAATCAGGAAAATTAAATGAACTGAAACGGGAGAGGCATACCCTTTCCCCAATTAGGAGAAAGCATGGGCAATATGTTTTGCTGGAGAATAGGCCTTTGATGTAGAGAAAAACTGTGCATCACAAAGATGACCCTTGCCTTAGAGAATCACAAATACATCATTCTCAGATCTGTACTTGAACATAGTCATGTTCCTGGAGATATCGCCCACACATCTCTGAGAGACTGCCTAACTGCAGCCCCCATAGTGTCTCACTTCCACTGGTCCACACAGCCTTTATGGATACATCTAAGTATAAGATTGTGAGTTGTGACTTAAAGTCTTTACATTTTTATGTGAAACTTGGAAGCTGTGTAGGTTTATCTTTTTTTTTTTTTTTTTTTTTTTTTTTTTTTTTTTTTTTTTTTTTGCATTTCTACTTGAGTGCTTCCTGACCTTCTTTTTGGAAATATAAATTTCCAAAGTACAGTTTTTGGATTACAGTGGCTTCCCTCCCCCACATAACATCCCTCCCACCCATAACGCTCCCATCTCCTGCTCCCTCTCCCATTCCATTCACATCAAGATTCATTTTCAATTATTTTTATATACAGACGATCAACTTAGTATATATTAAGTAAATATTTCAATAGTTTGCACCCACACAGAAATGCAAAGTGTAAAGTACTGTTTGAGTACTAGTTATAGCATTAATTCACATTGGACAACACATTAAGGACAGAGATCCTACATGGGGAGTAGGTGCACAGTGACTCCTGTTGTTGACTTAACAATTGACACTCTTGTTTATGGCATCAGTAATCTCCCTAGGCTCTTGTCACAAGTTGCCAAGGCTATGGAAGCCAATGTAGTTTTTCACAAATAGTTTCTGGGTTATAAAAAAAAAAGGGAAGATGTTAGAGATATTGTTAACATGTATTCATGCAGGGGTGGGAATTTAGTCTAGCATTGAGACACTTGGGTCCCACATCAGAGTACCTGTGTGTGATGCCTGGCTCAAGATTCCTGGCTAAATATGCGCCCTGGAAGGCAGCAGGTGTTGGTGGAAGTGCTTGGGCCCCTGTTACCCATGTGGGAGACCCAGACTGAGCTCCTGGCTCCTGGCTTTGGCTCTCGCCCAGCCCTGCCCCTAACAGACATTTGGCATATGAACTAATAGTTGGGAGCTCTCTGTGTTGCTATGTCTCTCTGACTCTGAAGTAAATAAAATATTTTTGTTTTAAAAAAAAGAGCTTGAATGCAGATCTTAGAATGATAATATAATGTTTTTGGAGAAGATCAACTCTAAGAAAAACCTCCTTTCCTGGGACAACTTTCTCTTTACTTTTCTTCAAGGCCATGGTTTCCATTGACTGTTTTTTTCTGTCCTTCCCTCCTTCCCTCCTTCCTCCTTCCTTTCTTCCTTTTGTATTTATCTTTAAGTCCCCTCTACTTAAATATGAAATGAATGAGAATAAATGTTTTATTTTCTCACTGTTCCTTGCACCCAGGAATTAAGACAGCGTATACTACACAATTTGGTGCTCTCTAATTATTTATTAGAGTATATAAACATTCATGAAAACAAGTTCAAAGGTTGTTTTAGTGAAATTAATGGACCCACAGTTGATTCAGATACTTTTCCAGCTTGCTATTGTGTCATTCTGAACAGACTGGTATTTTGCCTTGATCTGGTTCCTTGAGGTCATCAAATGATGTCTGGCTCCTCTAATGTCCTCACGCATTGTTACTCAAAAGCATTAAATGGAAATAGTCTGTATTTTGATTTTTAATCAAAATATTTATAAAAGTTTTCTTCCTCCTGCTTAACTTTTCCTTTCACCAGAATTATTACACATACTCTTCTCTAAATTAAACAGTGGTAAGGAAATATAATTATTATGTTTGCTCCAGGGTCAGGGTTGGCAAACTATTATCAAACTATGATCTTTTGACCTGCTGTTTTCCTGTAATCTGCAAGGTAGAAATGGTTTCTACAACATCAATGGTAATAAAAAGTCCAGATAGTGTGGTGTTTCGCAGGTCATGGAAAGTTCTCAAGAGTTTATATTGAAATCTCAATGCCTAGTATCCGTGAATATGCCCTTATTTGGAAGTAAAAGCTTTACAGATGACATTGAACAAGATGCTATCCGATTGGCTAAGATGGGCCTCCATTTAGAGGGAAGAGAACAAAGGGGTGATAAAGGCAGAGACAGAATAATGCTATTGTAAAGGAAGCAATGGCAAAGATTGCAGGCAAGGAGAAGCTGGGATGAAAAAGGGAGGTCTCTTCTCTACAGCCTTCAGGGAAGCATGACCCCATGGGCCCATTAACGTTAGGCTTTTGGTGTCCAGCACTGTGAGAGAACACACTTCCGTTGTTCATAGCCTCCCTGATAATTTGTTCAGGAATCACAATAAAGCTAATACAATACCCCTAGTAAAGGTTCATTGGACTGCAGCCACATGCACACATTTACTTAGCAAACATAACTGCTTTAGCACGGTCATGGACCATGTGCCTGTGACAAGATGATCTGGCTGACCAGGCCTACATATCTGCTTTCGTGAGCATTCCAGAAAAAGCATGAAGACGCCTGGCTTAGGGGTTAGTGTCATGATTCATTCTCTGGATCTGAGGATCCAAGAATTACTCGGGCTACACAGAAGGGATGAGCAATCCCTGTTGTGTTAGATAAGGAGAGAAGGTCCCTAGTGCAGTGTCCATGCAAACACCAGGGACCTTCATGAAGAACAAGCACGAGGTGTTTCTGCTGCTAGAACCTAATCTCCATACCAACAAATGGGGTACATTTTCTCACAGTCCTTTCTGGTTAATAGCATAGGAAGCATCACACACACACACACACACATACACTAAACGCTTCTCTGGAAACTGTGAAAAAGTGGGGAATTTGAATAATGTTGATTAAAAGTGATGGCAAAAGTAAAACATAAACCTGCTTCTACCTGCACAGAAGGTCCAAGATCTTGCTGCATGATTCATGTCATTTCTGATCATTTCACAGAGACCTGGCAGCAGCTGCTGCACAGGTTCTAAAATGTAATATGAATTACTGGAAGAACGAAATACCAGAGTTATTTGCCTCAGGCACATACTCTAGACTGGCCAGCAATTGGGAATGTGATGGACGCAGACAGACTAACAACCCTGGCGATCACCCCAAGCCACCCTCCCTCCAGTATTTGGATGTTTAGAGTGATTGTTCGCTTCTAATCATAGGTAATGTGACACGGAGCAGAGTTTGCAGATAATGGTTTCTGTCATTAGTTTCCTTCTAGTAAAACAACTAGCAAATGCAGCAAAACTACATTTATAAATTTACCATTTTAAGAGAATTTAAGAGAATTTTAAGAGAATTATGTCCTTGAAAAGCAGTGATAATAGAAAAGAAAATAAGCTTTCCAAATTGGGCTGTTACTGTGTGATTATTTCTGTGAGTCTGTGGCATTTCCACATGTCTGAGCAATAAATGACAGTGGGCACCGCAACTGAATTTTCATAGATATTTGCAGGAAAACACTGCCCAGGAAGAAAGGGAATCTTTATGCTCAAAATGTATGTACATAGATAACTTAAGGCAAAAATATTGGCTTCCTCTGGTGGCATTTTAAAAAATCCCACGTGGAGTTTTCTGTTCATATGCCAGAACAATAAAATCAATTGTTCTTTACCTGGAAATGAGCCTAGGCAATTTGGACAGGTTTGTCAGGTTTGTGCATAGTCTCTGTGTATGCTCAGAGTCTGCTAAATTGGGATTCCTCTCCTGTAATGTACCCCCCACCAAGTATGTGCAGTTTCTACCAGTTTCTCACTAAGCATTCACGCTGTGGGGACTGGGGCTTAGGGAACCAGCACTATGGAGTTACACTCGCTCTTGCATTTGCTTGATTTAATAAACTGTCTTAGATTCAGAGATATCCTGTTTTATATACATACATATACACATATCTATCTATATATAGATATGCATATATAGATATATATATGTATATATATGCACGTGTGTACTCATTTGTACACATGCATGGGTATATCCTACAGGGCATAAAACTTCAGACTTTTCAAACTTCCTGACTTTATTTTAAAAATTGCATTTTCTGGGTCTGGTGTTGTGGTGTAATGGGTTAAACTGCTGCCTGCAACACTAGCATGGTATATGTGCACTGGTTCTAGCCTTGGCTGCTCCGCTTCTGAACCATTTCCCTGCTAATATGCCTGGGAGAGTAGCAAAAGATTACCCAAGTGTTTGGGCCCCTGCACCCACATGGGAGACCTGCAAGAAGCTCCTGGATTCGATGAGGCCCAATCCCAGACATTGTGGCCATTTGCAGAATGAACCAACAGATGGAAGATCTCCCTCTCTCTTTCTCTCCTCTCTCAAATAAGTAAAATCTTTTAAAAATTGTATTTTCTAATTCACATCATAATATCCAGTGAAGAAAATGTGGGACATTAAAGACATGCTATTGAGTTCCAGGTTCCTGCCTTTTAACTGGTACAGCTTTAGTTGTGCAGACATTTGTGGAGTGGCCCAGTGAATGGGAAGTATCTCTTTGTTTCTCTGCTTTTCAGGTAAGTAAATAAACAAAATTTTACAAATTCAAATAAGAGTCGAAATTTCACCATCCAAAGGTAATATTGTGCTATTTTTTCCTTGTTTTTCTTTTATTTCCCTATCTAAAGATAGATGTGTGTATTAATGTATGTATAGTCACATGAATATATTTGAAACAGTTCAGCTTTATGAGCTGTCATTTAATTTCAATAATAATGTAAAAACATGCAATGTAAGAAATGCTGGAAATGTACTATGGAATTTATAATTAAGTAATATCAATTATTTTAATTTATGTAATTTAAGGTGTGCAACACACACACATATATACACATAATGAAACTATTACTACAGGCAAGTAGATGAACATATCCTTCAGATAATTACTCTATGTGTGGTAAGACCATTTAGTATCTTCTCCCTTAGCAGATTTCAAGTATACAATGCAGTCTCATTTCCACTGGTTCTAATTTTGTGCTTGAGCCCTGGGAATTTATTCATCATATACCACTACAACTTTGTACCCTTTGACCGACGTCCTCCCATTTCCTCCACTCCTGCTAACCTCCATTCTACATTTCTGTGTATGCACGTATGGATATGTTTAGATTCCACACAAAAAACAAACCTACTGCAATCACACAAATTAAGCTTTTTTTAATTTTTCAGATGAAGTTTTTTTTAATGTAATTTGTCGCTAGGCTTAGGTTTGTTGTACTTAGAAAATAAAATGTTCCCAGTTAGATATGTATGTCTACTAAATAACAAATTTTATATGGGGTTGCCTATCCAGTATTTGAGACATGCTTAAAAATGTTGCTTACCTGAAATAAAAATAGCTAACGTCCTCTACTTTTTCTGCAGTGGTATCTAGGCTTCGGAGAGGGCAGGATCAATCCCTTTAGAAATTCATAACCCCAATTACAGTGTACAAAGAAATCGTCTCTGGAGGAATGTTTGTGGCTGGCTAGAATCTATCCTCAGTTTGGAGAAGTACGGGTTGATGAGATGTTCTTGACATTGTGGAGGCCACTTGTTTTGCATCTGGAGAGATTTAATAATCTCAGAAGCCTCTCTCAGTGGCTCATCACTCTGGACAATTCTCTGGCGTGTTTACCACTTCCCCTTAGTTCTTCAGTGAGATTACACCCCAGTAGCCCACCGTAGATCTTCACCCACCTGTTTACTCATGCATCAACAGTTCTCTGTCTCTTATTCTGCTACTGATCTCTCCTGGGATCAGTTCCTAAGTACCCTGCCTGCACTTGACTCTTCATCTTAGCTTCTGGAACATCAGAACTAAGGTAAATTTTACAGTTGATTCATATATGACATTTTAAAGCAGTTTTGACATTTATGTACTTCAGTTTGCAAACATTTTTCTGATTAAGAACTACCTTCCCATATAAAGGTTTAAAATCAATTCAAACATGTTTTATTTTAGTGCTTCTACTTTCAATTCAACTCTAAAATTCTTGCTGCATCCCATTATTTGTTGCTAACAGTTAAATAAAGATATTACGGGCACCTAATGTAATGTTTTTAAAATATTTCTTGTATAATTCAAGTTTGATAATGTCAGCTATCTCTTAAATGAAACATGCATGTTGACTATCCTCTAAATTTTTTATTGTAAAGCTATGTTTATTCCAATGCAAGACTGCATTGTTTAATTATTAAAAATAAGCATAAATTAAATGAACTTCAAAGAAATTGTACTAAGACACAATTACCTTTTTTCTTAGAATTTTCCTGGTTCATTTAAAGAAACAATGAGATATATTTAATGGAGAAACTATCCATATACATGCTTAAGTTGTTTTTTTTTTTTAAATAAAAAAATAGGAAATACCCCAGAAAGAAATAATTCATTGTAAAGATCAATAGAATCTCAAATCACACAGGGTTTTTCAAAATTTACTTATTTAAACATACTATAGAAATTAAATAAAAATGTTATTTTGTTATGCAGAAATTAATTACTAATTTCTTGGTTCGACCTTATCTGCTTTTCAACAGCTATGTGTTTATTTTAGTTATAATTTTTGCATTATAATTTTTGTTCTACAGTCTGACCATACATTCTTTCCATCCTTTTTTTTCCAAATGAGGTTTACTTACTATTTTGCCAAAATTGTCAAAGTACACATTTATTCTTTTTACCGTCACATTCTATCCTTCTAAAATTGTATTAAATCTGATGGTCTTTATGTAATGCCTGCACTGATGTACATTTCCACCAATTGTGTACATGGGTTCCCTTTTTTCCTCATCTTCTCCTACTCTTGTTGTGTTCTGTCTTTATTACCATAGCCATTGTAACACAGATGAAGACAAATCTCATTGTGGCCAATGCGTCTATCCCTGATGATGTGTGATGTTGAGCAATTTTCATAAATGAGAGACCCAGAAGTAGTCCCCACGTCCTGACTTCAGCCTGACCTAGTGTCACTTGTTGCAGGCATTTGGGGAGTGATCCAGCAGGTGTAATTCATTCATTCATATTCTCTCTCTTTCCCTCTGCCCCATCTCTCCTCCTCTCACTCCTCATTCTTCTTTTCAAATAGTTTTAAAAAAGAAATGCAGATTCTCAGGCCCTAACCTGTTTTGGAGTCTGCATTTAAAAAAATAAAAGAAATGTGTATATCCACAACAGAATACTATTCATCTCGGGGCCAGTGTTGTGGCCTAGCAAGTGAGGCTGCCTCCTGTGATGCTAGCATCCCCATATGTTCCTGTCTCAGCTGCTGCACTTGAGATCCATCTTCCAGCTAATGGCCTGGGAAAAGGAACAGGAAATGGCCAAACTCTCAGACCCATTACCCATGTGGGAGACCCAGATGAAATTCCTGGCTCCTGACTTTAGTCTGACTCAACCCTGGCCATTGCAGTCACTTGGAGAGCGAACCCGTGGATGGCAGATCTCTTTATCTGTGTGTGTGTCTCTCTCAGTGACTCTCTCGGATAAATAAATCTTTACAAAGAGAAGGAATACTATTCATCCTTAAATAGAAGGGAATGCTATCATTTGTAACAACATGATGAACTTGGAGGGCATTATGTTAAGTGAAATAAACTGAACACACATTTACAAATAAGACCTGTTCTCTCAAGTGGAATCTGTATCACATAAATTATCAAGTTAAATAATTATATTGGTATATAACGAAGGAAAATTGCATATTTTGACTACCTATCACATTGTCACCCTCTTTTCCTCCCATACTTTTGTTGCAGTATTTTTTAACTTCCAAGATTTATAAAGAATATATTTTGCTGCAACTGTAAGTTATGCTATCCCAGATCACATGTGTCTTCCCCTGAAGACTTTGCAGGTGTTGTTCCACTGTCTCCAAGTGAAAAATTTTATGGAAAAGATTTAGGTGGCCCCAATTCTTTGTTGCCAAGGTGAAAACTAATTCTTTCTTCCTTTCTTTTCTTCTTTCCTACAATATTTCAAATGTGATAGATCTTATTGTTAATAATTCTCTTTCAGCCTATCCATAGATATCATATAACTTTTCAATCTTTTGATTATTTTTTTTCGGGAGAGTTTAAAATTGTTTGTCAAAACTTACTGTTTCGTATTTATTTGAAAGACAAACAGGGAGATAAAGACAGAGATAGACATGTAGAGATCTTAGATATGCTAGTTCACTCCCCAAATGCTGACGACAGCCAAGATTGGTCTAGACTAGAGCCAGGAACTTAGAGATCTCCTACGTGCCTGGTAGGGACCTACTACTTGAGCTGTAACTTACTGCCTGTGAGGGTGTGCGATAGTAGGAATCTGGAGTTGGCAGCAGAGCCAGAACCTAAGATCTTTCATTCCCATATGGGAAGCAGGCATCCTAAGTGGCACCTTAGTCATTGTACCAAATGCCTGCTCCTTAAAAAATGTGTAATTTTCCCACTCTCATCATAAGAAGCATTACTTATGAGATATTGATGCTCAAACATAAAATTTAATAGCTATAATTTTCTTGATAAGCTTGTCTCATAGTATAATTCCCCAAACATTTTCCTTGCTTTATAAAATGCATTTTCTTCATCTACTATTTTTATTGGCTGTATTCAATCCCTTAAGACTACTTCCAAAGCACGTCCTAAAGCACTGACATTTTGGAACATTTCAGCTAGAATTAATATTCTTGCCTTGAATCCTTCCTGTTTTTGTTTCTCTTCTTATAATACCTT
Organism: Lepus europaeus; assembly: GCF_033115175.1. Taxonomy (NCBI): domain Eukaryota; kingdom Metazoa; phylum Chordata; class Mammalia; order Lagomorpha; family Leporidae; genus Lepus; species Lepus europaeus. The sequence continues at coordinate 55,073,015 of NC_084843.1, forward strand.
GAGTTTTTTCCCTCAATCTAAAATGTCTGTGTGAATGACATATTTCACAAAAATATAGTTATTAAAAGTTTCTTGCAACTTTGGCGAGGAAGAGATCAGCACACTTCATCTGATTTATTGTTTGCTCATTTTTTCATCATTGTTCCTTCAGTATGATATTTCATGGTAGCATGTGAGGTCCAGGGAGGCCCCATCACTAGCTGGAACTGCTGTCCCTGTTATGCCAACAAAGGAACTGTTGGATTTCGGTCCTAGTCTGGACTAATTTTTTTTTTTTTGAAACTTGTTTTACTAACAGCCCTGGAGTGCAGTATTCCTATGTCTTTCTATACTGAAATTTGATCCTCACTGCTTCTGTCAGGATTGAAGATTATAGGTTATGTGCATATTTCTCTTTATTGTCTTTTTTTTTTGGTCTGAAGATAATATTCAGCAAAAAAGAAAATTAAGTCTTTCTGAAACCTTAGAACTATTTATTTTATAACTGAAAGTTTTTTTGTTCATAATTTAATAGATTTTTCATCAGCACACATTCCAAGTAGATAATCATCTGATAATAATGAAACATTTGGCATCATTTTGTTCATTTATACTACATAAGATTTCTAAAATATGTAGAAAAATGATTAATATTTTATTGTCAATTTCTGATGCAGACTACAGGAATTCTTAACAAATGAAATCATGCTCTACTTATGAGTTTATTTCCACATCAAAGCATCTATATTATTAATACAATAAAAAGTTCAATTTGAATTTATGTTTATTATTGTCTCGAATATATCTTCTCCACAAAGATTCCTCTGTATATTTAAATGTGTTCAGTCATTGTAATTAGAGCTGCACCATTAATAATTCATGCCTTGTGCAGAATTAGTATAATAGGATTCTGGCATTTACTGTCTAATCCTATTGTGCTTGGAAATATCTTGCATTACACTGGGCATCAGGACCCAATGATTTCACTTTAAGACAAAAAATAAATGGAGGTTTTTAGCTTTTAAACTCCCGCCACATAAATGGTTAAAGAGCTTTGAGAACATGATGCAGCAATGTTTTATTCTAGAGATTCTTTGAGGTCCTTCACAAATTGAACATGCTGTGTTTGACTTGTGCTTTCATTTGTATGGTAAAAGGATGCACTGGTCCACTTAACATGACATACTACAGTTATACTTCTTTAAAAGACACTGCATTATCAAGACTCTTAAAATATCCATTGGCAGTAGTAATTGAGATGTTTGACCAACATGAATTTGGTTCAGTCATTTTTTTTTTCCTTAATAAGTTCCGATTTTTATCTGTTTTGTTTTCATTAATATGCTCTCAGAGTCCTTATATTATCAATTAAAATATTATTCCTGACAAATGCCTGTCCTAGAGACTGATGTTTGGCCTCAATTTAGTACATCAGACCATTGTTGAATGTGTGCTCTTTATATTTTATTTCTTGCCATAGATAAAACTAACAATAACTAGGAAGAATCCCAGCCTAAATACTTGATAGCTTCAAAAAAGTATATTTTCAAGATAGTTCCTATAGAAAATTTAATTCAAAAATTATTTTACAAATTAGAAAACACTTGTGATTTGTAGTTGTAAGAATTACAATATTATCAGGATATAATTTTTGAGAAGCATATGTACATATGAATGTATATGTTACCTTGGGTAACATATACATCATGATGATACTCAAGTGTAAATGAAAACAAATATTTTTACATTAAACACCCATGTACCTACCTTAGTTTCCATAGTGAATATTTTGCCAATCTGGCTTTATCATTCCTCTATCCATGTGTCATCTCTTTGTTCATTTATCTTTACTTCTTTATATTAAAGTACAGGTAACATTAAGTATCCAATAAAATACTGTATACATGTCATTAGCTAGTGTCCCATATGTGCGTTTTTTAAAGAATATTTATTTATTTATTTGAAAGTCAGAATTACACACAGAATGAGAGAGAGAGAGAGATCTTCCATCTGCTGGTTCACTCCCCCAACTGCCCACAACAGCCAGAGCTGCACCTATCCAAAGCCAGGAACCAGGAGTGTCTTCTGGGTCTCCCTCATGGGTGCAGGGGCCCAAGGACCCTTGGGCCATCTTCTACTGCTTTCTTAAGCCATAGCAGAGAGCTGTATCAGAAGTGGGACAGCCAGGACTCGAGCCTGTGCCCATATGAGTGCCAGTACTGCAGCGGCAGCTTTACCCACTATGCCACAGCACTGTCCCCCCCCCCATATGTATTTAACATTACTATTTTTCTCTTGAGATGGATTCGCTACACAGTGAAATAATGCATATTAATTGTTTGATACTTTCTGAAAATGCATGTACCTGTTCAATCTCCAAATCTACCAAACTATAGAACTTTGTTGTTCACTGAGTTTCTTTTAAAAATTCATGTAAATAGAATCATGTAGAACACATTTTCTAAATCTTCATTCTTAACATGACTTTTTCCAAGATGCATATGTAACATTGTTCATTCTTTTTACTTGTTTAGTAGTATTCCATTCTATTAACATACCACAATCATTAGCCATGTACCATTTGATACCCACTTGATTTTCACAGCTTGAGTTTATTAATGAAGTAGTTATAAGCAGTCTTATTCAAGTCTTCTTGATCTTACGTAAACTTTCATTTCTTTGTATTTGGGGCAAATACTTAGGAATATTTTATGAGAGTGTCAGAAATTTAGCCAGTAGTCATTCAGTTTCTCATTCTCAGTGTAGTGTTTAAGAGTTTTAGTTCCACACATCTATTATATACACATTTAAATTGATAAATATATAAGTTTAATAATATGAAAACTTTAGCTCTACATTTATGCTAGATAAATTTCAAGTGCTGAATATCCGTATATGGCCAGTGACAGTTATTAGCACAGAAGTAGACATTTTTATCATTACAGAAATTATTGGGTATTACTATTCCATTTATCAAATTTAATGTCACTTTCTAGCATGTCATTTTATTGTGGTTTTAGTCTGCATCTTCCTGGTGAATAAATAATATTTGGATCCATTTTTGATGAGTTTATTTGCAACCTATTTAATTTTGTGAAAATTTGTTCTTTACCTCTTTATTGAATAATTTACTTTTTACTTAATTATGAGTTATTTTTATAATCCAGAAACATTTTGTGGGTATATATATATATATATATATAGACAATATTTTCTCTGAAACGTAGCTCCCATTTTAATGTTATTAATATTACGTGTTGGTGAAATAAATTTAGAATTTATGGTTAAGTAGAATTTAATATTTTTTGTAATTGTTTTTCCGGGACACATCTGAGGAAACATTGCTGATCTCTAAGTCACAAAGACATTTTCCAATTTTGTACGGAACCTTTATAGCATCAAATGTTATAATTTAGACCAATGTTGTATCTCTAATTACATTTTCTGTGTGATGTGAGATATGCAACATGCTTCCTTGTTAGTCTACACAAGTGTTAAGGTTTACCAAAACCATTAGTTAAAAAATATTTCCCTTATGTTCATACAATTTCTTTGAATACTTTGCAAACATCAAGAATTTTACAAGTGTGAGCCTAGCTTTGGGCTTTCTCTTCTGTTCCAGTCTTCTAACTGCTTATTTTTACTGCATGGAATTTTGAAAACTAACCTTCCAAGAACTTGAAATCACAGAATATAGGTAACCTAGTGTTATGGCATTTTCTGTAATTATTATATGGTATCTATTTAGATTGTTCTCCATTTATTAATACAGTGGATTTCACTGCAGCCATGGACTATGTAATAACATTTTTGTTTAATAATAAACCTCATGTAAGATGGTGACCCCATAAAATTATAATGGAGGTGAGAATGTTCTATCACTTAGGGACTTTGTGGCTATCATTGTCATAATGTCATCGTGCAATGTACCACTTATGTGCTTGTGTGATGCTGGTGTAAATGAACCTAATGTGCTGCCAGTCATCTCTAAGTATAACATGTCAAATTGTGTACTTTGAGTAATGTATTTTCAACAAGCATTTTTTTTAAAGTTTTATTTATTTGAAAGAGCTACAGAAAGAGGTAGAGACACAGTGAGAGGTCTTCCATCTACTGGTTCACTCCCCAATTGGCCACAATGGCCGGAGCTGTGTCGATCTGAAGCCAGGAGCCAGGAGCTTCTTCCGGGTCTCCCACGTGGGTGTGGGAGCCCAAGAACTTGGGTCATCCTCCACTGCTTTTCCAGGCCATAGCAGAGAGCTGAATTGGAAGAGGAGTAGCCGGGACTAGAATCGGTGCCCATATGAGATGCCAGTGCTTCAAGCCAGAGCTTTAACCCACTGTGCCACAGCACTGGCCCCTCAATAAGCATTTTAATCTGCAATTACCTTATCTGTTTTAGAGATCCATCATTTTTTTTTTTTTTAATATTCGGTGAGGCCCATAGAACAAGTTGGGAGGTATTTGCTATCATTCCAGAAGAATTGACATAAGATTGGTCTCATTTCTTTTTTAACTGTATGACAGAGTTTACAAGTGAAACAAGCCACAGGAAGATGGACAGTTAGTGCAGCAGTTATTGCTACTTGGGACACCTGCATCCCATATCAGAGTGTCTGAATTCCAGTCCCTGTTCTAGCTTTGATTATAGCTTTCTAATAATGTGTACCCTGAGAAGTAGCATGTGGTATCCCAAGTAACTGATCCCTGCTACCCATGTAGGAGAACCAGATAGGGTTCAGCCTGGCCCAACTTCAGCTGTTTCAGGCATATGGAGAAAGAACAAGCAGAAGAAAGATTGATATTCATTCTCTCCCTCTCTCTCTCTCTCTCTCTCTCTAGTAGAGGAAAATTAAGGGAAAAATTCAAGTGCACCTATGATTTTCATTATAAGAAAACATTCAATAATACTTAAAAGTCCTCAATAAATGCAAAGATGTTGTATCTCAGATTCCCTGAAAACTAGACTTAAGTAGACTTGGTGCACCATATGCTTGCTTATAAAATTTCTTTGTGGACATTCCTCTGAGGGCTAGCAGAAAAAAAAAAAATTGGAAAAGAAAAAAATCAAGTAGATTTGGTTCCAACCATAGATTACATACCTAAAGACCTGGAATTTAACTGTTTTTTTAGAAGTGTCTCACATTGGGTCCATTGTCCACCTTGAGTGAGCTGGCTCTGAAGCTGAATAATTGGTTGAGGGCTGACAGCTTGAAGGTTGTCTGACAGCACTTCTAACAGCCTGCTGCTGCTGCTGCTGCTGCTATTTCAGGGTAGATCTGGCCATCGGTCTCTATTAGATAAGAAATGATACTTAGATTTTCCATTTTATTTTGTTTCAATTTGGGAAATTCATTTTGTCAAGCACTCTATTCATTATATTTAGGCTATTTCATTTAATAGTTCCTAAACACACTTTCATTGAATTTAGAGCGTTAATGCAACTTAATGTTAAATAAAACCCATTTCTGGGTTGGTAACTTATGCTTTCTTTTTTCTTCACACAATTCTAATATTTGTAAAATATAAAATGCTAAGATATTTCTAAATTTACATGTCCATCATTACAAGGGAATCTGTTATAGAGATGTATGTGTGATATTCAGAATAAGAAACAGAATTGGCCAAAAATGTTTTCCTCTGCTCTTGAATTTAAAAATAATGAAGGCATCACTAACTTTTTTTTTTTACTTTGAAATTTTAATTTATTTGAGAATCTGGGAGACACAAAGAAAGAAGCATACAGAAAGGAGACAGTTCTCCTGTCCTCTGGTTCATTGAACAACTGCCTGCAGTAGCCAGAACTGGGCAGGACCAAAGCTACTAGCCAAGAGTTCAGTGCAGTTCTCCCACATGGGTGCAGGGATCCAATTACTTGTGCTGTCACTTGCTGCCTCGCAGTTTTTACATTAGAAGCTAAAATCAGGATTCAAGACTAGGATTCAGGTTCTCTGACATGGGATATGGTCATCGTGAATGGCACCTTAACTGCAAGGCCAAACAGCTGCCCTTTTTTCACTTTGGTTTTTTTTTTTTTTTTTTCCTTTTTCACTTTGAATATTGACTTGAAATTTGAGACTCCAAAATTTTCCCATATTCCACAAAGTAATAAAGTCAAAGTAGACTTTATTTAGGTGGTCTATGTTGGATCAAACATAAAGCTCAGGGTTGGTGCGATGGTATTGTGGGTAAAGCCACTGCCTACAGTGCTGGCATCCCATCTGGGTGCCAGTTCAAGTCCCTGCTGTCCCACTTCTGGTCCAGCTCTCTGATATGGCCTGGGGAAGCAGTAGAAGATGGCCCAAGTCCTTGGGCCCCTGCACCCACATCAGAGACCTGGAGGAAGCTCCTGGCTCTTGATTGGCGTAGCTCCGGCCACTGTGGCCAACTGGGGAGTAAACCAGCAGATGGAAGACATCTCTCTCTTTCTGCCTCTCCTTCTCTCTGTGTAGCTCTGACTTTCAAATAAATAAGTAAATCTTTAAAAAAAAAATAAATGAAACCCTAATTATTTAACTATAATGGATATCATGCCCCAAATACCTCAAAAGTATGAATACTGTATGCTTATTTTTTAAATTTAAAATTTGACCATATATTAAAATGTAAAATTTTTCACTTATATTCCTGCAACATAAATGTGAAGGCATTATTAATTAAAATAACATGACAGCATATTTTATTTACTACATTGGCAGAAATTAGGGATTAGTTGTACCAGGGATTGGTGAGGATGTGGAAGAGAATCCACGTGCCAACAATCTTAGTAATGAGAACTTGTTTAGCTTTCTTAGAGGAGATTTTGGCTGTATCTACAAAATTTTATGTTTATGATTTCTTTAAATATATATTTTAAATGATTTATTAGCAATAACTGTACATATTTAGGGTCTACAGTGTGACATTTCAATTTATATATACAGTGGGTGCTGATGAAGACAGAATGAACAACAATTCTACTTCTTTGGCATTATGGTTGGAGGTTTGGAGATTCTGATGATGATGTACTGTATATGAGCTCATTGTGAACGATAACTCCCCACTATCCTAGGTAACACCAGGAATTCATTCGTTGATCTAACTCTGATCCAACTCCCTGTATGCCCCCCTACCTCTCTTGGACTCTAAAATGACTATTCTGTATTCAGAATGAGATATCTTTTGTTTGGCTTCTGATTTGAAGAAGATCATAAGTATTCATCCTTCTGTATCTGGCTTATTTCACTTAACATAATGTCCTCCAGTTACATCCATTTCATTCTGTTATGTGGCCGAATAAAATTTCTCTGTGTGTATATATACCACATTTTCTTTATCCATTCATCTAAATAATATACACCTTAGTTGATTCTGCATCTTGGCTGCTGTGAATATTACTGTAACAAGCATGGTGGAGCAGGTATTTCTTTGATTCAGTGAGTTTATATCTTAAGGATTTATCTCCAGCAATAAGATTGCTGGATCAAATGGCAGTTCCACTTACAGTTTTAAAAGAATGGCTGATTAATTTACATTCCCACCAACAGTAAAAGAGTTCCCTTTCCCCACATCTTCCAAGTAGTGCCACTTTCTGTCTTTTTGATAACATTCTAAAGAGGAGTGAGGTGATAATTCATTTTGATTTTCATTTCCCTGGTAGCTACTAGTGATGCTTAGAAATATTTCGTATATTTGTTGACCATTTGTTGATTATTTGTATTTGCTTATTTCTTTTTTGGAGAAGTGTCTATTCAGTTTCTTTGTCCATTCCTTAAGTGGCATAGGTGTTTTTTGTTGATTTTTTTTTGAGTTCCTGATCTATTCTACATAATAGTCCTTTGCTGGATAAGTAGCTTGCAAATATTTTATCCCATTTAGTCTCTTCATTTTATTTTTTTCTTTGCTGTGTAGAGTGTCTGATAAAATCACATTTGTCTAGATTTGCTTTTGTTTCTAGGGTTTGGGATTTCCTCTAAAAAATAACTGCACCAATGTCTTGAAGTATTTCTCATGTTCTCTTCTGTGTGTTTCATAGTTTGATATCTTATATTTAGGTAAGTTGTATGTTCATTTTGCACAGAATTGTTGAATTTTTTATCATGAAACAATGTTTTATCTTAACAAATGCTTTGTTTTTCTGCAGCTATTGAGATGATTATACGGTTTTTGTTTTTCACTATGTTGGTGTGATATTTATATTTGTTGATATGTGAATTTTGTACCATCCTTGCACATGTAGGATAAATTCCACTTGGTTGTGATGTATGATTTTTTGATGTGATGTTGGATTTAGTTTGTGAATATTTGGTTGAGAACTTTTGCAGATATGTTTGTCAAGACTATCTTTTCAAAATTTTGAAATACTGAGAAGTATTAGAATTATTTTATAAATCTTTTGTGCAATTCAGTTGTAAAATCATCAGGTCCTGAATTTTGCTTGGTGAGAGACTTTGAATTACTGCTTCAATTTTGTTGTTTATTATAGGTCTGTCTAGATATTCTGTATCTTCTTGATTTGTTTTTTATTGATTTTATGTACATAGGAATTATTTATTTCCTGGAAATTTCCCAATTTGTTGGTATATAATTGTTTACAATAGTTTCTTAGAATCCTTTGTGTTTTTTATTATCACTTGTAACTTGGTCTTTTCCAGTGATAATTTTTTTGTGTTTTTCTTTGTTAGTCTAACTGAAGATTTGTCTATTTTGTTTATGTTTTCCAAAAAATCAGCTTTTTAAATTCTTGGTATTGTTTTATTAGTTTCAGTTTCACTTATATCTTCTCTGATCCTTTTTCTTTTCTCCTGATCACTTTGGGTTTGTTTTTTTCTTGATTTTCAATGTCCTTAAATATGTCATTAGAGTGCTTATTTGAAATCTTTATTTCTAATGTATGTACTTATTTCTGTAAACTTCTTTCACATTAATATTTTGCTTATCCCACAGGTTTTGATATATTTTCATTATTTGAATTTTTAATTTCCATTTTAATTTCTTCAGTGATCCATTGGATATTCAGGGGCATGTTGTTCAATTTCAATGTATTTGAAATGTTTCTATTGTTCTTGTTGATTTCTAGTCCTATTCCTTTATGAACTGAGAAGACACATGGTATATTTCAATGTTTTAAAATTTTTCAAAACCTTATTTGTGGTTCAATAAATGATCTGTCTTGGAAAATAGTCCATGTGCCAATAAGAAAAATGTATAGTCTGCAGGTTTTGGATGAAATGTTCTATAAATGTCTGTTAGGTACATTTGCTCTAGAGGATGATTCAACGCTGATGTATTTTTTTTTTTGATTTTCTGTCTGGCTTATTTGTTCATTTTTGACAATGGGATGTTGAAATCCTCTACTATTCTTGTACTGGAGTCTATCCTTCCAGTAGGCATAATAATATTTTCATTATGTGCTTGGGTGGTCTTATGTTTGGTGCATATATATTTATGATTGTGATATCTTCTTGCTGAATTGATCTTCTTATCAGTATATGATGTTCTTCTTCATCTCCTTCAGCCGTTTTTAATTTGAAGTCTGTTTTATGAATTATATGAGTATAGTTGATTTTTAGTTTCTGTTTGTATGGTTTTTGATGAAAACAAAGAGGGAGAAAAGAGGCATAAGATTTAAATGTCTCCAACAACTGCTGCACCCGTGTTACAGTGAATCTGGACCCTGATATTTCTTACATATTATATTATGAACCAAATTAGTAAATTGTTCAATCATTGCTACCATTTTTCTTAATTCTACCTTCACTTCATGATTTCATTAAAGATTAAATAAAGTATGAAATGCATCCTCTAAATTTTGATGGGAAATCTAGCAATCTGATCCTGTAAGAATCTTTCTAAAATTGTTAAATCCTAATTATTAGCTGTCAGTAGCACATTGTTATCAGCCTCCATTTATTCCTGCAGTAAAGTGTTCCAAACTTTGTGTTCACTTGTTACTATGGATGCATAAATTCCTTCCCTCACCAATATCTACCCTTTTATAGGTTGTTGCCAAGCTTCCATTATTTAGGATAATTTGTCACACAGCACACAAGTTCTGATTTTAATACAAAATGCTGCCTGCCACAGGTAGTGTCTCATAACTAATATAATTTCACAGTTGCGGAAAAGTCATAACTTACACTTTTGAAACAACAAGCTCACATTAGTTTTTAAGTTTAAAGTATTGGCTTAAGATAAAATGTTGGCTTAAGATATTTGCTTTTAGGTTTCAAATGCAGAATAGAAAGCTGCAGAACTAATTCAGGCATGTCCTGTAAGCAAGATAATTCTAAATTAGGATTAAAAATAGAATGAATACATTGTATTTTACCTTCAATTGTTGATATCTGCAATTGTTTCTAAATAATTGTCAATTTTCCATCCAACTTATTTTAGAATTTTCATCGTAGACCCAGAAAAGTCAGGTGACCCATTAGTATTATCTTACTGTAATTCTGTATCTTGTATTCCTGTATTCTACAAGGAAAGTATTATTTTTCCTTCTCTCAGAATTGCTCATGATATAAGATGTGGGAATTGAAGATTTTTTTAATATATTTAAGGTAGCTTTTAGGATCAAATTTACCAAGATGAACATATTCCGTGTTCATTCTGGGTAACTTAACATCCTCATAAATAATAACTTTGAACATGAAGTAAACTATTACATAAATACCTTGTTTTTAAGCCAGAAAATAAACTTCAGAATAGTTCTGGAAAGCATTATATGTGAGCAGTCCATTCCAATGGAAAATTCCAAAGAAGTTAATAGCTAAATATCTGAAAGATTCAACGTCGTTTCTTAATTGATTGGACTGGGGACATAGTAATTGAGGAGAAGTTCCAATAGCTGGAGAGGAGTTTGGGAACAGGATGGTGCAACACTGGGATATTAGGACACCTGCAGGAATACACACAGAGTCAAGTGGCATCACTGTGCTTCTCTACATATGGATTCAAAGGTCACATCCAACAATATCTCCTCAGTATGTACATACAAATGCATTTGGATTTAATAACCATTCATAAAGGGGCAGTGTTGCATGGTGATTCACATTTTGATGTGAAACAGACCTTGCTATAAGCCCAGCTGTGCCACTTATCTGACTATTAAATTTAATTAGTGTAAGAGACTGTCTCAACCTCAGTTTTCTCATCTGTAAAATTACAATCATAACACACACTTCATGGCTTGATTAGAGGATCATGTGCTGGAAAATAACATGCCCTAGAAATGTAGTCAAAGAAGCATAGTGAGTGCCCTGGTTCTACAACTGGACTTCTGTTGGGTAAAAAAGACAATGCTGTGCAGGTGGGTTGTAATTGGTTCCCAGAGAAAAGAGTGGCAATCACCATCTGGGACAAAAGAAAATGTGGCCTCCAGAATTGTGTCATTCAAGTTTGATGAAAAACCGTCTAATCCCAACAATTTAGTTAAGGTCTCTCTTTGGGTTTCTTCTACATGATCTCTTCTCTGACACTATTTGCATTTACTGTCGGTCTGTTATTGTGGAAATGAAAACACAAAATCTAGATTTAGATGGGAGAGAAAATCTATCAAAGTAGGACTGCATACATCTTTAACTCTATTTCCATCTCTTAAATACATCCTGATTGATAGAAGCAAAAAAGAAAAATAGGATGTGCTTTGAACATGTCGGTATAAACTATATTTGTCTAGACTGTTATTCAGGTGAACAAAATACAGTCTGTGACCACATTTCAAATGCGGTAAAACCCTTTCTTTTGCCAGATAATTTTACGGCCCAATTAAGTTCATTGTTACTAACTCAGATAGCATAATCAACTATCCCATCTGAGAGCCTCCTTCTGCCAATTTAACTTTTTCAATGTTCCAGAAGTTAAAAGAGAGGATTATTGTGTGCAACAGCAGCAAAACTGTATCTTCATATTTGTGTTCTGTGCTTACCTCAATTTTTCAGAAATTTAAATATGTAACATTTGTTAGCAGCTAGAACTGCTAGTCAGTGCCTCAAAATTTACAAGTTTGTTCGAATGTATTAGGAGATCAGTAAGCAAATCAAAGCTAACCTAGGATCACCAAGTTTTTCTCCTACGTTTTCTTAACACACATTTTATAACTCTAGGACGTGTATTTGGTTATGATGCATTTTCACTAATTGCTTTGTGAATGTTGTAAGATCAGATCTGAGTTTGTTCTTTTGCATATGATGGTTCAGTTAGCCCAGAACCATTTTCTTGAAACTTTATCCTTTCACCATTGAATTCCTTGACATCTTAGTCTAAAATTAGTTGATGAAAAATGTAATAATTAGGTTTTGAATTGTTCTGTTCTCCTCCATTGATCCATATATGTCTGTGTTTACACTAGGACTACATTGTCTAGATTATTATTGCTTTATATTATTTTAAAGTATATCTGAATTCAGATAGTGAAAATCTTCTAGCTGCATTCCTTTTCTAGGGATACATTGTTACTTTTCTCAGTGTTGTTTGCTTTCACATCCATGTTAAATTTATGATAAGCTTTTCATTTATAAATATAAAAATCCTGTTCACAACTAGTAAAAAAAATATTCTGTAGAATAATGTAAGAATAATTGTCTTCTTAACATCATAGTTTTCTTGCATATTAACAAGAGAAATCTCCTTATTTAGCTAGACTTTAACTGTTCTCAGTAATGTTTTATATATTTTAGTATACATGTCTTATATTTCTTAGATAGAGTTTATCTCAAGGTATTTTATTTCGATGTTACTGGAGTTATTTTCTAAATTTCATGTTTGTTTTCATAAAGTACCTTATTTGTATATGAATCTCGATGCCTTATGCCATGCTAAACTTATTAGTTCTAGTAGTTACTATCTAAATTCCTTATGACTTTATACATTGAATACATCATCTATTTACCATGAGTTTTTTTTTTTTTAATTTGTATGTGGTTTTCTTTTTTTTTTTTTTAACTTTTATTTAATGAATATAAATTTCCAAAGTATAGCCCATGGGTTACAATGGCTTCCCCCCTCCCATAACTTCCCTCCCGCCTGCAATCCTCCCCCTTCCCGCTCCCTTTCCCCTTCCATTCATGTAAAGATTCATTTTCAATTCTCTTTGTATACAGAAGATCAGTTTAGTATATATTAGGTAAAGATTTCAACATTTTGCCCATATAGCAACACAAAGTGAAAAAACTACCATTGGATTACTAATTATAGCATTAAATAGCAATGTACAGCACATTAAAGACAGAGATCCTACATAATTTTTTTTTTCAAATTAATTAATTTTCTATGCCATTTCCATTTTAACACCAGGTTGTTTTTTTTTTTTTTAATTTCCAATTCTCTTTATATACAGAAGATCAATTCAGTATATAATTAGTAAAGACCTCATCAGTTTGTGCCCACACAGAAACGCAAAGTATAAAAATACTGTTTCAGTACTAGTTATAGCATCACTTCGCTTTAGACGACACATTAGGGACAGATCCCACATGGGGTGTAAGTACACAGTGACTCCTGTTGCTGATTTAACAATTTGACACTCCTGTTCATGGCGTCAGTAATCTCCCTAGGCTCTAGTCATGAGTTGCCAGGGCTATGGAAGCCTTTAGAGTTCGCTGACTTCGATCTTATTCCGATAGGGTCATAGTCAAAGTGGAAGTTCTCTCCTCCCTTCGGAGAAGGGTACCTCCTTCTTTGATGGCCCCGTTCTTTCCACTGGGATCTCACTCACAGAGATCATTCATTTAGGTCTTTTTTTTTTTTTCCATGATATCTTGGCTTTCCATGCCTGCTATACTCTCATGGGCTCTTCAGCCAGATCTGAATGCCTTGAGGGCTGATTCTGAGGCCAGAGTGTTGTTTAGGACATCTGCCATCCTATGAGTCTGCTGTGTATCCCACTTCCCATGTTGGATCTTTCTCTCCCTTTTTGATTCTATCAGTTAGTATTAGCAGATACTTGTCTTGTTTGTGTGATCTCTTTGACTCTTAGACCTATCAGAACTATCAATTGTGAGCTGAAATTGATCACTTGGACTAGTGCGATGGCATTGGTACATGCCATCTTGATGGGATTGTGTTGGAATCCCCTGGCACATTTCTAACTCCACCATTTGCGGCCAGTCCGATTGAGCATGTTCCAAATTGTTTGTCTCCTCCCTCTCTTTTTCCACTCTTAGATTTAACAGGGATCACTTTTCAGTTAAAATTTAAACACCTAAGAATAATTGTGTGTTAATTACTGAGTTCAACCAATAGTACTAGAACAACAACAACAACAACAAATACTAAAAAGGATAAAGTATTACATTGTACATCTAAAGTCAGGACAGGAGCTGATCAGTTCATTGTTGCTTATAGTGTCCATTTCACTTAACAGGTTTCCCCTTTGGCGCTCAGTTGTCACCGATCAGGGAAAACAAATGATATTTTTCTCTTTGGGACTGGCTTAATTCACTCAGCATGATGTTTTCCAGATTGCTCCATCTTGTTGCAAATGACTGGGTTTCGTTGTTTCTTACTGCTGTATAGTATTCTATGGAGTACATGTCCCATAATTTCTTTATCCAGTCTACTGTTGATGGGCATTTGGGTTGGTTCCAGGTCTTAGCTATTGTGAATTGAGCTGCAATAAACATTAATGTGCAGATGGCTTTTTTATTTGCCAAATTAATTTCCTTTGGGTAAATTCCAAGGAGTGGAATGGCTGGGTTGTATGGTAGGGTTATGTTCAGGTTTCTGAGGAATCTCCAGACTGACTTCCATAGTGGCTTAACCAGTTTGCATTCCCACCAACAGTGGGTTAGTGTCCCTTTTCCCCACATCCTCTCCAGCATCTGTTGTTGGTAGATTTCTGAATGTGAGCCATTCTCACCGGGGTGAGATGGAACCTCATTGTGGTTTTGATTTGCATTTCTCTGATTGCTAGTGATTTTGAACATTTTTTCATGTGTCTGTTGGCCATTTGGATTTCCTCTTTCGAAAAATGTCTGTTGAGGTCCTTGGCCCATCTCTTAAGTGGGTTGTTTGTTTTGTTGTTGTGGATTTTCTTGATTTCTTTGTAGATTCTGGTTATCAATCCTTTATCTGTAGTATAGTTTGCGAAGATTTTTTCCCATTCTGTTGGTTGCCTCTTCACTTTCCTGACTGTTTCTTTTGAAGTACAGAAACTTCTCAATTTGATGCAGTCCCAAATGTTAATTTTGGTTTTGACTGCCTGTGCTGTTGGAGTATTTTCCAGGAAGTCTTTGCCTGTGCCTATATCTTGCAGGGTTTCTCCAATGCTCTCTAATAATTTGATGGTTTCGGGTCGTAGATTTAAGTCTTTAATCCATGTTGAGTGAATTTTTGTGTAAGGTGATAGGTATGGGTCTTGCTTCAAGCTTCTGCACGTGGAAATCCAATTTTCCCAGCACCATTTATTGAATAGACTGTCCTTATTCCAGGGATTAGATTTGGATCTTTGGTCAAATATAAGTTGGCTGTAGATGTTTGGATTGATTTCTGGTGTTTCTATTCTGTTCCATTGGTCTATCCATCTGTTTCTGTACCAGTACCATGCTGTTTTGATAACAACTGCCCTGTAGTATGTCCTAAAATCAGGTATTGTGATGCCTCCGGCTTTGTTTTTGTTGTACAGGATTGCTTTGGCTATTCGAGGTCTTCTGTGTCTCCATATGAATTTCAGCATCATTTTTTCCAGATCTGAGAAGAAGGTCTTCGGGATCTTGATGGGTATTGCATTGAATGTATAAATTGCTTTTGGGAGAATGGACATTTTGATGATATTGATTCTTCCAATCCATGAGCATGGAAGATTTCTCCATTTTTTGGTATCCTCTTCTATTTCTTTCTGTAAGGTTTTGTAGTTTTCATCGTAGAGATCGTTAACGTCTTTGGTTCAGTTTATTCCAAGGTATTTGATTGTTTTTGTAGCTATTGTGAATGGGATTGATTTTAGAAGTTCTTCCTCAGCCGTTGCATTGCCTGTGTATACAAAGGCTGTTGATTTTTGTGCATTGATTTTATATCCTGCTACTTTGCCAAACTCTTCGATGAGTTCCAGCAGTCTCTTAGTAGAGTTCTTTGGGTCCCCTAAATAAAGAATCATATCATCTGCAAAGAGGGATAGTTTGAGTTCGTCCTTCCCGATTTGTATCCCTTTAATTTCTTTTTCTTGCCTAATAGCTCTAGCCAAAACTTCCAGAACTATATCGAATAGCAGTGGTGAGAGAGGGCATCCCTGTCTGGTACCAGATCTCAGTGGAAATGCTTCCAACTTTTCCCCATTCAATAGGATGTTGGCCGTGGGTTTTTCATATATTGCTTTGATTGTATTAAGGAATGTTCCTTCCATACCCAGTTTGCTTAGAGTTTTCATCATGAAAGGGTGTTGTATTTTATCAAATGCTTTCTCTGCGTCTATTGAGAGAATCATATGGTTTTTTTCTGCAGTCTGTTAATGTAGTGTATTACGTTGATTGTTTTGCGAATGTTGAACCATCCCTGCATACCGGGGATGAATCCCACTTGGTCTGGGTGGATGATCTTTCTGATGTGTTGTTGCAATCTATTGGCCAGAATTTTATTGAGGATTTTTGCATCTATGTTCATCAGGGATATTGGTCTGTAATTCTCTTTCAATGTTGCGTCTCTTTCTGGCTTAGGAATTAAGGTGATGCTGGCTTCATAGAAAGAATTTGGGAGGATTCCCTCTTTTTCGATTGCTCTGAATAGTTTGAGAAGAATTGGAGTTAGTTCTTCTCTAAATGTCTGGTAGAACTCAGCAGTGAATCCATCTGGCCCTGGGCTTTTCTTTGTTGGGAGGGCCTTTATTACTGTTTCAATTTCTGTGTCAGTTATTGGTCTGTTTAGGTTTTCTATGTCTTCCTGGCTCAATTTAAGGAGGTTGTATGTGTCCAAGAATCTGTCCATTTCTGATGGATTTCCCTGTTTGCTGGCATACAAGTCCTTGTAGTAATTTCTGATGATTCTTTTTATTTCTGTGGCGTCTGTTGTTACGTTTCCCATTTCATCTCTGATCCTATTGATTTGGGTCTTTTCTCTTCTTTTTTTAGTTAGTTGGGCCAATGGGGTGTCAATTTTGTTTATTTTTTCAAAAAACCAGCTCCTCGTTTGGCTGATTTTTTGTAATGTTTTTTTGGATTCAATCCTGTTGATTTCTTCTCTGATTTTAATTATTTCTCTTCTCCTACTGGGTTTGGGTTTGGTTTGCTGCAGATTTTCTAGATCCTTGAGATGACTTGAAAGCTCATCTTTTGGTGCCTTTCCAATTTCTTGATGTAGGCACCTATTGATATAAACTTTCCTCTTAACACTGCTTTTGTTGTATCCCATAGGTTTTGGTATGTTGTGCTGTTATCCTCATTTACTTCCAGAAAATTTTTGATTTCTCTTTTAATTTCTTCTATGACCCATTGTTCATTCAGGAGCATGTTGTTCAATCTCCATGTGTTTGCACGTGCTCTAGGGATTCCTGAGTTGCCAATTTCCAATTTCATTCCTTTGTGGTCTGAGAAGCTGCATGGTATGATTCTAATTCTTTTGAATTTGCTGAGACTTGCTTTATGGCCTAGTATGTGGTCAATCCTAGAGAGGGTTCCATGTACTGCTGAGAAGAATGTAAAGTCCTTAGATGTAGGATGAAAAGTTCTGTAGATATCTGTTAGATCCATTTGGGCTATAGTGTCATTTAAATCTACTGTCTCCTTGTTGATCTTCTGTCCTGTTGATCTGTCTATCTCTGAGAGTGGAGTATTGAAATCCCCCAGTACTACTGTATTGGGGTCTAAGTCTCCCTTTAAGTCCATTAACAAGTTTTTTAAATAAGCTGGTGCCCTGTAATTAGGTGCATATACATTGATAATCGTTATATCTTCCTGTTGAATTGATCCCTTAATCATTAAATAGTGCCCCTCTTTATCTTTCTTAACAGTTTTTGTGGTAAAGTTTATGTTGTCCGATATTAAGATGGCTACGCCCGCTCTCTTTTCATTTCTGTTGGCGTGGTATATCTTTTTCCAGCCTTTCACTCTCAGCCTGTATGGATCATTGTTGGATAGATGGGTTTCTGGTAAGCAGCAAAAGGATGGGTTTTGTTCCTTAACCCAATCAGCCAATCGGTGTCTTTTAACTGGACAGTTCAAGCCATTAACATTCAATGTGACTATTGAGAAGGAGTAACTTTGCCCTGCCATTAGCCAAAGATACTTTCTAATATATGGTTTGAGATTCCTGTGATCTTTTGGTGTGAGGTTTCCTACCTTTACCTTCTTTCATATTGGTGACCGTGTTTCTGTGTTTCTGTATGTAACACATCTTTAAGCATCTTTTGCAGGGCTGGACGAGTGGCGACAAATTCTTTCAGTTTCTGTTTGCTTTGAAAGGTCTTTATTTCTCCTTCATTCATAAATGAGAGCTTTGCAGGATATAATATTCTGGGCTGGCAGTTTTTCTCTCTTAGCACCTGGGCTATATCTCGCCATTCTCTCCTAGCTTGCAGGGTTTCTCAAGAGAAGTCAGCTGTGAGTCTAATTGGAGATCCTCTGAGAGTAATCTGGCGTTTCTCTCTTACACATTTTAGGATCTTTTCTTTGTGTTTCACTGTGGTGAGTTTGATTACGACGTGTCGTGGTGAGGATCTCTTTTGGTCATGTTTATTAGGGGTTCTATGAGCTTCCTGTATTAGGATGTCTCTGTCTTTCTCCAAACCTGGGAAATTTTCTGCTAGTATCTCACTAAAAAGGCCTTCTAATCCTTTCTCTTTCTCCATGCCTTCAGGTACTCCTAGAACCCGAATGTTGGGTTTTTTAAGAGTATCCTGTAGATTCCTGACAGTATTTTTTAGATTTCTGATTTCTTCTTCTTTTCTTTGATTTGATTGTTTCCTTTCCTGTTCTCTGTCTTCTAAGTCTGATATTCTCTCTTCTGCTTCGTCCATTCTGTTTTTAAGACTCTCTAATGTGTTTGTCATTTGATCTATTGAATTCTTCATTTCATTATGATTTCTCATCACTATCACCATTTCTTGTTCCACTAGTTGTTTCATTTCATTTTGATTCCTCCTTAATATTTCATTTTCACGAGAGAGATTTTCTATCTTGTCCATGAAGGATTTCTGTAGTTCAAGAATTTGTTTTTGAGAACTTCTTAATGTTCTTAGCAATTTTTTGAGATCTGCTTCTTGCATTTCTTCAATCTCCTCATCTTCATAATCTTGAATTGGGGTGTCTTTTTCATTTGGGGGTGTCATAGTGTCTTCCTTATTCTTGTTAGCTTGGTTTTTGCGTTTGTTGTTTGGCATGTTGGAGATATTTGGTTTCTTCACTGTGGTGTTTTTTATTGTTACACTATGGCTCTATATTAAGTGGACTGTCTGCTTTCAGTGGTGCCTTAGAGGCTTGAGATGAGTGTGGACTGAGAGCTGTGTTTGGTTCCTCAGGGCTGAGGGTGTGTCAAAGATGACACTCCCAGGTTAGGTGTGGTAAATCTCTCTCTTTTTTGATCCAAAAGGGAAGTAATTCCACACAGCTGAATGTAATTGGAGGTAGTTAGCAGGCAAATGATATACCCACAGGAGCCAGAGATCGGAAGCTCTTTCCCAAGGACCACACAGGCAATCTCTGCTGCCCTCAGTGTGGGCTCCAATTCTCCTGCAATCTCCCACTGGGTTGCCAAGTTAGATGCTAATCTCCTGTTATTTCACCCCTCCCCCCAGAGTCAGGTTTTTCTGCTCGGCTCAGGGCCGGTGCAGACCTGAGGTTGCCCAGCTTATGACGTATGTCCAAAATGGCGCCTGCTCTGTCTTGCTCGCCTTTGAGAGGTGAGCGGAGAGAGAGAAACTTGTGTCCGTATCAGTCACTTTTTTTATTTTTTTTTCTCTCTCTTCTAGTTAGCCTGGTGAACTTTTCCCCACGGAGTTTCAAGCCTCGTTCCCTCTAGCCTCCTCTTTCTGCTTGCTCGCTGGTATCTCGGGCTATTGTGGTTCGGCTCACCTCGCGTTCCAGCGCTGGTGCGTTGAGTCTGCTGCTGGTGTCCCGAACTTGGGCTCCCACGCTCTCCACGCAGGTCCACTGTGAATCACTAGTTCCGGAAGAGTTTCCTCTGCTGTTTCATCCCCTACTCTTCCTTGACCCTGCAGTATCTCCACTTATATTAAACTTTCTCTCCCCCCGGACTAAGTGTGCTTCTGCCTATTCCGCCATCTTGCCCGGAACCTCTTACCATGAGTTTTGATTCTTCCTACTTAGTCGCATGCCTTCAATTTCTATTTCTCATCCTACTGCATTGAGCCAGTAAGATGTTGCAAAGAATTAGTAATTGTAGAAATATTTGTTATGGCCGGCGCCGCGGCTCACTAGGCTAATCCTCCGCCTTGCGGCGCCGGCACACCGGGTTCTAGTCCCGGTCGGGGCACCGATCCTGTCCCGGTTGCCCCTCTTCCAGGCCAGCTCTCTGCTGTGGCCAGGGAGTGCAGTGGAGGATGGCCCAAGTGCTTGGGTCCTGCACCCTGTGGGAGACCAGGAGAAGCACCTGGCTCCTGATCCATCGGATCAGGGCGGTGCACCGGCCGCAGCGGCCATTGGAGGGTGAACCAACGTCAAAAGGAGGACCTTTCTCTCTGTCTCTCTCTCACTGTCCACTCTGCCTGTCAAGAAAATAAAAAATAAAAAATAAATTAAAAAAAGAAATATTTGTTATGTACTTAACTTAGATATGAGTCTCAGAACAATACATACAGCATCAGTTTAGGGTCATCTTATCTACCCTTTATCAAAGTAAGTAGAATTTCTTTGACTCCTAATTTTTCATTTATGTATGTCAGAGTTGAGTAAATGATTATAAATATCGTGTTATCTTTGTCCTTTAATATATTAATGCAGCATAGAGAAGGAAGTAATTTTTTTTTTTATTTTCATGCTGTTGGACTTCCTGTGGTATACCCCACTTGCTCATAAAGGTTTCATTCTTCTGTTTGGTGACAATTACTAATATTTATTACATGTGATTTATCTATGTTTGTGAGGATATTGATTTGTAGTCTGACTGGTTTTGCTACCAAAGTAATATTGACTTCATGGAATAAGTTAGTGTCTCACTGTCCTTTGTTTTTTGAAGGAGTTTGTTTAGGAGCTCAGTAATACTTTTTTTTTTAAATATTGCTAGATTTCACCTGTTTCACCATCTGGAGCTGACTTTTCTGTGAAAGGAATGACTAAGTACAAAATCATCATATTTACTTTTTATATAATTTATTAGGATATTTTTATCCCTTCTTAAGTCAGTTTGCTAATGTGTTTCCTGGAATTTATCCATTTCATTTGAGTAGTATAGTTTGTTGGCAAAGTATTATTCATATTATTGTCATCTATTTAATTTCTGTACATTTACTTGTGATTTCCTCTTTTTAAATCCAGATGTTTTCAATTTGCATATCTTTTTTCTTGGCCAATAGAGATAATCATTCATCAGATTTGTTTGTATTTTTAATGATTGAACGTTTCATTTTTTTATTTTTTGTTCTCCATTCTCATACTTAAATTTTCTTACTTTCAAATGTATTTATTTTTGATAATGCATATGTTTTAAGCTAAAGGTTTCCTTCTCTGCATTCTTTTGTTGCATTCCATATATTTTGATACATTGCATTTTTATTTTCATCAAATTAAAACATTTTCTAATTTGTATTACACTTGTTGTCTGGACCATGCTATGTATTCAGAAGTGAGTTGTTGCTTTGTTAAAATATTTGGAGATAGCCCAATTATCTGTATACTGTTGTAGTGCATTTAGGTTTCTGTAACAAAATATCATGGATTGGGTAGATATTATAACAGAAATCTTGTCATTTCCTACAAACATGTAATCTTGGAAGATGATAAGAGAAATAAACCAGTCACAGAAAGAAAAATATTTTATTATTCCACTAATATGAGGTACTTATAGTACTCAACTCAGATGATCAGAAAATACAGTAGTGAATACAGGAGGTTGTGATGATGAAAGGAAATGGAGTATTGTTATTTGGTGGGTAAAAAACTTCAGTGATACTAATTGAGTGAGTCCTAGAAATCTGTACAACATGAAGTACATATAGTTTACAATATGATAGTTTGTTCTTCAATATTGGTAAGAGGATAGATCTCATGTTAAATGTTAACATTCACATAAATAAACATACACACAAACACAAACAAGATGTAGGAGTTCTTGATATATTACAGATACAAATCCCTTGTCAGATACATTTGTAGCATTTTCTTCCTACCAGGAGCTTACCTATTCATTGTGTTATTTTTTTTAATTAGATATGTAGCAGTTTTTTATTTAGAAAAAATTTAGTTTACATTTTTTATTTACTCAAGATACAAAAAAAAAAAAGAAACTATTACCTTGTCTAAATAGAAGAGATGGATAACAGTCTCTTGATACAACATATATTGGAATAAGTAGATAAGGATTTTATATCATGTGAGTGGGGATTTTCTTTTGGTGAAAAAAATATACAAAAATAAAATTTAATTAGTATGACCATAGGATTTCACAAACTGACATTCTCTATATTCACCAGAAAAAAAACAAAAACAAAAAAAACCAAAAAAAAAAAAAAGTACTATGCAAGCCTAGCATGCAAAGCAATCATTTCACTTGAGTTTATTGTTACATTTGGCAGAGAGAGAAAATATAGCTGGCAGTGAAAGACGATACCACTGATTTTAGACATTTCAGAACATGTGGTATTTATATTTGAAAAGTAGCTACAGACATATCAAGTGGTGTTTGTGGAAATATGGAATAGTTTATAGGCAATTACAACGCAGACACTCTGGCCAAGTGCTTAATAGAGTGCTGTGGATTTTCCTTTTATTTATCATCATCAAAATGAAAGTCCTCAGTGACCGACAACATGTTATTATAATTATTGTGGTTGCAGTTGCATTGATGGTTTGGGGTCTCTGGGTTCCTTCCACAAGGCTAATTAAATAAAAAGAGTTTTTATTTCGGAAATGATGCTTGATTTGATTTCTCATCATCACCACTCCACGTCCCACTCCCCTTACCACAACTCATCAAAAAGATGTTGCCTGGAACATTTTATTTTCAGTTAAATAAAAAAATAATTAAAACACTTTTTTCAATAATTGGAGAGCTCTTTGTGAATTGATACTTGAATGTAGGAAATATTCCAATTCACTTGAAAAATCCCCATTAGACTTCTGAGGCTAGGATTTCATATATGCTTCACAACTCCCGTCTGTATTGTTTTATTGTATTTGATTACTTATGCTCAGAGAATTACATTCTTTATATTTCTCAACACTGTTTTCCAACTGAAGAGTTCATTTTCTAAAACATAAGGGGAAAAGGCAAATATTTCGGGTGACATTTAGAAATAATTTTCTATTTTAAATCATGTAAATATTAACATTCCATAAAATATTTCTGCTTAGAATGATATATTTATTCAGTTACATTGTATACAAATATAATGCAGTGTATTTTAAGTTTTCTTAAACCAATGAATGATGGAGAGAAAGAAGGAACTACTTCTAAAATGAATGTAGTCCACATACATATAGAGTAATGGTGAGCTTAATGAATCTTTATAAATATATAAAACAGCAGAGGAAATGAACTTTAGAGTTGCATGTCACATGTTGATAATGTCTAAATTACATATTTTTCATATCAGACATATGTAAAGACTTTCGGTTGAGCAGATTTATATTTGTCTTATTTCTTAGATTTAGGGTCTAGATCTACCCAAGTTCTCCTGTCATAAAATAATCATGAAAGATCTCTGTGAGTGAGAACCCAGCAGAAGTAATGGGCCATAAAAAAGGAGGTACCTTTCTCTGCAGGGAGGAGAGAACTTCCACTTTGATTATGGCCTTGTCTAAATAAGATCGGAGTTTGTGAACTCAAGAGGCTTCCATAGCCTTGACAGCTCATGACAAGAGCCTCAGGTGATTACTGATGTCATAAATAAGAGTGTCAATTGTTAAATCAACAATAGGAGTCACTGTGCTCTTACTCTCCATGTAGGACCCCTGGCCTTGATGTGTATTACTGTGCGAATTAACGGTAAAACTAGTTCTCAAACAATACTTTATACTTTGTGTTTCTGTGTGGGTACAAACTGTTGAAAGCTTTACTTAGTATATGCTAAGTTGATCTTCTGTATATAAAGATAATTGAAAATGAATGTTGATGAAGAATGGGATGGGAGAGGAGTGGGAGATGGGATGGTGCAGGTGGGAGAGTGGTTATGGGGTGAAAAGCCATTGTAATCCAAAAGTTGCTATTTTGAAATGTATATTTATTAAATAAAAGTTTAGGCCAGCGCCGCGGCTCAATAGGCTAATCCTCCGCCTTGCGGCGCCGGCACACCAGGTTCTAGTCCCGGTCGGGGCACCGATCCTGTCCCGGTTGCCCCTCTTCCAGGCCAGCTCTCTGCTGTGGCCAGGGAGTGCAGTGGAGGATGGCCCAAGTGCTTGGGCCCTGCACCCCATGGGAGACCAGGAGAAGCACCTGGCTCCTGCCATCGGATCAGCGCGGTGCGCCGGCCGCAGTGCGCTACCGCGGCGGCCATTGGAGGGTGAACCAACGGCAAAAAGGAAGACCTTTCTCTCTGTCTGTCTCTCTCTCTCACTATCCACTCTGCCTGTCAAAAAAAATAAATAAATAAAATTTAAAAAATAAATAAAAGTTTAAAAAAGTAATAACCATGAGCCTTAACTCACAGCAATAATGAAGTTTATCAAACTTACCAATTGTGACTCTAACTTTTCAGTTATTAAAGGGTTCATACAGAAAATACTCTTTGAAGGAACATTTTCTTCCATTTTGCTAGCAAAAGAACATTGATAAGGTGATATTAGTTCATGGATGATTAGAAAAGTGCCTTATCAAAATGTTTTCAGGCTGGCACCACGGCTCACTTGACTAATGCTCCGCCTGCAGCACGGGTACCCCGGGTTCTAGTCCCGGTCGGGGCGCCAGATCCTGTCCCAGTTGCTCCTCTTCCAGTCTAGCTCTGCTGTGGCCTGGGAGTGCAGTGGAGGATGACCCAAGTGTTTGGACCCTGCACCCGCATGGAAGACCAGGAGGTAGCACCTGGCTCCAGGTTTCAGATCAGCGCAGCACGCCGACCGTAGCGGCCACTTGGGGGGTGAACCAATGGAAAGAAGACCTTTCTCTCTGTCTGCTCTCTCTCACTGTCTAACTCTGTCTGTCAAAAAAAAATGTTTTCAAATTTCTTCTAAAAGAAACTCATAATTATACCTGTAGTGAACGAAAATGCTTTAAATCAATAAACTAAGGTATTATATGCATCTCTAAGGAAATTCTTATCAGTGAAACTAACCATTCCTAGATTAAAAATGCCAACAATAATTCATCCCAAAACACAGTAGAATTCTTTACATCGATAAATAGATATATAGATAAATAAGTAGATAGATAGATAGATATTCCATCATCGGATTCACTCCACAAATATGTAGAACAGGCCAAAGCCAGGACCTGGTAATTCAATACTGGTTTTCCCATGTGGTTGGCAAGGACTCATGTACTTGAGCCATCACTTGCTACCTCCAAGGGTGCCCTTTAGCAAGTAATTGGATCATAACCAGAGCGGAGATTTGAGCTCAGGGAATAGGATGTGGGATGCAGATATCCCAAGTGAAGCCGTAATTTCTGGGCCAATTGCTTGCCCCCACAACTCTTCTATGCCACAGTGCTGACCCCTCCCCACAACTGTTTTGCTGCACTCTTTGTGTGGTAGGCATTGTGCTAGGTCCTGAGGAAAATAATGTGAACTAGACTACTTTGTTTTAAATGTTGATGCATTTTCAATTTCTCTGAAACTGCTGGGTATCCTGTCCATGTTAGAGGAGAACAGAACATTTGGTCGTACAGTGGAACACCATTGTCAACTTTGGAGAGAAAGTAAAAACTAGCCAAGAAGCAGTATGGAACATGTAAAAGGCATAGAAAAAACGTGGCGAGTTAGCTGCTGCTCTGAATGTTTATTGTGGTTGGCGCCTAGGGTTTATGAAGCAGAATGCTGGCAGGAGAGGTGGGTAAGGCCATGCCATGAAGGAACAGGCACTTCGTGGAGTTTGCATGGAGGTTAGTGTGTGTAATTTTAAGGAGGTTCTCTGTGTATCAAATACATAGTTTTACTGAGCAATATTTTAACTTTAAGCAGTATCCATTGCATGCTTCTAATGACCCCACACAGGCTTCAATTTTGGTGGTTCTTGGCAACTGGATCGTTTCCACATTTTGATTAAATTTTCCTTCGAAAAGCTGGTCAAATACAGACATTATCTTGATATTAAACACTTGGCGACAGAGCCTTACGCCTTCTAGAATTTTAAAAAAAATAATTTAATGAATAGATAAATCAAGGGACAGATCTGATAAAATTGTTGAGGAAAAATGGGAAATAGTCACATATATGAATAATGATGTTTCATTCTAGGAATGCAAGAATGATTCTTGATACAACAGTCATTCAATGTAAGTCAACTTATCCAAAGACGATGAGATAAAGCCATTTAACGTCCTCATGGAAACCTGAATCCTTTCCCCCTAAAGTCAGGAAAAATTTAGAAAATTACTTTCAGTTATTCTATTCAACATGCTCATAGATGTCAGAGTGCAGTAATTCAAGAAAAAAAACTAAAATGAATTTATCAGATCTAAAGTTGTCTACATAGAAAATTAAAGAAGAGGGGAGGGACAGCATTGTGTCACAACACTGGAATCCCATATTGGGGTGCAGGTTCCAATCCCTGATGGAGTTCTGGGTACCTGACTTTGGCCTGACCCAGCCCTGGTCGTTACAGCCATTTTGGTTACAGTAGGTGAAATATTTCTCTCTCTCTCTCTCTCTCTCTCTCTCTCTGTCTCTCTGTCTCTGTCTCTCTCCACTTTCAAATAAATACAAAAATCTTTTTTTTAAATGCAAAAAAAAAATCTAAGAACACAAGACAAAAATAATGCTAGAGCTAATAAGAATGCTTATGATGTTCTCAGGATGCAGTCAAGGAAACCAAAATACATTTTTAATCAAAAGTTGGAAAGTGAAATGAAACCAAAAGCATATCAAAAATAACAGGAAAGTATGTATTATACAATAAAAAGCTAAATGAATATGTAGATCTAACAAACTACTTAGACTTCTTTTACACTTAAAGTAGTAAGATACAGGAGACCTGTAGGAGAATATGTCATATTCATATATTCATGTGTTGTTAAGATGTAAACTTTCCCAAAACCGATACATATTTTAAATGTGATCTCAATAGAAATAATTTTTTTTGGATTCTTTATTTTAAAGGAAGAGTTACAGATAGGCAGGGCCAGAGAGAGAGATAGGTCTCCCATCCACTGGTTTGTTCACTCACTGGGCGCAACGGCCAAAAGTGTGCTGATCCAAAGCCAGGAGCCAGGAGCTAGGAGCTTCATCCAGGTCTCCTAGATGGATGCAGGGGTCCAAGCACTTGGGACATCTTCTGCTTTCCCAGGCTATCACAGAGAGCTGGATTGGAAGTAGAGTAGCTGAGACTAGAACCAATGCCTATGTGGGATGCTGGCACTGCAGGCGGAGGCTTTACCCACTATGCCACTCGATGGCACCCCAATAGAAATAATTACAGGGTTTGATTTTTCCTCATAGAAATCAACAAAATGGCTCTACATTGAAATAAAAGTCTGTAATAAAATTTTAAAGGAATGATTTGGTCAAGTGGAAATAGCTCAGTAATCAATCAGATAAGATAAAACTCTGTGTACAAGAAGTAATTGAATATCGAGATAGTGTATGGGAAAGGCCAGTGTCTGGCTTGCCAGTGTGATGCTTATAAATGCTCTATTGTGGTTCATAGACTTAGCAATAGATTGCCTAAGAAAAAAAAATTATAAAAGATAAGTGTTAAAGAACTCCAGATAACTGATTTTAAGATTTACTATTAAAACAATAAACAAGGCAGCTTGGTAAATAGATACATCTGAGAACTAACTAAAGAGTACAGTAAGAAACCCATGCATACGTGGTCTCTTAATTTGATGAAATTACAAGGACATTCAATATGCTAAGAACAGTATTTTCCTTTTCTGACAGGCAGAGTTAGACAGTGAGAAAGAGAAAGACAAAGAGAAAGGTCTTCCTTTCTGTTGGTTCACCCCCCAAATGGCTGCCATGGCCAGTGTGCTGTGCCGATCTGAAGCCAGGAGCCAGGTGCTTCTCCTGGTCTCCCATGTGGGTGCAGGGCCCAAGCACTTGGGCCATCCTCCACTGCCTTCCCGGGCCATAGCAGAGAGCTGGACTGGAAGAGGAGCAACCGGGACAGAATCAGGCGCTCCAACCAGGACTAAAACCCCAGGTGCCAGCGCCACAGGTGGAGGGTTAGCCAAGTGAGCCGTGGCGCTGGCCAAGAACAGTATTTTCAACAAATGCTGGAACAGTTGTACTATATAAAAAATAAGCCAAAAAAAGAAAACACTCATATCACATCACATAGCATAGGAAGGTGATTTTAAAAGTTCATGGAAATTTTATTAAAATTTTATTTTGAAATCTATGCACAGCCTTTTCATGACACTTGTTTTTATTAACTTTTTGATACCCCTTGAATGCAGATAAAAGCAGCAAAACAAACTTTTAATTACATTTTTCATGAATTTCTGAGATACCCTCATACATGAAAATTAAATCAAAATGAATTTTACATTATTTTTGTTTTTGTTCATCTTTAATGATTTAACTTTTATTATGTGTAATCTCTGTCTTTCCATTTTGAATTGGAAGAATTTCCTTCTTTTTTGTTTTTAAACCACTAATTTGAAGTAAAGGTGCTGTGTAAATATCTGTTTATATTTAAGTTTTATAACTTTACTAGTTTGGAAATAAGTGTATGCTTTAGAAACTGTTGGCACAATTATATGTCACCTCCATGAGTCTCCTCATACTTTTTATTATTATTGAAATAAATTATTTACATAAAGGGAACAAATTTTATGTATTTCATAGATACAGTTGTAAAAGCAGAATGATGCTTCCCAACCTGTCGTCCTCCCTCCCTTGCTACCTCTCATCTTACCTCCTATTCTTATTTTCCTTTTAATTTTCACAATGAAATAATTTGAGTTTTCATTGTAATCAAAAGCTTTAACACCCCACTAAAAAAAGAATGCAGCAAGTAGTAAGCAGAAAAACCACTGTTCCTTAAGAGTATAGATAAGGGCTATAAACAGTAATCCAATCTCGACATTGTCAGTTTTGCTCATATACATTACATGTTAGTACTCTATATATTATTTACCACAAATCAGGAAAAGTGATGTTTGACTTTTTTGGGACTGGTTTATTTCACTAAGTATAATGGTCTCCAGTTTCATCTATTTTGTTGCAAAAGACAGGATTTCATTATTTTAATGGCTGAGTAGTATTCCATCATGTATATATATATATACCATAATTTCTTTATCCAGTCATCAGTTGATAAACATCTGGGTGCTTCCATATCTTAGCTATGGTTAGTTGAATTGTTGTAATCAGGGGGGTATAGATAACTCGTTCATATGCAGGTTTCATTTCTTTTGGGTAAATCTTTGTGAATGGAATGGCCAGGTCATATGGTAGATCTATTTTCAGATTTCAGTGGAACTCCCTACTGTCTCCCATAATGGTTGTATGAGTTCATGTTCTCACCAATGGTGTATTAGTGTATCTTTTCCCCCACATCCTTGCAAGCATTTGTCTTTTCTGATTTTTGCATGATAGCCATTATAACTGGGGTGAGGTTAACATTGACATTTCCCTGTTGGCTAGTGATCGTAAGCATTTTTTCATGTTTCTGTTGCTCTGTTGAAAAATTGCTTTTCAAGTACTTCAGTTCTTTCTTAACTGAATTGTTTGTTTTGTTGTTGTTGTTTATTGAACTCCTTTTTTACCCTGAATATTAATCCTTTATCAAACGTATAATTTGAAAATATATTCTCCCATTCTGTTGTTTGCTTTTTTTTTTTTTTTTTTTTTTTGACAGGCAGAGTGGACAGTGAGAGAGAGAGACAGAGAGAAAGGTCTTCCTTCGCCGTTGGCTCACCCTCCAATGGCCGCCGCGGTAGCACGCTGCGGCCAGCGTAGCGCGCTGATCCAAAGGCAGGAGCCAGGTAGTTATCCTGGTCTCCCACAGGGTGCAGGACCCAAGCACTTGGGCCATCCTCCACTGCACTCCCTGGCCACAGCAGAGAGCTGGCCTGGAAGAGGGGCAACCGGGACAGGATCGGTGCCCCGACCGGGACTAGAACCCGGTGTGCCGGTGCCGCAAGGCGGAGGATTAGCCTAGTGAGCCGCGGCGCCGGCCTGTTGTTTGCTTTTTTGTGTTGAATGTGTGTTTTACAGTGCAAAAACTTCTTAACTTGATATAATCCCATTTGTCTATTTTTCCCTTTATTGTCTGTTGCTTCTGGAGTCTTAGCTAAAAAGCTGTTGCCTGTGCCAATGACTTGATGTGTTTCCCCTGTTTTCCCCTAGTAATTTGATGGTTTCAGGTCTTAAACATAGATCTCTGACTTACTTTAGTTGATGTTTGTATAGGGTGAAAGATAGAGGTCTTGTTGCGTACTTCTGCACGTAGAGATCCAATTTTTCCAAAACCATGGTTAAAGAGACTATCTTTTCTCCACGGAATGATTTTAGTTTGTTTGTGAAAGACTAGTTGGTTGTAGCTACATGGATTAATTTCCATGGTCTCTAGTCTGTTCCGTTGGTCAGTGTGTGTATTCTTGTGCCAGTACCAAGATGTTTTGATTATAACTGCCCTGCAATATGTCTTGAAATCAGGTATTGTTATACCTCCAGCTTTATTTTTATTGCTTAGGATTACTTTAGCTATTTGGAATCTCTTGTGTTTCCATATAAATTTTGGGATCATTTTTTCCAGAACTGAGAAAGTCTTTAGTATTTTGATTGGGATTACGTTGAATCTGTAAATTATTTTGGGTATTATGGACATTTTAATAATACTAATTCTTCCAATTCATGAACAAAGAAAATTTTTCCTTTTTTTTTTTTTTTTTTTTTTTTTTGGTGTCTTGTATTTCTTTCCTAATGCTTTGTAATTTTCATTCTGGAGATTTTTCACATCTTTGGTTAAATTTATCCCAAGGTATTTAATTTTTTAGGTAGTTATTGTGAATGGAATTGATCTTAGAAGTTCTTTCTCACCGGCGTTGTGGCTCAATAGGCTAATCCTCTGCCTGCAGCGCCAGCACACCGCATTCTAGTCCCGGTCGGGGCACCAGATTCTGTCCCGGTTGCCCCTCTTCCAGGCCAGCTCTCTGCTGTGGCCCGGGAGTGCAGTGGAGGATGGCCCAAGTGCTTGGGCCCTGCACCCGCATGGGAGACCAGGAGAAGCACTTGGCTCCTGGCTTCGGATCAGCGCAATGCGCTGGCCGCGGCCACGGCAGCCATTGGAGGGTGAACCAATGGCAAAGGAAGACCTTTCTCTCTCTCTCTCTCTCTCTCTCTCTCACTGTCCACTCTGCCTGTCAAAAAAAAAAAAAAAAAAAGTTCTTTCTCAGCCATGGCATTGTTTGTGTATACAAAGGCTATTTTTAGTATTAATTTTATATCCTGCAACTCTGCCAAACTCTCTTATGAGTTCCAATCTCTTAATGCAGTCCGTTTGTTCCCTGGTATATAGGATTATATCATCTGCAAACAGGGCCATTATTATAAATAAATATTTTTTGAGAAGACTATATAAGATCTGCCTGCTTAGCACACTTTAAGGTATAGATGAATTAAGTTACTATTAACTATAGGCAGTATACTACACTGCAGAAATCTGGGAGGTGAAGCTTTTATGTCAGAAACTTTGTACTTGTTGACCAATACCTCCTCATCTGCATATAACCATTGGCAACCACTATTCTATTCTTTGCTTCTACACATTTGACTATGTAAATTCTTCAAAATGTATTTTAGACTTGAATGTAAAATGTAAACTGGTAAACACTAAGGAAAAATAATATCATTGGATTTCTATATTTAATTTGTGTTAGGCAAAGAATTTTTAACTCTGACCATGAAACAAAAAGATCCACACAAGAATTGGTATATTGAACTCATGTAGATTAAAAATTTTGATTTCCAAAAGACAGGCTTAAGATTGGAAAAAGCAAAACAGGAAATTGTAAGCAAATATTTGCAATAAAAATTCATTTTCCAGAATGTATAAAAATCCTCAGAAGTAAATAATATAGAGACATCTCTACAAAAATATTGATAAAAGGTCTGAATAGAAACTTTTCATATGAAAATGTATGGATGATAAATGAGCATATGAAAATTTGCACAACAGTATCAGTAATTAGGAAAACGCAAATTCAAACCCCATTGAAATACCTTATACATCCATCAGAATGCCCACATCCCATGTGTTCCTAGATCCAGTCTCATCTCCATTGCTTCCCAGCCAGTCTTCTGCTAATGGATTTTAGAAGGCAGCAGATGATGATGGCTCAAGGAGCTGAGTCCTTGCCACTCCTGTGGGAGACCCAGAAGGAGTTTTGGGTTCCTGTCTTTGGCTGGCCTCAGGCCCAGCATTTAGAAAATGAGCCAGTGGTTGGAAGACCTCTCTTTATCTCCCCTTGTCTCTGTCACTCTTGCTTTAAAATAAGCAAGCCCTTAAAAGTATTCTAGAAGAAACACCACAATATATTTTCATTTTTGCCATATAAGCATTATGCATAAAAAGTCTAAAAAATTACAAAAAATGCTATTTCTGAGGGAAGTGGCGCTATGGGGTGCTTGGTCCAGTTGGGCTACTGTAAGAAAGTACCATGGGCTGGATAATTTGTAAATATCACAATTTCAGTGCTCGCAGTGCTGTGGAAAACAGCTGTTTTGGCATCTGATGAGAACCCTTTGCCTGCTTCAAAGAAATCATCTTCTAGCTGTGTCTTCACAGGACAGAAGGGGCTAGCTAGCTCCCTGAAGTGCACAAATCCCAATTATAAGAGCAGAGGTACTGTGTCTTAATATTATTGTACTGAGGAGTATGCTTCAACATGTGAATTGAGGGAAAAAGGGGACACACACTTTCATACTATGGTATGATGGAGAAGCGACTTCATTTATTCATTTTATAAACACCATATTTCAAATGAATGTAAAAAATAAAAGGCTAGTGTTTAAAATGGAAAACAGTCTGCATTCATATCTGAAAGGTAAAAGTCTAAAATCTTAAGTATAAAATACTGATTACAAAGTCAATTATAAAAAATAAGTAAACAACCACTAAATATGAAAATACATTATGAATACAATATTCAAATGGCATGAAAAACAGTATATGTAATACACATAAAAAACTCCACTGCTAAAGCAGAAATGAAAATTAAAATAATTATATATACACATGAAAGACAAAAGCATTACTCTCCTTTGAAAAGAAATTAAACTAATAATGCACTGTGCTTATGAGGGGACAAAAATGATTTGTATGCACAAATCATAGATAAATGACTCAATCATTACCTTTTGTGGGATTTATTCTCTGGAAGTGATCATGATGGATAAGCACAAAGATTTAGTTAAAGTTTTGTCAAAGCATTGTTCAGAGTGCAGAAAAAGGAGAGAGTGATCGCTGTGCGGAAGGAGACAAGTGATTATATACATATAATGAATACAAAATGTAACATGAGAAGATATTTGGAATATATTTAGTAAATTGGTTTATAAAACAACACAATTACCTATCAGCTACAGTATAATGAACCAGGAATTTTATTTTTGAGTCATCTTAACTCATTAGTTCATTTATTGTTTAAAACTTCACTGATGGCTATTGTGTGATAGAATCTCTTCAGGACACAGATGTAAATAAAGTCTCTATCCTTCTGCAGTTAAAATTCTAGTGGGGATTACTGTAACAATGGAGCTCACCAAATTATTATAACAGGAAAAGCATATATGTAATAAACAAAAATAATTCATAGTTACCTCTTTTAAGTGCCATATATCCCAAGGTATATGAGACATGCTTTAATATTAAGTGGTACATTGCTTAAAGATGGTGTTTATATTTAAAATATAATAGAGTCAATTGCTTTTCTAAATTTATATATGTATAAAATATATTTTAGAAAGGCAATATGTTGTTGAGGAAAGAAATATTCTTATTTTTCTTTGTGAGAAAGCAAGAGAGGCAGAGACAGAGAATTCTAATTTACTGTTTCTGAATTGGTTCACCCTCTAAATTCTCAAAATTGTTGAGGCTTAGCCGAAATGGAGCCAGGAGCTGGGAACACAATTCAGGTCTCCTATATGGGTGGCAGGGATTGAATTATTAGCTTAAATGATCTGCCTCTGCCTCCCAGGGTCTGCATTGACAGGAAGCTGTAAGCTGGAGCCAGGAATCAAACCCAGGTTTTCTGATGTGGGACACAGTTTTATTTATTTGAAAGGCAGAGTTATTGACAGAGGAGGAGAGACAGAAAGCAAGCTATCTTCCATCTGCTGGTTCACTCCCCATATGGCCGCAGGCTATTACTGGGCCAGGCTGAAGTGAGTGGCAGGGGACCAAGCAATTGGGCCATCCTCTGCTGCTTTTCCATATGCATCAGCAGAGATGTGGATTGGAAGTAAAGCAGCTGGGACTTGAACCGGTGCCCATATGGTATGCAGGTGCTACAGGCAGTGCCTTAACCTGCTATGCTACAGTGCCAGCCCCTTTAAATGGCCTTTTGTAATGCTGTTTAAAGTCTTTAAATTAATAAGGCATAAAGTAATATGCCTGCATGTTTGATATCTTGAACTTAATTAGGCATTAAAGATGAGGGAATGCTTTGGTTTTTTCCTTTATTTTAAAATCTTTTCCTTCATTAGGTAACTGAACAGAATTATTGATAGGATTTTTCAAGTGAATATTTTAATGCATGCATAAAATAAGTTAATAGAAGAAAATATATGCATTGATGTTTTGTTACATGCCATTGCTTTAAATATTATCTTTGTTTT
Organism: Lepus europaeus; assembly: GCF_033115175.1. NCBI lineage: Eukaryota > Metazoa > Chordata > Mammalia > Lagomorpha > Leporidae > Lepus > Lepus europaeus. The sequence continues at coordinate 55,108,017 of NC_084843.1, forward strand.
GAAGCATATATTGTAAAATTTGCAACATGCAGTGAAACGTAGATATTGGCAGTTGTGAGGGGAAAGGAAACATAAGAGGATTTTTCCTGAGACTTTGCACAGCAGTAGCACTGTGTGTACTTATAATATACAATTAATGAGTCGGAAGGGGCCACATGATAGAGATGAGGGAAGGTGGTAAACCTGGCTCCGATTGCCATCTCCCACACCGAGTAGACCTTTACTATGTAGGAAAACTCATAACATGGCTGACTGAATTTACAGCATTTCTATCTCCAACAGGTTATTATTGCAATCTACAGGCAGGACAGAAAAGTCTGTCTTCAGACTTCCTTTCCACTTGCTCCATGTTCACCATATGTCCTTCAATTATTGCTAAGTGTTTTTATTCTTTCTTTTTTAATGAGGGTAAGCTTCCCATGCATGGACCAGCTGAAACATGATTTTCTGAGAGAGATTTGAATATTTCTATTGGCTGTAGCCATCTCACAGTTGTCAAGAGGTAGAAATGATATAGTCAGGGAAGTAGCTAGCAGGGAAGACCAAGATTACCAGCCCATCTCTGCAGCCCTGCTCAACCCAAACAACTTTCTCCCTTCTATGCAGTAGAAAAATACAGATTCTGCAAAACCATCATTTACTACTGATGCCAGTCAAAAATAATCAACATGGTTGCAGGGCATGCTGTGTCCTGCATTGATCTTCAGTTCTTTATTACGTCACTGTAATAAAGTTACCATGGCTGACACTTCTATATCCATCATGTACTTGACACCATGAAACTTCCAAGAGCTCCAAATGATAAAGCAAATGGGTGGAACTCAAACCCCACTCCAAATTCAACCCCTTACGAATATTCAGCTAAACCTCCCCCAAGTACCATTCCCATACCTCAAATAAAGGTACTGACCTGAACCTCATTGTGTTAGTTCAGTCTTTAGTACCACCATGCTCCTCCTTTAGTGTGTACTTTTGTGTGACATACAACTCAGTTTTCCTTCTCTGCTGACTGTTACCTACATCTCATCCTCGAATTGCTCCTTGTGTTGGAGGTTAAGAAGCTGGGCCCAGCTACCCAATAATAGAAGCAAAGCAACTCAAAATGTCCATTGACAGATGAATACAGAAATTGTGGCATATATATACAATGGAATACCATGCATCTCTAAAAAGAAACAGGAAAATGTACCTGCATGATACAACATGAATAAACCCCAATGATTCTGTGCTAAGGGAAATTAGCCAGTGACAAATGGACTAATACTTTATTATTCCACTCATGTGAAATCTGAAGCAGTCAAAGCAATACAAACACAAAGAGGAAGTTGATTGGAAATGGCTGAAGGGATTGAGGAAAGATAATGATTGGGGGGCATAGAGTGTCAGCTGAAAAAGTGCTATAACTCTGTTGTGAAATGGGACTACAATTAATAGTACTAAATTTTACAGTTTTCATTGGTTAGCATGGCGTAGGCATTTGTTCAGGTCTCAGCTCCCCTCTAAGTTCCAGCTTCCTGCTAATTTGCCCTCTGAGAGAAAGTGGTGATGGCTTAGGTATTTGAGACTCTACCACCCATGTGAGAAACCTGAATTCAGTTCCCAGCTGTGGCTCTGGCCCAATACTGAATGCTGTGGGCATTTGAGAAGTGAAGCAGCAGATTATAAGTCCATCTTTGTTTCTCTCTTTTTGCCTCTCAGACAAAATTCATTTTAAGAATAGGATGGTCAATTTAATCTTACTTATTTTAATACCACAATAAATAAGATGCATATTTTCTGTAAATCTCATTATTCTGTGGTAAATGTATTAGTTCAAAAGTGGTTTAAATTATATTTTCCAGTTATAGAATAGCATTCAATGGCAACCAAAATTAGCAGCCTTTAATTCCTTATGATGGTTTATATTGATCTGGACCCCATTTTGGTTGATACTTTAGTATGTGAATAGAGGATATGCATTTCTGAAAACTCACATCTGGCCTCTAGCCCAATATATATATATATAATTTTACTTAATGTTCCCATTAAGATATCTCCAGAAATATGAGTTAGTCCTTTCAATAAAGATGAACTAAATCATCTTAAAGTGGTAAGTCTGGTTTTATATGTAAATAAAGTATAGCATATCCCAAATAAAATATTACCAATTATTTAATAAAATTATGAGAAATAATACTGACTTCATAATAAAGAATTTAGCCTGTAGCTCCATCTAGAATCACTTCCTATAATCTGTGAACATATAAATAACTCCTATGAGTGCAAACATTGTCATTCAGGAAGCAGCATAAAAATAAATACATAGAAATGAACCAAATGTTCGTGATAACAGTGTCTATTAGTGAGAAGCAGTATCTGACTTTTAAGATGAGAATTTCTAAAAAATTCTCATTTTTATATAAATACACATAGATATTCATAATTTAGAGTACTATTTATAATTTTATAGTGGGTTAATACAGGAAAATACTGTGTGCATTACTAAACTAATGATTGATTTTTAGGATAATGGTAAGAAAATGTCAATATTGCCGGCGCCACGGCTCAATAGGCTAATCCTCCGTCTGCGGTGCTGGCACACCGGGTTCTAGTCTCGGTCGGGGCGCCGGATTCTGTCCCGGTTGCTCCTCTTCCAGGCCAGCTCTCTGCTGTGGCCAGGGAGTGCAGTGGAGGATGGCCCAAATCCTTGGGCCCTGCACCCGCATGGGAGACCAGGAGAAGCACCTGGCTCCTGGCTTCAGATCAGTGCGGTGCGCCGGCTGCAGTGGCCATTGGAGGGTGAACCAACAGCAAAAAGGAAGATCTTTCTCTCTGTCTCTCTCTCTCACTGTCCACTCTGCTTGTCAAAAAAAAAAAAAAGTCAATATTTTATAAGTGTGATTTCATTCGCATAGCATTATTGAAAAATTCTCATTAAGAAATACTATTATGTATGTATTTTTCTAGTATGATTTGGAAGTTGTTGTTAGATGTTATTTATGCATTAACAAAAAGAACAGAAAAAGGTCTCAAAGTTTGAACTATGGACTTTACATCTAGAAGTAACAAAACTTCAAAATGAAATTGGTAGGACAAAATATAACAGGGAAATTATTTTCCAGATTAAATGTGCGAAGTGCATCTAGCTTTAGGCACACATGGAAAGAAATGCTCCTCTGGTACCTAAAATGTGAAATGATGTCAGCTAAATGGCAGTGCTTTCTGCCCCAGGGCTCTCCTCCCAGGCCCCTTCGCCTAATTGGGGCGGTTATTGTGATGACCTCAAAAGCTCCAGGCGCGACATCCTTCGTCTCAGCACAGAGAAACAAATGCTGAGCACCACAGGGTTGTGTGGCCTCTACCACTAGACCAACATCCATTATATCCAAAGCTATGACATACTCTGATTGATGTGAATGCCCCATCCATCTTTGTCCTCACGGGGCTCTAGAAGAGCTTTTCTAGAAAGACAAAAACTATTTACATCATCTGAAAACAGAGGAAGGGATCCTTGATGAACAGGAAAAATACTGAATCCAAAGAGCAACTAAAGTATAGTATAAATATACATAAGTATGAAATTAGTATGCCAGCATGGAGCAGAAATAAGCCCGCAGTTCTCAGGTATGCAGAAAATATGTCAGAGTGAGACAAGGAAAGAAATTAAAAGGTTTGCATCATTTAGGGTTTATCTAATAAGACAATATTCCCACACCTACATATGGAAAGATAATTTTTGATAAACAAATGACATGGAAGATCATGGATATGAGAAAAAGGATTTATATTTTGTTTCAGTAACAGAGAAGTTGGAACAACGTGTTACATAAATCTTTGAGCTAAATACATTTGAAAGGGATGGCTTCTGCTTCCAGCCATGAGAAGAAAATGACTTCTTACCATTATGGAAAGATGTGGGCACTAACAAGGATGAAAGATTGTTCAGCATAAACAAATCATGACATGTAAGTTAATTAAAAGTGAAGTGAAATATAATTTCAAATAGATGCATAAATAGGGTTGCAACAGATTCTAAACTTCTTCATGATATAATGGCAAGAAATTAAAATATTTCCTTAAATCAGAAATAAAACAAGAATGTTCATTTTTACTAATTCTCTTTAACATTATGCTGAAGTCAAAGACAAAATGTAATAAGGCAAGTAAATTATTAAAAATAATAGAAGTAAAATTCTGTCTATATAATGACTACATTATTGTGTTTGTGGAATAGTCTAAAAACTGCTTAAAATGCATGAGCTAGTCAGTGAGTTGAGAAAAGCTTCTGACTACAATATCATATAGAGATATAAGACATGAATCTCTATATTAGATAGAAATATGTGGAACTAAAAAGGAAAATAACAAATAGAAACGGACTGGCCGCAAATGGTGGAGTTAGAAATGTGCCAGGGGATTCCAACACAATTCCATCAAGATGGCATGTACCAATGCCATCTCACTAGTCCAAGTGATCAATTTCAGCTCACAATTGATGGCTCTGATAGGTCTAAGAGTCAAAGGGATCACACAAACAAGACAAGTATCTGCTAATACTAACTGATAGAATCAAAAAGGGAGAGAAAGATCCAACATGGGAAGTGGGATACACAGCAGACTCATAGGATGGCAGATGTCCTAAACAACACTCTGGCCTCAGAATCAGCCCTCAAGGCATTCATATCTGGCTGAAGAGCCCATGAGAGTATAGCAGGCATGGAAAGCCAAGATATCATGGAAAAAAAAAAAAAAGACCTAAATGAATGATCTCTGTGAGTGAGATACCAGTGGAAAGAACGGGGCCATCAAAGAAGGAGGTACCCTTCTCCGAAGGGAGGAGAGAACCTCCACTTTGACTATGACCCTATCGGAATAAGATCAAAGTCAGCAAACTCTAAAGGCTTCCATAGCCCTGGCAACTCATGACTAGAGCCTAGGGAGATTACTGACGCCATGAACAGGAGTGTCAAATTGTTAAATCAGCAACAGGAGTCACTGTGTACTTACACCCCATGTGGGATCTGTCCCTAATGTGTCATCTAAAGCCAAGTGATGCTATGACTGGTACTGAAACAGTATTTTTATACTTTGCGTTTCTGTGTGGGCACAGACTGATGAGGTCTTTTCTAATTATATACTGAAGTGATCTTCTGTATATAAAGAGAATTGGAAATGAAAAAAAAAAAAAACCTGGTGTTAAAATGGAAATGGCATAGAAAATTAATTAATTTGAAAAAAAAATTATGTAGGATCTCTGTCTTTAATGTGCTGTACATTGCTATTTAATGCTATAATTAGTAATCCAATGGTAGTTTTTTCACTTTATGTTGCTATATGGGCAAAATGTTGAAATCTTTACCTAATATATACTAAACTGATCTTCTGTATACAAAGAGAATTGAAAATGAATCTTTACATGAATGGAAGGGGAAAGGGAGCGGGAAAGGGGAGGGTTGCGGGCGGGAGGGAAGCTATGGGAGGGGGGAAGCCATTGTAACCCATAAGCTATACTTTGGAAATTTATATTCATTAAATAAAAGTTTAATAAAAAAAATAACAAATAGAAAAAAAATAAACTCAACAATTAGGAATAAAGTACAAATATGCACAAGATTTGTTCTCTGAAATTTATAAAATATTACAGTTAGAAATTAAGGAGGACTAAAAACTTAGATAGCTCAAGTTCAGGCCTTGGAATACTAAATACAGTTCCAATGGAAGCTATCTTCAATTTGATGCATAGTTTCAAAAACATTACATTTAAAGTTCAAGCAGGTTTTCTTTTGTATTACTGTTTATTTTAAAATATGTATGAATTTCAAGCAAATTGCATAAAACTAGCTTATAATCGTTTTGAGAAAAGTGAAAGCCAAGTTGGAGAACTCCTACAGGTGTTTTCAGTACTTAATTTAATGCCACAGTCCTCAAAGCAGTGAGGTATTAGTGTAAGGTTAAATATAGAGGGCAATAACAGAAATGGATTATCTAGAAACAGACCACAATATCCAATCATTGATTTTTGATAAAGATGTCAGGGGTAATTGTACTTAAAAATATGAATATCTTGGAACAGACATTGTGGCACAATGGGTTAAGGTAAAACTTAGGACACCTGCATCCCACATTGGAGCGTGTGGGTTGAGTCCCACCTCTGCTTCCTATTTAGCTTCCTGCTAATGTGCACTCTGACAGGCAGCAGGTGATGGTTTAAGTGCTTGGGTGATTGCCACCCACATGGGAAACCAGGATGGAGTTCCTGATTGCTAACTGTGGCCTGGTCCAACCCCAGCTCTTGAGGTCTCTCTCTCTCTCTTTTTCTCACTCTCTTTCTCTCTCTCTCTCTCGTTCTTTCTTCCTTTCTTTCTGTTGCTCAGCCCTTCAAATAAACAAGAATACACATCTTTTAAAAAAAATTTTATTGTCCACAAACAACATGAACACAGGCCTGCTCAAAGTCATCACATTTCACAGTGTCAATTTCACTTCTATAGATTACCTCTTAGGTACTCTATTAGTTTCCACAGATCAGGGAGAACATATTTTGAGAATTCTTTTACACCAAAATTAGCACTGAATTTAATTCACTCTACTACAAATTTGTGAAGCACCCTCATATGTGGTGGTCCCTTTAGGCTAGCCTGGACACTGTGGTCATTATCTAATTTAATTAGAGTAGACACCAATTTGTCATACCTTCCCTACAGATGAGGAAACCCAGTCTAAGAGAAGTTAAATAATTTGAGCAAGTCCACAAAACTTGAAAAAAATACTGAGGCTTGAAGCACAGATCAATCTCAAAATAGTAAATTGGGCAAAACAAAGAAACTAAAAAAAGAAGTCAGAAGCAAAATAATAAAAACCAAACAAGTCAATTTATGTGAAAGTCCAGTAGCTGTTACTAATTTAATTTGATAAAGATCAGTACCATACTAGAACAGGGCCAGGAGTGGAAGTAGTGGTGATGGATGAGAGACAGCACATTGAATACAAAAGGAGGAAGAACGTCTTGTGCAGTAATGGCAAAGGTTTTGATAGTGTTTACACTCACGCACAGTTTGTTGAAATCTATAAACATTTCACATACAGTCTCACTGTAAACAATGTTTCAGTTTTTAAAATTGAAGAATTGTGTAGTGATCTAACATCTTTGAATATAATTTATATTCTGTGTCTAAGATGCCTGCCCTTAAAACTTTCCAGGGATTAAAAACTGTGGACTAACTGAAGCCCCTTAATAGTAGTATATTACAGTAATTTCTTTCAGATATTAATTTTACTTTCTCTTCCCTATTGATAAATTTAAATAGTCACTTTATGAGATAGTGGTTATTTATAATCAGTGACATTCTTTTCATCTCTGAACCTATGAGAGTTGCTCTGATTAATGTTCAAAGATATTTGGATGACTTTGGATCGACCCTAGCCTATCAGTAGTGATATCCAGTGATCAGCATGATTTCTAAGCCTATAATCCATCACCTTGAAATACACAGTACATGATGCAAAGCTGATTTACTGTCGCAGCTACTTCAGCACTTCTTCCCATCCCCTGCGTGAATCCTCTTGAAGATTGATAGAGTAAAAAATGTTGAAGTATCTACAAAGGTTTAGTCTCCCCCAAAATGATTATTTTTAAATAGATAAATTCATTATAATTTTCATTTTGAATTGACATGTCTAGTTGAATGTACTTGTAAATCACTACAGATTGCAAATTTCTCACTGATTGTAATCAGACTGTTTCCTCTTTGATGTACTCGTGGGGGTGGGGAGAAAGTACATTGACTTGAATGGACACCAATAAAAATGCTTTAATGTTTTCATCCACAAATTTTACATGCAGAAGCAATATAGTATAGTGGTTAAGAGAACATAATTTAGCGTTGCATTGCCCAGGGTGGTTGTTTAAGCTATATGTGTGAACTAGTCAATTTACTTAATTTTCTGGATTTAATTTTCATCACATTTATGAGATGATAGGGTAGTGCTTACACCATAGTGGTGTTGCAATAAATAAATGAGAAAATGCATCTGAAGTCCAATGTGTGTGAGCTTTGAAGCACATAATACTCATAATTACTAAAGTTCATTATTTCCTACAGCTTTTGTTTGATTCAGATTTTAAAGAGGCTCTTCTGTAATGCAAGAACACCAGTCAGAATCCCAGACTTGCTGAGATTGTAGATGTTAAATTAGATTCTTCACACATGAGGTAGATTAAATAATGTTTTTGCTAAGGCAAGCAGAGGCTTAAATGAAACTCACTGGAATGAATAGCTGCCACACATTGCCTGGGCCACAACAGTCACTTCTGCTCTGTGCAGTAATGATTCTAAACTAACACTGTAGAACAGTCACTGTGTAGAGTAGATCCCAATGCCTATAGACCACAGTGAACATATTTGTTTAATGAGTAGCTAGATGGAGAAACAAAAAATATTCCAAGAGATATATATGTGTATATTTGTATATATGCACATATGTATATATACATATGTATACAACACTTGGCTTTCTTAGAATAAGGCTGATATTAATGGTAAAATTTAGGAAACTGAGGCATCAATAGGCTGATTGAGATTTGGGAGTTTTGGATTTTGTCTACATTATTCAAAGCTTACATATTTTCCTGCAGAATTTCTCAAGTATTTTAATATGGCGAGATAACGAAAATTAAAATACTGTAGAAGTACATTAAGACCTCATTTTTAAATTCCAAACTTTCAAAAGTTGATTATTAAAAATTGAGTAATACTTTCTAGCCCGATTGCAATAATCACAATATTAAGCAGAGCTTGTCTGTTTGTAAGAGGAAACATTATTCAATTTGTTCAGAAGAGTGCTATCCAGATAGAGCAGCCAGAATTGGTTAAGGCATCTTACAAAGATAGAGTGGGCCAAGAAAGGGCACTGGCGGACCTGACCTAGTGATTTCACCAGTTTGTGGTTCTGTCTGGTTTCCCAAATAGCCTCTCCCCTTGCCTATGCCAAAAACATACAATATATAATATAATAAAGTATATTTTCTTTCCTCAATGAAATTTTTCATCTTTTGTGTTTTTCTTACTTAATTTTTAACTATTCAATTACTGCAATTAGCCCAATAAGAAACTCGGTGTTTATCCCAGGAAACTTTTTTTACTAAGCTGATAGAGTAACATCAAACAATAGTATCCACATTTTCCTATTTCCTTTGCTTTAACCTTCGTCTTTTTTGCCCAACCATTATCTTGCAATAATAATTGCAAAATTATTACATAGGGGTTCATACAAACGTAACCATAAAAAAAGCAAATCCAAATAATTTAAAATATTTCAAATTTTTAAAACAATATATATCTGCTTGATGTTGTGGTACAGCGGGTTAGGGTGCTACCTGAGACATTCACAGACCACATCTGAGTGCCTCTTAGAGTCCCAGTTACTCCACTTAAGACCCAGTTCTCTGCTAATGCATCTGAGAAGCAGCATATGGTGGCTCAGTACTTGAGTCCCTGCCACCCATGTGGAAGATCAGAATGGAGTTCCTGACTCCTAGTTTTGGCCTGGCCCATCCCAGCTGTTGCAGCCATTTGGGAAATGAAGCAGCAGACGGAATATTTCAAACTCTCTATTTCTTGTTCCCTCTCTGTCACCCTGCCTTTCAAATAAATAAATAAATGAGTGTTTCTTATAAGTTTATTAAGATGCATATTATGAAAAAGCAGTACATGGACTCAAAATTTTTCTGTACCAACACAAACAGCCTTAGAATATTTGTTTCAGAGAGAGAAAAGAGTGAAAGCTCCCATTCACTGCTTAACTCCCCTTAATGCTTGAAAAGACCACGGCTGGACACAGCCAAAGTTGGGAACAGGAAACAATCCCAGTCTCATGTGGGTGACACGGACCCAACTACTTGAGCCATCACTGCTGCCCACATTGCATTAACAGGAAGCTGGAATCCAGACCTGGAGCTGCGACTGAACCCAGTGACTGTGACATGGAACACATATATCTTAATAGGCATCTTAACCACAAAGCCAAACACCCACTTCAATACTTTTTAATTCCACTTTTATAATAAATATGAAAAGTACCCTTGTGTAAGTGTGTGTGTTTATAAGTATACATGCATGTGTATACCCGTGTGTGTGTGTGTGTGTGATATGTGTATGTGTACCCACTGGAGAAATCTAGAAGGACAAACTGTATCAAACTAATTACAGTTAAATGTCATAAGAGGAGGGAAGTTGTGAAATGGGGGAAGTTAAAGAAGTAAAGCAGGGCTCTTTGTACTAGATGAAAATTAGTATAGTAAGAATGTAGATTTCTGGCCTTTAACCATGATCCAATTGGAGTTCACTGACTGGATTACCTGTTTGTTTTTTTTTTCTTTTCTGAATCATGCTGAGTTTCAGGACATAAAAATGAGTCCTGTCTTGTCATATATCACTATCTTGTGCCCAGGTTCATCTGGTGTTAGATGAACTCAATTTCTCAACAACACTCCACTATCTTGCTGATAGTTTATTGTGATTGTGTAACTTAATTATATATTCTGTTGTAGATGAAATGTGACTAAAAAAAAAGAACTACTTCTATGAAAACTGAGTTGAATATTTTGAAAAAAATCAGTAAGAGGAAGGAAAGAATTTCTGACAAATTTAGTGTGAATTGGTCAACCAGTAGGAACATTTATGAACATATTTGTAGGATGTTTCAATCTTAGTTACAGATTGCTTATTTAAGATAAAAATAGAAATTGCAGACTATGATAAATGTCATATGCATCTATGTAAATGAAAGGTCAACATAAAGGAAAGACCTTGAAGGTACTCCTAAATTTGAGGAGCCAATGAGTATTTGTATTTTGACTTCAGATGAATTGTTTAATGTCATCCTTTGATTTTGCTTTTCTTTTTTTTTATTAAACTTTTATTTAATGAATATAAATTTCCAAAGTATAGCTTATGGGTTACAATGGCTTCCCCCCTCCCATAACTTCCCTCCCGCCCGCAACCCTCCCCTTTCCCGCTCCGTTTCCCCTTCCATTTATGTAAAGATTCATTTTCAATTCTCTTTGTATACAGAAGATCAGTTTAGTATATATTAGGTAAAGATTTCAACATTTTGCCCATATAGCAACATAAAGTGAAAAAACTACCATTGGATTACTAATTATAGCATTAAATAGCAATGTACAGCACATTAAAGACAGAGATCCTACATAATTTTTTTTCAAATTAATTAATTTTCTATGCCATTTCCATTTTAACACCAGGTTGTTTTTTTTCATTTCCAATTCTCTTTATATACAGAAGATCACTTCAGTATGTAATTAGTAAAGACCTCATCAGTTTGTGCCCACACAGAAACGCAAAGTATAAAAATACTGTTTCAGTACTAGTTATAGCATCACTTGGCTTTAGACGACACATTAGGGACAGATCCCACATGGGGTGTAAGTACACAGTGACTCCTGTTGCTGATTTAACAATTTGACACTCCTGTTCATGGCGTCAGTAATCTCCCTAGGCTCTAGTCATGAGTTGCCAGGGCTATGGAAGCCTTTAGAGTTCGCTGACTTTGATCTTATTCCGATAGGGTTATAGTCAAAGTGGAAGTTCTCTCCTCCCTTCGGAGAAGGGTACCTCCTTCTTTGATGGCCCCATTCTTTCCACTGGGATCTCACTCACAGAGATCATTCATTTAGGTCTTTTTTTTTTCCATGATATCTTGGCTTTCCATGCCTGCTATACTCTCATGGGCTCTTCCGCCAGATCCGAATGCCTTGAGGGCTGATTCTGAGGCCAGAGTGTTGTTTAGGACATCTGCCATTCTATGAGTCTGCTGTGTATCCCACTTCCCATGTTGGATCTTTCTCTCCCTTTTTGATTCTATCAGTTAGTATTAGCAGATACTTGTCTTGTTTGTGTGATCTCTTTGACTCTTAGACCTATCAGAGCTATCAATTGTGAGCTGAAATTGATCACTTGGACTAGTGCGATGGCATTGGTACATGCCATCTTGATGGAATTGTGTTGGAATCCCCTGGCACATTTCTAACTCCACCATTTGCGGCCAGTCCAATTGAGCATGTTCCAAATTGTTCATCTCCTCCCTCTCTTTTTCCACTCTTAGATTTAACAGGGATCACTTTTCAGTTAAAATTTAAACACCTAAGAATAATTGTGTGTTAATCCTTTTTAGTATTTGTTGTTGTTGTTGTTGTTCTAGTACTATTGGTTGAACTCAATAATTAACACACAATTATTCTTAGGTGTTTAAATTTTAACTGAAAAGTGATCCCTGTTAAATCTAAGATTTTGCTTTTCAATAGCCAATTCTTTCACCTACGTTGGATGGTCATTTCCAATCATATTAGATAAAATCAGTTAAGGAAAACATACCAATATTCAAAGTAAATTTTGAAATTTTAACCAATCAGTTTTAATTTCATATTATTGTTTATTAATATCTGGAATTCAAGTGCTATTTTCTCCTTTCAGAATTAATTTTAAAACACAACTTTTGTATCTTATGACCTAGCTAAACCCATTAATTTAGCAGTTATATCATGGAATTCTGAGAATTTTCTCCCTAGCTTGCCATCTGTGATGCAAGTCAGTTATACTCCTTTTTTAATTTAGATGTTAGTAAGTGTGTTTCTCCTTAGTGCTTCGGTAGCATGTTTGGTGCAATACTGGTCGACATGGTGACAGCATTAAGTCCTTCACACTGATTCTGATGCTAGTCATAGCTTTGTCAAAGACTTTCTCAGGTTGAGGAGTTCCCTTCAAAGGCTAGTATGGTGAGGACTTCTATCATGAATATTCTGTTTTTTGTTAAATGTTTCAGAATTTGTTGAAAGTACCATGAGCTTTTTGTCCTTCATGTGTTAATATGGCATGTTACACTAGTAGATTTGGGGATCTTAAAACAACTCTGCAATTCTGCAGTAAACAACAGTTGTTCATTTTGGATAATCTTATCCTACATCTGTTGACATGCTGATTGATTGTGTTAATGTTTAGTAAATATTTCCATGTTCCAGTCTTCAGCTATATTAATTTATCCTTTTATAGTTACAGTTTACTTGCATTTTGTGTCTGTGCAGTACAGACATCATAGAATGAGAGAATTTTCTGTATTTTCAAAAAGTAGTAATTTTTTAAAATCCTTCATAAAATTTACCAGTGAATTCTAGGGAGTAGGGTTTCAAGTTGCATGTGCATTTTCTTCCGGATTTAGTTGTTTTTCTTTTCTTACTTTCTTAATGCACAGATTTAGACATTGATCTGAGACCTTTCTTCTGCTTTAATATAGGTCATTCAAGTTACAGATTCTCTCAAGTACTGTTTTAGCTTCCTGTAATTCCTTTTCTAATTTCTTTTATGTGTTTATTTGAGAGGCAGACACAGAAAAAGAACAGAGACTGATTTTCCATCTACTGGTTAACACACCAAACGCCCTCCATAGCTGGGCTTCGCCAAGCTGAAAGAAGAGGCAGGTGCTCTCAGTCTGAGTCTCCCGTGCAGGGGGAGGGACCCACCTAGAGAAGCCATCATCTGCTGCCTCCAGGGTGCACAGTAGCAAGAAGCTGCAGCCTGGAGCAGTGTCAGGATGGGAGTCCAGGCACCCAGGTATAGGATGTGGGCGTTCCCATGTACTTAACCACCAGGCCAGTTGCCCACTCCTGACCACAGTTACTTTGGATAGGATGTTTTTGTTTATAGTTAGTTCAGAGTATTTTCTCATCCTTGTTTTTTAAAGATTCATTTTTATTTATTTAAACAGCAGCATGACAGAGACAGAGATATTTTTCCATCCACTAGTTCACTCCACAAATGGTTGCAACATCCTGATCTGGGCAGGCTGAAGCCAGGAGCCTATAATTCCATCCTGGCTCCTACATGGATTCAGTGATCCAAGCACTTGAGCTGCTTTCCACTATCTCACTATATGCATTAGTAGGAAGCAGAGTGTTCGGTTCTCCAACTGACACTCTAATGGGATGCTGGTGGCCCCAAGAGAGGCTAAACCTGCCCTACCGTGTTGTCATCCCTTCTCAGTCTCCTTTTGATTTTTTTCCCCCATTAATCTTTGGGTTGTTCAAAATGTCATTTAATTTCCAAGCATGTAGGGCTTTCTAAGATTTTGTTTTTCCTGCTGTGGATGTCTAAATTCTTGGTGAAAAAAAGAAAATAAAAACAAAAGGTAAAGGGCCAGCGTTGGGGCATAGTGGATAAAGCTGCTGCACGCAACACCGGCATCCCAAATGGGCAATGGCTTGTGTTCTGGCTGCCCTACTTCCAATCCATTTTCCCTACCAATGGCCTGGGAAAAGCAGCAGATGATGGCCCAAGTGGTTGGACCCTTGTACCCATGTAGGGGATCTGGATGAAGCTCCTGGCTCCTGGCTTCAGACTGGCCCAGTACTGACCATTGTGACTATTTAGGGAGTGAACCAGCATATGGAAGATTGCTCTTTCTCTTTCCCTTTCTGTCTCTCTGTAACTCTCATATGCAAATTGATTTTTTTAAAAAAGGAGATACATAGTCATATTTGAATTCAGATTAAGTAATTTCTAATATAGGTATATTCTATATGTTGCCTATGTATTTACATATATTTATAAATTTATTTTATATGTATATATATAAAATTGAAAGGGCAGTGATCTCTGAGACCTATCTGAAGTTGAAATTGGGCAAGGTGACCTGTATTTCACTTGCTGAAATGAACAGCTCTCCCCTCATATTGGTGCCCCTCTCATCCAGCTTTGCTTCAGTGTTATGCCCTGGGCCACCAGTCTGCCTCCTAAGTGATTGTCAGCTTTAAATCATAACTGTCAGGAAAGTTACTTATGAGGGTAAGCAAAAGCTACCGCTCACTTAAAAAATTCAACCATTAGCCAGAGAATATAATACGGAAGTTTTATAAAATTGTGCTTAAAAATTTCCCAAATATGAGCTTTCACAGTTTTTCATACAATAAGGTAGCTCTTTACATTTCTTCTTCAATAATGTTATCTATGGTCCCAATGCAAAGTATTACTCTTAATAAGTATTTATAGATATTTTATGCATGAGCACATTTAAAATTAACAATGAACTGAAGAAAGTCATTTAGGTATGTCTGTATCCTTGCTGGAAGTGAAAACCAAGAGAGTCACACGGGGTGCTTAACTGTTACAGACACTGACCTCTGAGAAGTTTCAGCTGTCTTTGTTCTGGCCAGAGGGCCCGGAAGGCTTGAGATGAAAGACTCACTGTTCCTGGACTGCCAGGAGTCCATGCACTCATCACGGGGGTGGGCAGAGAATCATGATGTCATTGCGGGCGAGGCAGCTCCCAGTGCAGACCAAGTCCAGGCACTTGCAGGTATCAGGTTGTGTTGAAGCATTTATTTAAAATGAAAGAGTCATGTTTCCCTTTTGTAACTAAGCACCAGCTCTTCTCTTGCACAGCCAGATATTTGTGATTTTGGTCTTTATGGAACATTCTACTACAAAAAAAATGAAATAGGATACACAGAGCTGCAAAAACAAAAACAAAACTGTGTAGTGTAAGGTGTTTCATGCAATGTAGTACTGAACTAAACTATTAGTAATTAGTTAGTAAGGTTACTCCAAATCCCTCCCTATTCTATCATCTCAAGCCCAGAAAAAGGATACATAACATTTATATTGTCACACCTTTACCTGTGCATCTGTAGACAGTTTTTTTCATTCAATTATATGTTCACTGAGACTTTATACTTTTATTGTTTTAGAATTTTAAACAGAATCCAATGGAGAATAAACTTCAGAAGTGTTGTTTTAGTGAATATCAGATTTATATAACAAGTAGAAAATGTAGGCAAAAGTATATTTATTCAAACAGAAAAACAAATGAAAGGTTTATTTAAGATACTTCTTAGGGATGGTAGCATATTTTGTTAAACTATTTGTATTTTGAAATAAAGATTTCCTAGGATAATTCAACTTATTATGAAGTCTTAAGTGTTATCATTTTTTAAAAATTTCCTTGTTGTAATCATGATTTTCGCTTGTTTTTCTAATCAAAACTAGACTTCTGAATCTATTACTAAATACCTGTTTTCTTAAACATTTTTTGTTTTCTGTCATTACATCCTCATAAAATTAACCAAACTCGGATAATCACAAAATCTGAAAAAAATGCATTTTTAAATAATTATGAAATGAAATAATAAAATAGTTATTTTTATTTTCATGAAAATTAAAATATGTTGAGGTTTTTACTTGGCCTTATAAAACACTTTTCTCTCTGGAATTTAACCATAGGCCTGGTATTAGCTCTGCTGGAGTTGTTTTAATGAGGTATCAAATATTCCTTTTAGCTTTTTGATAGACTCATCTTTTTAAACTATAGGAATGCTGAAACAGTGTATCAAAGAATTTCTGAATAGCAGATTGTTTTCTAACCTACAACAGGCAAAAATTGTACACAAAGTGCTGGCTTTGTGGTGCAGCATGCTAATCTGCTGCCTGTGAGGTCGGCCTTCCACATCAGCACCGATTTGAGTTCCAGCTGCTCCATTTCCCACCTGCTAATATGTCTGGGAAGGGTGCAGAAGCGGATCAAGTACTTGGGCCCCTGCAACCTGCATGGGAGACAATATACTTGTGTGTGTGTATATGTATACACATGAAACGGGGACACACATACACACATGTATATTATTTGTTAACTAGCATAAGGATGAAATTTACAGGAATAATTTATACGTTCCCAGTAGCTGAGTGTGTCTCTTTTTGGGTGCCCTCATGTATGTACAATTAAATGATAGGTTTTAGAAATATAATTACTTCAATCAGTGTTTTACTCCTACTGAGTTAATGTGTGTAATAACTTTTAAGCTCATACGTAATTTTTCCTCTAAACATATATAGTTGTGCCTGAAATGATATATTAGACATCCACATGGAAGCATAACTCTGGCAATTATTTCAATGAACTCTTCTTTGTATAAATTTTCAAACATTTAAGTAATATTTTGCCAAGATGTTATTAGGAAGTGTACTATTAAAGAGTTTTCAATGTTAGTGTTTATACCAAAGTGAAAAATCAGTTTTTTAAGCTTGTTAAATGCAGAGACATAGTACGTTTAAAAATAATCTATTCACATTTAGCATACTCTTTTTTTAGAGATAAAGAACAAATGAAGAGTGGTTATCTACTGGTTCACTTTCTAAAAGCCTTCCAAAACTAGAGCTGAGCACAGCTGAAATCAAGAGCCAGGAACTCAATCCAGGCGTTCCAATGAGTGGCAGGAACCTGGGACTTGGGCCATCACTGCAGCAGGCCAGGGTCTGTATCAGGAGCTTGAGTTGGGCGTCAGACCCAGGCACTGCACCTGGCATCTTCACCACTAGCCCAGAGGCCTGCTGCAGCACGTTCTTTCTTAAGAGGCAGAATCATGCTGCCTTTGTGCGATGATTTGATTTTCTCTGTCTAGTTGGGTCTCACACTACAGGCTAACTACTTGACTCATAAGAACCTGATGGTTATATTCTGTCATATTTATAACCATAGCCCTTTACCCTTTATGTTACTATTTGAGTAGTCAGCAATCTGTGACCAGCTATTATTTTAAAAATCATTTTTCTTCTTCCCAACTGTCCTGTAACACCCCTGAGGGCAGACTCGAAATCTGTCAGATCTTTGTATCCACCAGGCCCAATAACGTTAACAAAATGTCTGATAGTGACAACTTCCCTCCTGTGGGAGTGGCTACTGCCTTCCCTGTTGGTCACACACACACACACACACACGCACACACACATGAAACTCGCCTCCCTGCATGGATACTTAAGTGTGTGCAGCCTCAGATGGTCTCAGCTTCATCTGCCTCAGACCATTGGCTGCCTGGGCCACTTCAGCCGCAGCTCTCAGGGCCCTGTGGCAAGTACTCACCCTCTGGAGGCCAACCAGCGGGAGCAGGGTCTCTCCTGCGGCTGCCACTTCCACAGACTGGCGTCCGTCCAGGAGCTGCCCAAGAGGCCGGATGAGCTTTTCTAAGAATCAGTTAGTTAAATCCATGAGACAGATGTTCACTAAGGGAAAGTCGGCAACAAGGAGCAACGCTCCCGGCATACACGGTCTCTCTCGTTTCCCATGGTGCATCGTGCACCCTTTCTTGAAGCAGTGGACTTGGCAACCCGAATTCAGCTTCTTTGGGTGAAGATATGTTTTAATTGGAGTTACAAAGGTTACATGTGTGCTGGATGTAATTCCAAATCAGAACACTACCTGGAGTTTTTGTGTGCTTTCTCTTTTCTTTGACTCTCAGTTCAATCTCTCCGAACGCCTAAATGATCAACCCTTTTGCCTAGCTATTAAATTACTGAACTACGTGGGTATTTTAATGCACTAATTTTCATTCAACATAGTTCTCAAAGGAGCAAATAATGATGGACCCGTCGCTCAAGAATCCTCTTTCCCTGACTGAAGAGTTAACCCGGTGTATCAGGACACAGAGGTTACTTGCTGATTTATCCAGTGCACATAGATGTGTAACGCGATAGCAAGGGGAAGCTAGGCTTTTTACTCAGAAAGTAATAACAGTTACCACAGGGGGCGACAACACGATTATACTACTTCACCGTATTACCCACAGGACCTGAGGGAGAGTTTGTGTTTTGAGACTACAGGTATCTCACTTCCATGCGTGAGATAGAAGAGCTGAAATATCATTTAAATTTTATCCATTTGTTTTTCTTGTAATGTTAGGAAGTAACCTTAGTAAAATAATGAAGAGAGGCAGAATAGCAAACAAAAGGCCCCAATTTAGTTGTCATTTTAAGGCCCTTGAGGCCCTAGACTCTTTGAAAGCTTTTATTTTACATCATGTCAAGTATATTAAACTATATCCTTCTAAGTATTGTTTTACTGGAAAAGATAAAATTTCTTTTACAATGTATCTGTAAAAATTTTTCAGCTGTGTTGACTGATGTTTTCAGTTCCCTATAAACAAGAATATTCTTCCTCTTTACTTTATACTCTTTTTAACTGAAACATACAAATTATATACGTTTCTGGGGTATCCTATGACTTTCTGATACAACTATACATCGTGTAATGTCCAATCAGAATAAACGTATCCATTTCCTCAAACATTGAAGAGTTTTTCATGGTGAAAATATTCAAAATCCTTTCCTCTAGGTCTTTAAATATTTAGATAAAGAAAATCCAGCATAAATTTTTATAACTGTAATTACATATTTATGAATATCATATTAATAATTAATCTGGCTAACAGAATATTAAAATTATTGATAACTGAAATTTATTTTGTTATAAATACTCTTTTGAACTCTGTAATAAGTCTATATATTTTACATCACTTGTTTGAGACAGAGTTCACTGACTTCAGGCAGTCTTCTTACAATGCCAAAAAGTTGTATGCATGGATTTCAAAAATTTTTGCAACAAAATATAGCTTTTATTTCCATTTTCTGTAAACTTTTGAAGTCCTCTTGTAGATATCACTTCACTACATGGTCCTTATCATTGATGAAAATTATTGAACAGAAAGTGTATCTCAATGTTTGGATTAAAATTTAAATAGAATTAACTCAGTCTTTTATCTATTTAGTTGTGAGTTTACATCAGAAAGTATACAATTCAGTTGAAGAGCTTAACTAAAAATATTTTTATCAATGTAAAATTAAAATGCTGAGCACATAGAATAAAACTAAGAAAAATATATAGAAATTTATTGTCTAAGTATTCTCATGGTATAGCCATCCATTTAATAATAGCCAATTCCACAATAAATAAAATATGCTTCCCATATGCTTTCATAATCTGGCATATTCTGAGATTTTGTTTATGGAAATTAAATTTTGTGTGATAATGCATGATTATTACAGAAGGACTCCTAGGGCAACTGAAAATGCTAAAGGCTTATGATACTTGAAAAATCTAGAATGAAATAAGCTTTGCTTTTTTCTTTTTTTGAAGACCAGCTAATTTCATTATATTTACTGCCAATTTTTCTCAGGTAATCATTCGGCATTAGTATCTCCACTCAGGTCCTTGGGAGTAGTCATAGAGGCCACATAGAAGCTGTGAGCACAGCCTAGCTCCGAATGTCAAGGCCTTTCTCATTACAACAGCCCCGCCTCCAGCAGATAGGGTGAAAAATGACTAACTTCTGAAAAGTGTGAGAAACAAACTAGGGCATCCCAGGATTTCTTACCCTCAACCTTGACGCTAGTAACTCCTGGGGTAAGATCATTCTCTAGAGGGAGTCGGAGGCTGTCCTGTGCATTGTGCGACGTTTGCGCAGCCCCTACCCACTAGACACTGGTAGCACCATATCTTCAATTTGTTAACACCAAAAAATGACTCCAAATATTGTCAAGTGCTCCTGAGGATGGAGTGCAAGATCAAGACTGCATGAGGACCATTACGTTGTGGCAGAGGACATCCTTTCATTTCAGAGAGATTGTATTCCCTCTTGATTTCTAATTCTTAGCACTTCAGCTTCCTACCGAGAGAGAAGTTGTCTGACTCCCTTGGCTGTTGTCCTGGAAAAGGACATGTTAGAACAGGTAAGGCCATGCGTTCTGAAATCCTAGAGGCTTCAACTCCGATTCTGGCCACTTCACTTAGTATGTTGTAGCCTTGAATTACTTACCGCTCTTATTAAGATTCCTTACCTATTAATGAGAGGAAAGAATAAAACATTCATTTATGGGATTACTACATTGATCAAAGGAGATAATACAAAATATATAAGGAACAGTATCTGCACATAGATTGTACTCCATAACTGTTATTTCAGTCCTTTCTCAGAGTCAGAATTATATTCTGAAGTGATTATCAGTATTATTAATTTAGGATCTAATCTACGCAAAATCCTTTCCCCACTTTCTGGTGTCAGTGTGACTAAATCTTAATCCATGTATCCCATGGGTCATTTCTTTGAATGACTTCATTGTTCAAAGACATCTCGTTTCAAGGATTTTCTGCTGCCCATATTTCTTTTGTTGTGATTTACCCATTAGATTAAATGTTCTCACCAACTTGTCCTTGAACCACATTAAGTTGCTAAATAAATTCCCAGCTGCAGCCGACGCAATGCGCTGATCCGAAGCCAGGAGCCAAGTGCTTCCCCTGGTCTCCCATGCAGTTGCAGGGCCCAAGCACTTGGGCCATACTCCACTGCCCTCCCGGGCCACAGCAGAGAGCTGGACTGGAAGAGAAGCAACCGGGACAGAATCCCGCGCCCCGACCTGGACTAGAACCCGGTGTGCTGGCGCCACAGGCGGAGCATTAGCCTAGTGAGCTGCAGCGCCGGCCCTCCATGTAATTTTTGAAGTTTACCTATATAGATGTCTTCCAAGGTTAAGTCAACACCAATGTCTGCTTCTTCCTACCACCTTCTTTGTCTTTCTAATAGACTCAGTCACATGACAGAGGACCCAGAATGTTTTATGCAAACACTCAATTGATACTTCAGGTTTAGAAATTTAATGCTTATGCACATGTGTATGTATGTATGTTTGATTTTAATCACCGAAAGTATCTAGTCTCCTCAAATTCATAAAAACAATGTTTTAAGTGAATAAGATTAAATATACAGATCCAAAGGCAATCAAACATTAAAGGAAACAAATGCATTGAAATACACTTACTATTATTTTTAGTATATGTTAATGTACTTGCTTGTTTCTTATTAAATAATTAATTAATGATTTGAAGATACTTGCAGCAGCTTTGATATGATTTAGAAATACTTGTAATTTCAGCTGGTGAAAGTACCAGATAGGTCTAAAACTACAGAAGTTTGATGCTAATATTCTTGAATGAAGGAAATGCAGATTCATTTAGATGTCAATGAAAATACAAATGTTTTTTAATGTATCCAAATTATCTAGAATGTCAAATTCACTGTTAATTCTATCTATGGATATTTTGGGTCCCAGCATCAGATTTCCAAGCTAAAATAATTTGACATCATTTCACAAATTAGGGAGAAGGCACATGCTCCAAAAAGAAGTCATCTCTCTACTCCCACATCACTGGGAAGTAAAGCTGTTTTCAAACATTTTGGTCTGATGTATTGAATTTGCTCAGAGTTCAGAGCTAGAATTCAC
The DNA here is from genome assembly GCF_033115175.1 of Lepus europaeus. Lineage (NCBI taxonomy): Eukaryota > Metazoa > Chordata > Mammalia > Lagomorpha > Leporidae > Lepus > Lepus europaeus. The sequence continues at coordinate 55,130,108 of NC_084843.1, forward strand.
TTATTCCCATTCCAGTTCCCCAGTAAGTTAAAGTAACATAGATCAGGGTGTTCCATTTCAGACTCCTTCCTCTTTATTGTGCTGAACAGTACTGATTGGAACAATTCCTCTCCCTCTGTGGTGAGCCCATCTTCTCAGGCTGATTGATATCTCCACAGACTGACTCTCTTTGAAGTGGAGCCTTGCCCTATAACTATACACTGCTTTAAAGCTGGAAATGAAGTCCAGCAGGAGTTACCCTGGTTTGTTCCTAGTAAAACTGTACCGAGAGAGAAAGCACAAAAGTGGACATGTGAACAAAAGACAAGGGGGGAAATGGTAGTCTGCTGTCTTTGATCTACTGATGGAAAGGACCATTGCATTGTATATCGCAGGTTTGGCTCTAAATGTTTGAAATTCTAACACTGAAGACATTCTAAATTAGTTTTCAAAGCCCTGACTTTTGCCTTTGTAACTGTGTTCTTACTAGCCTTCCCATCACTTGAATGTAAATTAGTAGAGTTCTCAGACGTCTGAGCTGGAACTTGGATTGCTTAGTCCTTGTTTTCTCACCAAAATATGTGACTTCAGAAAAGCTGCTAAATATTTTAAGTCTCTGGTACTGCATACATAGCCCTTTGTTTTTGCTAGGTCTTGGACTCAAGTTAGAATATCTGCGTATTTTACAGCTTCCTCAGAACAGCAGCAAAATGTTAAGGGTTTGGACAATGGAAGGGATATAGCACTGAGGGTAAGAGAGATACCTTAAGGAGAAAGATCTTGTTCAGAAGTGCTAACACCCAGTGTGATGACCTTTGGAGATGGTGCCTTTGGAAGAAAATTAGTTTAGTGAGGATGTGAGGGTAAGGTCCTCATGATGGGGTTATGGCCTGTGTAAGAAAATACTGGGAAGTCTTTCTTCTCTGCGACACTCACCATGTAAGAACTGTGAGAAGGCAGAAAGCCATCTGCAAGTGAGGAAGGAAGCCCTCACCAGAGCTCAGCCCAGCTGCCACTCTCACCTAGGATTTCCATCCTACAGAGCTGCCCCCAAGTCAATTTCTGCTGATCAAACCACCCGGTGTATAGTATTGGAGTATGATAGCCTCAGCTAATACGGGTCTGAAATGATAGAGACGCAACGAACATAAAAATGGGTAAATTAAATTCATTTTAAACAACAATAATTGTTTTCTTGTGTGGAAAACTTGTGTTTTACAAAAGAGGAAATACAATCTCTGTCAGTCAGATCAGGGCTCTGTTCATTCTCACAGGAAATGCTGATGTTGTCCTTATGCGTGGAACTACCCTTAGGTGTCCCTGTGCTCAGTCCTGAAGGACAATAACTATGTCTTAGTCATTTATGCTTCCCTAGCAATGTATGACATCTGCTATGCTGTGTAGCAACTCAGATAAATATTGTTGAATTAAATTGCTGAATTATATTTTTGATTTCCTGTTCTGTGAAGACACTATTAAATGCAACAAGTTATTAATTCCAGTTCTTAAGAAGATGCTCTTTATATATTTTCATTTTTGACATTCCTTTCAAAATGTGCATGATTTAATAAGCACAAAATACCACCAGATCATAAAGAATGTATTCAGAATGTGGAGAAATGGTTGAAAATGTGTTGTTCCTCATGCTTTCTATAGAATATAGACATCATGTTCATTGCTTAGCATATTTTTCTTGTGTTTTGAAATGACTGCAATGAAAGCACTAAGAATTTGAGTCAAAGCAAAAAGCTAACTTATTTTAGTAGCTGTTTTAAGGGACATAATTCAAAATTCATGTCTGTTTTCAGGGGTCTCTTACTTAGACAGCAGAGAGAGCACAGAGGCACTGAGTCCAAGATAAAAAGCTGATTTGTCAATATTGCTTTATTCCCTGTAGACTTTCTTCTCTCCTGTATGATAGTGTGAGCATTTAATTCAGAATGAGTTCCTTAATCGATAGGGATCATCCTTAAGTGCATCAAACTAAGCAGATAGAGCAGGGTTATCGGTGTCATCTCAGAAGAAACATCCTGGAAGACTGACTGCTGATTTTCACTCTGACCTTTCACTCTGAATCTCTTTGAGTTGAAAAGCACAGGTGTGCTATCTTCCACCTGTCTCAAAGTTACATCCGTTGTGTGTGTAAGTTATATTTGGCTAAATATTTGAATTCCATTGAGGTACTCTTACAGGAAATAAAGCCTAATAAAATGAGCCTTTTATTTCCTTCAAAGGAACCTAACCATTTAATACTCTATGTATTCAAGCAGTAAATCATATTCCCTGCCCTGGTTTAAGTGAACTACAGATGACCATTGTTTTAGTATATGGTGCTTTTTCCCAGTCTCAGGTCATGTTACCAGGCATTTTTTGATTCTTCAGGTCTGCACAGAAGGCCTTATGGACACCCTCCTTGGCACTAGTTCTCAAAGTCATGTAGATTATCATCCAGTATCCTCTGCTAAGGAGGAATTCAAAAAATGGCTAAAATTCCCAGTCATTAAGATTTTTGTCCTAATGTCTAGTCCAGCATTACTGCTCCAGTTGTATAATCAAAGGCCCTTCCTATCCGTCATAGGAATAGTATCGGTTTTTGGCATAACTCATTACACCAACTTTTACTTGAATAGTTTTCTGGCTTATTTCAGAGAAAAGAAATTAATCGATTCCTTAACATTTTAGTTTTTGTTCCAGTGAAGGGACCGATATCCCTGGAAAATAAATTCCTAGCATTTAGAGTATATAGTAAATTTAAAAAGATTTGTAAATTAAAGACTGCATTCTTACTCAACTATGTTAACTTGAATTTGAAGACTGCTTTGTTTAATAAGCAAGTCATCAGAAACAGAAAGAATGCGTAAGTCAACTTTATAGATTTAATTGAAAAACTGTATCTTTTAAATATTTAAGTGCATGAATTCAATTTTATGAGACTCTACAGAAGTGGGGTTTACTGAATATAGTGAAATGATACATCCTATCTGGAAAATAACTGCAGTAGGAAAGTGAATTATCTGTGTAAGAAATTTATTGATTTGAAAGAGAAAATTAATTAAAATGGAGTTTACAAATATCAAAAATACCAATTAGATTATGTGTGCACAAATGTACATGAGTACTTTTAAAAGGTCATGGAAAATGGAATTCATAGATACGTTTGCTTTGGAACAAAAAATTGGAAATCTGCATATTTTTTTTTTGACAGGCAGAGTCAGTGAGAGAGAGAGAGAGACAGAGAGAAAGGTCTTCCTTCTGTTGTTTCACCCCCCAAGAGGACACTACGGCTGGCACATTGCGCCGATCTGAAGCCAGGAGCCAGGTGCTTCTTCCTGGTCTCCCATGCAGGTGCAGGGCCCAAGGACCTGGGCCATCCTCCACTGCACTCCTGGGCCATAGTAGAGAGCTGGACTGGAAGAGGAGCAATCAGGACAGAATCCGGTGCCCTGACCGGGACTAGAACCCGGTGTGCCAGTGCCGCAGGCGGAGGATTAGCCTAGTAAGCCGCGGCGCCGGCCACAATTTTTTTTGTAATATGTGTTTTTCATAAACTTCTTGAAGATCACCAATGCATGGATTTCAGAATTTTTTTGCATCAAAATAAACTTAGTTTTAATTCCATTTTCTATGTACTTTTTGACATATCCTCACAGATACATAATTATTGTAAACTCTCAAAGTGTTTACATCAACTTGTCATCTATGAGAATTATAATAACTATTTTTTTAAAGATTTTTTTGAGAGGCAGCATTACAGACAGGGTGGGAGACATGGAGAGAAACATCTTCTAATTGGTGTTTCACTCCCCAAATGGGCCCAGTGGCAGAGACTGAGCCCATTGGAACCCGAGTGTTGGGAGCTTCTTCTGGGTCTCCCACGCAATTACAAGGGTCCAAACACTTGTGCCATCTCTTATTGCTTTACCAAGCCATAGCAGAGAGCTGGATCCAAAGAGGATCAGCCTGGGCACAAGCTAGGGCCCATGTGGGAAGCCAGTGCTGCAGGCAGAGGCTTAGCCTACTATGCCACAGTGCTGGCCCCAGTAACAAGATTTTTACAATTCATTCTACATATCTACATTTTTACATGTTTGGTAATGAGCATGCACTGTAATAAAAAAGATGAAAGAGCAAAAGGTATAAATTTGCTGAATTCACTAAGTAATCTACAAAATTTATATCAAAATATATTAAATATGTCAAATATATATTAAAATTTATTAAAGAATAAGTTTCAACCAAATCAATTATTTTGTGATATGTGCCCATACACATTCTAAGTAAAAAACATAGGATATGCTGTAAAACTATCCTTTGAAACACACTGAGCATTTTTTCCTAGGCTTTACTCAATAAGTTGCAAATTTCTGGACAGAGGGATCGGAAGTAATAACCCTTTGTATGACTTAGGAATCAAAGTGCAGCTTAATAATCCAATAAACGTAAATTAGAGAGTGGGACTTGTGAAGCACCATGAGCCTGGGTGCTTGGTCAAGTGAACAGGTCAAATACCCAGGCAGCTGGCCTCTTCCCTGTCTTCCAGAGTGGATTCTCCACAGGTCAATGGATTTGTAATTGGCTTCCATTGGAAATCTAACTACTTTGTTTAAGTAAGTTAAATTTTCTGAGCATCAGTTCTTTTTAACAGAAAGTGGATAATAACAACATTTTATAAATTAGAGAAGAGAGAAAAATCATTCCCAAAAGGAATTCACGTTTGGTTTCGTGTCTATCTGTTCTTGCTAACCACCTGAACCAGAGTAGCTAGGAGCTCCTTTGCCTAGCATCAATTTACAGGTGCTAACACCTCAGGGATTTAACCCCTCATCTCACTCTGCTCTGACGCTTGGTGCCCCATTTCTGGAGAAAGCAAAACTTCTGAGCAAAGGACTATCCTGAAAATTGTATCAAAGTTCTTGTTCCCATTTAGAAAACACTGCTAAGAAAACAAAATTTGGCATATAAACTTACATATACAGAATCCGTTTACAAAATATATAGACATTCCGTTTCCTAGACAAGCTGTTATACGGAATTAACCACGATGACTACTACTGAATCCAAGCAACTTAAGTTTTATTCAGAAGAAACCAAAGATGATGAGTCGCAAGGGAAGAACCCTTTTCTGACGGTCATCTGTGGTTCATTATTGAAACTCGATTAGAATTCAATAATTAGACAGCTGGCAGCAAAGTGCAGCACCTTGCTCCATGCAGATTTTAAATTGCTTTAGTCTTATTTTCTTGATTTTGCCCTTGACCAGTTAATTTTCCACTGCCTTCCTTTGGTTTGCTTAGCGAGTTTGGGTAAGAGGACAACAGTGGAAGAGTTTTCGTGGTCAAAACCATATTAGATACTTGTTTAATCAGATACTTAGTCATCTTGCTGAGGCAAGTAAGCCGCTAAAATCTGTTGCCCTTTGTTCTCGTAAATGGCTAATGACATACCTCTTTCTTGCCATCACTGCTAATTTTTTTTTTTTTACTTTTGGAGGCAAGGAATGATTCCACTTTTAATTTTTTCTTTTTTACTTCATAGATTTACATGTCTCCAAATAAAATTAGTCTCATACAAGAAATAAATTTAATAATTGTATGTTTTAGCAGATCGATTTTTCCAGGATTTTTAATATAAATGGCATTGTAAAAGTGGTTTTGGTAATAATGTGAAATGTCCAAATTTATTATCAATAAAATTTCAAAGCATTGGCTTTAGGACATGTAAGTAAAGGCTAAATAAATTTTATATAAAACTACAAACCAAAGCTATGGCTTAAGCTATTGCTATAGCTTTACTTTATGATTTCTTAATTATAATAATAATAATTGTATACTGTTTTAATTTAATTATTCCTTAAGTCATCAAACTTTTTCCAGAAAGAGAAATTAACAGAGATATCACAGCCTTACAGACTATCATGTCCGTAACATTAATATTAATGTTATTTCTATTTGAGTTAGTAATCAGCTGTACATTATCATAAATCAAATGATAAAGTGATTTACTTTGGGCCAGCCTTGTGACAGATGAAGTTAAGTCACCACTTAAAATTCCAGTATCCATATCAGAGCGCTGCTTTTAGTCCGGACTGCTCTACTTTGGATCCAGCTCCTTACTAATGTGTCTGGATAAGCAGCAGAAGAGGGCTCAGGCACATGGCCCTTGTCACCACATGGGAGACCCAAATAGAGTTCCAGGCTCCCGGCTTTGGCTTGGCCAAGTCCTGGCCCTGTGACCATTTGGAAAGTGAGGTAGCAGATGGAAATCCCTCTCTCTCTCTGTGTCTTTCAAATAAACAAATAAAACCTTACACTAAGTTAAAATTTTGATTTTCTTTGATCACAAAACATTACTAAACTTGCCTAGATTCTTCACGTACTACTAATAACAAGTTTAACTACTAGATCCCAAATGAATCAATACACGTGGAAATTAACGGAATGAAGTACATGACAGCATCTGATTTTAATGTGTTCCAGAATAAACATATATTTTAAAAATCATCACCTAAATGAACATCCAAAGTCCCCGATATGATGGGTTTACCTTGACCCACAGGTGTCCATTAATGCACTGCTCCAAACTGGCAAACTTGGGGAAAGCTTCGGCCCTACCGTAATTATCACCAGGAGTTTGCATCTTTTCAGCTGACAAGTAATGAGCAGGTTCCAATATGACCTTCCTGGCTCTGGCTGTCTTGGCTCAGCAGTCACATACTCACTGCTTCTTTCTGAGGAAGGCAATATGAATTCGCTCTTACAGAATGGTTTTTGTTATTGTTTTTTGTTTTTGAATTTTTTTTTTTTGCTTTATATTTTACACACAGCAGTTTCTCCTAAAGAAATAACTGAACATGAAGGACAAAGCAACCAGGTTGTCGTCCCCAGCGTTCTCTGTTTCTGGGAGAAGAGTTAGTTGTTGCCCAAAGTGAAGCATGCTCTAGGCAGTTTCAAAGCAGGAGTTAAAAACATTTTATATCAAAACTAGGAAGTGTCCCTAGCAGTGAACTGAAGTGACGGAGACCTACAGAAATGGCGCCTTGGGCCGTTGAAGTCTCTTAGTGGCAGCCTGTGTGGAGGTGTGGGGTCTGCACTCTGAATGCTGATTTCCTAAGGAGCGCCTGGCTGCGCAGCATGAACTCCTTTCTTTACCAGCACTGGGCTCCCAGCCTGCACGCTACTCTCCAAACACATGCTGGTGTGTTATTGTCATGGAAAAAAATATAATTAATCAGCATGAAAATTCAATATTATTTTGAAAACTCAATTCTAGCTTATACAAGAATGATTTATGTGAAGCTTCTCTACTTTCACTCATGTAAGCTTCTTAAGTTTTAAGACACATTTCTGATTTGAAATGTCTTTAGATTCCTAAAGAATAGTATCATAATTATTTAATAATCATCTACTATATACCTGATAGTACATTAATTGCTTTACATTGCATACTTTACTAGATTTCATCACTTACCTCTTAGGTTATTATATAGAAGATAAAATAGAAAATCAGAAACATAATGACTTGTCAGGAAGATGAGCAGAATATAGTTATAAATGGTAGTCTTAGAGTCAGGTTGGTTAGGTGAAAATTCTCAGCAAAAAAAAGGCTAGATGAATTCGGGAAAGTTCATGTTAGTGCCTCAGTTTGTTTAGCAATAAGGAAGTGTGAAAACAACAATGCTTACTTCTATGATTTATGATTACATAAGTAAATGCATGCGGAGGACTTAGTATAATGTGTTTGTTAAACATTCAAGAAATGCTAACCATTGATTTTATAAAAGATGGTGTAGCTAGATGGTGATAGAATATAACTCAAAACTCAATCTAATTGAGAACCATTAATGTCAAATCAGGGTATATAAGTAGCATAGGTCTCCTCTAATCTCCAAACAATCATAAAAATAAAATATGCCAAAGTACTGTTATTATACAGTCTTATGAGAATACAAAACTATAATCTTAAATGTGTATAAATATGAAAGAACTTTGTAAATTAAAAGTTGCTACTTAGTGATTGCTTTTTTTAAAAACTATTTATTTTTTATTGAAAGGCAGAGTTACAGAAAGGCAGAGAGAGAGAGAGAGAGGTCTTCCATCAGCTGGTTCTTTTCCCAAATGGATGTAACGGCTAGAGCTGGACTGATCAGAAGCCAGGAGTCAGGATCTGGTTCTGGGTCTTGCACGCAGGTGCAGGGGCCCAAGGACTTGGGCCATCCTCTACTGCTTTCCCAGGCCATAACAGAGAGATGGATCAGAAGTGGAGCAGCCAGGACTCAAACTGGCACACATATGGGATGCTGGCACTGAAGGCAGCGGCTTTACCTGCTACGCCACAGCACTGACCCCAAGTGATTACTTTTAAAGCTTCTGTTCACTGCTTTTTTGGGTCTTTGGTAGAATAAGATTAACAAAATTCCCTCCTGCTCTGTCATATGTAATGTCAAAAAGTGTTGAAACTTGATTTCTTCCCTTCCCTCTTCTCTTTATCCCCAAAGAATTTAGTTCAAAATTATTAGGTGAGATCAAGAAAGACCACAGGAGCAGAAAAGGCAGCCATGGTAGTAGTGTGGTGAGAATGGTGTCCACGGAACACCGACAGAATGGCTGAGGTATTGAATCCCACAGAGGAGAGGTGGACATTCCATTGTGGTGTCATGGAGCTTGTTGAGGAGGGGTTCAAAGCTGCCAAAAATTATAACAAAAATAATGATTGTGTGAGGCAATGCCTATGTTGATTAGCTAGATTTAACTGTTCTGCAGTGTATACTTTAACATCCAGTTCCACAGGATAATGCATATGATTTTACCTGTCAATTATACATAACCTTGGAAAAATAAAATATTTACCCAGACACTGATATCTCTCAGTTGCTTCTGGCTGGGTCATTACTTGACTGTGTGTTATATATTTATTTTAAATTCTGATAACCTCAAGCCAAGAGAAATATTTGTTCTCAAACTGGTATCTATTGCAGGTACCTTTGTTCATAGCAAATTTATTTCTAATGTCTGTACTTAGACAGTACACCTATATCAGCATATATAAAGATTTGAAAATTACAGGAAATAATTTTGTCTTGAAATGATTAATTATAGTGATGTCACTGCACTATTATATATGTATCAGGAGAACTGAGATTTTCAGACATGTTTTCACATTGACTTCATGCTCATCTCTTTTTACTTTGTATGTACTAATAAGGCTCTAGTAGAGCAAAATGGCATGAAACTTTATGTCAAATTTTTATAATACAGTAGAAAATGAATTCAGTTCCAATGTTTACAATAAACAGAAGAGATCTTCAACTAAACGCTGTCCATATTAACTCTGGGGTGGCAGCCTATAATATGCAATTATAACCATCAAACGTTTTCTGTTGGGAGATGTAAGAGTTCGCTCCAAGTACTTTCTGCTGTATTGCTCACACTTGATAGAGGAAAATAAGTTGGAGATCACAGGAGAATGAAATATTGATATAGTCCTCAGACTCTTCTGAGATACCAGATGTTTGAAGAAAGCTTTTTGCAAGCACAAACCCCTTTCATAACTGAATTAACTGTACTTACAGGGCAGGCCTAATGCTTCAGTGTTCAGTGAAAACAAATACCCCAGAGCAGCAGTTTTATGAATCCAGGTTCAATCTTCCTCCAGGAGGAAGCATTTCTAGGCTTGTAGAATAGTTGAGACTGTGTAATACTTTTTGTAAAGTTAACCACTCACTCTATGATCTCCATAACTAACAAATAGATGTTGATGAAAAACTTAGTGAGCTCTAGGACAGAAGGCATTGTAAAAGATCCTCTTTAGTTTATAGTCTACCTAATATGCCTCAACTGATAATGGTAGGGAGAATAGTGTTATAATATACAGATCCTGGCCTGGCGCTGCGGCTCACTAGGCTAATTTTCCACCTGCAGCGCTGGCACCCCGGGTTCTAGTCCTGGTCGAGGCGCCAGATTCTGTCCCGGTTGCTCCTCTTTCAATCCAGCTCTCTGCTGTGGCCCGGGAGGGCAGTAGAGGATGGCTCAAGTGCTTGGGCCCTGAACCCTCATGGAAGACCAGGAGGAAGCACCTGGCTCCTGCCTTTGGATTGGTGCAGCACTGGCCATAGCAACCATTTGGGGGGTGAACCAATGGAAGAAAGACCTTTCTCTCTTTCTCTCTCACTAACTCTGCCTGTCAAAAAAAATATATATATATATATATATATATATATATATATATATATATATATTATATACAGATCCTCTATCTTTGTTATTTGGAAGCATATGATCTCACTTGAATTCATGAGACATTGATAAATATAGTACATTGAACCCTTTATTATTAATGATAATGGTAAATACATGTTGGTAGCTTATTTCTTGGGAACAAAGTAATACAATGAAGATCTAGATTATTTGTTTTTAGTAGCCTCTTGATTACTTCCTATTTAGTATAAATGTACTTCACAGCCCTTATACCACTGAAGTCAGACCTAATTAAAAGTTCAGAAAAGTCATAATGTAAGAAGAATTTCTTATGGATAATTATTATAAAATAATCATTCTATAAATGTAAATATTGGTTAATAAACATCATAATGAAACCAAAGTAATTGGCATGATCAGATAGTGCATGTTGGTGGTTATGTCTACTTCCTAGGTAGAATTATTGACATACATCTCCGTACGTGTAAGTAAAAGGTATTTTGCAAGGTGTAGAAAATGTTGTATATATCATGTATCTACTGTAGTCAAAATTATTATACTGTAGCATTTTATTAGTTTTCAATAAAATAGATACTTGATATTTAATATATCTAGTATAATAACAAACTGGGCTACCCTGCAGACCTTTGTGCTTCCTGTCCCATTGATGGGAATGTCTTCCAGCAAATAGGCCAACGGCTCTTTTGCTCATTTCCTTCACATATCAATAACTAAAATCAAAACAAATATGTTTCTTCTGATTATTTAGAAAAGTGCATAGCTCCCATCCCCATACTTCCCTATTTATTTTTGATACAGATTATACATGCCATATATTTTTCTTTATTGATGGCTTCTTCCACTAAATAAAACATCCCTCTTGCCCCACTGGGTAGAATACTAAACAGCTTTATTGAATGAATGAATAAAAGTCTGAATGGCATTTCCATTGATATATGTAAATAGCATCAATGTAGATTGAATAATGTTCATTGACCCATTTAAAAATTCACAAAAATTATGTAAGAGGAAAAACCTGAAGCTGGCATTGTGGTACAGCAGGTTAAGTGTCTTCCTGTGATGCTGAGATCCTGTGTGAGTGCTGGTTTGAGTCCTAGCTGCTCCAATTTTGATCCAGTTCCCTGCTGATGCACCTGGGGGAGCAGTGGAAGAAGGCCAAGTGGTTGCACCCCTACCACATACATGGGAGACCCAGAGGGAGTTACGGGCTTCTGACTTTGGTCTGGCCTGGCTCCACCTGTTGCAGCCATTTGGGGACTGAACCAGTGCGTGGAAGTTCTCTGTTTCTCTTGCCCTCTCTCTGTAACTGGGCCTTCCAAACAAATAAATTTTAAAAGAAAAACAGGTTTATGACCTGAATGGGGGAGGGGTAGGAGGAGGGTTTTCACTTTCACTACTTAGACTGCTGTAATCTTCATGTCTCCCGTGGATTTATCAGTCACTTGGGCCCACAGTGGCCTGCTGGCAGATGAACTAAGCATAGTGAAGATCTTGGTTTTGGTATGAGTTCTGGAAAAGGATTCTAGTGCATCTCTTCTTCCGTATTGGGTTCTTAAGTGAAATTCTAAGGAATCTGGGAGGAGGAGGTGTAGTTTGTGAAACACACATACACAGATATGCAGTCTGTGTTATTTTGTGTGAGAAAATTATAATAGGTCTTTGTAAGTAGGGTTCAGGTAAAATACTTGTGGAGTTTGATATCCATTCTGATCACACACTTAAGAGACAGATGTTTGCTCTTTTTTCTTTCTTTTTTTTTTGACAGGCAGAGAGAGAGAGAGACAGAGAGAAAGGTCTTCCTTTTCCGTTGGTTCACCCCCCAAAATGGCCTCTATGGCCAGCGCACTGCGCCGATCCGAAGCCAGGAGCCAGGTGCTTCCTCCTGGTCTCCCACGCGGGTGCAGGGCTCAAGCACTTGGGCCATCCTCCACTGCCCTCCCGGGCCACAGCAGAGAGCTGGCCTGGAAGAGGAGCAACCGGGACAGAATCCGGTACTAGAACCCAGGGTGCTGGCGCCGCAGGCGGAGGATTAGCTTAGTGAGTCACAAGATGTTTGCTCTTAAATCCCAACTAGGTCACTTAGGATCTGCATGATTTTTGTACAAGTTACCAATTTAGACCTTGGTTCTTTTCCTTTGCTCTTGTGACAAATGATTATGAATTTAGTGGCCTCAAACAGCACTTAAAGATTGTTTAAATTGATAACTAAAAGTGACATACATTTATGGTGTACATAATATTTTGATAATGTGTACATTGTGAAATGGTTAAATGCAGCTACTTACAATATAAATTACTTCACACACTAATCGTTTTTGTGGTAAGAACAGTTAATATCCATTCTCATAGCAATTTTCAAGTATACAACATTTCGCTATTAACTTTAGTCACCATGATATACAACACATCTCTTGAACTTATTCCTCCTAACTGAAGTTTCAAGTCCTTTGACAAATATTTCCCCATTCTCCCCAGACCTCTGCCTCTTGATCATTTTGCTTTGTTTCTGTGAATTCTATGTATTTAGATTCTATTAATGAGTGACATCACAGGGTATTTTCCTTTATGTGTCTGGTTAATCTCATTTTACACAATGTCCTCCAGGTTCTTCATATTGTCACACATGACATGATTTCCTGCTTTTCAAAGGTTGAATAGCATTCCACATGGTATATGATACATTTTCTTATCCATTCATCCATTGACAGATAATTCAGTTGATTCCATACCTAGGCTTTGTAAATTGTATTACAATGAATGTGAACATAGAGCTATGACCTTGACATACTGATTTCATGTCCTTTGGATATCCACCCAGTAGTGAAATTGTGACATTCTAATTCTAATTTTTTGAATAATGTTCATACTGTCTTTCATAATAGCTGTATCAATTTCTATCCCCATGTACATTAGGCAAGCCTTGTCTTCTCCTCACATCCTGCCAACAACAGAACAAATTTATCCTGTTATGATGCTGAATCCAGATGTCCTAAAGTCAAGGAGTCAGTAGAGCTGTTTCTTCTGGAGCCTCTAGGGGAGAATTCATTTCCTTTCCTTGTAGAGGTCATCTCTGTTCCTGGCCCCCTCTGTCTTCAAAACAAGCTGAATAGCATCTTCATTCTTCCTCTCTCCCTATCTCTTTCCCTCCTTCCCTCCCTCCCTCACTCCTTAACCTTTAATAATGATCCTTGTGATTATATTATACCCATCTGAAGGACCTAAGGTCATTGCCACATCTCAGTATCTTTAAGTTAATTGCACTCACAAAGACCCTTTTGCCATAGGAAGTAGCACATTCACAGTTTCAGGGGTAAGAATGTAAACATCATTATGAGACGCTAATTCTGTGTGCCATAGCTTCCTACTCATGAAATAAGGATAATAGTTACATTCATTTCATAGGCCTATTATGAAATTCCAGTGATTTATTACATGTAAAGTACTCAGGATAGCATCTAATCCACAGATGTGTTACTGGTGTGATAATTTTGGGTTTGCATGTATTGTGAATAAGTGTAACTATAGATCTAAGTGCCATACAGTATTGAGGCAATGTATATGTATGGCAGTGTGAGTATTTGTGTAGTGTTATATATGTGTGTGGCTTCCTGAAGCTGTGTAGATGTATGAAGGTATTTATCTGAGGCTGAGGGTTTTAGCATGTCAGAAGTCGCTTATGTGGAAAGTGTGGTCTCTGCTGCTGCTTCTATGTGAGGAGACTTGCAAAAAGGGAGCCTCAGGAAGGGACAGCCAGCCTGCAACTTATGCAACACAAATACAGATCAGGAGGAAACCCTTTTCTTGCCTCATTTACCTCCAAACTAAAAGGATTTTTTGAATATAACTCTCTAGTAGACCTGAGCTCCAAACAATGGGAATTTTTTTTTCTGAAAACCGGGGTAAAAACTATATGAACATGCACTTGTAAAATATATGAAATCTGTTCCTTTTATATAAATAAATAATAAATAATATTTTTAAATGCTTAGCAATGCAAGAAGTATTCATGACTTAATTAGGTGCAGTATAATGTGATCTCAAGTCTATGAGTGAAAGGCTGATAGTGTTTTAATTTTTAAATAGTTTTCCTTATGTCTTGAAGATTTTTTTTATTTGAAAGAGAGAGAGAGGCAGAGAGAGAAAGAGAGAAGGATACTACATTCACACTGGTTTGCTCCCCAAATGTCCACAATGGTAAGGACTGGGCGAGCCAGGCTGAAACCAAGAACCAGGAGCTTTACCCACATCTGCTATGTGGGAATCAGGGGCTCGATCACTTGGAACATCTTTTGCTGTTTTCCCAAGTGCATTAGCAGGAAACTGGATCAGAAATGGAGCCACAGGGGCTCAAACCAGAGCCCAGTTGGAATGCCAGCATTGCAGGTGGTGGCTTAATCTGCTGCACCACAATGTTAGTCCCTGCATGGTGGTATTCTACTCTAGACTCTTGCAGTGATGTCAGGGTGATTTCTCTCGGAAATAGTAATTGCAACAAGTCTTTGCTGTTTACTTGTTTGGGAAAATAATAAATCATGACTCAAAGTATTTAAATTCAAACGCACACATAAATGACCTGCCAATTATGCAGATAGCTTATATAATATACACCCATAAATTTTATTACATACCCATAAATTGCATCTCATCAAGGCAACAAAATAACCAAATGAATACATCTAAATTATGAGGTTGTGTTTTCCTTGTTGCTATTGGTTAAGCTCCTTTGGAATGAAGGTAGTGGAATTCTGTAAATACTGCTAACCTCGAATGGTCAGTCCCCAGAGAAGAGCTATTCTTTATTCTTGAAGTCATTTTCTCACCAATGCAAATTAACATTCACATTAAATCTCTAAACAGGAAGTTTGCTAATTTCCACATACTAAATGGCACCCTAGAACCTGATTAATTTGGATGCCACTATTATTAAAATTATAATGATTCAAGATTGCACTGAAATTTACAATTGCTCTTACTACAAGAAATTTCCTTTTCTTAAGCACACAAGAAGAACGCACAAACTTGTATAAAAGATCTTCAACCCATTAAGGGTCAAATAAAATCTGTTGGCAAATATGTTTAGTCAACAAGATTCCATATAGGATTTTCCTAAACATCACTTTATTAGCTCTTTTCAAGTTTCTGAATGGAATTGAAAGAAAAAGAATTGATTTCATTTATATTGTCTTCCCCCTTGTGGACAATTTTCTCTCAATCATTGCAAACTAATATTTATAAACTATAGAGAATCTTTGCTGTATTTTTGAACAAATATTGTTTGGGAAAACAATTTAATGCATGGCAAAATACAGATTTTAGCACATATCTTTATGTAGAATTTATCTTCAGACTGCAATTTTTTGTTTGTCCCTTAGAAAATAATTGTTAATATACTGTTTAGTAATACCAATTTTATTTTCTTTTCTCGGAGTTCTTAAAAGATAGCAGGTCAGGTAGGATATTCTGTTTAATGGCACAAGAAATTCTTTTGACTTGTGTAGATTAAATGCTTACTATAAAAATAAACCTTCTGTGTCTGGCTTATGTTATTTAACATAATGTTCTCCAACTCCATCGTTTTTAGTGATATAAATAGCAAAATTTTAGTCTGTCTTGTATCTGAATAATATTTCATTATGTATATAGTATATAGAGATCTAGAATATATATATATAAATATGCTAGATCTTCTAACTTATATATATTCTAGCTCTTTATATAATATATATAGAATATATAATACATATATTAATATATTCTAGAATATAATAGAGATCTATATATATTCTTATATATTTATATATACATTCTAGATCTAGAACAAGTATATATACTATATAGTATATATAGTATATATTATATATAGGGCATATATATTATATATGCCTCCTATATATAGTATATAGAATATATATAGTATATATATATTTTAGATCTATATACTATATTCTAGATCTAGAATATATATATAAATATATAAGAATATATATTCTAGATCTTCAAGGTAACTTTATATACATCTTCAAATTTATATATATTAATATAAAATATTTATATCTATATATTCTAGATCATCAGGGTACTTTATAGATGACATCTATAGATGTATCTTTGATTATAGCAGCTTAAATTGATGGACAATCTTATCTATAAGCCATTTAAAATAAAACTCTCAATAAAATTTCCCCATGTGGACATACAAGATGTACACACATATAACACAGCATAATAGACCAATATAGCAATTTTAATAACAGCTTTTAAAATCTTTAACTCTTTTTGTAGATTGCCAATTGATTTGAATTGCTTTTTCTTTTTAGTAACCTCAGTTAACCATACTTTCTCTCAGTTGGTACTGTTAATACATTATTGGCTTCATCTGTTTACAGAGCCATCCCAAAGTACTGAATACAATAGAAGTGGCTGGAAAAAGTCCATAGGAACCTATAGGAGGACAGCTAAACAGAGAACCAACAACACTTTAGTTTTATGAGCAGCAAATCATATATAACTATGGATGACAAAAGACTTTAAGTCGCCATGTTTAAAATTATGAACTCATCAACCAACAAGAGGCACTTGCTTACTTCACAGTATTTTTGAAAGCACCTGTAGGATTTTACAAGTATTTAACCCTTTAAGCATCTGGGGCTTTCTCATTAAGATAACTATCATATCTAGTAACATTAGACTTTTTAATTCTCAAACATTTGTATTAATAGCATTTTCCATTATAGAAACTTAAAGTTTGGTACCACATCACATCTTGACAGTACTTCTAATATAATCCAAATAGCCTGATTAGTTGGTGTCTCTATAAGATGAGAGACATAGGTCCTTCGATTTTTTCAGTTGGCCCCAAAACTGGAAAAACCAAAGTCCAGGATTTACTGGAATAATAGTACTTTTCTATATACTTTGATGTATGATGTATAACTCAGTTTATCCTCACAAATTCTTATGAAATGATTCTTGTTTTCTCTGTTTCTTCTATATAACACATGGACTCGCAAGTGTTTTAATAAGATGCTGCCAGGGCCAAGGTTTTGGTGTAGTAGGTGAAGTTACCACCTGCAATGCTAGTAGCCCATATGGGCTCTGATTTGAGTCCCAGCTGCCTCCTTTCTTTCCCACTCCTTGCTGATGTGTGCAGGAAAGCAGCGGAGGATGCCCCAAGTGGGAGACCAGAAAGAAGCTCCTGGCCCAGACCTGGCCATTGCAGTCATTTGGGTAGTGAGCCAGCAGATGGATGAAAGATCTCTCTCTCGCTCGCTTGCTCTCGCTCTCATTCTCTTTTCTCTCTCTCTCTCTCTCCCTCCCCCTAACTTTTTAATAAGTAAGTAAGTAAATAAAAGAAATACCACCAAGAGTACACAAACAAGTGGCAGAAAAATATTCAAATATATGCACTGTAGTTTCAGGCCTGTCCTTTGAAGTTACCACATCATTTTGCATATTAATTGAAATATATACTGTTCTATAAAATTTATATTGAAAAATGTGTAGAAACTAAGGATAAGTCACCTTCAGGATATTTAATAGAAGATAAGAAACTTAAGATGGGCCTAAAAGCATGAGTTGAACAGGTACATATAAGGCAAATAAGAATTTTGTATAAAAATATTGTGAGGAAAAGTTTGATGTTCACCTTGTGCATTCCTGTGTTTCCAGTGCCTAAAAGAGATGCTGGGTTATTGCAGAATGACATTAGGTACAAAAAGCATGTGCCACTACATTTGGTAGTCTCAGCCATAAACAAAATTATGAGCAACCATGTGTGCAGTAAAGCACTCACTGCTAGAATGGTATGCTAAACTGTTTGAATATTGTCAATATTTTTGCCTTAACAATCAACTAAAAATAATAGTATGATAAAATTTTATGAAGAATTAGGGGGAGATATTGATTTCACAATGGAGATAATTTGGAGTGCATGATAACAAAATAATTTTTTTCTTCAAACTTAAATAGTACCTCTACTTCTGATTCTCTGGGAAAATACCCATTATAAAGCTGATAGCATTGTAGTCACAATATTTAAGGAAATTCTCAAGAAGGGAAAGCATTGAGGCATAGTGGATTAAGCTGCTGCCTGAAGCACCACCATACCATATGAACACAGGGTCTAGTTCCAGCTACTCGACTTCTGATTCAGCTCCCTGGGAAAGCTTGGGAAAGCAGTGGAATATGGCCTAAGTACTTGGCCCACTGCCATTCTTGGCTTTCGCCTGGCCCAGCCCTGGCCATTGTGGCCATGTAGGGAATGAGCCAGTGGTTGGAAGATTGATCTCTCTCTCCCTCTCTCACTCCCTCCCCCTCTCACTCTTCATCCCACTCTCTCTCTCTTCTTCTCTATTAAATGAATAAATCTTTGTAAAAAATTCTTAAGAAAAAAATAACTCTGTAAGGCAACTGAAATTTTTATAAATGAAACCAAGATAAATGATTCAGAACCATAGTCAAGCTAAAGTGGTATGAGAACACTAATACAAAAATACAATTTTGTTAATTCATAATCATCTTGAGAAATGAAAATAAGTGAGCTGATAGGTGATCATTGAGAATCGGTAGGGCCATGTCTGGATCCATTGTTACTTATGGAAATGCCACACGTGTACTTCCCAGTGATGAGTCATTTCTTTAGAATTCTTCTGAACTTTCAGAGAACTTAGAAAACCTAACAGCTAAGTGGCTTGAAAGGTTCTTTTTTTCTTTTAAAGATTTATTGATTTATTTGAAAGTCAGAGTTACACAGAGAGAGAAGCAGAGACAGAAACAGGGAGAGAGAGTCTTCCAACTGCTGGTTCACTCCCCATGGCCACAAAGGCCAGAGCTGGGCTGATTTGAAAGCCAGAAGCCATGAGACTCCCCTGGGTCTCCCACGCGGGTGCAGGGGTCCAAGGACTTGGGCCATCCTCCACTGCTTTCCCAGGCCATAGCAGAGAGCTGGACCAGAAGTGGAGCAGCCCCTGAGACTTGAACCAGCACCTATATGGGATGCCAGCACTGCAGGCGGCAAAGCTTTACCCGCTAAACCACAGTGCTGGCCCCCAAAGGTCCCTTTTAAATCTCTACTCTGCAGTTGGCATTCTCTGGACTTGCATCATCTTTCCTCTCGGGGACGGGCTCTTCGACTATACACAAATCGTTCTTTATAGATGTGCTCATCTGCTGATTGGTGAGAAAAATGTCAGTGCTTCAATGGTTACATAATGATTCATGAAAATAAAAGTAGGAATGCATGAAACATGAGATGATTTTTATATTCAAAGTCATTAGTAGCCACATAGGGAGTTCTGAAAAGCCCCATTAAAATAGATTATTTTAACAAGGGAAATTAATGGCTTTTCAGAGTTTAGAAAATAAACTTGATTAGTTATGTGAGAAATTCATTACCAAAAATCATTTTTCATATCTGCATAATAAATTGCAAGTTATATACTGCCAATTTAGAGCCATTTTTGTGATGACATATTTGACCTGCCTTTGTTTATAGAATAAATGCAGCTGCTAAATGTGTTTATATGATAACTAATTAATGTTTGATGGTCCATCAACTTGATCTATGAACTCTGTTGTAAAAAATAATAAAAAGTACTGAATTATATGCCGTGTCTTGTTATAGCCAAACACCTCCTGGGGAAAAACATTTTCAAAGAATTTATAACAACGTATGTTTTATTATATTTGAAACAAAATAGGCAAATTGAGCATTTCAATTCTGTAGTGCTTTTTTCCCTCAACCAATTACTAATAGAATCTCTCCACATATCTTTCTATTTAGAAGTAATATATTTTGATATGAACGACTTTTAAGGAGCAAGGAAAATTTAGTGGGGAGAGTATTTTGATAATGCTTTTATGTCAATGGGATTTATCTATTTATTTGAAAGTCAGGGAACATAGAGAAACTGGGAGGACAGAGAGATCTTCCTTCAGTAATTTACTTCCTAAATGGCCACAATAGCCAGGTCCGGGCCCACTGGAAGCCAGAAGCCAAGGTCTCCATCTGGGTCTCCCACATGGATGACAGGGACTCAAACACTGGAGCCATCCTCTGTTGCCTTCCCACGTGCATTAGCAGGAGGCTGGATGGAAACAGAGTAGCCAGGACTCAAACCAGCATCCAATATGGGAATATGGCATCCATTGTGGTGTAACACCAGCCCCTTAACACTTTGTATTTCAAATATGGCTAGAGAGCAAGCAGTTGTGTCCTCTCCCTTCTAAAACACCAATGCCATTCATTGTAAGCTATAAAAAGGAATAAATCCATAAAACCAAATGGAAAGTATATGATACACTATCAGCAGATGAGAGCTCTCAATAAATTTCTGGAATACATAATACATAAGAAAAGTTGAACAAAAAAATACTAAAAGGAATAAAATAGTAAGTTGTTCCTCGAGAGGACAAGGGCTGATCAAGTCATTGTTTCTCATAGTGTCAGTTTCACTTCAACAGGTTTTCTTTTAGGTGCTCAGTTAGTTGTCACCAATCAGGGAGAATATATGATATTTGTCCCTTTGGGACTGGCTTATTTCACTCAGTATGATGTTTTCCAGATTCCTCCATTTTGTTGCAAATGCCCGGATTTCATTTTTTTTTTTACTGCTATATAGTATTCTATGGAGTACATAGCCCGTAATTTCTTTATCCAGTCTTCTGTTGATAGGCATTTAGGTTGATTACATGTCTTAGCTATTGTGAATTGAGCTGCAATAAACATTAAGGTGCAGACAGCTTTTTTGCTTGACAATTTAATTTCCTTTGGGTAAATTCCAAGGAGTGGGATGGCTGGGTAATGTGGTAGGGCTATATTCAGGTTTCTGAGGAATCTCAAAACTGTCTTCCATAGTGGCTTTAGCAGTTTGCATTCCCACCAACAGTGCATTAGTGTGTCTTTTCCCCCACATCCCCACCAGCATCTGTTGTTAGTTGATTTCTGTATGTGAGCCATTCTAACCTGAGTGAGGTGAAACCTCATTGTGGTTTTGATTTGCATTTCCCTGATGGCTAGTGATCCTGAACATTTTTTCATGTGTCTGTTGGCCATTTGGATTTCCTCTTTTGAAAAATGTCTACTGAGGTCCTTTGCCCATCTCTTAAGTGAGTTGTTTGTTTTGATGTTGTGGAGTTTCTTGATCTCTTTGTAGATTCTGGTTATTAAACCTTTATCTGTTGCATAATTTGCAAATATTTTTTTCCCATTCTGTTGGTTGCCTCTTCACTTTCCTGACTGTTTCTTTTGTAGTACAGAAATTCTCAATTTGATGCAATCCCAATTGTTAAATTTTGCTTTGACTGCCTGTGCCTCCGGGGTCTTTTCCAAGAAGTCTTTGCCTGTGCCTATATCTTGCAGGGTTTCTCTGATGTTCTCTAATAATTTGATGATGTCGGGTTGTAGATTTAGATCTTTAATCCATGTTGAGTGGATTTATGTGTAAGGTGTAAGGTAGGGGTCTTCATGCTTCTGCACATGAAAATCCAATTTTCCCAGCACCATTTGTTGAATAGTCTGTACTTGCTCCAGGATTTTTTTTTTTTTTTGACAGGCAGAGTGGACAGTGACAGAGAGAGAGACTAGGAATGTCTTCCTTTTTCCATTGGTTCACCCCCCAATGGCTGCTGCGGCCGGTGCACCGCGCTGATCCGATGGCAGGAGCCAGGTGTTTCTCCTGGTCTCCCTTGCAGGGGCAGGGTCCAAGGACTTGGGCCATCCTCCACTGCACTCCCGGGCCATAGCAGAGAGCTGGAATGGAAGAGGAGCAACTGGGACAGAATCCGACGCCCCAACTGGGACTAGAACCCGGTGTGCCAGTGCCGCAGGTAGAGGATTAACCTATTGAGCCATGGCGCCAGCCTCAGGAGTTGGTTTTAGCTTGATCAAATATAAGATGGCTGTAGATGTTTAGATTGAATTCTGGTGTTTCTATTCTGTTCCGTTGGTCTATCCATCTGTTTCTGTACCAGTATCATGTTGTTTTGATTATAACTGCCCTGTAGTATCTCCTGAAATCTGGTGTTGTGATTCCTCTGCTTTGTTTTTGTTGTACAAGATTGCTTTAGCTATTCGAGGTCTCCTGTGCATCCATATGAATTTTAGCATCATTTTTTCCAGATCTGAGAGGAATGTGTTAGGGATTTTGATTGGTATCACATTGAATCTGTAAATCACTTTTGGGAGAATGGACATTTTGATGATATTGTTTCTTCCAATCCATGAGCATGGAAGATTTTTCCATTTTTTGTTATCCTCTTCTATTTCTTTAAGATTTTGTAATTCTCATCGTAGAGATCTTTGACATCCTTTCTTAAGTTTATTCCAAGGTATCTGATTGTTTTTGTAGCTATTGTGAATGGGATTTATCTTAGAAGTTCTTGTTTAGCCATGGCATTCCCTGTGTATACAAAGGCCGTTGATTTTTGTGCATTGATTTTTATATCCTGCTACTTTGTCAAAGTCTTCTATGAGTTCCAATCTTTTTAGTATTTTTTGTTCTACTTAATACCATTGGTTGAACTCTTTAATTAACACACAATTATTCTTAGGCATTTAAAATTAACTGAAAAGTGATCCCTGTTAAATATAAGAGTGGGAATAAGAGAGGGAAGAGATGTACAGTTTGCACATGCTCACTCAGACTTACCCCTAATTGTAGAGCTAGAAATGTGCCAAAAGATTCCAAATCAATCCCATCAAGGTGGCGTGTACCAATGCCATCTTACTAATCAAAGTGATCAGTTTCAGTTCATAATTGATCATAATGATAGGATTAAGTGTCAAAGGGATTACATAAATAAGAGCAGTGTCTGCAAATAATTGATAGAAATAAAAAGGAGAGAATGATCCTATGTGTGAAGCAGGATACACAGCAGATCATAGAATGGCAGATGTCTGAAACAGCACTCTGGCCTCAGAATCAACCCTTAAGGCATTTGGATCTGGCTAAAACACCCATGAGAGTTTTGCAGGCATGGAAAGCCAAGAACTGTGCCAAAAAAAAAAAAAAAATGACCTAAATGAAAGATCTCTGTGAATGAGATCCCAGCAGAAAGAACAGGCCATCACATCTACTTTGACTATGACCTTGTCTAAATAAGATCAGAGTTGGTGAACTCTAGAGGCTTCCATAGCCTTGGCAGCTCATGACAAGAGCCTCGGGTGATTACTGATGTCATAAATAAGAGTGTCAATTGTTAAATCAACAACAGGAGTCACTGTGCACTTACTCCCCATATATAATCTCTGTCCTTAATGTGTTGTACTATGCGAATTAATGGTATAAGTAATACTCAAACAGCACTTTATACTTTGTGTGTCTGTGTGGGTGCAGTCTGTAGAAATCTTTACTTAGTATATACTAAGTATATCTTCTGTAAATAAAGATAATTGAAAATGAATGTTGATGAAGAATGGGATGGGAGAGGGAGTGGGAGATGGGATGGTTGAGGGTGGGAGGAAGGTTATGGGGAAAAGCCGCTATTATCCAAATGTTGTACTTTGGAAATTTATATTTATTAAATAAAAGTTGAAAAAAAGAAAAATCATAAAATTTTTAAAAAAGAGAATTTGATGGTTGAGAATGACAAGAGTAAATCATCATTCAGGCTCTGTATTGCTCAGGCAAAGAAGCCTTGACACCACAGGTCCATGGAAAGGACTGGGTAGGATAGCCAATTTTTTTTTTTTTTTTGACAGGCAGAGTGGACAGTACAGGGAGACAGAGAGAAAGGTCTTCCTTTTTGCCATTGGTTCACCCTCCAATGGCCGCCGCGGTAGGCGCGCTGCGGCCGGCGCACCGTGCTGTTCTGATGGCAGGAGCCAGGTGCTTCTCCTGGTCTCCCATGGGGTGCAGGGCCCAAGCACTTGGGCCATCCTCCGCTGCACTCCCTGGCCACAGCAGAGAGCTGGCCTGGAAGAGGGGCAACCAGGACAGGATCGGTGCCCCGACCGGGACTAGAATCCAGTGTGCCGGCGCCGCAAGGCAGAGGATTAGCCTGTTAAGCCACGGCGCCGGCCAGGATAGCCAATTTTTTTATACCATAATCATAAAATAAGGAGTTTTTCTCCAAATACAAGTGGCAAAACATATTCCTAATACTAGAACAATACATGTTCCTAGTACTGGAGTTTGCATTTTCAATCTAAGAGTCTTTCCTTCTGGAATTACAAATGAAGCAAGAGGAAAGCCAGTATAATACAGTAGGAAAATCAACTGGGCCCTTCATTTATATTTCGAACACTCAATCAAGTCAAATCAGTGCTATGAGTCAGAAAATTGATGAAAAAATGTTAATTTCACAACAGAGATAGAAAAATAATTTGTAGTACATAATAACAAAAGACAAATTGCTAGAATGAAAATATATCTGAGAAAGAAAAAAAAATTAGTTAGAAATCAAATGTAATATGGATATAATATACCCGTGCGATATATGTCTGAATATATCACTTGTAATTATCAAATCAGGGCGATCATCATCTCAATTTCTTTATCCCATCTCACGCTCAGAGTGTTTGAGTTCTTTCCTTCCAGTTGCTAACAAAATATTACAGGTTGTTGTGAACTCTAGCTCCTTCCTCTTATATTGCAGCTCAGATGCTTATGCCATTATTACATGTCAATTAAATTTTACATGTAATCGAGAACTAAAACAGTATTTCTTGGAGAGCACATCTTCAGGACTTGGGAGAAACAATCATAAAGGAAAATAACCTGGGCTTCAGGAAGCAGTGAATTAAGGACAGGAGTGTGATGAAGTGAGGTTTTAGAAGGACACCTAATGCCGGCGCTGTGTTGCAGTGGGTTAACACCCTGGGTTGAAGCGCCGGCATCCCATAAGAATGCCAGTTCCAGTCCCGGATGCTCCACTTCTGATCCATCTCTCTTCTCTGCCCTGGGAAAGCAGTGCAAGATGGCCCACGTCTTTGGGCCCTTGCACCCACATGGGAGACCCGGAGGAGGCTCCTAGCTTTGGATCAGCACAGCTCCTGCCATTGCGGCCAATGGGGAGTGAACCATAGGATGGGATACCTCTCTCTCTGCCTCTCCTCTCTCTGTGTAACTTTGACTTTCAAATAAATAAATAAATCTTAAAAAAAAAAATGACACCAGTGCTATAGGACCACAATGAAATAGATTATCAGAGATGTTGATTAAAAATTCTAGGAAGCAGTTTCTCTAGGAAATGGCCTAGAGAAGTATGGGAGTGCTATGGTTTGTGTGTAGTTTGCCCCTAAAATTCCTGATGAAATTTATGTCCTGTTATGAGACATTAAGGGGCAAGGGATCTTTAAGAGGTCGATAGGGCTCTGCTCTTGTGAATTGCTTGATTCCTTCATATGATTAATGACTTTGGGGCTAATGGATTATCTTTATAATGAGTTGGCTATAAAAGCCGATTTCCCTAGGTCATCTAGGTTTTCTCCCATGTTTTCTTGTAAGAAGTTTATAGCTTTATATTTTAGATTTAGTTGTGTGATTCATTTTGAGTTAACTTTTTGTGAAGGATACAGAGCTGTGATTAGATTCAGTTTTTTCTAGGTAAGTGTCCAGTTGTTCCAGGACCATTTTCTGGAAAGACTGTCTTTGTTCCAATGTATTATCTGTACTCCCTTGTCAAAGGTCAATTGCCTTTACTTGGAAGGATCTAATGCATGGCTTCTTAAAAGCTGTTCTAGAGGAGGATATCTGGTACAGTGGTTAAAATGCAGCCTGGGACAAATGCATCCCACTTGGAGTACTTGAATTCAAGTCCTGGTTCTTCCAATTCTACCTTCCTGCTAATGCACATCTTTTTATTTATTTATTTATTTATTTATTTATTTTTTATTTTTGACAGGCAGAGTGGACATCTTAGGAGGCAGTAGTTGATGGCTCAAGTACTTGGGTCCCTGTCATTCACATGGGAGGCCCAAGCTGAATTCTGGGCTCCTTAATTTTGCTTGACCAACCCTGGCTACTACAAGCAATTGGCAAAAACTAAAGAATGGAAGACATTCCCCTATCTCTCCCTGTCTGTCTGCCTTTCAGATTACAAAAATATTCTGATCTAAAATATATAACCTAAGAATTCTCAAAACATTCCTCTGGAGGTATCTTTGAGTTAGTAACTGGGACACACTCAAAAGAGAAAAAGAAAAAGAAACAAAACAGGAAAAATGGAGAGTTTTAAAACTTTAATTCCAATTTGGTGAAACATATTTGCATGTCAAAGTTGAACACATCTTCAACTGATGGCCAAGAAATACATCATATATACCACTTTCTATTAGAAGCAATGGTTCTCTGAATTTAATGTTAGAATTGTGATTTCAGATTCATTGTAAGGTATGATTATGTATTAGAAGTTAGATGCAAAAGTCACATTTGCTCCATATTCCTCTATTTGACCTTAATCCAAAATATTATTTTATCAAAAAATTTTCTCTTTAGAGCAAAATGATGAGAAATAGGTGATAGAGGGGAGATTTCTGGTTCGTAAGCTGTTTCATAGGATGCAAAAGGAGTAAGACTCAAATACCACATACATTTTTAAATTAGCTTCTCTACTTACTTTGATATTTTTAAAATTTCATTGGGTATAATCAGTATGATATCTTGAAGCAGACTCCAGCATGCACTGCATTGCATTGAATATTAAACACAGGAATCAGGAGATTGGAATCTTATTGTGAATATGATTACAGGTGGCTGAGTCCGTTAATGTCTGATAAGTGCTCTATCTTAACTGGAGAGTCAGTATACTGTTAGAGGAAAGTTATTTCTATTTTGAACCCCAGTTGATATATATAAATATACATCATAAAAATCAAGTGAAAATAAATAGGAATGAATTATGACAGAAATACATGTATAAAAACAAATCAAAATACTCATGTCAAATATCAAAGGGATGGGCACTTTCATCTTTAATGGCAGACTTGATACTGTATAGTTATTTCTGTGTCTACATACTTTACATGTCCTCTTACTAAAGTGAAATTCTTCATCTACCCATATCCTGATGTGTGTGTCTATATACCATCAGTTTCTCACACTGGTTAAAATACTCGTCTCGTTCACCTTATATAAAACGGACTTATTTTTATTAAATAAGTAAATATCAAACATCCACTGGGTATCAGACACTGTGATAGATAATCCTGCTTGAATTAGAAGGACTTAGAGTCCAAATTATCCATGCCAGGTATCTTCTATATGTCAACAGGACCAGAGGACAGGATAGGGTGGAATGGGATACTTTTTTATAAATTTAGATTATGGGCAAATATTTAGCATTACCTCTAACACTTGTTAATACTATCGACATTCTACTATATAAAAAATATTTGGCAGAGTGAGAAAATTGACACTTTTCCTATGGTTATAATGCAGTATTTATAACTCTCAAATTCCTCTTAGGATAAAAACTATTGAGAAAGTAGTTGCTCAATATGTCACCAAGGAGAAATTTGAAATGTTTATGTACAATAAATGAACTCCAAAATGTGTATTACTTTTATGGCTTGGTTTACGAATTAAGAGAAAATGAAGAGGTTTTATCTGAAGAGTTACTGTGTGTGTGTGTGTGTGTGTAGGGACAGGAAGCTCAAGGAAAAGAAAGAGAAGGAGAAAGTAGAATGGAGAGACAGAGTGGGGGGAAATGAATGCTTAGAATCTTAGATTTTATTATCCTATTTTCCTTTTTAGTTATTTATTTGATGAGGATTTATTTTACTGCTATTGAATTAGAGGTCTTGGGAAATTTCAGAAGTGTAATGGCCTAAATCATTTACTTGGGGGAGAAAAAGCAATTATTTAACCTGGTTTAAATTGAGATAGGGAGGAATGGCTGCTCAGTAGACCACTCAGATTGAGGTCACTTTATCAATAACCTCAATATTTTAAGAAGAAACGAACCTTTGTATGAGAAAGACTTCATAAAAACTGCCATTTTTTTCTAGTTTGATGCATCATATGCTTATTTGAAAAAAAATTTCATATTCTTTCTAGTTTTGTTTTATTTTTGTTTTCATTTTATTTGAAAGATAGGAAAAAACAAAGATTTCTCTTCTGCTTATTGACTCCCCAAATGCCAGCTGTAGTCAGACTGGACAGGCCAAATCTAGAAGCCCAGAATTCAATCAGGGTCTCCCATGTGGGTAGCAGGGACCCAAGTACTTGGCCATCGCCTCGCTGCCACCCTCCCGCCTGCCCAGGATGTATATTAGCAGGAAGATGGAACTGGAAGTGAAGCTGGGACTTGAACCCAGGCATTTTGATATGAGATGCATTCCAAGCATTGTTTTCACCTCTGCACAACATGACTTCCCCTAGTTTTATTTTTACTAAAATGTTAACTAACAAAATATGTTGTAAATCTCTCTTTTTTTAGATTTTATTTATTTGGAAGGCAGAGTTACAGAGAGAGGTGGAGAGGGAGGGAGGGAGGGAGGGAGGGAGGGAGGGATTTTTCATCTGCTGGTTCATTCCCCAAATGGCCACAACAGCTGGGTCTGAGCCAATCCTAACCAGGAGCTTCTTCCAGGTCTTCCATGTGGGTACAGGGGCCTGAGGACTTGGACCATTCTCCACGGCTTTCCCAGGCACATAAGCAAAGAGCCGAATCAGAAATAGAACAGCCAGGACTCAAACAGGCACCCATTTGAGATACCAGCTTTGAAGGTTGGATTTTAACCCAGCCACAGTGACAGCCCCCTCTGTGTACTTATTTGAGTAATGTAAATTTTCAGCTGAAATTATATCTTAGATGCTCAATAATATAACAAAATGAATTATTTAATGAAGCAACAGAATCTAATTATGTGCTTTATTTTAAAAATCAGTTCCTGCTCACTTGGGCTTGCTTGACTATCTTGCAATGATGACGGAACAAGTGTTTACCAACTTTTCAGCATTTGTGTGGGACAGCTTGACTTAAAATACAGTCGAAAGAATGTATCTTAGTTTCCTCTGGGGCCCCTGGAAGCACTTCAGCAGACAGGTTGTTTTTCTCCAGGGTGACAAAAGCTGAGGAGTAATGAGAAGTGCATGCCACATAGAGCTGGAGAAACTCCCTGGATCTTTGTCATTGTGAAGAGCATTTTCAGGCTGAACTCAAATCCAGAGTCAAAAAGACAGACACCGAGTGGCAGATTTTATGTAGCCACAAGGTGTTTCTTTTCTGAGTCATGTTGCTTCGGGGGCAGCTGCATCAGAAGCATGTTTGTTGATTGAAGAATGATGGCACTACTGTACTTTCAGGTATACCCGGTTGTGTTTTGAATATATGTGCCTTTAGCACTTGAAGAGACAAGAGCATCCTGAGCATTCATTTCTCTAATCATTCTAAGCAGGTGTCCTAAGCAATTTGGTTGAATATGAAAGGACTTAAAAATCTAAACTTGAGAGAGAATATTTGAATGAATCTGAATCTTCCATCAGCTGGTTCAGTCTCCAAATGTTTATTATAGCTAGGGCTGGGCCAGGTCTTCCAAGTCAGGAGCTGGGAACTCTATCTGGACCTCCCACATGAACAGCAGAGGCCCAAGTGCTTGGATCATCATCCACTGCTTTCCCATGTGTTTTAGCGGGGAGTTGAATCAGGAGCAAAGCAGCCAGGACTGAAATGGACACTCTGATATGGAATGCTGGTGTGGCTTACACTGTGCCAACACTGGCCCCTAAACTTAACGATTTATTAACAGGTTTGTGCCACTGAATATCTAGTCAACCATTTGAATTACCAGCACTTACACTAACCATTCCACTCCCCAATTCACATTCCTCATTGATTTGGTTGTGTGACCAAGAAAGGGCATCTATATTCAAACTTACTGAGAGATTTGTGTTAATATGCTCAGAATTCAAGTTGTTGAGCTTCATCTTAAAGGAGAGCAAAATTTGTTCTTAATAGTTGAATGTATATTTCTTATTTATGTATATTGTTATGTTTTTTTATTTTTGTTTCCAACTTTAGTAATGGAGAGCTAATGAAAAAAATTGTGCATATTTAAGGTGGATATATGTATCCGTTTGTGAAATGATGACCACAATAACACAATGAGGTGAATTAACATATCCTTCACTTCAGATAGTTACAGTTTTTGTGGGAAAATTATTTTTTGAGATCTTTTATTTAAATCTTTCTATAAAAATTTTGGAAGAGTATTTTTACTTTGTTAAACTATAAATTCCCCAAATTTCTAACGATCACATTTCAAGTAGTCTGAACTATTTCTTGAAATTGGTGATTTGATTTATAGTGGGATAAATGTTTAAATAGAAACCTATACATTTCGATCAATCAATATTAGAAACAATTATATTAGGGAAAATTCCAAGTATAAATCCTTTTTCATGTCAGCATTTGGTGAATAAAAATAGTTTTTTTGAAAAATCAAGTTACAACAATTAGTTTTAACCATTCTATTATAAATTTTAACCTGCAGTACATCCTAGATAAATTTGAAAAGAGCACATATACTGTAGATGAAGATGTAACTAATGCGAGTTAATGAATAGGAAGCTATTTGTTTACAAATATGTTTCTAAGTAATGGAAAACTTCTAACTTTTGAAAGAGCTTGCAAATTTTCTTTAGAAAGAAAATTTAAGTATGTTCAAAGCTATACATAAACTCAAATAATTAAGACTTAAATAATTATATCAAAATTTCACAATGAAATATTTAATAATCATGGCCTGCAAAATTAAATTATGTGAAAATCTAGGAAATATTGCATACAGATAACTTTCTAGCTTTTGTAGATATGATCTATTTAATTGGGTTTTGGTAATATATAAATATTACTCTCCTTTCTGATATTTAAGATCCTCTGTAATTTCACTTCTTAATCACACAAAGATCTAATCAAAGTACAACTTTTCTAGTTGTGGTTTTTGGAGGAAAGGGGTCATTTTGTATTTCTGCTGTGAACTTTCCTTACGTACCAGAAGAACTTTTCCCTGACATTGGCTCACAATGTTGTCCACGTGTACAGTCTAAAATGCTCAATTACATCTTGTTTCTCACATTAAGGTTTATCTTGCAAACTTGCTGAGAGGAGTCAGGATTCCACTCAAGCATGACTATCTCTCCGCTGTCTTCCCTGACACCCTTCTACCAGCCTTTTGCCTTGTGCAATCTCTGTATCTGAAACAATTCTGATTGCAGCCATAAATCACTATTGACTGTGATGTTTTCAAAGCTGCCTTTACCTGAAAAACTATCACTTATTCACAGACAGTAATTCAGCTATTTATTGGTATTTTTAAAAGATCTTATTGATTTGAAAGAGTTACATAGGGAAGGAGACACACACACACACAGAGAGAGAGAGAGAGAGAGAGAGAGAGAGAGAGATCTTCCATGTGCTGGTTCACTCCCTAGATGGCCATAACAGCCACGGCTGAGCCAGCAGAAGCCAGGAACCAGGAGCTTCATCCATGCCCAAGTACTTGGGCTGTCTTCCATGCTTTCCCTGGCCATTAACAGGGAACTGGATCAGAAGTGGAGCAGCTGTTCACAAACCAGCACCCATATGGTGGTGGCATCATAGGCTGTGGCTTCACCAGCTACACCACATCCCCAGCCCCTATTTATTATTTTTTAGTAACTAACATCATGTTCAATACCAAATATGTGTCCATAATTGGGTTAAACATTGATAAATTAATTTATAAGTTAATAGTCCCAAAGTGATTTCTATATGCTTGACTTAGTCAACAGATTCTTTAAATTCTTTGAGATTAAAACTTGAATATATATTTTTCTCTCCTTTGCTCAAAATTTCTCTCCTTTGCTCAAAATTTATCTTTACAACAAGATAACTTACTAATATACTATTTATATGGTATATAAAATTTATATGAAAAGTCAACAAAGATTTCAACCTATAAGATCCTTTTTTTGTCATTAAATTGTTTAACCATCTTTAAATATTAGTATCTAGTCATCTAAATGAAATCCCCTTCACATTTAAAATAACATGATAAGAGAAAAGCAAACAAAATCACTGACCTGGAATTAAATAGATTATAATAATATTATCAGGGATTCATTTCTTCTGTATGTTTCCATTTACTTTGATCTTTAAAACATTTCTTTTCATTTGACAATGCCCTTCTGAGAGTGAATTATTTTAACCTACTATGTTTTTGTAAAATTATAGTAAACAGGGTGTTTTTAAAAATATAATTTAAAATATTTTGATGTCCATCAATAATATTATGAAATATAATCACATGTTCTGCATGTTTTTGATTTTAAATATATCGTTCATTTTGACCCTTAAAAATGATCACTTTTTATCCTATATATGAGATCTATGTTACAGGATTGCATTCTGTATTCTATGCTTTTTTACAATCACTATGTCTTCTCATGTCATGTTGTGGTTATAACTAGTGATTGAATTATATTTTAATTTTTGAGTAAAGAAGAACATTCCATGATATTAAAAATAGAACAAATTGAAAATATTAAAAGACTGATTTCTTTTTTTTTAAAGATGTATTTATTCATTTGAGAGGTAGAGTTACAGACAGTGAGAGAGAGAGAGAGAGAGAGAGGGGTCTTCCATCCGATGGTTTACTCCTTAATTGTCCGCAAAAGCCAGAGCTGTGCCGATACAAAGCCAGGAGCCAGGAGCTTCTTCCCGGTCTCTCACCTGGGTGCAGGGATCCAAGGACTTGGGCCATCTTCTACTGCTTTCCCAGACCATAGCAGAGAGCTGGATAGGAAGTGGAGCAGCCAGGACTAGAACCGGCGCCCGTATGGGATGCTGGTACCGCAGGCAGAGGATTAACCTAGGGTGCCATGGCACCGGCCCCTAAAAGACTACTTTCTATAAAGCACAGTCAAACCACAACAAGTGGTAAAAAGCACATTAAGTGGCTTCAGAAACATGATTCCAAAACTGCAATGTCTCCTTGCATTTCCCACTTAATATTATTCCCTAGGAAATGACTCCTCTTTTTTCAATCTTGCAAGTAAATGGTATGAAATTTTCTTGTACACTGCCTATGAGTCAGCAACATGTAGAAAAACCTGTAAATCTTCAACACTCTGATACTAAAGAAGTGTGTTACACCTCTTACCTTAAGCAAGTTTTTCTCTCATGTCTCTAACCTTTTCAGAGTAACTTCCTTGGCTTTGTCATCATTGTCTTTCCATTTGATAAGCAAAACATAAAAATAGATTTCTTAGACAAATCTGTGACCAATTCGTGGAATCTGTTAAGACTGAGAAAGCAGGAGGTGACAGCAGGTCAATAACTCCTTTCAATGTCAACTGGAGCAAAAGAGTGCACTTCATTTGAATTCCGATTGCAGCTTTTTTGGGATTTTACTAGCAGGTACAACCCAGGAAAGATAAACTCTTCATTCCTTTAAGTCCTTATTCTTCGGTATCTCACCATGAGAATTCCTTGACAGAAAAATGCAGATGGAACACTTGGTGAACTATCTAATGTAAAATATCAGTTTCTTGGAATTTATGGAAATTTAAAAAGCATTTAGTAAAAATACTGGTGAGTAAAAGCATTTGTTTCCAAAAAAATGTAAAACATCAACATTAAAATTTAAAATGAAAGAGGCAAACAGATGTTTCTGTTTAAAATTTCTGTCTGAGAGTTGTTCAGCTTGAAATTTTTAAGACATTCTGGGAAAATTAAAATCCTCTGTATGCATGTGTGCATCTTGGGATTATAAAAGTAATGGATACTTATAATGAAAATGAATGAAAGCATAAAGAAGAAAGTAGTGCACAAAGAACTTTTAATATTTCAGCCAGCCACTTGTATCTATTCACTAAGACTCTGGGATTCTTTTTCAAACATCTGTTCCATATTATTAGAATATTGCCTTTGATCATTGAATTTACTGTCCTTCTTAGTGTGATTTTTCTAAATATTATTTCTTCCCCTTTTATGTTTGAAATATATACCTATGGTATGAATTAAATACAGCAGGTAATTTACTTGTGTAATTATGAAAAAAACATAAATTCATATATTCCCACAGTTCAGTTTAAGAAACAGCCTTTTTCCATGGGATATTTGCTGTCCCATGGACACTTAAGAAACTGAAAGTAGAACATTAGTGATTACACAAACTACTAATATATAAAGATCATCAAATAAAAGAAAGAAATGAGTATCATAGAGCAAAAATTAGATTACTAAGGAATAGAAGTAGAAAGAACAACACCAAGTATCTAGAAAGATTGGATAAGATTAGTTGCAAAAATATGGGAAGAACTTGATATTTGTGTTTGAAGAAAGTTGAGGATCATATGAAAACAGTCTTCAGAAGTTCCATATGCTGCAGAGACAAAACCAAATTATCTTTAAATTCGGTTTAAATTGATAGGTAGGTAGTTAGGGAAGTAATTTTGTAGGTATATAGAGGCATAGAAAAGAAGGCCACATACTCCTTGTCACCCTTTCCAATGAAATGTAAGGTTTTTTTTTTTTTTTTTTTTTTTTCTTTCTTTCTAAAATTCCAACACCCCCTGATTTGTTTTGAATACAATATAACGGTATTGGTAGCCTGTGCGCTTAGTTTTAATGTAGGCATCTCTCATGAAATGCCCCCCTCATAGAAGAAATCAACCCTTTAAGACACGAGAGTAGTCTTAAAATGAAATACTGCAAAGCAGCGCACTCTGACCAGGTAGAGAGAGACAAAGAAGTTGTTCAAGAGATTTGTAAGGATGTCAGTGTGTTGAGCATGCCAATGAAGTCTTCTTTAATCTCCTTCTCCAGTCTAGGTGCCAGCTAAATGTAGCCAAATGCACAAACCCATTTACTGGTATGTGAGAGGGAAGAACCATTCAACAGAGCATTTCCAACACAAAAAACTATGGATACATTTGTGAAGATGTGTTTGGCCTTACTTGTTATTCAGCAATAGATCATAAAACAAAATTCGTACTTGGATGTGTGGGGGATTAGGCTTTGATCTCATTGGTGGTCTAAGAGGTCTGAGGGTCCTGAGGAAATTTCTAGTGGAGGTTGGAAAGGCAGTAAGGAAATTGCTAGTAGAAAATGTGTTTTTTTTAAAATGCTATTTTTTTCCTCACAGGGCAAATATCAAAACTAGTACCTTTAGTAATATGGTAGATATAAAATGCAATAAATTTGTAGAACAGGATATTAATATTTTCAGGCAGAATGTGGTGAGTTCTAATGGTGACTTTAAGTGATACACAATATAGCACCCTTGGGCCATGCAGCAAAGCTCTGCTCCAAGTTGAATGGAATCAAGCATCAGGCATTGCATTGTAGAAAAAAAAAAAAAACTGCCCATATTCTTGACCAAAAATTGTTTTATTTTAAGCCAAAAACTATAGAGTACTTTCCTATGCTGTGATAGACATTGAAGGTAAAACATATGGACATTCCTTTAAAAACTAAAATGGAAATACCCACATGGTCCAGCAATTCCACAACTGGGCATATTTCCAGACAAAAGTAAATATTATATCAAAGAGATACCTGCACTCCCATGTGGACTGCAGCATTCACATTTGTCAAGATATGGAAGCGATGTATCCATCAATGCATGAATGGATAAAGAAAATGTAGTATATAGAAAGAATAGAATATTTTCCAGCCATCAAAGATATGTCATGTGCATCAAGGTGGATGAAGCTGGTCAGCATCATGCTGAGGGAAATATCCAGGCACAGAAAGACAAATATTGCAAATTCTCACTTGTTTGCAGAAACTAACAGATGTAGAAAAACTACCACTCACTGGGGACAGAGAGTGGTAGGGGGAAGAGAGGATGGTAAGAAGAGGAGACAACAAAATACAGTTCAATAGGAGGAATGAGTTCCACTTTCTGTAGCCTCGTATGGGTAACCATAGTTTAAAACCATCTAATATGTGTTTCAAAATAATTAGTAATGAGGATAAAAGCTCAATTATAGATACAGTTTAGTAAATTGGAATTTGAAAGTAGAAAAAGAATTAAAACTTTTTTCTATAAATTACTTATCTTAATTAAAGCCAGAATTCAATTCACAATAATCTAATAGCGATTTTTTTCTCCAAACTATAGTTACATGATTTTTAATTTTAGAAAGCATGAAA
Organism: Lepus europaeus; assembly: GCF_033115175.1. Taxonomy (NCBI): domain Eukaryota; kingdom Metazoa; phylum Chordata; class Mammalia; order Lagomorpha; family Leporidae; genus Lepus; species Lepus europaeus. The sequence goes on from NC_084843.1 coordinate 55,166,383, forward strand.
GCCAAAGCTTTAAAGAACACACAAAAAATTAATCTTGTACCCTCTAAAAGCTAAATAATAAATGCATTATTGAGTAATCACTTTCTTTACTGATTTGACCTATTTTAGCAGATTCGGGTGACAGCTAGAAGAAATCCTTGCAACACTTCTGAGACTGAGAGGGCACAGTGCAAGCCAGAGCACCACAAGTGTGCAGTTTACCTTCAGGAAGCAGTGTTTTCAGGTAGCAGTTTCCTTACAGTGCACAGATACCATCCATTTACCAGTGCTCAGAATTAACAGTTGATAACGTAGTTATATTTGCTTACAATTTTAAAAGAAATATGCATTGTAGCCAAAACCCTTAAGGCTAATTTAACATTAGTCTCTGTTTTCCCACACCTACCCCATCTTGACATATTTATAATGAGCTAGTTATGAGCATAGTTATAATGAGCTATCTTTTTACCATTTAGCACTTATTTGTTCCATTTTTGTTTAATTTACATAAATTACATTCTCTGTAGAACCTGTATTTTGGACATTGTACATTTGGATTATCTATTTTGATAAATATAGATGTCAACAGAGACTTTTAAATTCCATAGTTTATTGTGTAATGTCCCTTTCTATTCACATCTGCCTCTGCTGCAGGGGATTCCATTATTTCCAGTTTTCCTTTATTGGAAACCATAGTACAATGAATATCTTAATGTGTTTCTGTGAGCCTCTGAAAAGTTTCTTTAACGTACATTCCTCCACGACATACTTCTGAGATTGAGTGTGTGCACACTGTCAGTCATTTTGGCCCAGCTGTTATCAGTTTACTTTAGGCAGCAGTGTATTCAAGTAGCAGCCTCCTTATAATGTTCAAACACTGGCATTTGTTTTGTGACTTTTTCCAATTTGAAAAAAATAATGACATTTTAAAAAAAGTTTCTCTTGACTGTTAGTAAAATTGTACATATTTCACTATATTAATTTATTTTTAAACATTATGCAATTGATTTTATATCCTCCCATATTTGTATATTGGCTTTTCCTAAATTTATTCACAGTACACATATTGAATATATTCTGTACACTAATTACCTATATAAAACATGAATTGCAAGTGTATTCTTACAATCTGGAACTACTATATTAACCTTGCTATGATGTGTTTTGTCCTGTTCAACATTTTTTTTTTTTATTTAAGATTTACTTATTTATTTGAAAGACAGTTACAGAGAGTCGGAGGCAGAGAGAAAGTGAGAGGTCTTCCATCCAGTAGTTCACTCCCCAGATAGCCACAAAGGCCAGAGCTGGGCAGATCCAAAGCCAGGAGCTTCTTCTGGGTCTCCCATGCGGGTACAGGGGCCCAAGGACTTGGGTCATCTTCCATTGCTTTCCCAGGCCATAGCAGAGAGCGGGATTAGAAGTAGAGCAGCCGGGACTCGAACTGGCACCCATATGGGATGCTGGCACTGCAGGCGGTGGCTTCACCCACTACACCATAGCACCAGCCCCCCAAAATTTAATTTTGATTTATGGTTAATGTATTTACCAGTTTGTATAACCAGGTATTCCTTTCTAGAGGAATAAATAATACATTTCATGAATACATTTTCCAATTTAATTTCAATGGCATCTTTATTGCTTCAGTTTTTCTATCTAATTCTATAAAATTTCACTTAATTTTGTCTTTTTATTTCACATACATTATAACTTGTTCCCAGATCATGTATAATTTAAGCATCTGGTGATGCTCTTTTAAAGTATATCATATTCCCATAAAACACTTCAGGGACTTATTAAAATCCTTTGATATATTTGCCTATCAGAATCTAACAGCACACCTTGTAGATAACATTGGCAGAAATCTAACAAGGAAAGTCACATCTACTTTCTGCTCTTTTTAACATTTTTCTGTTATTGCAACTTTAGAGTTTTGTACTCATTGCAAAATCAGTTTGCCTTTGATTATTTCTAATTCATGAATTATTTGTGGAAGAGTATTCTGTGAAAGCGTTGTCCTTTTTCACCCAATAGCTGATAAACTGAAAATATCTGATCTCTGTCTATCTCTCTTTATGTTGTTTATGTTTACAATATGGCAATTAATTCGATATTTTTTCATCCCAGTGCAGTGATGTTTTGCACACTAGTATGTACAAAACTCCAATCTCCCATAGCCTTTTACTATTTAACCTCCATTTTATGCTCTGAAAGCTCAGAAGCTCCATCTGTTTTCTCTCTTCACCACCTCACTACTCAATTCTTACTATAATTTTCCAATACCATTGAAATAGTCTGCTAATTAGTCTCTCCCTAGTTCCCTCCTCTTTATTGTCTTTATTGTTTTTCCCTCATACCCACTACTAGGATCTTGCCAGATCTGTTTAACTCTTGCTAGTCAGGTTTCTGTCAATGTACACTTCCTCAAGGATGTTTTCCTATAATTCCTTGATTGTTCATATTTCCCTCTTTCCTACTTTTGTAAAACAATGCAATTATTCTTTTTTAATTTTAATTAATTTATTTATTTTTTATTTTTGACAGGCAGAGTGGATAGTGAGAGAGAGAGAGAGACAGAGAGAAAGGCCTTTCTTTGCCATTGGTTCACCCTCCAATGGCCGCCGTGGCTGGCACGCTGCGGCCGGCGCACCACGCTGATCCGAAGGCAGGAGCCAGGTACTTATCCTGGTCTCCCATGGTGTGCAGGGCCCAAGCACTTGGGCCATCCTCCACTGCACTCCTGGGCCATAGCAGAGAGCTGGCCTGGAAGAGGGGCAACTGGGACAGAATCTGGTGCCCCGACCGGGACTAGAACCCGGTGAACCAGTGCCGCTAGGTGGAGGATTAGCCTGTAGAGCCTCGGCGCTGGCTTGCAATTATTCTTAATAGCATTTCTCTCGGTTGTAGCTATATATTATTTATTTTTTACTAGGATATATTTCCCTCAAAAAATATAAACCCTATGTTTAAAGGAGCCTTGTCTTTGATGCTAAACAAAACATTCCCTGTGCCTAATTAATTAGCTATACATAAAATTGCTTAGAATTATTTGATGAATGAATATAATGTCAGTTTGGAACTGATTTGATTTGCACCTCAGCCTAGTGTATTGGTTTACAAATTGCGACCCAAGAGGACAAAGCTTCCACAGAAATACCTGGCTCTGGCATCATCACAGTGGGCTCAGGTGCTGAACACCCAATTCCTATTTCATCCACAGCAAATATGCTAGCATCTTGGGGATGGCTTTCCCAACAACATTCTGTAATCTTGAAAAACTAGCTTCAGTGCTAAAATGAAATGTTGAAATCTCTGGAGGACATTCATGTTCTAATAAGTGTTCACTAATTACAAAGAATATGAATGCTAGTTTATAGAAGCCAAATAAAATATTTATATTTTGTTTGCATTTCTTCTGCTTTTATAACAGCAAAACCAAAGTAAATACCAAGCTGACAGAGCCTTGAGGAGATACTGTTTTTGCTCTTTTCCTTCACATTTTGTATTTTCACTTTTATATAAAGATTTGTCTATGTGTAGTGCTTTAAATGTATAGTTAAAGTTCAACATATTATCCACCTACAACCTTTCACTTTCATTCTCTTTCAATAACGGTAGATAAAAAAGAAATCACATTCATAGGTGAATGTAAAACACCACTTCCACTCATTAGAATGCCTGTTACTAATACACAAACACACACTCACAGTCACACAGATGTGTGCACAATAGCAAGGTTGACTAGGATGTGGAGAAGTTGGAACTCTTAAAACATTATTGATGGGGAATAAAATGGTGCAGTTATAAAAATTTTCCTTAGAAAATTAAAAATAGGAATACTATATGATATTGCAGATTCATTTCTGGATATATATTGAGAAAAATTGAAAGCAGGACAGATGAACAGGTATTTGTAAATCCATTTTCCCAGTAGCAGCATTCACAAAAGTCAAAGGATGAATGCATGAAATGTGTTATATATGCCATTGGTTAGCCCAAGTTAACATTAATATTTCTGGTCTTGTCTCAAGCTTAGAAGCATTCTAAACTCAGACACAAACAGGACAGCCAACATGGTACAGTTCAGGATGTATTTAGGGAAATGAGGGAAAGACACAGGAACTCAATGGCTTCATCAAGGGCGCGGAGGATCAGAAAGCTTATACGGGAAGTTCCATATCAGTCTCTTCTAGCCAGTGTGCCAGAGACTGCAAGCAAGCGAGTATGCGGGCGGGATGGCAGCTAGGGGCAGCGGGGAAAGCATGCCTGAGAAGCAACAAGATGGCCCCATGGGCAAGCCGCACAGGGGAGAGCAGGGCCAGGCCCAGCACACTCCAGACCTCTCACTCACTTCCCAAAGAGTAGCGGTTAAGTGGTCTGATGGACAGGTGGGTGGATACAGGGGAGGGGTAAGGGGGGCAGTTTGGTCTCCAGCTCAAGAATCTGAAACATCTCATCCTATCACCCTGCTTAGGTCCCATATCACATATACAAATAGAATATCCTTCAAGCCCTAAAAGTGAGGGGAATTCTAATATATGCTACAGCATAGGTAGTCATTGAGGGTGTTACGATAAGTAAACTAGTCACAAAAGGACTGGCCCAACTGAAGCAGTCAAGTCCACAGAGACAGAAAGGGATGGTTTCGGGGACTGCAGGGCGTGAACAGTGTAGTAATTTTTTCATCCACACAGAGTTTCAGTTTTGCAAGATGAACAAAAAGTTGTGGGGATTGCATGTGGTAATGGTTTCTGTTCTGATCTGAATGTGTGTGTCACCTCAACGTTTGTGTGCTGAAATTCCAGCGTCCAAGGCAAGGATGTAAGGAGGTGGGGGGCCTTTTCGCAGATGAGTAAATAAGGAACGCAGGGCCCTCAGACGGAGCTTAGTGCCCTCACAAACGCCTCAGGGAGCCAGCTAGTCCTTCTCCATGTGAGGGCAGAGCTGGAAGACACTGTCTGCAAGGAATGGCCCCTCAACAGATAATGAAACATCTGGTGCCTTGATCTTGGCGTTCCAACATCAGCTTCCAGAACTGAGAGAAATAAATTTCTGTTGAGAGGTAGGATTCAGATAAAAGGAGAAATAAATTAAGGTGATTCAGCAAGAGACAGAGACAGATATGATGCAAGAGTTGGCACTATATGATTTTGTTTATGTATACATGCACACACACATATACACAAACATTTCTGTATACATATGTACAGGTGTATGATTAAATGGTCAATTTCAGATGCATAATCGATTAATAAGTGAACTGTGTATATATACACATATTCTTTGTCATTTATAATTCTCTTTATCAATTTTCTTCAAATAAATTTTCCCAAACTAAATAAATCCAAAGCATAGCATGCTGTATTAATTATTAGTTTGGTTAGCTTTATTGAACAAATCACTAATTATAAGTAGATAATAATTTGCTTATTATGCAAAGGTGAATAGCCCCAAAATGCAATTCAGATATAAATTTACCTTATATAATTAGATATATTTAAAATGCAAAACATGAGAATTTAATTCTCTCTTCTTAAGTTTTATGTTCATTTCCCAGTGTAGGAGCAGAAATGAAATAATATAATTATGCAAATTAATTAATTAATTAACTAAAGCTCTTTATGCCTGAAAGAGAATCAAATTTTCAGAGGCATGGAAAGTTAAAGCAGTTTGATTTGGTTTTAGAAATAACTAGAGAGGAAGTGTATTTCTTTGTTATTAGCTAGTAGTTTTAGAATTGCTTATTAGTGACCTCATTTGATGTTCCAGTTACGCACATGCTTGTATTTGTACTGTATTTTTAAAGTGAAAAGTTACTAAATGCAAAGGTTTACCATGTTTTATGAATTTCTATTTTTGCAATTGTTTTTTTTTTTTTTTGACAGGCAGAGTGGACAGTGAGAGAGAGAGACAGAGAGAAAGGTCTTCCTTTTTGCCGTTGGTTCACCCTCCAATGGCTGCTGCGGTAGGCGCGCTGCGGCCGGCGCACCGTGCTGATCTGATGGCAGGAGCCAGGTGCTTCTCCTGGTCTCCCATGGGGTGCAGGGCCCAAGCACCTGGGCCATCCTCCACTGCACTCCCTGGCCACAGCAGAGAGCTGGCCTGGAAGAGGGGCAACCGGGACAGGATCGGTGCCCCGACCGGGACTAGAACCCGGTGTGCTGGCGCCGCGAGGCGGAGGATTAGCCTAGTGAGCCGCGGCGCCAGCTGAATTTCTATTTTTAACAAAATTGAAGGTACTTTTTCATAGAGAAAATCTTCTTTAAAAAAATGTTTTCCCAGAGGTAGATGTTATAAGTAAGAAAACTGAGGGCTGGTGTTGCAGTATGGTGGGTTAAGCTGTCACTTACAATACTGGCATCCCATACTGGAGTGCCAGTTTGAATATCAACTACTCTGCTTCCAAGGTAGCTTCCTGCTAAAGTGCTCCTGGCTTTGGATCAGTGTGGTGCGCCGGCCACAGCACGCCAGCTGCAGCGGCCATTGCAGGGTGAACCAACGGAAAGGACCTTTCTCTCTGTCTCTCTCTCACTGTCCACTCTGCCTGTCAAAAAAAAAAAGAAGCATTTCTGATTTTTGTCATGTTGTAAATATTCAATTTAAATTTAGTATCAATGCTAAAGTTTAATAATTTCTGCCTCATTACTTAAAAATTTATTATTAATCATGGCAAATATATATCATTTTTGCAGCCAGTTATTTAATCTTACTGTTTTTATAAAATATTTATTTTAAAAGCAGAGTGACAAAGAGGGAGAAACTAAAGACAGATCTTCCATCCACTGGTTCACTCTGCAAATGGCCACAATGGCCAAGGCTGGGTGGAGTTAAAACCAGGAACCTGAAACTCTGTCTGGGTCTCCCACATGGGTGGCAGGGGCTCAAGTACCTGTGTTATCATCTACTGCTTTCCCAGGTGCGTTAGCAGGGAGCTGGATTTGAAGTGGAGCAGCCGGGACTCCATATGGGATGCTGAGATCTCAGGCAGTGAGTTTTTTCCTTTAAAAACTAACATTTTCTAAACGTTTATTATTTTACTCTCTTTCCCATTTTGGCTATATTAAAACATTTTGATAATAATCCTGTCCTGATTTGAAAATATCCTTTAAACTTGAATACAGGAACATCTTTACCGTACAGTCGTAATTTGGAACCAATGACTTGTTTCACTGAGTTCTCATTAGAGTTTGCTTTGTCACAATATTGATTTACTTTAGGACTTTAAAGTTATTTTCTGGCGTAATGAAGATGGGTATTTTACTTTTTGAATTTGGGGACACATTTGCAACCTGAGGAAATCAATCTTTTATAAAAATTCATCAATGTCACTGTTTTTCTTGGGAAGTTCTTAAAAGGGTAGGGTTCAAAATTAATTAAGTGCTTTTACTGGCAAATTACTCTGAGAAGCAATTCTTGTTCAAAGATAAAAAAATTGGGGGGTTCTTCTTGTATATACTAAAATCATATGATATCTTTTTTACATGTATTATTAATATGGAACAGATTTTTGTGCGACTGAACTCTTAGTTTAGAGTTAATCTTATGTGTATAAAGTTAATTGAAAATGGATCTTAGTAAAAAATAAGAATGGGAATAGGAGAGGCAGAGGGGTCTGAATGCAGGTGGGAGGGCAGGTACAGTGGGAAGAATCATTATGTTCTTAGAGTTGTGTTTAGGAAATGCATAAAGTTTATATACCTTAAATAAAAGTTTTCTGGAAAAAATAATTTTGGGGCCCAGAGTTCTTTTTCTTTTTTCTTAAAAGATTTATTAATTTATTTGAAAGAGTTACACAGAGAGAAGGAGAGGCAGAGAGAGAGAGAGAGAGAGAGAGAGGTCTTCCATCTGCTGGTTCACTCCACAGCTGGCTGCAATGGCCGGAGCTGTGCCGATCTGAAGCCAGGAGTTTCTTCTGGGTCTCCCATGTGGGTGCAGGGAACCAAGGACTTGGGCCATCTTCTACTGCTTTCCCAAGCCATAACAGAGAACTGGATTGGAAGTGGAGAGCCAGGTCTTGAACCGGCATCCATATGGGATGCTGGCACTGCAGGCGGCAGCTTTACCTGCTACACCACAGCACCAGCCCTATGGGCCTAGAGTTCTTACCATAAAATAATGAACATACAAAATGAAATGAGGAGAAAGACAAAAAAGTATGTAAAATAAGCTAGCTACATATTTGCTTGCATTGTTGAAAATAAGTTTGCATGGTGTCATGTGGTTAATGTGGAGAGTAAAAAAAAGTAAGAAAAAAGGTAAACAAATAATTCTGTGTTGATGTGATTCAGTAGGATTATTCAGTCATTGAAAATTGCCACTATCCATTGAAAGCTACCAAGTCCATATAGAAAATTAAACCATTGTATTATTTTAAACTTGTGTTTCTTGGGATAATATTGCTTAAGAAAATGCTGCAAATATAAAGTATAAACCTATATAGGATTGTGCGATATATTTAGTAGCTGCAAATCTATATTTTGTGATGTGTTAAGATTTTACTGTAGTTCATCATCTATATAACAGTTTGCAATACTTTATTTTTATTCCACTTTTTTCTTTCAATTGCTCATGTGTTCATTCAAATAGAAACAAACCTAGAAGAAATGTTTAAATTCATATATTTACACAACCCACAAATATTGAATCATTAATGAATATAAATTGGATAAAGATAATCCTGAGTAAATTGAACAAATTAGTAACAAAACGTCTCCCACCAAAGAAAAGCCCAGGAACTAGGCTACTCTCACTACTGTCTACTTCTTTTTTTATTATTATTATTTATTTTTGTAAAAGTAATATATCCTCAATAAGTCACTGATAAAAAAGGAGAATTAGAAATAAAGGCAATCATATTGAACTCATATTTTATCATGAAATTGGTAAATACTTCTCAACCAAATAATAGAATTTTAAATTAAATAACAATTAAAGCATCTCCATTTTATAGTGTTGAAAGATCTTGAAATTAGCATCTACTTTGACAAAGAATTAAAACCCTATTGTAGCAAATTTTAATTTTCATACATGTTAGGCAAATTAAAGTATTTAATAGTTTTATTTTTCAAATAATTTATGAAGTATATTCTCATTTTACCAATTTCCTTTAAAGTTATACTTCAAAAACCATACATTGTATATCTCCTAAGTGTGACTTTGTTGTTGCAGGTAATGTGTTAAAAAGAAAGAGCACATTTTCTGCTCCTATGGTCTACAGCGGCTCCTTCAATGCAATCTCCCAAATAATCAAAAAATTCCAGTGAAAACAGGTGTAATGAAGAGAAATAAAATGAAATAAGGGATAGAACACGGAGCTAAGTTAGGACAAACAAAGGATTCATCTTTGAAGTGATATTTTAGTAGAGGTCTAACTAAAATACAGAACCAATGCATGACAAAACTTGGAGTCTGATCACTCACAGTGGAAAGAGCAAGTGCATGGCTCTGAGAAAAATGGCGTAGAGCCATCTTAGAATAGTTAAGTTCTGTGTGGGTTAGACCCTGATGGGTTGAAGGGGAAGTGTTTGAAGATGCTCTCAGAAAGACAGGAAGGCAGCTCAAGCAGGCCCTGGAAGGCCATGCCAAGGAGTTATATTTTATTGTAAATGTGAATGGGAGTGCTCCAGTGGTTTTAAGTGAAGGGACAAGAGCTTCTGATTTTATGTGTTATGTGTCTTTCTCACCACTGCAGGCAGAAACAGATGAAACAGGGAGACCAGAGAGCTTTTGAAATAATATCAGGAAAAACAAGGTCTCTTTTACAGAATGAAAATAAATGCAATTTAAATTCTCAGGACTAGGTGAAATCTTAGGTTATTTTGGGAGGAGCTGTTAATTTCATCTATTTATTTATTTATTTATTCGTCTGTTGATCCACCTGTTTAAACACACACAAATACATCTAGAAAAATATTATGCCATGTAGTCAAAAATTGGAAATGCATTCTGTTTTATTTTTACACTTTATCTCCCTTGCTTGATGAGTCACTTTTACAAAAATTGTTATTTAAGTTATTTAAGAAGAATGTGAGTGTGAGAGACAAAGAAGCATAATGATGAATTACTGCGTGTGGGCATATAAAGGTCATCACATCCAAAACTTTTAGTAGCAAAACCTAAGACTTAAGATCTAGCTCAGAAAACAAGAATGCTGAAGGGCAATATACATTGCGTTGCTAGCTGGACATGTATGTATCATGTGCCATTCAGCATCTGCAGAAGGAAAGAGAATAAATACATAATAGAAACAGTCTAACATATGCTGAGAATTAGGGAAATGAATCATCACAGTGTGAGCAAGTGTGATTGTGACATACACAAGTAATGCCAAGTAATAGATTAGGAGTCTTTTAAAAATTTCGTGGATAGAAATTTTGTTTTTAAAACAACATAAAGTTATTTAAAATCCAAATACACCATGCTGCACTTGTAAAGGAATAGGCTGATACATAAATATGTCATATTTTGAGAGATTTGGGTTGGAAAATTTAGAAAATCGTGGCAAAGTGAAATACATTTACTCTCCTGCAGTATATTGAGCCTGGGCTTCAGTTACAGCTCTGTAAATTTCTAAAATAGGAAACAGGTCACGTGACATAAAAATTATATAATGCCACCATCTTGAAATGTGTAATGGGAGAGCTATGAAACATTTAAAAAAAAAAAGTCTATGCATATGACCTTGTCTAAATATGATCAGAGTCGGTGAACTCAGAAGGCTTTCATAGCCTTGGCAACTCATGACGGGAGCCTAGGGTGGTTACTGGCGCCATAAACTAGAGCGTCAATTTGTTGGGTCAACAATAGGAGTCACTATGAACGTGCTCCTCATGTGGGATCTCTGTCCTTAATGTGCTATACATTGTGATTTAATGCTATAACTAGTACTCAAACGGTATGCTTCAGTTTGTGTTTCTGTGGGGTGCAAACTGTTGAAATCTTTACTTAATATATACTAAATTGATCTTCTGCATATAAAGAGAAATGTAAAAAAAAAGTCTATGCAAACATTTTGGAAAGAATGAAATAGTCTTTATGATTTTGTGTGATGATTTAAGTAATGAGTTTTGTGTCTTGCTTCTGCTCTCATTCATCGAAAACTAAAAGTCTCTCCCAAGTTTTCCTCACCATTACCTCCCTCTGAGCCTGTTTCATGTCTCACCAGTGGATTCCATGGCTGGTAGTCAAAGCCTGGAAGAGGCTACCTACTCAGCCCAAACACTTCTGCATCTCACCATCAGACCTCCATTAGTCTCTAGCCAGCAGCTCCTCATTTTCTGTAGAATTTTGATTTGTTCTGTTCTACGTATTCTTTATGTGTTCTGTGGATATAGTAGCCACAATTGAGTAAATTTTACTCTATTCCATTTTTCATATCGGTATACACAATAACCAGTTTGATTTCTTTGTGAAAAGTCGGGACTTTAACTTCTTTTGTAACTTAGTGTTTCTGTTTTAAAAAAAAACAGGCATGATTTATAGTTTTTATTTCTACAGTGACTATAATTTGCTTTTCAACATATTTTATAATTGGTCTTTGCACCTCAAGAAACTAGGAAAATGTGACTAAATTACGTAGAAAGCAAACATAAAGGATGACATTATAAAATAACCAAAATCAATATAATAGAAAAAAAAGCAAGAAAAAAACCTCTAAAGCTGCAGGAATAAGGAAAATATGGTATTGGAGTAAGGGTAAGCAGATGTAGTCCAATGGACTAGTACGGACAGCCTAGCATAACCCGCCCCCTTTCCCAGTCAACTGAGTTTTGATAAAGATCTAAGCAAGCTAATAAAGAATAGATAACCATTACAACAAATTGTGCTGGAACAGATGAACATAAACATGTTAACATACTGCAACTCATATCTGACAGTTTATACAGGAAGTAACTCACATTGGGTCACAGCAGTAAAGAGTGAGAAATGGAAAACTATAAACTAGAAGAGTGTACAGGAGAAAATATCTGTGCTGTTGTGTCCACCAGAGAGTTTTCAGATATTCCTTTAGAAATAGACATTGGAATTTCTAAAAGTTAAAAAGCACTCACTAAATGACAGCTACTGTTATTATAATGAGAATAACAGCACACACTGAGAGGGAAAATTTGCAAATTGTACACCTGACAATCTAGAATATATAAACAACACTCAAAATTTAATACACAATAAAAAAGAAATTTTAAAAAAATCAACAAAACGTCTTAAATATCTTACCAAACAAAATATAAATGTGGACAATAAGCATGTCAAAAAATACAGTCAGCCTCAGAGGTCACTAGAGAATTGCAAGTTAATACAGTGATGAGATACTTTTGCATACCTAATGAGACAATATCAGGTGTTTACGCAGTGCCAAGTGCTAGGACTTTCATACATTTCTGATAGAAAAGAAGAATCGGAAAAGACTGAAAAACATTTTGGTGTTCTCTTTTAAGGATAAATATACATTTACCATTTGATCCAGCAATCCTATGTCCATGTACCTTTTAAAAATAAGTGAAGACCGGGCTGGCGCCGTGGCTCAATAGGCTAATACTCCACCTTGCGGCGCCAGCACACAGAGTTCTAGTCCCGGTAGGGGTGCCGGATTCTGTCCGGGTTGCCCCTCTTCCAGGCCAGCTCTCTGCTATGGCCCGGGAGTGCAGTGGAGGATGGCCCAAGTCCTTGGGCCCTGTACCCGCAAGGGAGACCAGGAGAAGCACCTGGCTCCTGGCTTCGGATCAGCACAGTGGCCATTGGAAGGTGAACCAATGGCAAAAGGAAGACCTTTCTCTCTCTCTCTCACTGTCCACTCTGCCTGTCAAAAAAAAAAAAAAATTAATTAAAATAAGCGAAGACTAATAGTTCACACAAAAACCTGTGACTATAGGAGTTTTACACATAATTACCAAAATTTGGGAACACTCTCGCTGTCTAATTATTGAAGAGTTAAACTCTAGTAAATCATAATGGAATATTACCAATAGTAAAAATTACTAATCTGTTGGTCTCATGTAAGAACAGGATAAATTTAACTGTATTTTTCTCTTCTTTATATCAAGATATTGTAGTGGACAGAATATCCCATGCATTACCAAAAATAATAGAATTAAATGTCACAAGGTAAGATTTATAGTATATAAGATGGAAAACATTTTGGAATCGAACAATTTGGAAAGGTTCAAAAAGGGTTTTAAGTTGTGAAAATTTAGTCAACTTGTCACAAACTACAACAAACTCTTAAGAGATGGTCCTAAATCTATTTACTAATGCCTTTCCTTTGTCTTGGTATTTCTTTGCATCAAATGCTTAGCCCTAGAAGAAATGTTTGTCATCATATTTATGGGATAAATAGTTAAAAATAGTACTTAATTTTACATGAGCTTTATTTCTCAAGACTTAAATGCTTTAAGATATTCTGGAAGTGAAGGAAACTGTAACTGAAGTTAATAAGTTTATTATCAGTAAGAGAGAAAAATATAATGTTATTTTTAAACATAGCATATATTTGGAAAAACCAGGTGTCACTGTGCCTTTCCCAGTCTAAGGTAACCAGTGGGGATTGGTACTAGTTATAACAGATGAAGTTTTCAGATTATGCCCCTCTTCTATGCAAATCCTTTTGTGGTATAGCACTGCTTTTTTAAAGTTTATTTGCTATACAAGTTTCATATATTTCATATATTCAGATTTAGGAACAGAGTGGGAACACTGCTTTTTAGAATCGTCTAAAGTCCTTTTACACACAGCACTCTATTTGTTACCTAGCCAAGTTACTATAAATACTGTCACATCTATAAGAAGATGGATGTGTTTTCACTTATTCCATTTTAATTCCTTTTTTCTACTCTCCTCATCAATATTTCATGTGAAACTATTAGTGAAAGTGCAATTAATTAGTTTCATCATAAAAAATTTGAATCTCCATATGAGCTCTATTAGCTATTTAAACTCAGTGTATCAAAAGGGTACTTAAATATTCCATTTAAGCATCCTAGTTGAAGTTGTTTCTACTAAATACTACAAAAATAACACTTCACAAACTGTGAGGGAGAAAATGTCATTTAATTAGAGGAGCTAAACTGACCAGAGTATGCATATGGTGTCAGACATTTCTAAGTATTGGCTAATTGTGTAGAAATCATAGTATGCGATTATATTTTGAAGTTAAAATTAAATATGTGTCTCATGTCATGCTGACATATGTCATTCCAGGCTGCCTAAAAAGAATACATGATTTAGCCTATAGAAAGCTGAATAAATTGCACTACACTGCGTTTTAACTAGAGATTTAACAAGAATCTCCATGTAAAAAATACTTTACATTGTAACATTTCCCTAATATTATAAGCTAGATTCAAATTCATTTCATCTTCAAAATTTCTAAAATATTAAGCTAAGATAATCTCAATTTAAATAGTAACAGTTAATATTTATTTTTGATTAATTTTCTTAGTTATTTGAAAAACAGATAGTGAGAATGTAAGAGAGAGAGAGAATGAGAGAGATCGATCTTCCATCCACTGGTTTATTTCACAAATGCCCATACCTGCCACAGCTAGGATCAGGCCAGAGTCAGGAGCCCAGAAATTCATCTCGGTCTCCCACAGGAGTGACAGGGACCCAAGTACTCGGGTGGTGGCTGGTGCCTCTCAGGTTTCATCTGCAGGAAGATGACTAGGAAGCAGAGCCAGGAGCTGAAGCCAGGCACTCCACTGTGTCATGTGCGTGAGCCAAGCAGCAGCACTGTTTTGCCACAATATCCACTGCACAGCTAGTGTTTATTAATCATCTATCAGGTGCTTTGAACACAGTATGTCATTTAATTCTCAAAATGGTCCTATAAGTCTGGGACTATTTTTTACTGTTTAGAAGAGATAGTCACAGAGAGTAAAAGGCAAAATGCAGAACAGGTTCTGAGACACTGGACCATTAAAGCATCGCCAGTCAGCACAGAGAGCTGCCACCTGAGAGAGGACGCTGACAACCCAAAAGCTTGCTGCTAACGAGGCGGGTGCAGAAATGAAATTCCTAAATACCAATCAAATAAATATTTACTCCCATGGCACCAATCATATTTTACTAATGTTTATGAAATGAATTATTCTGCACTTGCATATGCTGCTACAATTTGCCTTTTCCTTTAAGAGGGTACCTACGGTGTATCCAGAAGTAAATACTGTATTCCTGATTGTGGTATACAACATAATTTGCTTACCATCCAGTCATTAATAACTCTAGAGTTAAATGACTGAATATTAGTTCATGAAATAGCACTGGAGCATTTCACAATACCCATCAGTATCCAAGAAATTATTCAGTGATTTTACCCATCCTTCCTCTTATCTACATAACCAAGCAAGAGAGTAAATGGTTTACATTAATAAAATTGAATTTATTTTTTGTCCACAGAGAAAATCTTTGGCTCTGAGCTGGTTTTAAACATAATTTTTATGCTATCCCAGTAAAAGAGAGGAATATCGACAGCAGCTGGGAGTCTTACCTAGACAGTGTCCACAGTGCTAATGTAAAAAGGTTAAATCGTCTGGCTCATATGCTAATGGTTCCCCATCCTGCATGTCTTCCAGAAATGATGTAAATGTTAGGGTGTTTTGAATTGAAGATTCACGATTCTCATGTACATCGGATAGCGTAAGGTCTTACTCTCCTACTCTATTAATGCAGTGAGATTCAAGTGCCATTTTCAATTTGTACTCAATTTTTCTTTTAGTATGGTCCAAGAGTTTTTTTTTTTTTTTAAGTTGGTGAAGCACAAAGCAGAGTTTAGCTCTTTTTGAAAGTTATAGAGGTAAACATCAGCCTATAATTTGAGACAGATAATGCACTCAGAATTAGGAGGTATGGCTGAATCTGATTGCTTAGAATTTAGATGCTCTTTTTCATTGGCTGGGCTTAGATAAAAGTTTAGGATGCTCAACAGAAAAGTCCATTGGTACTAAAACAAAACATGTAGAATCTGGAGACATGAAATTGGGTAGATTAGAAAGTTAATGGCAAGTGAGATAATTCTGTGTATTACCTTTATATTGGACAAGTTTTAATTTCTCTAATCCTAGTCTTCTCATCTGTAACTCTGGGCTAATATTTGTTATAGTGATTAAGTGATACTACATGGAAAACTCCTGTAGAAAATGACTGTAGGAACTTCTCAAAATACAATATTTGCTTTTAATATCAACTCAAATTCCAAATACCCAAATATACTTCCCAGGCATTGTTTGATTAAGTTAAAATAAGAGTTAATATATAAAGAGCATTTATAACTATAAAACATTTATCAGAATAAAGTGGTCTCTTGTGTATTTTAAAATTATAATGTAAATATATTAAATATTTTATAGTTTTGCATTCATATTGAATAGTTAGTACCCTAATGATCATTAATGAATAATATAATCAACATCACAAAGCTTCAGTAAATATTAAAATTGTGCCATATTCCCCTTGGCTATATTTTAAATTAGTCTGGTCATAAAGGTGAAGTCTCCAGTGTTCTCTTCCTCAATCCATAAGCAAGGGGACATAAATGTTACCCTCATCTTGACTTATACTGTAGACAGCATTTTTCCCTAAAGCTCTTGGTGTTCTTTTTCTTGGAGTATTTCCTTGAGAAAATTTGTAATATTTTCTCTGCTACTTTCAGTTGTGAGTACAATTTTTCAAAAAGTCTCTTACTGGCTTTATAATCCAGAATGACCTTCTTAAGGATCTGGGAGCCCTCTATGAAATGTAATCATCAGAGTCTATTACACCTCTACCTCCCAGATTTTGTGGAAGGTCAGAGCTTGCGTACAATGTTAGTGGGAAGTGAGTGCCTGGGCCCAAGTTGCAGAACTATCTCCTACCCTCAACTTAAAGTCAAGCAGCAAATCCAGGTGGCCTCCTATCCTCCAGTACTTTACACCAGCTTACTTCATCCCTTAACTCCCTGCTACTGCCTATTGATAGTGCATTATCTCAGTCAAGTGTAGATTTAGTTCTAGCCTTTCTTCCTTGTTGCAGTAGTCTAGGATAAAATCTTCCTCCTTACTTGTTTATTTATCTGCTTCAGACACATTTTTTTCTTTGACATTGATTGTCTTCCATCCTCACTGAGACTGGGAAAACCTTTTAGTATTTGCACAAAATCCAGAAATCATAGTTAAAAACAGAAAATTCAAAGACACAAATGTACTCCAAATGTATGGCTTGTTTCTCAAAGATACTAGCCATCTATTTTTTGAAAGCAAGTTGGCAAATTTTAAGCTATTGTGTTGAACACATTTAGAAGATTTATTTTTCAACATACACACAATTTGCTCTTTGCCTACTATCTACTATAATTAAGGACGTACTCAAAAGCTTGGTACTTATAATCCTATGTTTTAATCACCAGTCTTTTTGGCTTTATTGTCAGTTTAGGGTAGAACAAAGATGGACCAAAAGTCCACATAACAGGCCCTGAGATTTCACTTGGAAATTTTTGGATACCAACAAAATCAAACCATGTTTTAACAACTTACCTTGCTGAATCTTACTCACCACCTGGTGTGCCTTCCTACAAATGAGCTTTTTTAGGACGACTGCGTGATGGATCATCCATTCATTCAACTTCCTTAAAAGGCTCACCAGGACCCTGTCATTTACAATAAGAGCAGCTGAGGGAACTAATTACCAAACTAAGCAAGAAACAGCAGGGACCAGCAATCATTAGGCACACTTTTAGGACACCTGGTAAAAGAATAATACGTTCAGTTCAGACAGACAGCTTTTGCTCTCAATTATTATTGAATAGGAAGCTAGGTAAAATTCTCGACACAGGCTATTGTTGGATAAATGTCCTATCCAATTAAAGACAAACTAATTTCTTAAGAAATTTATGGAAAGGAAATATTACTGAAAGGATATGATTAGAGAAAGTGTTGATGGATTAAGCAGGAGTATTAAGTGCTGCTGCTTTTCTTTTTCAGTCTTTGTCTAGGTTATCTTTTGAATAAATGAAATAATAGTATGAATGGATTTTTAAAGAATTGAAAGGTTATATATTTTGCCTGTCATTATGGAATAACAACTGTACTCATATCAAGTACAGTTATAATTAGCCATTTGCTAGACACTGTTTTTTAATCCTGCAGTTTACTTTTATGATTAATACTAAAAATAGGATTTTTATAATTCATACTATATAAAATACAAATTGTAAATATAGCAGTGAATGATGGATGAGAATGAAAAGTTCATGAATTTTACTAATGGCCAAAAATCTATCAGGCAAATAAATAAAACATAACAAAAAGCAAATAAAAATACATTTGTCAAAAGTGTCTCTTAGCCATATATTCTACGTTTCTGTGTGTTGGCAACAAAGTCATTTAGCAGACATTTTCAAACCCTGGCTATATAAACTGTATTGATATCATTTAATTCTATCAAAGTAGTCATATTAGTTTATCAGTTTTTCTTTATGAACCCATGCTGACTGTGGAGAAAATCTGTTTTTTAGTAGGTGCTCACATTACCCGAGTTTAAAAGTAGATTTAGAGTTATGCTTAAACACATGGGTGTTTGTAATGTTGTGCTTAACTCTCAGAAACAATAATTAATTAAACTTATGGGATATATTGAATTAATACACTGTGCTGAAAATTAGCTGGAATATATTTAATTATGTAATATATATATATAATACAATACATATTACTATCATAAAACAACATAATGTGCTTCAAGATTCCTGTAACTGTATGTATATAAAATGTTGATAAAAGTCTCTTCCTTTCTGAAAATTGCACTCTGATCTTTTTCTAATTATATTTATTTGTTTATTTGATAGAACTCCTATTCACTGATTCACTTCCTAAATGCCCAGACTGGCCCAGGTCAAATCCAGTATATGAGAACTCAATCTAGAACTTCTCTGTTATTGTCAGGAACCCAATTCCTTGGGCTGTTGCTGCTATTTCTCAGAGCACATGTTGGTAGGAAGCTGGAACCAGGAACCAAACCCAGAAAATCTGATGTAGGATAAGGCCATCCTAGCACTGTGCTATGCTGATTCACTGAGCCCTGATCTGTAAGCACTGGGGATGCAAAGTGTGATCCCTACCTCCTGCGTGGCCATGGGTAGCTGGACTGGGGTGAGAAGCCAGTGTGGGCTTTTCAGATATTCTCTCCCATGGTTATAAAGTACTAAGTGAAATACAACCAGTGAGTTTATCTACAGGTATTCGTCCCCTGGAAAGTGGAATAGTCAATTTATTCTAGGGTAGAGTTTGAAAATAGACAAATCCTTGCTTCGAAGTGAAAAACAAAACAAAACAAAACAAAACAAAACAAACAAACAAAAAAAACGCAGATGCATAGAAAAGAAAAAATAAGCACCAGGTTATATGCCTTCTAAAATTCTTCTAGATCCCAGTTTGAATTCTAATGTTTATCTGTAATTTGTTTAGCTGTCACTCTGTGTCTTGTTAATAAAATGTCCTGTTATGTCCTTACAGTAGCTCAGGTTGGATTTCTTTACATATGAGATGGCTACACAAAAAGCCCAATTGCAAATAGTCCCAAGTCAGTATCCTCACCAGTTCAACATCTATTCCGGATAATTTTATTTAAATATTTTATAATTAATCAGATACTATAAATCATCAATTGTGGTCATTATTGTTAATAGTATTTTTTTCTTTATTTGAAAGGCAGAGTTACAGAAAGGCAGAGGCAGAGAGAGAGAGATTCCAACCTTCCATCCACTGGTTCATTCCCTAAAGGGCTGCAACTGCCAGAGCTGGGCTGATCCTAAGCCAGGAGCCAGGAGCTTCTTCTGGGGCTCCTGCGTGCGTGCAGGGGCCCAAAGACTCAGACCGGCACCCATATGGGATGCTGGCACTGCACGTGGCAGCTTTATCTGCTGTGCCATAGCATGGGTCCCTATTAGTATTTTTTAAATGAGCCAGGATACTTTTCATTGGTTTTTGGTCTACAGAAATAAAGCCCCAACTTACTTCTCTTCCCATACAAAGTGGTCACTGAGGAATGCTTGAGTATGAGTAAGAAAGAGTACCATTGGGGGGGCTGGCATTGTAGCACAGCAGAGAGGGTCAGGCTGCTCCTTGCAACAACGTCCCATCTTGGTGAGCCAGTTTAAGTGTTGCCTACTGCACTTCTAACCCATCTTTCGGCTCATGCACTCAGAAAGACAGCAGATGATGGCACAGTGACTGGGCTCCTGTCACCCATGTAGAATGGATTGGATCTGGCTTGGATATTTTCAAGCCCTGGCTATTGAGGCCTTTGGGAAGTGAAACAGTGGGTGGAAGCTATCTTCCTCTCTGCCTCTCCGCCTCTCCCTCTTTCCATGTCACTCTAATTTTCAAATAAGTAAGTAAATAAATATTTTTTTTAAAAAAGGAATCACATTTGACACTGCTGACCCTGTTTGCCATTTGGTCTGTCAGCTAAATGCCATGGCCCTTGTTAGAATCTGTAAAATACAGTAAATTGCTAGGTTACTAATTAGCTGGATTAATGAAAAATATGGAAAATAATTTTGGGCTCATGTGAAATATGAGACTGAGTATTTTCAACTATTGTTTTAGTTATCTAATTTGGAAGACAGTGCTTTAAATTTTTACAATAACTTTTTGCTTGCAATAAGGTCATAAAATGAAACTTCATGCTTAATCAAAATTTAAGTGCTAAATTTCTCTTTTTTTACAACTTAGATTTTTCATTTAGATCAAATGGCTGTGGTTACAGATTAGTTTTACTCATTTTTATTTCCAAGTTTGCTTATGCACTTATGAAAATCAAAGCAGTAGTTATTAAAATTTTATCAGAAGAACCTTTATAGACAATTAAGTAATGTTACCCTTTTTCAGCACTGTATTAGGGTTCCTCAGGAGAGTTGATGGAAGCTGGTTTCAGTCCAGCTCAGAGTCAGAAGGCAGAGGGAGATCACTGCTCCAGGCTGAAGGTGGAGGGAAAAGAATTCTTTCCTACTTAGCCTTTTATTCTATGCAGAATTTCAGAACTTAGTGGATGGGCCCTCAACACACTGGGGAAGGGAATCTGCTTAGAATCTGCATGGAAGAGTCAATTAAAAAAACAAACTTGAGCTGCCTGCTGGGAAGAAGCAGGGCATTAAAGTGAATGTCTGATCAGAAGAGTTACTTAGGTGAAAAGCGATGCAAAATAAATGAACATCTGGATCACAAGCTACTCGAGGATTCAGCATTTTCTAGACTTGAGATTATGCAGAATAGTTGTTTGACTTAACGTTATTTTTCATGTTCACACAATATTTATAGCCTTAATTTTTTACTAAGATATACAAAATAATTGTTTTTATTTAAATAATTATATATTAATTTCAATAGAATTATTTTATGGCCTAAACAATGTAATAAAAACATTTGGTTAATAAATATCATAAACATAAGACAAATTTTTAAAATTTGTGAATATTTAATTTTAGCAATTATAAAATATTTTATGATGTTTGGGGCTTCCACTCAAAGGCTCATATTATCTCCTAGTTTAGACAATACACTATGTTTAGTCACAGGAATCCCACGAATAGTTTCCATTATAAATCAGTTTTACAAGTCAATTATTTATGAGACACTAGGCTCCCAGTGTGGGGTGAAGATGCACTGCACCACAGAATCTTATACACAGCATCCTGAAAACAAGAGGAAAACCAAAGCTAGGATAAAGATTCAAATTGAAAGGAAATAAGCAAGGAAAATTTTTTTATCAGTCTTCTAGAAAACTTCTATTGGATTCGAACTGTATTATGAGCAGAGAGAGTCATGATTAGAGGTAAAAATAATTTAATTGTTATGTAATTGGAGATTTATTAAAGCAATAAAACTAAGTCTTTTTTAAAAAAAATGTTGATATTTAGCTAAAAGAGTTAACATGTTTTTATGGTTATCCTAAATCAAAAAAATTCCATTTCAGGAAACTAGATTATAAAAATGTATACAATTAATAAAAGTTATTTTATTAAGAAGCCTTTTTAGTGTCATTTACAAGTTTCATTGGAACAATTTTACATTTTGAATTTTAAGAATTGCTTTGTAATTATTCTCAGTTATTCAGTCTGATTAACATTTATCCTCAGTTAAAATAATATTACAGGTACTCCGACACCAAAAATGCCAACATTAAAGAAGCAATGAATACAGGCTCTAAAATGTATAAATTAGGGATTGATCACATATGTTAGCAGTGGATTAATTCAATTTTACATACAGTTATTGAGTACTTTGGCTTCCAGAAACCCATGAAGTCAAGTAATTTCAGTGTTCATTAAGAACTTGATACTTGGGCTCAATTATTTCCCAAACTGACAAACATTCTTATGTGACACATAGTACACGTGAGATAATTCATGGAAGATTTTTCAATTTTGAAATGACAACAATAATACTTTGTAATACAATAATTTCTGTAGTAGTTGTGTTTAACAGTTTTGAAACCATTAGCACATCATTTTCTGCAAAATTACATTAAACATGGGACATGAGTTCTTTTTTCATGTGTTTATAAGAATAAAGGTGATAATAAAATACTTACATTCAAATCAATCCATATCAGTGTATATCAGCTATGAAATTAACAAATGCTTATTCTCTGATAGAAATGACAAAATTAAACCACTTGAAATTATAACATTGAATATGTCATGAATTGTTGAACAGTTTTTTTTAAATCTTCAACTGCTAAAGAAGTCAAAAAAAGCTGGTATCAATGATCCTACTTCTTTGATGGCCCATTCTTTCCACTGTGATCTCACTCACAGCTAGTATTAGCAGACCCTAGTCTTGTTTATGTGATCCCTTTGACTCTTAGACCCATCATTATGGTCTATTGTGATCTTGGGGCAAGTCAGCTTAAGCATCTCCCAAATTGTACATCCCCTCCCTCTCTTATTCCCACTCTAATATTTAGCAGAGATCACTTTTCAGTTAACTTTAAACACCTAAGAATAATTGTGTGTTAATTACATAGCTTAACCAATGGTATTAAGTAGAACAAACAAAAATACTAAAAGGGATATAGTATTAAATTTTACATCAACAGTGATGATAAGGGCTGATCAAGTCATCGTTTCTCATAGTGTCCATTTCACTTCATCAGGTTTCCTTTTTGATGCTTAATTAGTTGTCACCAATCAGGGAGAACATATGATATTTGTCCCTCTGGGACTGGCGTATTTCACTCAGGATGATATTTTCCAGGTCCCTCCATTTTGTTGCAAATGACCGCATTTCATTGTTTTTTACTGCTATATAGTATTCTATAGAGTACATGTCCCATAATTTCTTTATCCAGTCTGCTGTTGATGGGCATTTGGGTTGGTTCCAAGTCTTAGCTATTGTGAATAGGCTCAATAAACATTAAGGTGCATACCGCTTTTTTGTTTGACAATTTAATTTCCTTTGGGTAAATTCCAAGGAGTGGGATGGCTGGGTTGAATGGTAGGGTTATATTCAGGTTTCTGAGGAATCTCCAGACTGACTTCCATAGTGGCTTAACCAGTTTGCATTCCCAACAGTGGGTTAGTGTCCCTTTTTCCCCACATCCTCTCCAGCATCTGTTGTTGGTTGATTTCTGTATGTAAGCCATTCTAATTGGGGTGAGGTGAAACCTCATTGTGGTTTTGATTTGCATTTCCCTGATGGCTAGTGATCCTGAACATTTTTTCATTGTAGAGATCTTTAACATCCTTGGTTAAGTTTATTCCAAGGTATTTGATTGTTTTTGTGGTTATTGTGGATGGGATTGATCTTAGAAGTTCTTTCTCGGCGCCGGATTCTGTCCCGGTTGCTCCTCTTCCAGGCCAGCTCTCTGCTATGGCCCGGGAGTACAGTGGAGAATGGCCCAAGTCTTGGGCCCTGCACCCGCATGGGAGACCAGGAGAAGCACCTGGCTCCTGCCTTCGTATCAGCACAGTGCGCCAGCTGTACACACTGGCCGCAGCAGCCATTGGGGGGTGAACCAACGGAAAAAGGAAGACCTTTCTCTCTGTCTCTCTCTCTCACTGTCCATTCTGCCTGTAAAATAAATATATAGATAAATAAATAATAAGTTCTTCCTCAACCATGGCATTGCCTGTGAATACAAAGGCTGTTGATTTTTGTGCATTGATTTTATAGCCTGCTACTTTGCCAAACTCTTCGATGAGTTCCGATAGTCTCTTAGTAGAGTTCTTTGGATCCCCTAAATAAAGAATCATATCATCTGCAAAGAGGGATAGTTTGAGTTCTTCCTTCCCAATTTGTATCCCTTTAATTTCTTTTTCTTGCCTAATGGCTCTGGCTAAAACTTCCAGAACTATATTGAATAGCAGTGGTGAGAGTGGGCATCCCTGTCTGCTATCAGATCTCAGTGGAAATGCTTCTAACTTTTCCCCATTCAATAGCATGTTGGCCGTGGGTTTTTCATAAATTGCTTTGATTGTATTGAGGAATGTTCTGTCCATACCCAGTTTGCTTAGAATTTTCATCAAGAAAGGGTGTTGTATATTATCAAATGTTTTCTCTGCATCTATTGAGATAATCATATGGTTTTTCTTCTGCAGTCTGTTAATGTGGTGTATCACGTTGATTGTTTTGCGAACATTGAACCATCCCTGCATACCAGGGATAAATCCCACTTGGTCTGGGTGGATGATCTTTCTGATGTGTTGTTGCATTCTATTGGCCAGAATTTTATTGAGGATTTTTGCATCTATGTTCATCAGGGATATTGGTCTGTAATTCTCTTTCAATGTTGCATCTTTTTCCGGCTTAGGAATTAAGGTGATGCTGGCTTCATAGAAAGAATTTGGGAGGATTCCCTCTTTTTGATTGTTTTGAATAGTTTGAGAAGAATTGGAGTTAGTTCTTCTCTAAATGTCTGGTAGAACTCAGCAGTGAATCTATCTGGCCCTGGTCTTTTCTTTGTTGGGAGGGCCTTTATTACTGTTTCAATTTCTGTCTCAGTTATGGGTCTGTTTAGATTTTCTATGTCTTCCTGGTTCAATTTAGGTAGGTTGTATGTGTCCAAGAATCTGTCCATTTCTGATAGATTTCCCTGTTGCTGCCATACAAGTCCTTGTAGTAATTTCTGATGATTCTTTTTATTTCTGTGGTGTCTGTTGTTACGTTTCCCTTTTCATCTCTGATCCTCTTGATTTGGGTCTTTTCTCTTCTTTTTTTAGTTAGTTGGGCCAATGGGGTGTCAATTTTGTTTATTTTTTCAAAAAACCAGCTCCTCATTTGGCTGATTTTTTGTAATTTTTTTTGGATTCAATCCTGTTGATTTCTTTGATTTTAATTATTTCTCTTCTCCTACTGGGTTTGGGTTTGGTTTGCTGCAGATTTTCTAGATCCTTGAGATGACTTGAAAGCTCATCGATTTGGTGCCTTTCCAATTTCTTGATGTAGGCACCTATTGCTATAAACTTTCCTCTTAACACTGCTTTTGCTGTATCTCATAAGTTTTGGTATGTTGTGCTGTTATCCTCGCTTACTTCCAGAAAATTTTTGATTTCTCTTTTGATTTCTTCTATGACCCATTGTTCATTCAGGAGCATGTTGTTCAACCTCCATGTGTTTGCATATGTTCTAGGGATTCCTGAGTTGCTAATTTTGAACTTCATTCCTTTATTGTCTGAGAAGCTGCATGGTATGATTCTAATTCTTTTGAATTTGCTGAGACTTGCTTTATGGCCTAGTATGTGGTCAATCCTAGAGAAGGTTCCATGTACTGCTGAGAAGAATGTAAATTCTTTAAGTGTAGGATTGAAAGTTCTGTAGATATCTGTTAGATCCATTTGGGCTAGAGTGTCATTTAAATCTACTGTCTCCTTGTTGATCTTCTGTCCTGTTGATCTGTCTATCTCTGAGAGTGGAGTATTGAAGTCCCCCAGTACTATTGTATTGGAGTCTAAGTCTCCCTTTAAGTTCCTTAACAAATATTTTAAATAAACCGGTGCCCTGTAATGAGGTGCTTATACGTTGTTAATCGTTATATCTTCCTGTTGAATGGATCCCTGAATCATTATATAGTGCCCCTCTTTGTCTCTCTTAACAGTTTTTGTGTTAAAGTGTATGTTGTCCGATATTAAGATGGCTACGCCTGCACTTTTTTCCATTTCTGTTGGGATGGTATATCTTTTTCCAGCCTTTCACTTTCAGTCTGTCTGCATCTTTGTTGGAAAGATGTGTTTCTTGTAAGCAGCAAATAGATGGGTTTTGTTCCTTAACCCAATCAGCCAATCAGAGTCTTTTAACTGGACAGTTCAGGCCAATAACGTTCAATGTGACTATTGGTAAGTAATAACTTTGCCCTGCCATTTGCCAAAGATATTTTCTAACATATGCTTTGAGTTTCCTGTGATCTTTTGATGTGAGGTTTCCTTCCTTTACCTTCTTTCATATTGATGACCGTGTTTCTGTGTTTCTGTGTGTAACACATCTTTAAGCATCTTTTGCAGGGCTGGACGAGTGGCGACAACTTCTTTCAATTTCTGTTTGCTATGAAAAGTCTTTATTTCACCTTCATTCACAAATGAGAGCTTTGCAGGATATAATATTCTGGGCTGGCAGTTTTTCTCTCTTAGCACCTGGGCTATGTCTCGCCATTCCATCCTAGCCTATAGAGTTTCTGCTGAGAAGTCTGCTGTGAGTCTAATTGGAGATCCTCTGAGAGTAATCTGATGTTTCTCTCTTGCACATTTTAGGATCTTTTCTTTATGTTTCACTGTGGTGAGTTTAATTACAATGTGTCGTGATGAGGATCTCTCTGATCATGTTTACTAGGGGTTCTATGAGCTTCCTGTACTACGATGTCTCTGTCCTTCTCCAAACCTGGGAAGTTCTCTGCTAGTATCTCACTAAAAAGGCCTTCTAATCCTTTCTCCCTCTCCATGCCTTCAGGAACTCCTAGAACTCAAATGTTGGGTTTTTTTAATAGTATCCTGTAGATTCCCAACAATATTTTTTAGATTTCTAATTTCCTCTTCTTTTCTTTGGTTTGACTGTATACTTTCCTGTGCTGTCTTCTAAGTCCGATATTCTCTCTTCTGTCTCACTGACTCTGTTTTTAAGGCTCTCTAATGTGTTTGTCATTTGCTCTGTTGAGTTCTTCATTTCATTTTGATTTCTCTTCACTATCACACTTTCCTGTTCTACTAGTTTCTGTGTTTCATTTTGATTCCTCCTTAAGATTTCATTTTCACAAGAGAGATTTTCTATCCTGTCCAGTAATGATTTCTGTAGTTCAAGAATTTGTTTTTGAAAACTTCTAAATGTTCTTATCATAATTTTTTTGAAATCCTTATCTTGCATTTCTTCTATCTCATCATCTTCATAATCTTGGCTTGGGGTGTCTTGTTCATTTAGGGGCATCATAAAGTCTTCCTTGATCTTGTTCCCTTGGTTTCTGTGTTTGTTGCTTGGCATTGTGGAGATATTCTTAGAATTCTTCTTCCCTCGCTTTTGTGTTTTTTTCTTGTTATACTATGACTGTGTTAAATGAACTTTCTGCTTTTGGAGGAGCCTTAGAGGCTTGAGGCTTGAGATAGGTGTGGCCAGAGAGCTTTGCTTGGTTCTTCAGGGTTAAGGGTGTGCCAAAGGTGACACACTCAGGTTAGGCATGGCAAATCTCTCTCTCTCTCTCTCTCTCTCTCTCTCTCTCTCTCTCTCTCTCTTTATTTATTTATATTATTTTGATTCAGGAGGGAAGTAATACCACACAGCTGAGCAGAATTGAAGGTAGTCAGCTTCTGGTCTCTGCCTTCTGTGGGTATATCCTTCCTCTGCTTTTTTCCCAGGACCACACAAAGAATCTGTGCTGCCCTCAGTATGGGCTCAAATTCTCCTGCAGTCTCCCACTGGGTTGCCAAGGTCACTGTCTCTGGAGAGTACTCACATGAACTCCGTGAGTTCTCTCACCCACCGTCTCTTTTTTCACCGCCTCAGTTCATTAGCTCCACCCTTTCACTAAGTCCATCCTAAGCTCCTGTTATTTCACCCCCTCAGAGTCAGGTTTTTCTGTTTGACTGGGGGCGGGCGCAGCTCTGAGTTCGCACACAGCCCTGCAGTCACACACCTTTTATGTATGTCCAAAATGGCTCCTGCTCTTTGTCTCCTGCTCACCTTTACGAGGTGGGCGGAGAGAGACTATACTGGTCCTTTTTTTTTTTTTTTTCTTCCCCTCTCCTGTAGTTAGTCTGGTGAACTTTCCCCAGCAGGGTTTCAAGCCATTTCCCCTGCCGATGTCTCGGGTTACAGAGCTCACCTCCTCTTCCAGTGCAGATGTGTAGACTCTGCTGTTTGCTTTCAGAGCCGTGGGCATCCTTGCTGTCCCCACAGGTCGTCCATGTCACATCCACTAGATCTGGAAGAGTTTCGTCTGCAATTTTTCCCCCGAGCCTTTCCCTGAGATTACAGTAATTCCACTTTTATTAACCTATCTTTTCCCGTACTATCAGTGCGAGTCCTCTCTATTCTGCCATCTTGGCTCCTCCCCCAGAGCTATATTGGTTTTTTTATCATTTAAATAGCATATTTTCAGATTCTTGAGATCAGGGAGAAGAATGTGTGTGGGACTGTTACCCAGCACACTAACACCAGCAATGAGGAGGCAAGTCTGTCTGATGTTGAAGTGGTCTCTCTTTGAGACATTTATGATTACACCAGGTTCACCTGAAAACTACCATATCCAAGCAATAGAAAATTGTGTTTGATATAAAGTTGGCATTTAATCAGTATTTGTTGAATGAATACACAAATGAATGGATGACTTGGCAATGAAGCATCAGCTTATTTGTAGTAGGATGTTAACAAAATGGTAAGGGCTATAATTAAATTATGTAAATGAACTAGAGCAAAAAAAAATCAAGAAATAATGATAGACAGCAGGTTTATAGGGAAGTGGCATTCTGACTTGGCTGTGAGTATACCCAAGAAGAGAAATCAGGCAAATAAACATTCAAGTGTAGAGCTTAAAAAGAGACTGATGACACAGAAACATATTGTGGTCATTAAAATGTATGTTCCTTCCAACTGTTTTTTGGAATAAAATTAAATAGGTACAAAAAATAATCTCATTCAGGCAGTTGTAATTTTCTGATTGGATACATTATGGTGTGTATTTTGGGAATTGGGAAGAAAACTAAAGTATCACATAACATCCATCAAAGATAAGTACAAAGAGTGTAAATAGTTTTGTGGTTTATTTTTAGGATCACAGATTTATGAGGACTGACTATCCAGAGAGAATAAACTAGAAAATGTGAACTATTGTAGGGAAGATAAATAAACTCAATAATGTTGTTTGATTTTGAAAGAATGTTTCTTTTATTTAGCACTGGTAGGCTGAGGAGTTGTCTATTATTGATTGCATTTAAAAACAGTTTTTTCATACTGCATTAGACAAGGTTCTACTTTTCTTTGGAATCAATAACAGTCTAGGTTGTGGGTAGAAGAGCAGAATTAAGGGTCAGAAGTCATTGTGCCTCATGGATTTTCATCTTCCATTACCTGCTAGAAAAGAGAAAATTATTACTTATGTAACTATCTCTGTAACTACAATATCATTAGGAGTAAAATCATTTTGTCATTTAACTTTACTATGGTAATATTCTGTCCCACTCGGAAATTTGAAATCGCGTTACAAAACCCTGCTCTGTTTCTTACAGCACTTGGCTTTCACAATGCACCTTCTGAGTTAACAGAGCAGTGGCCTCTTAGCAGAAGGCTCCTTAAGTCAGAAAAGGAAAGAACTGCTTATAAACATGATAGAAAATGAAATAAAAATGTTAGAGGAATAACTAGCTACTCTCCCTGCCAAAGCATTCCCTTCTGCCTACTTGAGGCACAAAACCCCTAGTAACTAAGAATTACTGAAGCCATTTGGGTTTTGCAAATGTTGACTTTGCAGGTATGATTTTTACTTACTTATGGGTAATTTCAGTTTAAAAACATTATAATTTTTCTAATGTAAACACACACAGAAAATTTATCTGCATATAATTTTACTTAACTTTTACAAAGACAAATATTTGCCATGCTTGTGTTTTACCCATTATTTCTACTGCATCTTTAAAATAGACCTTATCCTAATAATTTCTTCTGAAATATTTTATTGTGCATCTCCAACAAATAAAAAATTTCAAAAATATAATCACAATACAAAACAAAATGAATACTGATACGATCCAATACTTAATATATTCACTTCTCTCAATTTCTTAAACTCTTTTCCTATGAGTTTGCTGAAATTAGCATCCACATTTTACTCACTTCTTTGATAGTTACTTGAGTAATATTGTAATCAATAAAACTTTACTCCACATACCTTTCCTACATTGCAGAATGAACTGATGAGATCATTTATACACTTTCATTGTGTTACTTAGATGGTACATGCCAACCTACTATTATTTAGCTCTAGAGAGGTTATCAGGTAACACACTGCCTCCCCTCCAGCCTCCCTATCTTCCTTTCTCCCTCCCTGCTTCCCTTTCTCTTTTCCTACGTGCTTTCTTGTCATTTTTCCTTCCTTCTTTCTTTAAACTTTATTTTATTCTTATCTGACTGGCAGAGAGACAGAGATAGAGACAGAGAGAGCTCTTCCATCTGCTGATCCACTCCCCAGTTGCTTAGGGGAGCCAGGGCTAAGCCAGTGTGAAGTCAGGAGTTTGGAACACAATTCAGGTTTCCCATGTGGGTAGCAGAGACCTAAGTACTTGAGAAATAACCTGCTGCCTCCCGAGGAGCGCATTAGCAGGAACTGGAACTGGAAGTGGACCAGGACCTGAACACAGGTGCCCGGATACAGTATGCTGGCTGTGCCAAATGCTGCCCCTTCTTCCTACCTTGAGTCAAACAGACCTCATAGGTTTGCTGTGTACACATTACTGTATCATGACACGAGGCACATAAATTCTGGTATTCCAGTGTAAGTGGTTTTAAGATTTATTGAAGTGTTGTCAATCTAGTCCACCCATTAACAATTTTCCTGTCAACTTTTAGTTACCAGTCTTAGCATCGCTATGCAGATTGTAAAGTACTTTCTTTTCTAGTTTTGACATTTCTTTTTCAATGTACTAGAGAGGATTCTTCTAGAAAAAAATTATTTCCCTCATTCACTTTTTTGAATTTTCTAAAATATGGATTTGTACAGAAAAGACACCTTAATTTTTTTTTTTTGACAGGTAGAGTGGACAGTGAGAGAGAGAGAGAGACAGATAGAGAAAGGTCTTCCTTTGCCGTTGGTTCACCCTCCAATGGCTGCCGTGGCTGGCGCACTGCGCTGATCCGAAGGCAGGAGCCAGGTGCTTCTCCTGGTCTCCCATGCAGGTGCAGGGCCCAAGGACTTGAGCCATCCTCCACTGCCTTCCCGGGCCACAGCAGAGAGCTGGCCTGGAAGCGGGGCAACCGGGACAGAATCTGGTGCCCCAACCTCGACTAGAACCCGGTGTGCCAGCGCCGCAAGGCGGAGGATGAGCTTATTGAGCCACAGCGCCGGCCAAGACACCTTAATTTTTAAAACATTTTATTTTGACATTAAAATTGTGTATATTTACAGGGTACCATGTGATATTTCAATACATATATAGACTGTATGCTGTTCAAGTGAATGTAAATATATCTTCAAGTGTTCTTCATTTCATTATGGTTAAAACTTTCAAAATTCTTTCTTGTAGCTTTTTTGCTTATTTTGAAAAAAATCTACATTACATTATGACTATCTGTTGTCATGATTCTGACTTTATTTTAAAATGTTTAGGGCTGGACTTGTGGCATAATGAGTTAGGCTGCCACCTGCAATGCTGGCATTCTTAGGTGGGCATCAATTTGAGTCCCATTTCCAATCCAGATCCTTGCTAATGCCTCTGGGAAGGCAGCAGAACATGGCCCAAGTCTGGGTTCAGTCTGGTCCAGCCCCGGATGTCATGGCCATTTGGAACATGAACCATCTCTCTCTCCTCTATTTTTTCTGTTATTCTCTGCCTTTCAAATAAGTAAAGCTCCAAAAAATATTTAATTTTTAGGTTATTGAGATGCTTACCTAATTAATTCCAAATGTCACCAATAAAGTTTTTAAAAATATATTTGGATTATTCATATAAACTCAAAGATTTTAAATTATTTGATACATTATAGCCATGTAGTAATTACAATTTTTTAAAGATTTGTTTATTTATTTGAAAGTCAGAGTTACATAGAGAGAGGAGAGGCAGAGAGGGAGAGGTCTTCTATCCGCTGGTTCATTCCCCAGATAAACCACAGTGGCCCGAGCTGCGCCGATCCGAAGCCAGGAGCCAGGAACCTCCTCTGGGTCATCCATGCGAGTGCAGGGGCCCAAGAACTTGGGCCATCTTCCACTGCTTTCCCAGGCTATAGCAGAGAGCTGGATGAGAAGTGGAGCAGCTGGGACTCAAACCAGCACCCATATGAGGAGCTAACAGATAAGCTTATTTTGGTGTGAAAAAATTTTCAATCAGGCGTTGATTTTTCATGTATATTAAATTTCATTTTTATAATATTCCTGTTCATGAACTTTTAGAAGACTCTTTGTGTGAGTATTTCAAAAAGTTGCACCTAAATTAACATCTTTTACTTACATTTCTCATGAACTATTTTAAGTACCTTCACATATGGACACAACTAAATCAAGAAACACATAATATACTGAGATCTGAAAAAACCTAAAGGAATCCTTGACAAACTACAACTTTAGTAAAGTAGCAAGACACAAACATGATGAAATTCATAGCTCCCATATGTAAAAACATATAAAAGTGAATTAAAATGTGCAAAAGGAGTATGATTTTGTAGAGAAAAAGGCAAGATAAAAATTGTAGGGGCAAGCACTTGCTTGAGACACCTGAATCTCACATCTCAGAGGGACCGGATTCACTTCCCCGCTCTGCTTCTGCTGTCACACACCCTGGGGAGCAGCAGGTGATGGCCCAAGCACTTGGGTCCCTGCCATCTGTTTGGGAGATCGCGAATGAGTTTGGGCTCCAGGATCTGGCCTGCTAAACCGCTGGCTGTTGTGGTCAACTGGGAGGTGAACTAGCAGAGCCGACATCTCTCTCAGAAATAAAAAACAAAAAAAATTTTTAATAAATTGTCCCAATATTTACTTATAAATTCAGAGAAATCTTAATAAAATTTGCTGTTGTTCTTACTGTTTTCTTGGAGTTAAATAAGAGACCTATACATTATTTGGAAGACTACACATACAGAATATTTAAGAAACACCTTGAAATCATATTGGTTGCAATTATTCTTTTGGGGTACTATCAAAGATAGGAATTCCTCAAAGTTTAATCTAGCAAGGAAGAATTTATTCAAGGATATTGCAGTAATGCAGTGAGGCCAGAACTCAGTCTGAGCTCAATTTTGGTAAGATGGGTCCAAGCTCTTCTTGGGGCCTGAGAGAGGGGGATTACAGGCCACTTGTAGTTATAATTAACTTTTATCCAAAGAACAATTAAATTATCTCCAGTCCTCAAGACAGGAGGTCCTTTTACAATCTGGAGCAAGACATTCATGAGTTAGGACCCTCCCACGAAGACTGAGGCAGGGGACCACCTTCCTTGTGCTGTTGATTACCTTTGAAAAGGAAGAACCCCCGACCTTTGGGAAAGTCCTTCCTGAGTTTCAAAGCCATCAAGAAACTTCTAACCTGGTTTCTATCTCAAATGGACAGAAATAGGATTATACTCACAAGCTTGCACCAGTAGCTTCTGTAACGAAAGGAAAGGGCTCTAGAGAAGGAAGACATCCAAAGTTCAGTCAAGTTCAGAAGAATATTATGGCTTTCTATGCCAATATCAGAAAATTACTACTGTGGTATTGTTACTCAGTTATACTTCAATTAATCTCAATTATATAGTGCTTAAAACCGGTGGTGACTGTTATATGAATAGACAGATAAGTCATAGACTAGGTTCCCAAGCAGAGTCCGAAGCAAATGCTTACAGTACAGCTTTATTTGGGAATTTATACCTAACAGAGAAGTGAAAAGGAAAGCAAAGCCCATTTGAGAGGAAACATTATTGAGATATCACAGGTTTGCACTGATTCCTCAGTCTCTCTGTATTTGTTTAGAGAAATCAAATGAAATATTGCACTTGGGAATTGTCTGTTTGGGGGAAGAAAAAAAGAAATAATTTAGAGTCAGTTCTTTTTATCTCCAGTTAGCTCCTGGCATCAATTCTCCTGCCCTTCTCTGTTGCATCACTGGTCCCTCTGGTGGAGAAACTTCACAGAAAGCCAAACTCCCTGCAAGTCTAGTAAGACAAGAACAGTAGTGATTCCCATCAGGCAAGAGCCTAAAAACAGACCAGATGATGCCCTGAGTTTCCTCAATTTGTAGTGGTGGAAGCAGTAGCCAAATTACCTCTCAGAGCAAACCATTTCCATAGATGCAGAAACAGTACACACCATTAGGTGCACAGTCCTGGGTGTCATCTGCCAAACTGAAGAAGTTATAAGGAATGATACAGGGGTAACTGGATAGCCACACGGAAAGGTATGAAGTCCGATCCATTCTTTTTTTTTAAGATTTATTGATTTATTCAAAAGTCAGAGTTACGCAGAGAGAGGAAAGGCAGAGAGAGAGAGGTCTTCCATCCACTGGTTCACTCTCCAATTGGCCGCAACAGCCAGAGCTGTGCTGATCCTAAGCCAGGAGCCAGGAGCTTCCTCCGAGTCTCCCACGCTGGTGCAGGGCCCATCCTCTACTGCTATCCCAGGCCATAGCAGAGAGCTGGATAGGAAGAGGAGCAGCCAGGACTAGAACCGGTGCCCGTATGGGATGCTGGTGCTTCAGGCCAGGGCATTAACCCACTGCACCACAGCACCAGCCCCTAGATCCATTCTTTACACTATAGAACAGGTTAAAATTTTAAACAGATTAAGAAATCAAAATGTAAAAAATTAAAAACATACTAGTAGTGGGATGTGGTTACCCTTCTTATAATCAGGTAAGGGAGAAAATTATTAAACATGAATTTAATCCAGAAAACAGAAGAAAAATATTAATACATTTCAGTATATGTAAAAAATCTTCACAAAATAAGAAATACAGTAACTAGAAGATAAATAACATATTGATATCTATCTAAATATATACTATCAAAACACAAAATGATTTTGGCACAAAGCTTTTTCATTTCAACTTATTAATGAAAGACAAAGACAGAAAATACCCAAATATCTTTAAGTAGAATATGAGTGAAAATCTACAGTGTATTCTGCAGCTTTAAAAAAGCTGATCTCTCTATATATACTATTCTGTACATATTCCTTAATAAGAAAAGGAAGATACAAAAGAGCAAAAGCAGAATGCTACTATTTGTGTAACTGTTATGTATCTGATCTATAGATATCTAAATAGATATTTTGCTATATCAAACAATGACAGTGTCAAACAATGACAATAATCTGATAATGATACAAAACTACACTTCTGCATTCACAAATCTTTTTGTTAAAAATACTGCTGTGCAGGGTGGGCACTGGCCTGGCAGTGAAGATGCCCACGTTCCTCAGCAGTGTGCCTTGGTTGCATTCCTGGCTCTGGCGCTCTGCTCCAGCTTCCTGCTAACCTAGGCCCTGACAGGTAGTGTTGTCAGCTCATGTAATTCAGTTCACCCCACCAATGTAGACCTGCAATGAGTTCCTGACTCCCCGTGCCTGCCTGTCTCATCCCTGGACAATGCAAGAATTCGCAGTTAACCAGAGGATGGGAGTTCTGTACATCTTTTTCTCTCTGTCTCTCAAGATAATAAAACACCAAAACTAAATAAAAAATATTAGTATTAATGTATTGTCTATTGTGTGTGTATATACAAATACACAGATGTTCAGTGTAAGGTAAAGAAATAGATATTGAGTTAAAAATGACAAAAAACTATAATCTTAAATTATGAACTGAAAATACCAACAGGAACATAAAATTAAATTTGCTTTTTCTAAAAGTTGCACTTTGTGTCTCTCTAGAGACTTCAGTAACAACCTGAAAATACTAAACTACCCCTGCAGCAAACATGGTATCTATATACCAGTTCCTCTAAAATGAGCTGCTTCCCTTTAAGAATGAAGGTGCAGAATATGTACAAGATACGGTTGGAATATGCTATCTGGCTTAACATGAAAGCTGTAATGCACTAATAATATTATGTTATGGTGACAAGGAAATAATTTGTTAAAGGCTTCTGGGAAACGAAGAGATAGAGTATCGAAAATGATAATTACAGGGGCCGGCTCTGAGGCATAGCAGGTAGAGCCACCACCCACAGCGCCGGCATATGGGTGTTGTTTGACGAAGCTTTGTGCCTGCTCCTTTTTTATAGTAAAGCTACATTTGATTTCTCCCTCCAATTAGAAATTGTTTGTGTTAATCAGAGGACAAGTGATGTATGATTAGATAACTGGCAAAAAAAAAACACTAAACAATAAAGTAGACAGCCTAATTTTACTTAAGATTTCTCAAATATATTACTAGTGTCCTTATAAACATGGTGTTAGGGAAGTGCTCTTCAAAGTGTTCATAAAATAGAATTAAATGTTTGGTAGAAAATTTTCAGAATCGATGTACCAGAGGAATCTTCAAAAAGTGCATGGAAAATGCATGTTATGAAAAAAAAAAACCATGAATTTCAAAAATACATTGTGCCAAATAAACAATCTTCTAGTTCCATTTTCCATGCTTTTTAAAGTGCCCTTCCTTGTATAATAAGTAAAACAACCTTACATTACTGCCTTTTAAAAATTATTTACTGTGTTAAGCAAGTGGCATAGCAGGTAATGCTGCTGCCTGTGACGCTGGTTGGTGTCCCAGCTGCTCTGCTTTATATCCAGCTGCCTGCTAATGGCCTGGGAAAAGCAGCAGAAGATGGCCCAAGTGTTTGGGCCTCTACCACCCATATGAGAGATTCAGATGAAGTACCCAGTTCCTGGCTTCAGCCTGGTCTGGCACAGGGCATTGTGGCCATCTGCGGAGTGAACCAGCAGATTGAAGATTTTGTGTGTGTGTGTGTGTGTGTGTGTGTGTGTGTGTGAGAGAGAGAGAGAGAGAGAGAGAGAGACTGAAACAACACATCTTGTGATCTACTTCCCAAATGCCTCTGATGGATGGGGCTGAGCCAAGGCTAAAGCCAGGAGCTACGAACTCAATCCATGTGTCCCACACAGTAACAGGAACCCAATCATTTGAGCAATCCCTCTTATCTTCCAGGTTTTGTATTAAAGGAAACTGGAATCAGCAGCCAATTGTGGGATTTGAATTCAAGCACTCAGATATGGAATGTGGGCATCTTAGGCAACATCCTAAATTTAACTGCTAGGCCAAATAACTGGCCCTCATTTTATGTAGATGAAACTAAACTTATAGACAACTAAAGAATTTGGGGTCATTTGTTCATTGGGTACAACTGAATTTTCTACCCAAATCCATTTGATTTCAAATTCTCATCTATCTGTATACTACGATGTGTCATGTTGCTTTCCTAGATGTCTGATTTAGATACCAGATTATCTAAGTGCGTATCGTGATATATCTCTAGCTGTTTGATCACAAGAAGACTTTTATATCTAGAGGATATTAGGATCTGGAAAATAGTAATTTTAGACATATTGAGTAAAAATCAATTGTGACTACAGATGGGAGGAGGAAATGCCCCGTGCCCCTTAGGCATATAAGTATAAGAGCATCAATGTGGTTCTAATAATGGAGTTTATAAATCACAAACCTATAGTAATCAACCATGATCCAAAGACTTAAAGGTACTTGCCTAAATAGTCAGGTTTCTACGTGTCATTGTGTTACATGTCATTTTACCAGTAAGAAATAACTTGTAACAAGTGCCTAGAAGCCCAACACATTGTGCCTTAAGCAGAATTGCAGATTATTAGTTATCATATCTGAGGAGTTTGGCAGTAGTTCTAAATTTAGTTGCTTGATTCAAGGATTTAGAAAATGTCATTGGGGTTTATTCTACTTTCTTCTAGTTTTACTCTACAGATTTTTTGAAGACTTTATTTATTTGTTTTTTATTTGAAGATCAGAGTCAGAGAGAGAGACATACAGAGGAGGGGAGAGAGAGAGAGATATATATATCTTCCAACTGCTGGTTCACTCACCAGATGGCTACAATGTCCGGGGCTGGGCCAAGCTGAAGCCAGGAGTTTCTTCCAAGTCTCCCAAGTGGGTAACATAGTACCAGGCATTTGGGCCACCCTCTGCTGCTGTTTCTATGCCATTAGTATGGAGTTTGGAGTGGAAGTTAATAAACCAGAACAAGAACTCGCTCATATGGGATGCTGGCATCAGAGGCTTTATCTGCTATGCTACAAGGTTGGCCCCTACATTCTATGATTCAACTTCAGTGTCAAACAATCTCTTCCTTGGAAACAATCTTAGACTTTACATTCTCTTTGATTAAATGGTATCTAGAAATATCCCTGGCTATTCTAACATGCAAAAAAAAAAATTATACTGGTCCTTATGGCTTCTCCTTAGGCCATTTGTCCACCCAGAATTATTTATGATGACCCAGAGAACATGATAATCTAATTCATTCTGGAATAACTGACATATTTAATACCTGAATAAGGCTAAACTTTGATTTAAGTGAAGCAACATTTGCTAAGAATTTAGTGAGGAGATAGATAAACACAAGTTTACCTGAAGATGCTGGAAGTCACTGAATGGGTTTTAAGGAAAAAAGAAACTATTCATAGTGCTTGAGAAATTCCCTCAGTGGTGATGTCTGTCCCTGAATCATACCATTTATATGTTGGGAAAACCAAATGCTATTTCTTGCCAGTTTTGTTTATTGTCAATGGCATTTTCTGATAACATACTTTCTTAGGGGTGAACTGAATGAATTAAAACTAGACTATATCCATCATGAGTGAAATTCTTGACATCTGTCTCCTTGTGTCTCTCAACCAACATTGCATAATGCCTATCCTCACTTATAGTTGAACGCAACTTGACCTGGAATTCAGTCTTGACAATTTCCAAATTATTCACAATTGAATCAAAGATGATTAGCTCTGTGCCCACACATAGGAATTTACGATCTTGTTAAATAAACTTATATCACTGGATTTAAGACATAATACAATTAATTCCATGTGACACAATGTAATAACTAATGGATGAGTACAGAAATAAAAGACATTGACATTAGAAAAGATGGGACAAAGTTACCTCTACCCATTATGTGTGACAGTTACAGAGAGAAACATTTTAAAAGAGGGGCAAAGGCAGATATCCCCATAGGCTATGTCAGAATGTCAAATGTCTGCCCTGACATAGAAGATTTTCCAGAAAATGTGTGCTCTGTAGTTTGGGTATCTCCAGTTGGAGGAAATAAAAAATTAACCACAGTAAAACTAAAGGATCTGTGCTTATTTGAATACTTCTGGGTCACATAGTGTGTAGCATCAACTTCAAAACAATGATTATTTTGCCCATACATTGAAATAAGATATATTGTAAAGAAGCCGTTGCAATGGATTAGCAAAATATTTTGATAAGCATAATCAAGGAAGGTTAAAAAGCTGTACCAGTAACTTTGACTAGACTGAGAGTTGAATCAGCCTCACACTGTTGGATTGTATAAAGCTTTTCAAGAGTTCTAAACTTGAATAGTTCTTTTTTGAAAAAAAGAAATTACAGTTTGGGTCTTAGAGTAATCTTTTTAGTGGTGGTAGGAGAAGGGCAGAGGCAAGTAGCAGGTTCTGTTACAGTCACCATAATAATAAGCAATAGCTACAACCTACTTGTTTACTCACATCTGGACTGTATCAAGGACATTGTCCACATTATCTCATTAATTCCCAAAGCAACACTAAAATCTAGGGATATTTGCCTTTCTAACATATTAGAAGAATAAATTCAGCTCAAAAAGGACTTGCTCATGACTAAAGAGCAGTAAATTGTAAGATCAGGGATGTGAATTCATGTTATCTGGACTCCAGGTGACAGTGAATTTTCGGAAAGTCTCATTGATTGCCAATTTGGAGATAAAACTAGGGTGAGAGAATTGAAAACACTTGGCATCATTTTTTTTTTCATAAACAATTTTGAGGTAATTTCTGCAGTAAAATTTAAACCAGCCCTTCTGAAAGATTGGCATAGTAACTGAGGTCACACATGTGATCACTGTATTTAAAAATTGCTTTTGAATTTGCAAGTCTGAAGTAAAGTTCAGCTTCTCATAATCTGGTGTCCAGTGTGCTGTGGCTCAATAGGCTAATCCTCCACCTGCGGCGCCGGCACACTGGGTTCTAGTCCCGGTTGGGGTGCCGGATACTGTCTTGGTTGTCCCTCTTCCAGGCCAGCTCTCTGCTGTGGCCCGGGAGTGCAGTGGAGGATGACCCAAATGCTTGGGCCCTGCACCCACATGGGAAACCAGGAGAAGCACCTGGCTCCTGGCTTCGGATCAGTGTGGCATGCCAGCTGCAGTGCGCCGGCCACGGCGGCCATTGGAGGGTGAACCAACGGAAAAGGAGGACTTTTCTCTCTCTCTCTCTCACTGTCCACTCTGCCTTTCAAAAATAAATAAATAAATTATCACTTGAATCCAACCTATCGTTTATCCAGGATAAATGGGGCATTTGCCTTTAACAAGGAAAGACCCCTTCCCTCAAATTTCAGGAAGTTTCATTTTCTGTGACAATCTATCTTAAAATTGACTAAAATGAACAGAACTATCAGGGTTTTTTTTTTTTGTTGTTGTTGTTGTTGTTTTTTTAAGAATTATTTATTTGAAAGGTAGAGTTAGAGAGGGAGGTAGAGAAAGAGAGAGGGTTTTTTCATCTGCTGGTGCACTCCCCAAATGGCCACAATGGCTAGAACTGGGTCAGGCTGAAACCAGAACCTAGGAGCTTCTACTGGCTCTCCCACGTGGATGCAGAGTCCCAAGGTTTCAGCCATCCTCTGTTGCTAAGCTGCATTAGCACGGAGCTGGATTGGAAGTGGAGCAGCTGGAACTGGAACCAATGCCCAAATGGGATGCTAGCGCTCCAGGCTTACGCTTTAACCTACTGTACCACAGCACCGGCCCCAGAACTATAAGATTTTAACACCAATTTTATTTTTGCTTTGAAAGAAAATCTATCACAACTCAAATTTATAAAAATTATCATTCATTATTGACATATATAAATATATCATAAAATAATTTTGAAAGCACCAAAAATGTTTCATTTTTGAAAGTAAACATTCCTCAGATAAGTTGAAAAAGGAGAAGTATGCAAAGCAGATAATATTTTCACATTTGCTTTAATTTGGCTCCTCTGTGATATGAAATTTATATCATATACTAGTTTTATTACTTTTATATACTGGAATATTGAGTTAAATTTTGATTAGGGCCCCTTTTGATGATTTACAAACATTGTTGCACCAGCTGCCAAATTAAATTTATATCTACCTGGTTTTCAAAATGAAAAGTAAAGTGACAGAGATGAATAGAAAATGGTAGTTTGAAAGTAGTGTTTCATGCAAAATTTAAATGAGAGTCTTTACATGTGATTTGCACAATCACAAAAATGAGAATGTTAAATTTGTAATGAAAATGACTGCTTTGCTGACCATCAGTGGTACATTTTCTCTGAGTTAATGCTTATTCCCCTTTGAACTAACTTCAAGCTAACTCTTTTGAAAAGCTTGAATGGTAAGCAAAGTTGTTAGTATTTCCCAAAGTCTTCATGAGTTTTTACATGTTCCAAATTCACTTATAAAAATTTAACCAAGTTATTTTCAGAACAGTTCAGAATATTTATGCAGTATCTCACAAAATACTTCATGTTTTTGAAAATAAAGCTAGAGATCTGAAATATGTGTTGTGCATTAAGCTATCCAATATCTAAGACTTATTAGGACTTGATTAAATTTTTTGAGGATGGTGATAATTAATCTTTATGTTCAAAGTTATATTTCTAGAAGACTATGTAGAAGGTAGCATAGAAAAATTGAATATAGTCAAATTGTTTTCTATGATACTTTATCTGGATATAGTAGATCAATTATGAATGCAGGAAAACACTGAAAGGGAAGTTGATCTCCCTAATTTGGTCAATTTAGTGAGCTTTATCTTGAAAGACAAATGGGTAAATGTTTTCATGGTACTGCTGTGAAGGTATCTAAAATTTAAAGAAGGAAATAAACTAAGGAATGACTTGAAAAGAATCAATACCAGTGGAGTTAAAGTGGTTCTTCCATATATTCAATTATGTATAGAACATCTACTATATGTCAAGTGTTGTTCTAAGAACTTAGATAAATAATTACCAGTCTTTATAGAGCTTAAGTTTTAGTGAGGAAACAAAACCTAAATAACAAAAGTAACTACAAAATGCTCCTGTATTAGGTGGTGACACCTGCTGTGGAAAACAAAAATGAAAATGTTGAGTAAATACAGGGAAAATAGCAGTATTGGGCTACTGAAAATTTATATTAAGAAATGATGGTGGGAATCATTGAAAAAGTGAGATTGAGTCAAAATTGGGAAATATTAGGGGAAGTAGCTTTCAGGAGAAGAGAAAATCAGAAAAAATCATAGATGGAAATATCAATCCAAGGTAAAAATTATAGATGGAAATAATGCATTCCAATAATAATGCCAAAGTTACTTAATGTTAAGTGACAGTTATAATATATTGTATACTTATTTAGATAGCTATTTCTGAAAATGTCTCCAGAAGATTTCTGAAAATGTCTCCAAGATTTAATGGAGAAGTTCTTTTATAAACTATTTCGTATAATTAAATTATTTATCAATCACTTAAACTATGATAGTTCGTATACGAAAACACAAGAATCTGTATAGGAAAAAGATTCAGTACCCATCGTCATGGAGCTTGTTTATTCAAGTAGGACATAGATTTATCATATATGTAAGAACTTCTGTGAAAAGTGCTAAGAGTGGTGTATGAGCCATAGAAAGATGCCTTCTTGGAAGGGGAGACATTTGCCATGATGCCTAATTTGATTCCTGGTGAAGAAATTGGTGGAGACAAAAGATGCGCATGATAAAAAGGGAAGATCACATAAAAATATAAAGAGGAGTGAGTGCTGGAGTCTCCTTTTAGGAATTGCATTTCTATATTTTTAAAGATTTTTTAAGGGAGGGAGGGAGGAAGGGGAAAAGGGAGAATGAAAGAGACAGAGACAGACAGACACACACACACACAGAGAGAGAGAGAGAGAGAGAGAGAGAGAGAGAGAGAGAGAAAGAGAAGGAAGAAATATCTTACTTCAAAACAGATTCACTCCCTAAGTAGCCACAATAGCCAGAGCTCGGCCAGACTGAAAATAGGAACCATAAACTCCATCTGGTCTCCCATGTATGTGGCAGGAACTTAAGTACTTAAGCCATCATTGGCTGCTTCCTGCCTGCATTAGCAGAGAACTGGATCAGAAGCAGAGCAGCTTATCCAGGACTTCAACCAGCAATTTTATGTGGAATGCTGTTGCAAGCAGCAGCTTCACCCACTGGCCCCAGAATTTTTGTATATCCTAATGGCTTTATTGCAGAGAAAATATGATGAGATAGAAATCTGAGCTGAAGAATACATCAAAAACAGTGTTACAAGCAGGTTGAATATAATTCAACAGTATTTGTGAACAGTGGGATGGTATAAATCACAGTGATAAAAGATTTGCATTTTAGAAGATTTGTGGAAAATGTATTGTGTTTTTTTTTAAATTTTATTTAAGGTATATGAGTTTCATGTATTTCATATATATAGGTTTAGGAACATAGTGATACTTCCCACCCTACCATCTCTCCAACAAACAATTCATCCCTTCTTCCTCCTCCC
Source organism: Lepus europaeus (assembly GCF_033115175.1). Lineage (NCBI taxonomy): Eukaryota > Metazoa > Chordata > Mammalia > Lagomorpha > Leporidae > Lepus > Lepus europaeus. The sequence continues at coordinate 55,210,194 of NC_084843.1, forward strand.
ACTCCTATTCCCACTCTCAATTTTTACAAAGATCTATTTTCAGTTTACATTATACTCATAAGGTTAACCCTATACTAAGGAAAGAGTTCAATAAATAGTATGAAGGAAAAAAAAAAGCACTGTTCTTCAACAGTAGAGATAAGGGCTGTAAACAATAATCAAATCTCAAAATGTCAATTTTACTCCACTACATTACCTTTTAGGTACTCTATTAATTATCCCAGATCAAGAAAAACATATGATTTCTGTCTTTTTGGGACTGGCTTATTTCACTAGCTAAAACAGTTCCCAGTTGCATCTATTTAGTTTCATAAAACAGGATTTCATTTTTTTTTACTACTGTGTAGTGTTCCATTGTGTATATATCCCACAACTTCTTTATCCAGTCTACAGATGATGGACATATCTTAGCTACTGTGAATTAACCTGCTATCAACATGGAGATACAGATAACTATTTCATGTGCTTATTTCTTTTCATTTGGAGAAATTCCCAAAAGTCAGAACACTATATCACATGGTAGGTCTATAATTCAGATTTCTGAGGTATCTCCATACGTCTCCCGGAATGGCTGCACCAGTTTACATTCCCACCAACAGTGAATAAGGGCACCTCTCTCCTCTACATTCTCAAAAAGATTTATTGTTTATTGATTTCTGTATGAGAGCCATTCTAACTGGGGTGAGGTAAAACCTCATTGTGGTTTTGAATTGCATTTCTCTAATAGTGATCCTGAGCATTTTTTCAAGTGTCTGTTGGCCATTTGAATTGCTCTCTTGAAAAATACCTGTTCAAGTCCTTTGCTCATTTCTTGATTGTTTATTTTGGTGTTATTGAGTATCTTGAGCATTTTATACATTCTGGATATTAGTGCATTACCTGTTGCATAGTTTGAAAATATTTTCTCCCATTCTGTCAGTTGCATCTTTGTTGTGTTTCTTTTGCAGTGCAGAAGCTTCTCGGCCTATGTAAAACCATTTGTCAATTTTAGCTATGACTGACTGTGCTTCTAGGGTCTTTTCCAATAAATCTGTGCCTATGCCAATGTCTTGCCATATTTCCCCAATGTTCTCTGGAAATTTGATGGTAATGGGCTGTAGATTTAGATCTTCAATCTATGTTGAGGGGATTTTTTCTATAAGGTGTAAGGTAAGGGTCTAGTTTCATACTTCTGTATGTTGAGATCTAGTTTTCCCAGCACCATTTGTTGAAGAGACTGTCCTTGCTCCAGGGTTTGATTTTAGCTTCTTTGTCAAAGATAAGTTGGTTGTAGATACATGGGTTGATTTCTGGAGTTCCTATTCTGTTTGATTGGCCTACATGTCTGCTGTGTGCCAGTAGCAGGCTGTGATTGTAACTTTCCTGCAGCATGTCTTGAAATCTGGTATTGTGATGATGCATCTAATTTTGTTTTTGTCATATAAGATTGTATTAGCTATTCAGGGTCTCTTATGTTTACATATGAATTTTAGCATTTTTTCTATATCTGCAAAGAATGTTGTTGGTATTTTTATTGGGATTACATTGAATTTTTAAGTTGCTTTTGATTGTGTGGACATTTTGATTATGTTGATTCTTCCAATCCATGATCATGGAATATTTTTTTCATTTTTTGTGTATCTTTACCTATTTCTTTCTTTAATGTTTTGTAATTTTCATTGTAGAGATTTTTTACTTTCTTGGTTAAATTTATTCCAAGGTATTTAATGCTTTGTAGCCTTAATTACTAAACCAGAAAATAAAGCATACAGCAGAGAAAGAGAACTATAGACCAATGTCTCTGAAGAACATAGATGCAAAAATCCTCAACAAAATGCTAGCTAATCAAATCTAACAAGGTATCAGAGAGGTCATTCAACTGGACAGAGTGGGATTCATCCTTGGTATGCAGGGATGGTTCAACATTTACAAATCAATAAATGGGATACATCACATTATCAAACTGAAAACAAAAACCATATGGTATTGCAATAGATGCTGAGAAAGAATTTGCTAAAATTTGTTATCCTTTCATGATGAAGACCTTAAGCAGATTGGGTATCGAAGGAACATTCCTCAAAACAATCAATTCAATCTATGACAAACCCACAGCTGCCATCCTACTGAATGGAGAGATTAGGAACTAGACAAGGATGCCCACTCTCACCATTGCTGTTCAGTATAGTCCTGGAAGTTTTAGCCAGAGCCATTAGGCAAGAAAAAGAAATCAAAGAAATATAAATTGGAAAGGAGGAAATCAAATTATCCTTATTTGCAGATGACATGACTCTTTATATAGATGATCCAATAGACTACTGACAGACTACTGGAACTCATGCAAGAGTTTGGTTAAGTGGCAGGATATAAATTTTTTTTTTTGACAGGCAGAGTGGATAGTGAGAGAGAGAGAGAGAGACAAAGAGAAAGGTCTTCCTTTTTGCCGTTGGTTCACCCTCCAATGGCCGCTGCAGCCGGCACATCGTGCTGATCTGAAGCCAGGAGCCAGGTGCTTCTCCTGGTCTCCAATGTGGTTGCAGGGCCCAAGCACTTGGGCCATCCTCCACTGCACTCCCGGGCCACAGCAGAGAGCTGGCCTGGAAGAGGGGCAACCGGGACAGAATCTGGCACCCCAACCGGGACTAGAACCCAGTGTGCTGGCGCCACAAGGTGGAGGATTAGCCTGTTAAGCCACAGCGCAGGCCAAGGATATAAAATTAACACATAAAAACCAATAGCATTTGTATACACAGACAATGCCATGGCTGAGAAAGAACATCTAAGATCAACTGCATTCACAATAGCTACAATACCTTGGAATAAATTTAACCAAGCAGATTGTATTGAAGCCAGAAGTGGAGATAAGAGAATCATTAGGTAAGGTATTAGAGTTACCTATGTGAAAACTAGCATAACATAACATTAATTTCAGTGACAGCTTTGAGACAAAATTAGGATATAAAATTTATAGAATGCATCGTTGATTGAATTTGGAATTAGAGAGATGTAGTGTGATTTTAATGATTTCAGTGACCTATTACCATTGTGAAATGGTAATTTTGGAGAAAATATTTTTTTAAATCTGTATATATGAGTGTAAAATATTTTGTAAATTACTTATAAATCTTTTTCAAATCTAATTCTCTTGTCCATCATTGTAGCTGAGTTCACTATCCACCCAGTTGACTAAATCTGGTTTTTCATGGTTCTCTCATAGAGAGAAAGGTCTTCCGTTTTGCCGTTGGTTCACCCTCCAATGGCCACTGTGGCCGGCGCATCTCGCTGATCCGAAGCCAGGAGCCAGGTGATTCTCCTGGTCTCCCATGGGGTGCAGGGCCCAAGCACTTGGGCCATCCTCCACTGCCTTCCCGGGCCATAGCAGAGAGCTGGCCTGGAAGAGGGGCAACCGGGATAGAATCCGGCGCCCCGACCGGGACTAGAACCCGGTGTGCCAGTGCCGCAAGGTGGAGGATTAGCCTGTTAAGCCATGGCGCCGGCAGAATTCTTACTTAGAACACAAACGCTGAAATTCTCTCATATGACTTTACTTTTTTTATTCTAACCTACTGGACATTCTAATGTCAGATTCATGTTTATGCTGTATAATTGAAATTGATTGTGATTTCTTCTTACACATATCTTGCCTGATACTTAAACTCTATTAAATTGTTTTAAAATCCTGATATTAGAAACATGTTGCCAAAATAACTTTCCATGTTTCAATCCTTGCGTACTTAACCAAAAAGTATTGTTTGTAAAAAAAAAAAAAAAGACTTGCATTTGTTATTGAATTGGATAATCCATATTTATTGAATCAATTTAAGTAAAAATATTTGAAATGCTGTTATCACATACCTGCCATTGCATAATAGTTCATAATATTGCATAATAATAACCTGTGCTGTTACCACATATTTCTGCCACTGCATAATAGTTAAGCCATCTTGTAATAATTTCAATTATTTTCATCCTCACTTTTTAAAATTTCAAAATATTATCTAAAAGTGTTCAGGCAATAACAGAAAAAAACAGGTAAAATATGTTGCTCTTGACTACCCACATGTTATTTATTTCCCAGAAACATCCTTATTAAAAACAAATGTATAGGCTGGTGCCATGGCTCATTTGGCTAATCCTCCGCCTGCGGTGCCGGAACCCTGGGTTCTATTCCCGGTTGTTGCGCCGGGTACTAGTCCCAGTTGCTTCTTTTCCAGTCCAGCTCTCTGCTGTGGCCCAGGAGGGCAGCAGAAGATGGCCCAAGTGCTTGGGTTCCTGCACCTGCATGGGAGACCAGGAGGAAGCACCTGGCTCCTGGCTTCGGATCGGCGTAACGCTGGCCGTAGCAGCCATTAGGGGAGTGAACCAACAGAAGGAAGACCTTTCTCTGTCTCTCTCTCACTGTCTATAACTCTACCTGTTAAATTTAAAAAAAAGTATAGTGTGAGATGTTAGTTCATATGTTACATTCATATAACAGTGTGTATGTGTGCACATTTAGATACATAGACTTTTACAGAATATGTAATACATTGTAGCCAATCCATCAAGTAGATTAATTTTCATTGATTTTAGGTCTTGAAAACTTTTCTCTATCAATTCTTGAAACATATTTCATCATTTTAAACTTCTGCATACTTTCTATGTTATACATATAATATAGCTTATCTATATAATATCTTAGTATCTTATATAACTGTTTAATTTTTCTACACATTCTGTTTCCAAGGCATATTTCTCTACATGCACTAAGATTATATTTTTTAGATTATTATAACTTTATAAAATCTGTTGATAGATTATAGAAAAAGTTTTCCATATTTTCTTCTTTTTCAAAATAAACTTATTTCATAATTAATAAGTATTCAGAATAAATATCAACTATTTTTGAAAATCATGTATACATTTTTAGAGTGCAGATTTATAAATAAGCCTTACATTTTCAAAGTTTTGTATTTGTTTTCATTTACTTGGAAGAGATAGAGGAAAGAGTGGAGAAACTGTTCTTCTGTCTGCTGGTTCACTTCTCAAGACTAGATCAGGCCAAAGGCAGGAGCTGCAATTCAGTTTGAGTCTTCTGCATGTATAAGAGCCATCACTGTTGCCTCGCAGGGTATACATTAGCAGAAAACTGAAATCAAGAGACGAGCCAGCTTTGAACCCAGATACTCTGATGTGGGATGCAGGCAAAGGCCTTCCCCAAATAATGCTTTTGTAAAAGCTTCAAACAATGGGGTAATCGGAGTGTTTAAACTTTCAAAAAGAAAATTAGAATAAATTCAGTATGATTATTTCTTCTGCTCTGTGTAGAGAAGGCAGCAGCTCATAGGACTCCACCATTGCCCATTAGAAAAATAATAATTCATGAAATGGCTGAAAACTGCATTAGCCCTGAACACAGTTTATCAGGTCAAATTGGAGTTGAGTTCATTAGAGTAATCCCAGCTGCACATAAAGATCTTGAACTTTAGACTCTTATGACTATTTAGTTTACACTTGATCTTAGCCAAAAGGCCAAGAAGCAATGACTATTTTGTTTAAGTCTTAACCTTATTCTGCTAAATTTTGTTGCAGAAAATCTCATTAACTTGCTAGTGGACACCAGTACAAATTCATAGCCTCTTTCCTCATAAAGATATCATTTTACTTGCTGCTTTGTTTCATTTTCTGTTTGCTTTGTGCCACAGTCTTTCCCACTCTTACACAATCTACTTGCCACTGATTTGGTCTCTCCTTATTAGCTAATGGCATTTTTTTCTTTCTCTTCAGAAAAGTGCAAACTATTGTATAGGATATCTCCTGGGTTCGCACAATACGGTTCAGATGTAACACTCAAAATGTACCATTTTTCATCTCTTAAAACTACTGTCCTTACTCCTAACACTTAGTTCTAAATCTATGTATTTAATTTTATTTCATAAATCATTCTTCTGGAAATTCATTCTTTCAGCTATTCTGTCATTTCTCATAATTGCATATTAATAATAGAGAAATATTTATGCAGATATCAATAATACAAAGCAAAATATAGTAGGACATCAAAAAGTTAATAAAAGGCATATTATAAAAATTATTCATGTGTTTCAAAAACTTTTGCACCAAAATAATTTCTTGAATTCCATTTTCCACACATTTTTCAAAGTACTTATAGAAGAGATACCCACAAAAGTGATACCCACAGATCAAGTTTCCACAGAAATTTGAAGAACAGAAAGGGTTTCCAAATAGGGTACCTGGCAATGCTTCTTGAATAAGTAGCATTTAAATGTGAGGGATGGGGAGAACAAAGATACAGAATGGACTGCCAGCATAGAAGAGTATGAAGATCAGATACATGCAAAATCCAGTTTGAGTGAACATGTGTTAGGTAAAGAGAGAGAGAACAGTTGGCCAGAGCTGCGGCTTAATAGGCTAATCCTCCGTCTGCGGCACCGGCACACCGGGTTCTAGTCCTGGTTGGGGCGCTGGATTCTGTCCCGGTTGCCCCTCTTCCAGGCCAGCTCTCTGCTATGGCCCGGGAAGGCAGTGGAGGATGGCCAAGTCCTTGGGCCCTGTACTCGCAAGGGAGACCAGGAGAAGCAGCTGGCTCCTGGCTTCAGATCAGCGCGGTGCACCAGCTGCAGCGGCCATTGGAGTGTGAACCAACGGTAAAGGAAGACCTTTCTCTGTCTCTCTGTTTCTCTCTCTCTCACTGTCCACTCTGCCTGTCAAAACAAAACAAAACAAAACAAAACAAAACAAAAAAAAAGAAGAAGAAGAAAGAAAGAAAGAAATAACAGTGAGAACAGATAGTGGTAGGGTACTAAAGAATTCTGTTTTTGGAAGCTAAAGAAAGCCATGGATGAACATAAGCTATCATGTATGGATATCATATAGACAACTGTACTAGGTTTATTTTCTAAAACATATTTATGGATTTTATGTCTTCTGAGTGTCTTCCTTAAAGTTGGTAAGAAACAACTTCTCTATGTGGTATGAGTCATTAAACAGTGGAAAGAATCCTGACCTTAGAAGACAACTGGATACCATTCCTCTTCAATTTATTGTGCAAAACTAGAATACTTTCTCAGTGCCTCCATTTATCCATCTGTAAAGAAACAAAAAACAGAGAAAACCTCTGCTAGAAAAAAGCCAGGATCTAGAGTCGAGGGAATTACTAAAAATGCGCTGCTGAAAGAGAAGTAAATCATTCTCTCATTGTCGTAAATGTTAGCTTTCCAAATATATCAAAGCATTTCTAACCAGTAATTTTTTTTTTTTAATTTTTGACAGGCAGAGTGGACAGTGAGAGAGAGACAGAGAGAAAGGTCTTCCTTTTGCCCTTGGTTCACCCTCCAATGGCCGCCGCGGTAGGCGCGCTGTGGCCGGCGCACCGCGCTGATCCAATGGCAGGAGCCAGGTGCTTCTCCTGGTCTCCCATGTGGGTGCAGGGCCCAAGTACCTGGGCCATCCTCCACTGCACTCCCTGGCCACAGCAGAGAGCTGGCCTGGAAGAGGGGCAACCGGGACAGGATCGGTGCCCCGACCGGGACTAGAACCTGGTGTGCCGGCGCCGCAAGGCAGAGGATTAGCCTATTGAGCCGCGGCGCCGGCCTCTAACCAGTAATTGTAACTTAAATTATTTCTCACTGAGATTAATAAGAGACTTCCTTGGGAATATGAAGGAAGTAAATAAATGCAAACCAGGTAAAATGACAAATGTGTTTAACAATTAGATGTATAATTTATTTTTTTCCAATGTATTTATATCCAGGTGAATCTTCACTTTATTTGTCAAGTGTTAATTACTGAACACTACGAAATTGTGCAACAATTTCCATTCTCAGCTCACACACTCTACTTAATGCCCCTCGAGACTGCGCATGTTTACAATAGCTTGTTCTCATCTTTGAACTTCCTTCTGACCCTTCTTGTAAGAGGAGTAATCAGATGCAGTTAGGAATCATGTGGCAATATGTCTTTCTCTGAAGGGGCCTGACATGGCTTCTTTTCCCTTAACTAAGGCAAAACATTGTCTCTCTCTTGGGTGTTCTGTTTCTTGTTCTTGTTTTCATTTTGCATTCTTATCTCAGATTTTCCCCCATATTCTTGCCCTGTATAGAGCCACCACAGAAATGTGTGTCATTGAATGACAGTTTGGATGAAGAATGAAATAATAACTCCCACAAACCATCTGTTAATTACATTTAGAAAGCTACACGGAGGAACTTGAATGATCACTGCAGCCTTATTTTCGTGACCAGATAAGGCCAGAGTTGTCACTCATTCTTCCAAATTAGAAATTAACACTAGAAAATGGGTGGGTAGGAGAATGGGGACCAGTGGGGTTCTCAACTCAGCTTCAAGTTTTTATGCAAGACAGCAGTCAGAAAATATTCAAGCAATGTCTATAGATTTTAAAATGAAGATGAAAATGGACATTTGATTTTATTCTTACTCTTGCTATTAAATCCTCATCTTTTGGCCACTTTTGCACAAAGCTTCTGGGAAAAAGCTATTACAGTCAGTGATTTTCTAAGGAAATGAGAAACGAGTCAGAGCCAAAGCTTCACAGCCCTGACCATTGTACCTAGCAAATATTCCACTTCAGGAATTTTATTAAGACACTTAATTTCACACAATACCTACAGATGTTGGCCCACCAACATTTGTAGGCAAAATTCTGTTAATACTGCTCATGAAGTGAATAACTTTGAGCAGAAAATGCATATGAGAATTCTGGAGCTATGCCTGAGAGTTGAGTTGTGCATAAAACACAGTCTCCTATGACGTAATTTAAGGCACTTCAAAGGGTCATTTGGCTGGATAACTTCACAGGGTCAGTCATTAGTCATTCACACAGTCAATGCTAACATGGATTCTCCAGATCTCAAAATACTTCCATATAATGTAAAGTTCTACATAAAATTCTTATCAGAGGGAATTTTGAGTGAAATGCACAACCTGGGTATAAGAGAGAGGGAGAGCAATGACAATTAGGAGGGATAAAAACAACAGTTACTTTGAAGTTTCCACATTGATGGACTGACTCTCCAACCTGAGGCACTACACAATGTGTGTGTAACTCCACAGAACAGTATAAAGAGGAGCTTTGCTTTCTTCTTCCATGAATAAGTGAATAAATATATAATTATTATATTAGTAAGTCAAAATTCAGGCAAGCATTTGTCCCAGTGGATGCCTGTGATTCACATCAGAGGACTTGAGTTTGATTGCCAGCTTTGGCTCCTGATTCCAGGAACCTGCTAATTGCAGACCCTGCAAAGCAACAGGTGCTGGATGAAGGAAATGGGTTCCTTTCACCCACGTCGGAGACCGAGACTGAGTGTCTGACACCCCCTCTTCAGCCTCTCTGCCTTATTAGGTATTAGGGGAGCAAATCAACAGATAGAAACTCCCTCTCTGTCTCTCCAATAAATAATAAATAAATGCCCACAACAGCTAGGTAGGACTGGGCCAGGCTTAGTCAGTAGCACGGAACTCCATCCAGGTCTCACATGGAGGTGGCAAGGACCGAAGTACTTGAGTTATCACAGCTGCCTCCCAGTATGCACAGTAGCAGGAAGCTGAGTTAGAAGTGGAGTTGCAACTTGAACCCAGGGACCTTCCTATGGGATGCAGGCCTCCCAAGTATGATCTTCATCTGTGTCAAATACCTACCTGCCCTAGGAACTTTTACTGAAAACACACACACACACACACACACACTATGAAATGGGGTGAGTATTTGGCCTAGAACTTAAGACACCTAACCCCATTTTGGTATACTGGGTTCAAGTCCTGGCCCCAGCAGGTATCGGCTCAATTAGTTGGGTAACTACCATCCATGTTGGAGTCCTGGATTGAGTTCCTTGGCTCTCAGCTCCTGCCCCTGACCCACAGCCATAGCATCTAACTGGGGAGTGAATTGTGGATGGGAGCTCCCTGTCGCTGTCTCTCTCTGTCTCCCTGCCTCTCAGACAAAACAAAACAACACAGTGTGTAAGCACTGGAGGGGAAAAATTGTTTTCATAGAGCTCTGTTTTTAAATTTCTGCACTTTGTCATCTTAATTTCTAATTTAGTCAATTTATTTTTTCTTGATGAAATATTGGTACAATTTATATATTTTATGCAGTAAGCTCCTTCCAAAAGTCAGAATATACTTGGAAGTCATATATCCTAGACTTAGCAGGTCAGCTAATGTAAAAATATTTAGCATTTTTAAGTTATAATACTGAACTGCTTTACAAAATTTGTATAAATTTAAATTTTATCAATGAATTCTTATTTTATTAATTAATGACTTCTTATTTTAGCACATTCTTACTAGTATTATCATTTTAACATTTCAATTAAATTACATTGACCTGAATTCATTATTAGTTATGACTTCCACATGTACATAATAATGTTTTTCTTGATTTATATTATCGATTTATATTATACTTTCATTTCCATGTCCATTTTTGGGATGGGGTTAGACATTTAATGTCGTTCCATTGAAGAGGGCTAGTATATCTCAATATTAAAAGGCACACATTGACAACATTTTAGGAAAAGCTTTATATACAGAAATATGCTCCAAAAACTGCAGTGAGTTAGGATGGCAGGGATCCCTTTCGTGAATGAAAAACTGTTAAGCTTTATCACAGAACAGAATATCTAACCTCAAAGCACATGACGATTTTCAAGGAGAGTAGCAAGCACTCATAAAGATCGTGACTCTTTTGTGTTTCTGGATGTATCAAATATACAAAAACACTGTAAACATAGTGTCTCCATGCTGTCATTTTGTGAACAGATAAAATAAGTCCCCAATTCATTAAATAATGGGAAAGAGAAGGAGGCCAGCAGCATGTATTCATTAAAATTTTGTAGTTTTTGACAATTTGGTCATCTAATATAGCAAAAATTTAAATCCATGACTGTATCAGGCATTCAAACATCCATGAGTTGTTATTTTTTTTCTTTATTCAAGAAGCTCACAGTATTTCTGGGGAAACACACTGTCAGAGACAAATTATTCTATGCAGTTGTTATTTTGCATGGAACAATGATAATATAAGCATGGGGGAATATATAATTTTGGAGGGGAAACTTTTGGTATAAAGAAATAAAAGAAATAATTAAAAATGACCTTTTCTGGCTGAAATATGTAATGGGAAGCCAAATAATTATTATTTGTTATTAAAGAGGCACTAATAATTTTTAATTAATTCAAAATGAATTAAAGATATGACTCTTGTCTCTGAGGGCTTCAGGCAAAATTGGAGGAAAATGAGATTTTCTTAGATAAATATCCAGAGAGAATAACCTACCTCAGAGCAAATGGTGTGTAAAACTCACTAACTAAATAACTAATTGACTATTTACACAAACAGATGAAACTACGGAACAGGGCTAGCAAAATTCTATTAAGGATACTTAATAATGTATGTTTAGTAGAATTTTGCTTGTCATTTCCTGGACACTTACTGTGTACTGTATATTTTGGAACTGATGGAGCAGATAATATTATGAAATGGAATCAGTCATTTAAGGGAATTATCAAAGTTCTACTAAAATATTTGCCTAAAGATAGATAAATGGCTCAAAGAAGGACTTTGCAACACTCTTGTTTTGCTGATGCCTACTGATGTACATTGTGATTTTATATCAATATGTCATTCTCCTCCGCTGACATGTGAACCCCTACAGGGTAGGATCTAAGTCTTGACATCATTCTCTGTTCTTATCTCAGGACACTCAAAAGCAATATGTGGTTGGCAAGAAGGCAGGTAGGCAGTAAAGATTAAGTATAAAGCATGGATAGATCAGATGTGTGCAAAACAGAATTCTCTTTATTTTTCCTCTGATTTGTTTACTTTTGTAATCCACAGCTTGGCTGTGGTACTTTTACCTCTCTTTTATTCTTCCTCCCATGATTTCATAGGACCATGTAATTTCCGCTTCTTAGAAACCTCTAGGCCGGTGCCGTGGCTCACTAGGCTAATCCTCCCGGTCAGGGCACTGATCCTGTCCCGGTTGCCCCTCTTCCAGGCCAGCTCTCTGCTGTGGCCAGGGAGTGCTGTGGAGGATGGCCCAAGTCCTTGGGCCCTGCACCGCACGGGAGACCAGGAGAAGCACCTGGCTCCTGCCATCGGATCAGCGCGGTGCGCCGGCCGCAGCGCACCTACCACGGCGGCCATTGGAGGGTGAACCAACGGCAAAAGGAAGACCTTTCTCTCTGTCTCTCTCTCACTGTCCACTCTGCCTGTCAAAAAAAAAAAAAAAAAAAAGAAACCTCTAGGGAAGGTTCCCTGGATTACTAAAAGGCTCTTCTAAATGCCTTGCCTCTACCTCTGATTAAAAAGTGAGTTATCTGCCCATGTCTGATCAAGCCACTTCTCCACTTAGACGACTCTGACACTTTCTCATCTGGGTCAGAGTAAAAGCTGCAGATGTACCACATCTTCATGTTCTCCTGCCCTATTTTTTTCCCTGTGTCCTCTGACACTGCCCAGCTCTGCAGCTGTGCTGAAGCTGAGGCTTCCCACTCTTACAGAACTTTATCCAACATCGGGATCCTCATCCTAGCTGTCCTACCTGCCTAAAATACTTTTCCCTGAAAATAATAAATTTTTTCTGCTGTGTATAGGACTCCACTCTAAAATAGACTGAACCAATAGCCACCTGATCGCTCTCTATGAAAGCAGACCACTCAATCACTAGTGCTCTGTTAGACACTGCACTTGTAAAGGTTTTTTTTTTTTTTTTTTAAGGGGGGAGGGAGAGATTTTGAGAGATTGAGATTTATTTCATCTGCTTGTGATTTCATCAGTGGTTCACTACCCACATGCCCGCAGTATTCAGGGCTAGGCCGGGGTCAAGGGCTGGAAGCAGAGACTGGAACACAATTGAGGTCTCCAACATGGGTGACAGGAACCGAATTACTTGAGCTGTCATCATTGCCCCACTATCTTCATAGCAGGAAGTCAGAATCAGAAGCCACATCGAGAAACCAAAGCGAGATACTTTGATGTGGAATGCAAGTATTTTAATAGGTCTCTTAACTGCTAGGCTTAAAACCCATGCCTACTCTGAATGAATAAAAATATATTAATTGGTAATATCTCAAATGGAATGTAATTTTCATGAGGAAAAGGTGTGTATTTCATTAACTGTTCTATCTTCAAAATCTGGGTCAGTACCTGAAATCCAGTGGGTGCAGAATTGTTATGACTAAATACATAAATGGGTAAGAAAGGAGAGCTTGTCTTCTGTAATCAGAATTACTTAAAAATTATTGCCTGTGCTCATGTTTCCCTTGTAGTTTCTTTCTTTTTAAAAAATATTTACTTATTGGAAATGAAGAGTTACAGAGGGAAAGACAGAGAGACAGATCTTCAGGACGCTGGTTCACTCCCAATGGCCACAACAGCTGAGACAGGGCCAGGTCAAAGCCAGAAGCTTCATCCAGGTCTCCCACATAGGTGTCTAGGGCTCAGACACTTGAGCCATCCTCTCCTGCGTTCCCAGGTACGTTAGCAGGAAGGTGGATCAGAAATGAAACAGCAGGGACACAAACTGGTTGCCCATATGGGATGCCGGCATTGCAGGCAGTGGCTTTATCCTCTACAGAGTAGTGCCAATCCTTTCCTCTATATTTTCTTCCAGTGGTTTCATAGTTGTAGGTCCTGGATTTTAGATCTTGAATCCATTTTGAGTTGATTTTTGTAAATGTGAAAAGATACGGGTCTTGTTTCTACATATGGATGGTCAGTTTTCTCAGCCTCATGCATTGAAGAGAGCTTCCTTTATTCAGTGTCCGTTCTTGGTGTCTTTGTCAGAGGCTAGTTGGTTGTAGACGCGTTGGATTATACCTGGGTTTTCTATTCTGCTCCATTGGCCTATATGTCAGTTCTTGCTGCTGAAGTTTTATAGAGTGTTTTGAGATGGGATACTATACTTTCTCCAGGTTTGTCCATTTTGCTGAGGATTTCTTTGGCTATTTGTAGTCTCTGTAATTCAACACTTGTTGCAGAAGCAATTTTTTTCTAGTTCTGTGAATATGCCATTTATATTTTAGAGATTGCACTAAATTGAACTGTGGTGGATTGCTTTGGGTAATATGTGCATGTCAGTAATATTAATTATTCCAGCCCGTGAACATGGGTTTTTTTTTTTTTGTTCATTCTTCAATTATGTTCATCAGTTTTGTAATTTCATTTTAGGAATTGTTCATTTGGTTGGTTAAATATATTCCTAGGTTTTAATTTTTGATGTATATTGTGATTGGGATTGCTCTGTTTATTCTATGTATATAGAATTATTCTATCCCAATAAATTTAACAAGTTAAACATGAACACTTTGAAAAAAAATCACTTCAACCTAGATAGAAAAATTCTACCTGCAAATACCTATCTCTTTTGAAATAGGCAAGTGAACATAATTATGATATGAATTCTGATACTGAATGATTTGAAAAGAATTGGAAATAAAATTTGGAAATTAGGGAGCACCTAGTTTATGAGTTCCCATGAATGATTTTTAGCATCAGAGTAGAAAGTATTTAATGAATTGATGAATGCACAAATTATACTGACTGTACTTGCTTCCTTTTAAATTTTAAAACATGTAAAGGAAATTTTACTATTTTTTTTTGGTACAAACTCTACTTGTCCTGCTTCTGCTTACGTAGATTTTATCTGTGACACTGTTGAGGTAATAATCATTTTAATGAAGTATCTTTTAAAAGTTTAAAATGGAGACAAGTAGAGGTGCTAGAAATAATGCCTAGCACATCAGACAAAACAAAAGTTGTTTGAGGCTTTTGACACCATTTAAAATCATACCAACTTAAAAAAGGAGATAGATAAGAAGAAATTCATTTTTTCAGAATATTCAATAAACATCTTACCTTACATTACTGCTTTAGTAAATCAGTACTCCTCCATTCATATTTCTTTTTTAATGTATATGAAAATCATATAAATTGGATTTATATTTGACATCCTAAAATGTACTTAAATGGTAATTTTGCATCATTAATTATATTGCTTTAAATCATTGTTTCCTTATAGAAAGAACCAAATACTTTTAAATTTTTTTTATCACTGAGTAAGAGAACAAGGTATAGAATCATCTTCTGAGTGAATTTTTAGCTGCATATTTGTTCCTTTGTTAATACCCAGTCATGCACAAAAGAGTTCCATATTACATTGTTTGTCAATGTTATTTTATGAAAAAATGAATAAAATGTACACTCTTCAAAAAATTATTCATAAATTTAAATTTCAGGGTGCTTTGCTTGATTGCCTTCTCCCTATCTAGTACACATGTTTTCCAAAAGCACTAATTTGCCAATAATCTCAAAACTTCTTTAAAATCTCCTGACTTTGAAAAATCTATGGAACCATTTGCTTCATCAACACCAATGTGGTTCAGAACCCATTTGAGAAAAAAAAAATGTTATCAGAATATTACGACCAGCAATGACAGCCGGTACTTGCACAATGCTAACTGGACCTCAGCCATGGTTAACTGGTTTACATGTGTTGACTCACTGTATTTCCACAAACAGTTGTTAATAATTACAAGCCCTATTTTATGGATGATGAAACAGAGGCACAATAAAGTCATATCTCTTAATTTCCCACAATTTTTATGTAGTGGAGAAGGGTTTGGGAGACGGGCAGTATACAACAGAAGATTTGTTTGCAATTAGCAATGTGCTTCACCATCTTGTAGTGGAGTCCTCCTTGAATATAGTCCATTGAGATTTTGTAGTCTTAGTTCTCAGGGAGAAGATAATCATTCCCCAGGGCTAGTGCTGTGGCATAGTGGGCTAAGCCTTCACCTGCAGCGTCAGCATCCCATATGGGCGTCGGTTCGTGTCCCGGCTGCTCCTCTTCTGATCCAGCTCTCTGCTGTGACCTGGGAAAGCAGTAGAAGATGGCTCAAGTCCTTGGGCCCCTGCACCTGCGTGGGATACCTGGAAGAAGCTCCTGTTTAGTGGCTTTGAATCAGCGCAGCTGCAGCTGTTGTGGCCATTTGCGGAGTAAAACAGCAGATGGAAGATATATTGATCTGTCTCTCTCTCTCTCTGTCTCTCTCTCTCTCTACACCCCTTCTCTCTGCCTTTCAAGTAACTAATTGTTTTTTAATGTTCAAGTAGAGAACTTGAACCAACACTCTATAAGGGGCTATTGGAGTTGCAAATGGCAACTTAACCAACTGCACCAAAAAGCTTGGTCCCCAAGTTGTTTTTATAATAGGTCGAGCCTAGTGTTTCTCTTTTTTTAAGGTTTATTTACTTATTTATTTATTTATTCAACAGGCAGAGCAACAGAGAAGGAGAGGAGAAGGGGAGGGAGAGACAGAGATAGAAAGATCTTCCATCTGCTGGTTTGCACCCCAAGTGCCCCCAATATCTGAGGCTGGGCCCAGCGAAAGCCAGAAATCCAGAACTCCAAGAACAGCTCCCATGTGTGGTAGGCACTCAAGTACTAGAGCTGTCATCTGCCACCTCCCAAGTACATTATCAGGAAGCTGGCTGGCAAGAGGTGGGGAGACTCTGTCTCAGGCACTCTGATATGTGTTCTTGGTGTCCCAAGTGGTGGTTGTTAACCTTGCTGCACTTTGAAAAATCCACTCCAAGCGTAGTTTTAACTACAAATTTATGGCTACAGCAAAAGTCCTCTCTCTAAGTTTTATTACTGGTTGCCTTTCCACAATAAATTCCCAAGTGTCTGTGTCATAAATATCAGCATTCATAAGGGCAGGATTCATTATAATCTTAAGAATATCTCTGTACCTTTTCTCATTTCTCCCACTCTCCAAATGCATGGCCCAGCAATTTATCCTTTTCCTTTTTTATCACTATAATGGGGATAATGTTACTTTTTATATTAACTTTATGAATTGGAGCAGAGTACATTATCTTCTATAATCCTGAATGCTATCCAGTGTTGCTAGTTGATCATATTCTTAATTTAATTTTTACCATTTAAAAATAATTGCATGTACAGAAGTTATGTGTAAAATAATGTCACTTTCTTTGTTTAGTTAATAGCACCAATATCAGTTGTTCAATTAATATGGAGTCATTATCTTCTTGAAGAAATCTGTTGTGTCTTGTTAAAAGTAAAAGTCTTAAAAGATGCTGCTTTAAACATAGACTACACAAGAACAGTATAATGAATCCTCTTCTACCTTTTACCTAACTTCAGTTGCCATCAACTCTTGACCAAGCTGATACTCTTTACACCTCTGTCAACTCTCTAAATTATGTTGAAGGAACTATCGATATAATGTTAAGATCCATATTTTGGCAGTCTCAATTATTTTTAACACAGATGTTTTTGCCCCTCCTTCCTTCCCTCTCAACAGTATATTTCTTGAATAAATTGTGTCATTTCTTCCATAGTTTACCAGAGTATGGGTGCTACTAGCACTCACTATATTGATATGGTATTTTACATATTTTATTGGTCATATATATATATATATAATAAATCAATAGCTATAGATTAGCTATTATCGATTAGATATAGTTTTTATTTTCTTGCAGGTGGCACTATGTATTTCCACCAGGAGGCATAGAAAGTCTGGCAGGCATTGATAATCAGTCTAGATAAATTTAATTAAGTTGCTGTTAAAGTGATAATGTACTAATTTATCAGTTATTTTTCATTTAGGGCTACATTTTTTCAATTAATTGAACATTTCTACATGTAATGAAATGACTATCTCCCATGAACAATTTGATGACATTGATGTAGATTTAACATCAGAAAGTCAAGACAAATAGGCTTGATTTTCCCTCCTATCTACTATTTATATAACTTAATTGCTTTTGATAACATGAGGAGAGACTGAAAAGTACTCACTGTGTGACATTATGGACTCATGAACCGAAGCATTAGTGGGTGTGTTTCAACTAACTGCAGTTATTATTGAAATAGTTGGGTCCTTCAGGAATCAGATGCTAGGACAGTGTTAACAGAGAAATTTATTGGAATTATTTTTTGTGAGAGATAACAATGGGAGAGAAGCAGAATATAGTATAAAATGTCTAAGACTACAATGTTGATTTGACAAAACCTTGGCCAGTCACCATAGAGCTTTGGAGCAAAGATTAATAGCAGAGACATTCTTGGGGTGGGTATTGTGGTACTGGGAGGTCATGCCGCCACTTGCAATGCCTTCATCCCATAGTGCTTACCTAATTTGTATCATCCTGAGTAAAATATGAGTATCTTTGGAGAATACTGTAGATAATAATATAGCACAACAACATGACCAATTTTTCTACCAAAGTATTAAAGGTTTAAACAGTTATATGTAATACATATATACATAATATATATTGCATACTATTGACAAAATTTTAAGAAAAGCACCCATGATCCTATGCTCTATCTTCTCTGGTATTATGCTCATGGTTCTCATGATTAGATTAGATTACATAGCAAAGGGACTTTACGGATGCAACTGAGGCCCAAAATACATCGAGGTAAATGAATTATCAAAGTGGCCTTGAGTTTATCATGCAGACCTTTTAAAATAAGCGTCTAGAGGTCAAAAAGAAGGGAGGCAGAGATGAAGTTAAAGGTTTATGTGCGATAAAACTTATTTCATTCAAAACCTCAAGTGAACCTTTTTTTTAAATTATTTTGAAAAGCAGAGAGGTGGAGGGAGGTATCTTCCATCTGTCAGTTCACTCGTCAAAGGATTATGGTGCCTAGTACATGTCCAGGCCAAAGCCAGGAGCTCAGAACTCCATCTGGATCTTCCACTTGGGTTGCAGGTGACCAAGCACTTGGGCCATCTTCTGCTGGTTTCCGAGGCACATGATAAGGGAACTGGATCAGAAGTGAGGCTCCGATGCACTGACACGGGATGCAAACTCGTTGGCAGCAGCTTAACCTGCAGCACCACAATACTCTCACTCCCCATTTGTATTATTAGTAGTAGTGAGAAAATTGGGTAAAAGTCTTGACTATTTCACAAAGCGACAGAATACAATGCAGGTGTTAATTACTGAATTGGATTGGTTGTTTATGTCATGAAACCAAAGATAATGAAAATGAGAGTCAAAATCTCGTTTCTATTTATCTTTTCCTCTTTGATTATGTTTTGTACTTAATTCTATGTCCTAATAGAAATGTTTTTCCTCTTTTAACAAACATTTGGTAAGCTTTTCTAGTGCTGCTGTGATATTGGATTTTTATTATTTTCCTTAATGATTATGTTAAATTGAAAAGAATTATGGGGCCTGTGTCATGGCGCAGTAGGTTGATCCTCCGCCTGCAGTGCTGGCATCCCATATGGGCGCCAGTTCTAGACCCGACTGCTCCTCTTCCAGTCCAGCTCTCTGCTATGGCTGAGTGGAGGATGGCACAAGTCCTTGGGCCCCTGCACCCACATGGGAAACCAGGAAGAAGCTCCTGGCTCCTGGCTTTGGATCGGCACAGCTCCAGCCATTGCAGCCATGTGGGGTGTGAACCAACAGAAGGAAGACCTTTCTCTCTGTCTCTCCCTCTCACTGTCTGTAACTCTACCTCTCAAATAAATAAATAAATAAATCTTTAAAAATAAAAAAAGAAAAAGAAAAAATTATTTAACTTATACAATAGAAATTCAGTTAAAGCGTAGTTGGGTAATTTATTAAGGTGCTAGTTAGAATGCCTACATCCCAATTGAAGTCCCTGGCTTTGAATTCTGACTCCAATTCTGATCCAGCTTCCTGCTGCTGTGCGTCATGGGAGGCAGCAGTTGATAGCCCAAGTACTTGGGTCACTGCCACCCGAAAGTAAGACCTAAGTGGAGTTCCAGGCTCCTGGCTTCAGCCTAGGCCAATCCCAGCTGTTGCAGGCATGTGGAGAGTAAACAGTGGGTGGAACATCAATTCTCTCTCTCTCAAATCTGCTTCTCTTTCAAATAAATAACAACTTTTTAAAAAATCATTTAAAATTTTACATATTTTTATAATATTAGTACAACCTAAAAATTAAAATGTACTTTAATGCTTTCAAAAGTAAAATATACTCATTTTGGTAGTTAAGGAACTTGTGTTTTACTCTGCATCTGGAGTGGAATTTGCAGCTAATACTATAAACCAAATGTCAAATACAAACACAAAATCAAAATTTAAAAGCCACATATATATGTATAAAAATAATATATAAGTATATCCATTATGAAATATAAATAGAACTTCTAGATACGGGAAGTCATATTAGTGGGCAATTCAATGGTAACAAGAGGCCGCTGACTCCCAAACATGGAACTGCATGTTTGGAGCTCCTTTTAGGGAAGAGCTGCAGGATTTTGAAGGAATTATCTCCTGTACAAAGAAGTAGCCAATAGAAAAGATGTTCTTTTTTCAGGAAAACAAATAAAGGAAATAACCAAATCCAAGTTTATAGATATCTTACAAGGAGAAAAATCTCTAATGCACATGTCTTCATTTTGTCCACGGATAATAAAGCTGCACTACTTAGAGGTCAGCTTTACTGCAACATTCTGAAGGTTTGCAGTTTGATGATGAGCTGATCAACAGAACTTAATGACACCTGCCCGTTGTCCTAGGAGCCTGGAAAAGCTGCTAGATTAGCTTTCCTCTCCTTTGGCAGTTTGAAAGACAGCAATCCATGCTCACTTTTTCTAGCCCATGCATATCTACAACTAAGAAGATAACATTGTATCAGTATATGCTGTGTGGATCTAAGCATAGACTGCATGTGCTTGATTAAGAATTCTTTGTGCTTGTTTCTTCCCATGACAAAGATCAAATGTTGGATATCATTTTTCTTAATACTAAGAGTCTGTTGTAAGGGAACAAATTGTCTACCTGAACATGCAGATGCTTGTGTATCTGGTTGTGTGTGAACTCAGTTTATATCATAAGGACTTCAAAAATTTAAATGTGTATATAGATATTTGTATGCAAATATATCCATCTATATGAATACACATAATTAAGCATACTTACCTAAATAAATTTTATTATGTTTAATATATATATATATATATACAAGTGGTCATAAATTTATATGTATATACTCATTTACATATATGAATTATATCCTATATAATTCTAATATGTGCTTCGAAAATTATTTAACTACAAATTCTAGCATGTCCAGTTTAGAGCAATTTGAATACCAAGCAATTGTTTTTAGTACTGTATTTTAGTCATGTATTATCCAAGTACTAACCAGGCCCAATCCTGCTTAGCTTCAGAGACAGACAAGGTTAGGGGCATTCAGGGTGGTATGGCCGTAGACAGAGTCGTATATTATCTATATCAAAATTCTACCTTATGTTTACTGAAGGAACAGATCTGGTAGTGCTGGATGTTGGCTTGACTTGAGGGATAAAACTGAATAAAAGATACATTTCATTCCGCATGAGTATGGACTGATTAGCTTATTCTCTAGTAGTAAGAGAGGAATATAGTCTGGACAGGCAAACATCCATCAATTCAACTCTAATCCTCAGCATTGCTGATTTTAGTGTTTTTTACACTCACAGAAAGCCTGAGGTACTTCTTTGAAGGAAAAGAAGAAATAGTTTCAGTAGGTGGTCTGTAGTTTTCCAATAATCTTTATTCCCAGATAACAATATCAAAAATGAATCTGAGAATCTGTCTTGGCATTAGCTTATGTACAATGTGAAGCTACAAGTAATCATGATACTTTAATACCAATTATGGAGATATTCAAGAATTTAATTTATGAAATCTATCTAAATGTATGCTAAAATCTGTGAATTCTATATTCTGATGCCATTTTTTGGCTTTATATTTTCTATTTCCTATAAGTTTTCATTCTGTCCAAATTTACTCCCTAGTTTTGGAAAGCTGGCTTATTCTCCTAGAATATGATGTGTAAATTACATAAAAATAAACAAATATGGGATACTATTAAGTTATATGAGACAATTTTGAACAAAGTATTGATATCTTTCTTTTTCTTTACTTCATGGCTAATTCTAAGCACTGATAACTTTTACCTTTATATACCTATTCTTATATATACCTAAATGTGGGCCATATTTAATCTTTTATTTTTTATTTTTTTTACTATAACAGAAACATGGTTGTATTTTCAGTACATAAATTCCATCAAACAAAAGTAACACTACATTAAAATAAAAGGGAAAAACATGTTATTTCATTTGTAATGAATGTCAAAATATTAACATACTTAAGCATAAATGAACCCTTACAATTCACAACCAAGACACTAAGGCTATATGAAGATGACCTCATTCAACATTTACATGACAAGAAAATTCTCATGAAGCATTATTATTAAAATATTGATATCTAATATATATACACACACACATACACACACATGCAATTTTAGGAAATGAGGAATTATCATCCAAACTCTGGTAAGACTTTCTCCAATTAGTGGAAAACCACTCAAATATAGATGTTGTATATGTTTAGCCCTGGAAATTGCAACAAACAAAAATTGAGACTGCTCACTACATAGAAACTCTGTAGATAATACACAGCTCACGCAAAAAAATTAAACTCCCCTGGCACATTTCTAACTCCTGTGCCAGGGGATTCCACTACAATCCCATCAAGGTGGCATGTACTTTTATTTCTTAATTTATGTTTAATCTATTTGCCAAAACATTAACCTTCAATTTACTTCTGTTATAGGGTTTTCAGTCAGCTTTCAGTTATTAAAATGAGCATTTATATTGTCATGAAATAAATAGTAAAAGTGAATACACAACATCTTATACTCATCATTCTTTGATCCAAAGCCTTAGAAATTATTTGCTTGTATCTCTCTTTTTCAGGATAAAATTTTTTAAGTATTAGTTCTGATAATTTAGCACCTTCAACAAATAATTAAAATTTTTTTAAGGTTTATTTATTTACTTGAAAGTCAGAGTTACACAGAGAGAAAAGGAGAGGCACAGAGAGAGGGAGAGAGAGAGAGAGGGAGAGATGTCTTCCCTCCACTGGTTCACTCCCCAGTTGACCACAATGGCAGGAGCTGGGCCGATCCGAAGCCAGGAGACAGGAGCTTCCTCCCGGTCTTCCGTGGGGGTGCAGGGGCCCAAGGACTTGGGCTTCTTCTACTGTTTTCCCAGGCCTTAGCAGAGAGCTGGATTGGAAGTGGAGCAGCCAGGACTCAAACTGGAGCCCATACGGGATGCCAGCATTGCAGGCAGTGGCTTTATCCGCTATGCCACTGTGCTGGCCCTAAATAATTAAAACTTAATCACTTAACTTCATAAGGTCAGGGATTTCAGAATGAAAAATGAATGACATTTTAAGTCAATAATCCATGATTAAAGTGACCATGTATCTATGTTGACAGTAATGTTCCAATTTAACCCTGTTGTCCAGCTTTTCAGTCCGGTTAAGCTTTTTCTGGCTTTGACTTTTTTTTCATGGAATATTTCTAATAATGGTTGCATTAAAATAAGCCAGAATGAGTTTGACCTCCATTTGCACGTTTTGTTTCTGCTATGTTCTTGTTTAATAACCTTTGAAAAGTACATGTGGTGAATAGATCTCTGATGTTAACATGTGGTTAAATCTGAAAGATGACCAGCAATCACCTGGTACTTTACAGAAGCAGCATCACTAACACTTTCCTTTCAAGGACAGCAGGAAGGGCTTGGCTGTTAAATTACCATGTGCTGTGATGCTGGGACCCTTCTGGCTAGGGACATCTAACTTCTCTCAGTGGCGAGGAAATTTACGAGGGTGCTTTTCCTGCTGAGGACTCAAGGTGTGAGATAGTGAGTTTGTGTGATCCAAGATGTGACCCTCAAAATGCACTCTGCCTGCAGGCTACTAATTGATGATGTCAGTAAGAAACCAAGAAATTTCGGATGAGAAACAGACACTGAGCTGTCTGATTTTGAACTACAGAGAGCAGTAGTCTATGGCTTCTTTATTGTTTTGTAATGCTTTTTTTTCATTTGTTTGTTTAGTAATGAACCTGTCAGTGTTAATGAGCTAAATATTAAAAGCACATGGGATGAAAACTATGGTTTGAACTGAATAATTTCTCAAAAAGCGTATAATAAATTTTGGTTTCATTAACACATGAAAACCAGAAGACACATATCTATTGAAAAAAACCTCTGCATATAAATCAAAGGTAACTTTTTTAAAAGAAGACTGAAATTGAAAGTTTTGCTTTAACACTTGTAGTTGCTGAAGATAAACTTACATTTCATTCCAAGAAGCATGAACTTCGAAAAAAGCAATTAAAATGCTTCTCATTTTTTATTTCAAAGTTTTATATAAATATAATGATGTCATGTCTGTTAAGGTGTTAACCTCAACAGAATTATATCATTATCAAAGGAAACTTTAAAGTAAAATTATTTATTTCCATCAAAGTTTGTCTTTAAAATTCAATTCACAAAATCAAAGAATCTTTGCATTTTCCTTTCATAGTCCATAACTGGCAATACTAAATTCATATTTAGAATCTAGCATTAAGATTATTTGCCTATGTAGTGATAATGAAAATACAGATTAAAATGGATTATTGTGTTGGGTTAAAAGCAATATGCTGGCCGGTGCCACGGCTCAGTAGGCTAATCCTCCACCTTGTGGCGCCGGCACACCGGGTTCTAGTCCCGGTCGAACGCCGATCCTGTCCCGGTTGCCCCTCTTCCAGGCCAGCTCTCTGCTGTGGCCAGGGAGTGCTGTGGAGGATGGCCCAAGTTCTTGGGCCCTGTACCCCATGGGAGATCAGGATAAGCACCTGGCTCCTGCCATCGGAACAGCGCGGTGCGCCAGCCGCAGCGCGCCTACCGCGGCGGCCATTGGAGGGTGAACCAACTGCAAAAAGGAAGACCTTTCTCTCTGTCTCCCTCTACTGTCCACTCTACCTGTCCAAAAAAAAAAAAAAAAAAAAAAAGCAATACAAAAGCTAAGATACAGAAATGGGCATGGATTTGGTTGAAGTTCACACATAATTTAAAGTTGATTATAAAATAAACTATATTCTACCAATCCAAGTAGAACTTTTAGTTGTTGAAATATATTAATGTTTTTATAAGTACACAGAAAAAGTGAACTGCAAAATATTTGTGACAAAGCTGATGTTGAACAAGAAGCACTTCAACACGATAGCAGACACTTTTTTCTTTACTGCCTATCATTAATTGTATTAGAAAATTTTTGAGCCTTTGAAAATATCTTTGCTAAATGAAACTAATTTATAATACCATTAAACTTGTGCAAGTCAGTTTTTAAAATTTTGTTTGCATCTTGTTCTCAGTCTTCAGAAATTTTTAATCAAAATTTTGAATGAATAGGAAACCAAAAGCTTCAGCTTGTGCAGCTTTTATCTAATCACAAGTACTAAAAATGTGTGGCAAATAGGAAGATATTGACATTTATCTCTGTAAAAGCAAGAAAAGAATGCTGCAAATTAAGTAATGAAGACAAATGATACGTGCATCATACTTCTAAAATTCTACACCTCATTTTGTAGTATTACACACCAAATAAGAATTATTTTTTCATGATCTGTATTTTTGAAATTTATTTCGGAGGCAATGAGGCAGAAAGAGACATAGAAAAAGACACAGACAGGTATGTCCCATCCATTGGTTCTCTCCGCCAAATGCTCAAAATAGCCAGGGCTGGATCAGACCTAACCAGGAGCCGAGAGCTCAATTCAGGTTCTCCTACCCGAGTGACAGAACAGTAGAGCTGTCACCTGCTGTTTTCCAAGGTGCACATTATCAGGAAGCTGGAATGCTGTACCAAGCTGAGACGTGAACCCAGGCACTCTGATATGGAGTGGGGGTGTTCCAAGTGGCAAC
Organism: Lepus europaeus; assembly: GCF_033115175.1. NCBI lineage: Eukaryota > Metazoa > Chordata > Mammalia > Lagomorpha > Leporidae > Lepus > Lepus europaeus. Next base: position 55,235,961 of record NC_084843.1, read on the forward strand.
ACAAGCACTGCGACAAATGGTTGCCCCAGAATCTGAACTAAAGTAGTTATTGGTTTCAATATAAAAACAGAAAATTTAAAATAGACTCCTTTTAGCAGAATTTCTCAGAACTTGCCAGTGCCTCTTTGCAATGATAGCATATTTTCTCAAATAAAAATACTACATTTCAGAGAGAAAAATCAGTTTATGATGTAAATTATTTCAATCTTAACAACCCTAAATAAAACTTTAAAGAAGATTGTGAGCAGTTAGAAAACTAAAAATTCACACAGAAAACACATATTATTCAAAAAGTAAAACAAAAGTATTTATGTTTTCTTTTTAAAAATGTTTTAAAAATATATTATGATTTATATGATGAGATTCAGTGAAGCAATATTTATAATTATATACCTAACATGTTATAGCATCCACACAATTTTTATTCTCTATATATTAACTACCACAAATAAGAAAAAACATGGTATTTTCTTTTTGGGCCTGGAGTTATATTGAATTTCAGACATGTATAAGTTGAAAACAAATTACTATTTGCAAATTATTTTTAATCAGATATTCAGCGAGCAATACAAAGATTTTTACACTATTATTTTAGTATTCACATTTACTCTAAAAAATTTCTTAGTTTACAATCACATGATTATTCTATTAGTTACATATTGCTAATATGGATGTTGACATTCTAGTTAAATTCCTCTCTTTATAGGTGTGAACCTAAAGAGGAACAACATTATGCACTAAAATCAATATGTTTCAATCATTTAAAAGAGCCAGGACAAAACACTTCTTCCCTGTATTTCAACTTTAGTGGTTTTGTTAATGTACCTACTTTGGTGTATGTTTTAATTATAGAGACTGGAATATTAGACATTTTCTTTTCAACTTAGGTTAACTAATGAGTTTAAACCTATGGTTTATCTTTCGATAGATAAAATAAATAATGAGCACCTATTCCTTTAGGCTTGCAGAACAGTAAACCTCTGTAAGGTTGGGGTTCTCTCTCTATCCATATTTTTTGAGCTCTGCCAAAATAAGACCATTTATGAAAGCATCTCATTTTGTTCCATGGGTACTGTTTGGTTGCTCATGAACAAAGTCCACATGGTATTGTAATATTTTTTTATTTCAAATGTTTCTGTGCATTCCAACACACCTAGTGAAAGAAAATATCTTCAGAATTCTCTACTCATCTGTCATTTTCATGAGCGTTTTGTTGGAATATGCCATAGGTCCCACACTAAAGAGAGCTGTGCACCTTGAGTGCATCTTGAGGCCTGGAGAGAACTCTCTCCCTTGCTACATGGTCAGCTGCATCCTCTGTGAGGCCCTTGCCTGTCCTCTTTCCCTTCTGATCCACCAAGCATCATTTTCTTCATAGTGATTCTACGAAACAGCAGACAGTGTGGTTGTCATTTAACAGTTTCTTTTTGGTAGCCTTATAATTTATTGAGAGGTGAAGTTGTACATATAATCTGGAAACATTGTCTTTGTTTGAGGAGTGGAACAGAAACAGTGATGGCAACACATCATGTCGCCTCGACTACCCCTGACCGTCTACTCAGGGCTGCCATGACTCTCTCCATCTGTTGCTCACTGAGGAGAATATGCCACTTCCTTCTGATTAGAATCATATAATAGAATAGCTTGGTAGGCGGAGAAGCTCACAGAGGGAAAAATAAGGTGTAGGCCAGCGACGTGGCTCAACAGGCTAATCCTCCGCCTTGCGGCGCCAGCACACCGGGTTCTAGTCCCGGTTGGGGCGCCGGATTCTATCCCGGTTGCCCCACTTCCAGGCCAGCTCTCTGCTGTGGCCCGGGAAGGCAGTGGAGGATGGCCCAAGTCCTTGGGCCCTGCACCCGCATGGGAGACCAGGAGAAGCACCTGGCTCCTGGCTTCGGATCAGCGAGATGCGCCGGCCACAGCGGCCATTGGAGGGTGAACGAACGGCAAAAAGGAAGACCTTTCTCTCTGTCTCTCTGTCTCTCTCTCTCACTATCCACTCTGCCTGTCACAAAAAAATAAATAAATAAGGTGTAAAATCATATGTGATATGTCTGAATTTCAGTTTCTGCATCTATTTTCTGTGTGTCTTTGATGAAATACTTAAATAAATCCTAGTTACCTATTTGTAAGATAGTGACTGTAATACCAGAATATGGTAATTTTTGTTAAAACTCTATAAATAGTCAATGTTTTCTGTTTCGCTTATACACAATTATGGTTTCAAAGTACTTCAAATTGAAGTACTTGATAGTGTGAACGTAGTATAATCATTTAATACAAAATATGTTTCTAATTTGTTTCTAGTATTTTGTTTTACATATCTTCGAGTGCTAAACTGTGAACTTCACAATCAAAAACAAAATAAATTGACTCCTGAAACCAGCCATAGTAAACAAACACCTAAAACGAAGCTCTCACTGTCCCAGGTGCTAATGGCCATGGTGTGATTTAAGTCAAATGTAAAAGATTCACATCTTAGTTTCTCAAGTATAGTAGGTAGGAGTGAGTGTCATGGTACAGTGCTTTGATTACTTGGGATGCACACGTTCTGTATCAGAATGCCTGATTCGAGTCCTAACTCTGCTTCCAATGCAGCTTTCTGGTACTGTACAAGTTCAAAGGCATCAAGTACTAGGGTCCCTGCCACCCACATGGGAGGCCTGGATAAAACTGTAGACTATTAGCTATGGCCTGCCCCAGTCCTAGCTATTGCGACCATTTGGAAAGTGAACCATTGGACAGAATGATTCTCTCTCTTATTCTCTCTCCCTCTCACTCTCTTTCTGATTTTCAAGTAGGAAAAAATTACAATGTATTTTATTTTGTTAGGAGACAAGTTCCTCCAAGCTTAGATCAAAATTGATCTGATATAAAGCATCAACATATCTGTACTTTACCACTATTTTCAGTAAACTATTGGAGCTATGTTATGGCTATCCTGTAAAATTTATGTGCTTCTTACAATTGCTCACACATTTATCTACGACTACGAGGTCAAGGATGCTTGCTAGCAGTGGGTCTTCCCAGATATGTGTTACCAACTAGAGGGACAGGAGAAAATCATCCTGTCATTTTCTTAATTGAGCTTCTTCCAGATTTTCCACTTGCTTATATTTTTTGCATCCATTTCCACAGTGAAAACAGCCGTACTTCTTTCAATTTTCTCTTCTCAAGGTGTAGGCTCATGACTCTAGGTTTAATGGGCTCATTCAGAGCATTACAAAGTGTGCATCTGTTCCTTCTGGAGGATCTGCACTTATTTAACCTGTTAGTGATAGTCCAATAACAGCATAACGCAGAAATGCTACAGCACCGGGAGAAATAGAAGAAATGCTGTGTGATTACCACCAGACAGCAGGGAGGAATTGATGGAGTAACTGAGCTTTCCATGGTGTATCCTCGGGAATTTATTACTCTTTTAACCACAGATAGGTGGTATTTACTCTCAGCCTAGAATATTTGAATGGTAGGGTGTTACCCTAAGATTATGTCCGCAGTTGCTAATGATAGGACCTTTGATTAAAGAGCTCCCCTCTTTAAAACACACATACAGGCCTGTGAGTGAGATTTAATTTGAGATGACTCAGAGAATGATCTTCCTTTTTCTAAAAAATAATAATAAATAATAGAAATAAAATTAAACAGCAGCTGTGTTAGCTGGAGTAATTCTACCTGACTGGTGACCCAGCTTGACCCTGAAGGTTCCTTTCGGAAGGAACAGTTTTGGAGATAACTTTCCCATTAGCAAATATTCTTTGCTGAAGTCCAGTGAGATGTTCTCATAAACTATTAAAATCTAACCATTTTGTATCATTCTAGTTGTTACTGAATCATCTAATGATAGTGTGAAATTCCTATACATCGCAATAGATAAGAAATTAATAAGTGGAAGTGTGATTGTAGCCAGGACTGATATTTAGTTTACACACAGGGGGAAGGTTGTATTGGTTGTCAAGAAACTAAATTGCTTCATTTTACCAACAAATTCTCAAAAGCACCAAGTGTCTCCTCCACCTATCTAAAAATTTGCATAAAATCTCAGAACCAGCACACAAGTGGCCTAGAAGATCCTATTCCAATTATATGGACTTTTTTGTTTTTATTCGTATACCTGCTGGGCAGCTTCAAAGAGTCTCACCTTCAGGGAGCACAGTTAGCTCCTTCTCACCCTTGCCCATTGCCTGTGAGTCAGTCAGTTCGCCATGGCTCTTGAACACCTACTTTCATTCATCTCCGTGAGGAGCGTGGGCCCAGGTGCAAGAAAGGCAAAGTCTTCCTTGGAGGTGATGACAACACCTGAGAGAACAAGTACTTAGTCTCCTTCTGCGCGCCCACGGAATATGGCCGTTAGCCATTAGACAGCCTCCATTCATAGGCACTGCCTTCTTGACACTATGATGCAACCTAGAGCTGCACAGATCTGGCCTCAATGGAACACAGAAGCTGGGGATGAAAGGATGAGCAGCCGTGAGGGACAAATTATTCCTTTGGCAGGAACGCAGCGTGCCTACAAACAGATATTGTGATATACAAGAAATACAAGTCATAGACATGGATTTAGGGGGTGCTGGGGGAAGGGAAACACCCAGAGTGTGGGTTCTTCCTTTTTACATAGGAATTGAATTTTATTATCATTTAATGGGACAGTTCTTTAAAACTAACTGAATGCCTACATGTTTTTGGCATTATTATATAACTTAATGATTAAAAAGGAAAGATAACACTTGTGTAGCATTCAGTCTATTTTGCACTCAATTCTGAAAATACATTTAACTCTAAGACAGTCATCACTGTCATGTTCATTGCACGGATGAGAAACTAGAGGAGCAGTGCTGTCTAAGTGCCTCCTCTTCGTCCTGTTGGTGAGGGAGGGATTCCTACCATAGGGTTTTGAGAGTGGTCAAATGCACAACAGTCAGTGGTGGATAGGAGACATTGTATACTCTACGAGGATGTATTCTCATAGAGGATGTGAGGGACAGAATGGAAAACAAGAGCTTTGAAAGGCATGTTTGGTAGTGTCGAGAGTGTGAGGTTCCCCCTTCTCCACACACGAGGATGGCACTCACTCACGTGAACAATTCCACAGGCTGGCCAGGAAGTGAGTGCCTTGCTGAGGGATAAGTAGGAATTGTGGGGGTTTTCTAGGGAAACTTACTGTGAAAGCAGACTGGAGAGCTTGTGGTTAGGTCATCAGAGCTATGTGAATTTCACCTGGTGTTGAAGCAGCACGTAATATCAGGCCGTAATTTTAGGTCTTAAGCTGAGGAATCTTGGGTCGCCATATAAATATTGTGAAGAAATACGATAAGTTTGATGATAGAGATGTTGAAACTATAAAATCACAGTTGAGATTTTAAGATTCAGGAAAGTTTTACTACAATTGCTGTAGTAAAGTGGAGAAACAGTAGATTATGATTGATAATACTGCTGCTATTAAGGCAATTTTCCATTCTGCAAACAAAAGTCATACATCTATTATCAATTTAATAGAGAATTTCTGTTTAAAAGTTTAGTATAGTTCCATATACCAAAACATATCAAACAGGCTATTATTGAACCATATCAGTGTGCCCTCATGTATTACACAACCAATAAAAACAGAATAATTCATACATTATCAGACTGATTTTACAGGTAATCTAAGTTACAATAAGTGCCATTTGTAAGATAGGTAGCATATATAGCAGTTATGAAGAATTTGGGCCAATTTTAAGCTAGAAGACAGGATCCCCGAGATTATCCCCATTTCTAATACGAATTGCAAGTTCCATAGGTTCCCAAACCACTGTCCGATCCCATGATTCTCTAGGAAGACTCACAGATCATAGGGGGAGCAGTTATGTTCACTTTTATAGCTCATGGTGGAGAAAGGATGCACAATAATGTCAGCCAAAATGAGAGATTCACAGGGCAGAATCCAGGAGGTTTTCAGAGGTGGACGTCCTGTGTCCCTCTCCCTGTGGAGTCTGGACACATGACTCACACCACATCAGTGTGTATCCATATCCTCAAACTGTTGCCGACCACTGCTTGTTGATCTCTTGCTACACTGAATACATGAATACTTTCATGTGAAAGACAAGTTTATGAGATGGCATTTTATCTTTTGCAGTGCTTCCCTAAATGTCTATCATATGATCTGTATTATTTGTAATTAAAAAGTACTTGTAAACAATATTATCAGATGAATTAATTCTTTGAACTAGAAAAAATGCCATAACCTATGTTCTCTATCCATTACAATAATTATTCTTATATTTTTGTATTCATCATAGCTGGCATGGATATTGATAAAATATAGCTGTATTTTATTAAAATTTATTATAATGTAAACTGAGTTTATTTTTATTATAAATTACTGGTTTGATTATAACATTGGTTTTTATTTGTTTTGGTTATTGATCAAAATTGTTTTTCAGATGATCAAAAGCTATATTTCATTTGTTGCATAATTTAAAATTCTGGAATGTTCTTTTTTAAAACTTCTATATCATATTTCTAAAGGATTCTCATATTTTTAATCTTTATGAAACAAACTCTTCTTGGATTTACTGTTCATGCTCGATGCAGCACCTCTGACATGACATGAATTTCAGAGGCAGAGGTTGAAATATTCAGTCATAAAACCTTGTTTTTCTCCTTTGCAGTTCTGAGAAAAAATAGTAGGTGGCTTTCTGTGACAGTCGCCATCAATGAACAGGGCTTAGGTTTAAAAATCCAGGCAGCAATCTGGCTTACCATTTAAGCAACTGGTTAGGACACCAGCATCCCACAACAGAGTCCTTGGGTTCAATTCCCAACTCTGAATCCTGACTCCAGCTTCCTGCTAACACACTCTGGGAGTGGCAGTGATCGCTCAGATCAGGTTCTTGGCTCCCATCTGGGAAGTGAACCAGTATGTGGGTCTACTCTCACTCTCTATTATTGTTTCTGTCTCTGTCTCTGAAATAAACAGTTAAATAAAAAATCAAATCCACAAGATAAACATTTGCTCATTTTCTACTAGTTATTTTGCTTAAAAGTCAGTTTTTGTTCCAGCTTAGAAATTATACATCTTAAAAAATTATTGCAAGATTGTCTCTCAGATAGAGCTAAGAGAATGAGATTATACTGGCATCACACACTAAGTAATCTAAACTCATGGGCATGGATGCTGCTTCAGTAAGTAAGATGCGAGTTCTTATTGCTCTTTTTGAAGTACAAGTTTTCTACAAAGCGTGCCTCCTCCAGTCCTAATGAAGAGGCAGAACTACACACGGATGGGAGTTGGGAGTCCCTCTCTGTGCTCCATCGGGCACAACTGTGGCCATTCCCGACATTGCCTCACACAGTTTGTCATTTCCTCAGGAGTTAAGTGCTATTTTCTTCTAGTTTTCAACACAGAGTATTACCAAGCAATTCACACTTGATGGATTCTAATGAGGGCAGGGATGTTATTACTGTCCTTATTAATGTTTTGAATCTGATTTGTGCTGAACTGCAAGGTACACTTCCTAAATTAATGATTTCAATCTAGTAAGATTTGACCAAGTTCTGAGGTCAGTGAATAAAGTAGTTGGCGATTCATTAGAATGGTGCTTATTATTAGCGCAGTGTAGCATGTGAGAAGCAAAAAGGGTGAAGGTTAGGGATTTGCTGCCTAATGGAAGACCACAGTTCTATTGTTTATGTTTTTTCCTATTGAGGAAGCAACATAAAGGCAGTATAAAGAATTTAGTGGGTGTTACTTGAAATCCCTAAAAAAAAAAAAATCTTAAGAAGTTAATCCATGCTGAGTTGATGAGGGTTTTTTTGTTTTGTTTTGTTTTGTTTTGTTTTTTTAAAGAGGAAAAATTATTCAGGTCAAGCAGATGATCATTTCGGTTTTGCTTGCAGATACAGTTCTCCACCAAGTCCACATTTATATAAATAAATTAAAAAGCCCTTGTGTTGTTGGATAAGATTATTACAGTTTTGATTTGCGTATACTGAAGTACATTCACCTGAGGCAAATCCTAGGTTTCATAATGGACTGTGTGCTCCTCAGAACTTCTGCTATGTACAGGTATCCACTAATTATTTGGTTTATGACGAGTACCCTGCAGTCTCCAAGACAAGGTCTCCCCCTGTTAGCCTCCTTATGATTCAACTTGTGGCAATAGAGTCCATGAAAATGTCAGCATGACTATCCACATTTTACAAACATCTACAAAGCTCCGCTAAGTTCTGCTGCAGAAATGCTGGGGCAGACATCCACATAAAAGAATGAAATCATTTATGGGGAATCAAATGTTCTGCTGCTGCTTCGTTACATCAACAACATCAGAGCAGATGTTCTTGCACCTGGTAACCAGTAACACATAATGAAACCTGGAACAGTGTGAACTTTCCACCCTGACTCACGTTAATGGCTGGCTCAAGGTCCTCTTTTTTTAAAGAGTTCTCTTTAGAGTCAAGATACCTGTTGCACTGACCTAAAGCAACGTAACTCACTTTACAATTTTAGGATGGCCAGTAAATCAAGAAGCACAGGAAAAAGCTAACAATAAGGACAAAATTCGGACTATTTTATTTTTTACATCTGCTCATATTGAATTGTTTTGTTCAAAGTGAATCTGAAAGCTTTTTCATATAATTCATCTTTTGGGATAGAGAAAGCATTTTCAAAAACAACCAAAAAATGGCGGGGGGGTGGGCAGGGGAAGTAGAAAAAAATGAGCTATTTTAATCCATGCAGCCTAGAGGTTAAAGATTTAATAAAATCAGTATTTATCATTCCCAGACATCCACAGGAACATGGGGACTAGGGGGCATGAATAGATGCTAACAGCATGCAGCTACAAGTCTTTAGTGTTTTGTTTAACTGTATGATGCCAGATTCTATAATATTTCTTTTTTATTTATTTATTTTTCTTTATTTGAAAGGCAGAGAGAGAGAGAGAAAATCTTCTATCAGCTGGTTCACTCCCCAATGGCCTCAAAGGAGAGGCGGGGCCAGGCTGAATCCACTTGGGTGCAGGGAACCAAACATGTGGGCCATCTTTCACCCAAGGTGTTTTAGCAGGAAACTGGGTGGGAAGTGGAGCAGTTGGTAGTAGAACTAGCATCCATATGGGATGCTGGTGTTACAGCATCTATGAAACCACAACCTGGCGCTAAGATTCTGTGGTATTTCTAGTAGTAGGTTGACTTTACAGTTATTATTGGTTTAAGTGAAGCTTAAAGTAAATCCTTCATCCTGATCCCTAATTACTAACAAGTATGGGAGATTTGTCCAAGTACATGTGAGAAGGCTATAGCACAATCTGGTAGAATTAATGTCATAATAGTCATCAAGTTGAAAAATTTTGTGGCCGGCGCTGTGGCTTAACAGGCTAATTCTCCGCCTTGCAGCGCCAGCACACCGGGTTCTAGTCCTGGTCCAGGTGCCGGATTCTATCCCAGTTGCCCCTCTTCCAGGCCAGCTCTCTGCTGTGGCCCAGGAAGGCAGTGGAGGATGGCCCAAGTCCTTGGGCCCTGCACCCGCATGGGAGACCAGGAGAAGCACCTGGCTCCTGGCTTCGGATCAGCGAGATGCGCCGGCCGCAGCGGCCATTGGAGGATGAACCAACGGCAAAAAGGAAGACCTTTTTCTCTGTCTCTCTCTCTCTCACTATCCACTCTGCCTGTCAAAAAAAAAATTAAAAAAAAAGAAAAATTTTGACTGCAATAAGTGGATTTGCATCATTTAATTTTTAAAATCTCAAGCAAAATCTATAGTATTTCCTTAAATCTTTAACCATCTTTGAAATTTGTATTTCAAAAGAATGAAACTCAAAATGTTTCATAATTATTCTAAAATATTTTAAGTTAAGATACATTATGCTTAGTTTATTATTTTTACACTACCGGTGAGAGAAAAATTGGGAGACTCTGTATGGATCAAAAGTATTTAAGATGTGCACTAATTTCACTCAAAAGTTTTTGAGAAATAAATACTAAGGACATAAATGGGAAAAGATGTGTATGAAAACATATCAGTCAGAGTAGTGCTTTCAGTAGCAAAAAGCAGGAAGCAATCCATCTGCACGATAGAGCATTGCAAAATAAATCATGGTGTCATTCAGATGGCCAATAATACCAATTACCACATTTCACATTATTATCTAGCATGTGCTGGTACTGCTCTCAACACTTAACATGAATTAATTATTTTAATTCTCTTACTGTTATTTGCATTCACTATTGATCCTCCAAGTTATTATTATCAGGTTTTTTTTAGAATTTATTTATTTATTAGAAAGGCAAAGTTGCAAAAAAAAAAAAAAAAGGGAGATACAGAGACAGAGAGATCTTCCATCCACAGGTTCACTTCCAAAAGGGCTGCAATGGCTGGGGCTTTGCCAGGCCAAGTCAGGAGCCTGAAACTCCAACATGGGTGCAGAGGAGGCCTAAGTAATTGGGCCGTCTGCTGCTGCTTTCCCTGGCACATTAACAAGAAGTTGGTTTGGAAGAGGAGCAGCCAAAATTCAAATCAGTGCCCATATGGAACTCCAGCATCACAGATGGCAGCTTAACCCACTGTTTCACTGGCCTAAATTATCATTATTTTACAAAAGAGGAGACATAAACTCACAGGAGTTAATTATTTTACCCAAAGTCACATCACACATAGGTGGTAGAAATAGTTAATGAACCCAAGCTGGTGCTGTTGACCACAGTGCAACATAACCATTACAAATATAGTTCACTTTTTTTAATTGTAAAAACTCAGTGAACATGTAATGCCTGTACATTTTTTGGAGTACAGTGCAATATTTCAACATATGCATGTTGATGAAATGAGGCAGTTGGTATTTCTGGTTTCTTATCTTTTATATTAGAAGGCTACCAGCACCTCTCTTCGTATGGGATAGATAGTTCTTCGTATGGGATAGAATGTATTATTATGGACTGTAGTTTCCCCAGTGAGCCATTTCTGTAAGTGTTGGTGTGGGACACTAGTCACAACTTTTTCCAGTCTAAAATGAACGTATCTTTTACAACATTTCTTGTAGAACATTTTCTCCACAATATACAGTTGTGTAAAACTTAATTTCAAATGCACGTTTTTTCTGAAATCAAGAGTACTTTGCTGTTTCACACTCTATTATACATAACTTTGCATACACTTTTGCCACTCAGACCCTACATAGAATGAAGTGTGTGACCTAATGCCCTATGCACTTTAGATCATGGTGAAATTCACATTTTTCATAAGTATCTAAAGTCTTAACTAGAAGGCACAACAGTGTGCGCTGCCTATCTGTAAAAACTGCTTTCCATCTTTTCCCCATAGTCTCTGCAGCTATGTGTACAGTACACATCCAAAGTAGAAAGAAGGGCACTGAGTTATCAGGACATCATGCCAAGAGCCCTTTTGAGGTTAGAACCCTATATTCAATCCTTTACAATCTGGAATATTTTGTTGCCAGAATCTTGATTTAATATGTGTATAGAGAACAGGTCAGTTTCTGAAAATTGCTCTCAAAATAGCAAATCATTCAACTTCAGGAGAATAAACCAGAAATTCAAATTTAAGAATAAAAGAAAAATGATTCAAGGAGAAGTAATATGCATCTGTTTATCTACTCATATGTATTGATTAAAAGATAAGTTTACTTTGGTGCAAAAAATTTTAAATTCTGGCACAAAAGGGATCTTCCAAATTTTAATGGAAAATACACACCATGAAAAAAATTCTTTTACACCAAAATTAACTTATTAACAGAACCCTCATAAGTACATAAATTTATATTCTTGTAAATTTTGTATGTATGTGTATATGTTCACTTTCCCTTATGTATGTGTATATATTTGTTCCTTTGTTTTACAGTGGCTACATATGCTATCAGGTTACAATTGGTTGGTTTCTTAGTGAATTTTAGAATAAGATGTTCAGCAGTTTATTTGGCAAGGGTGTTAGGCCATATTGTGAAGAAATCCCATTCAGAAGATTTTGTGGGCTGGTGGTGTGGCTCAGTGGTTTAAGCTGCTGCTGCCTGCAACACTAGAATCCCATATGAGCGCAGTATGGAATCTCAGCTGTTCCACTTAGGATCCTGGGAAATCAGAGAAAGATGGTCCAAGTATTTGGGCCCCTGCTACCTATGTGGGAGACCTGGAAGAATTTCCAGTCTCCTGGCTTCAGCCTGGCCCAACCCGGGCCATTGTGGTCATGTGGGGAGTGTACCAGCAAATAGAAACTTGCTTTTCTTTGTTTTCATTTTAAAATTTTATTTAAGGTATACAAGTTTCATCCCCCCCAACCCCTACTGCCGTCTCAAGTAATTAGCAGGGAGCTATATTGGAATTGGAGTAGCAGGAACTCGAACCAGCACCCACATAGGATGTTGGTGCTGCAGACAGAGGCTTCACCTACTACATACAGTACAGGCCCTATCTCACTCTCTGTGCCAGTCTACCTTTCAAATAAATAATATACATCTGAAATAAATTAATACATTAAAAACAGGAATTAATTCTCTCTAATCTCTGGATGCTGGAAAGTCCAAGAGGAAGGTGTTGGCAGGGTTGATGTGTGGTGACGGCTCCTTCCCCACAGAGGACACTAAGAGTCCCAACAAGGCTGAAGTGACAGAATGCAGAAATGATACGCATACTGTGTCCTCACATGGACAGAAACCCATCCCCTCAGCCCTCTTTTAATGTCCCTAATTCCACCTAGGAGGGCTCCACCCTCCTGATTTAATCACTTAGTAAAAGCTCTGCCTCTGGAACTACTGTTTACATTTTAGTTTATGAATAGGAGGCACACGCAGAGACATGGTGTCTGCAGGAGGGCCCTAGAGCAACGCCGGATCAGACAGGTGTGTTGGCCTGTGTTCCCCCTGCTCCCCTCTCCTATCGCTCACACGTTCTGCTTTCCCACTCCATGTCGTCGTTAACAATTCCTGTGTTTGTTCTCTTCCAGAACCTCTTCACCCCTGCTACACACAATCATTTGCTTTTTGTTCATACAGATTACTTATAAACAAAAGATGCCTTTACTGTGTACTGTGCTATGTACAACACTAAAAGTTTTGCATAGATTATAACTTTTTACTCTAAAAAGGCCCTGTGTGTATAATTTTACATATTAAGAAATTATAACTCCGAGTGCATAGATTGCCTGAAATCTCATGCCTCATAATTTATGTGACACATATTTGAACACATTCATGAGTCTGTACTTTCAATCACTACAAAAATAAAATACAGCTTTCACTCTAAAATAATGTATAGGAATTAAATATTAGAATTTTTAAATCCTCATTAAAAATTCAGATGAAATGAAGAATGGTCCAAAATAAAAATAATTAAACATAAGCAAATGGTTTTAAAAAACATACTATGAGCAATAAAAACAAACAATTCAACATAGGATCTATGAAAGGAACTGAATTTATAATGTATGTTTGCATTAAAGAAAAATCTGTGTTATAAAGAAAATATATGATTTATAACAATAACAACTATATTATGCCACAGCAGTTATTTGATTCATAAAGGATATATTACTATTTAATATAACTTTAAAGTTCAGCGCTACTTTCATTTGTAGATGTTATAAAAAATACGAAAAGGCATTGTTAAGATAGATGACCTTATAGAAATCATCAGGGCATAGAAAGTAAATCAAAAAAATCATTTTTCAAATTTCTTACTGAAATCTCATACTAGTATTTATAGCTGAACAAAGCCCTAAATATTTTTCCTAAAACATAATGGTATATATTTTAATATATTACAGAAGACTTATAAATTAATGCCATCTCACTGGCCCAAGACTTTGGAGAAATTTAAGGCTGAGATTGAGAAATCAATTACTATTCACCAAGTCTCATAGATTAGTTGTTATGTCCCTCTGTGGTTTGAATGTGGGTGGGAGGCCAAATCCTATTCATCACAATTTAGTTTTAAGTACCCATCATGAGCCTTGTTTGCTCTTTTTACAGAAAGAGTGGAAATACCCATAAGAGCTAAAAATGTCAGACACTTGTAGCACACGGCTATTCCAGGAATTTTTGTCACTTACACATGGAGACCAGTTCAGCACCTCCTCCCCACCCGCATAAGCAATGTTGGTTACTTTGTCCCAGGTACTTTAGAGATAGGGAAAAATAATGCTTGCTAGGGACTTAACCTTTTCACTTTAGATCTAACTGTCTTGCTGTATATATTCCCTTCTGTGTTCAAGTTCCCTTTGTGTCTTCTCAGATTTGTGACCAAATGCTTGTCTTGCTACTTATTTTGTGCAGGAGATTTCAGAGAGAACTCTTGATCTGTCTATCATCTGACTTGTATCCATTATCTACTAGATTTGATTCCATTCTTCTTCTTCTTACTGTGCACCATTGGAAAATTAAGGGCCTCCCTCCCTGCACACACAAAATTGATCTGGATATTTGACTTTTAAATCACAGCAGTTCCACTCCCACACAACAATAATAAATTTAGACATAAAAATCACACTGGGAGCTGGGTGTCTCGTGTAGAATTTAGAATGCCACCTGGGACTCCCAAATCCCGTAGAGGAGTGAGTGCCTGGGTTCTAGTTCTGGCTCTACGTCGTAGTGTGTGCAACTTCCCTGGGAGGCAGCAGATGATGGCTCCCATAGTTAGCACCTTTCCACCTGCTTGCAAGACCTGGATTGGATTCCACGTTCTCAACTTCGGTTCCATCCAGCCCTGGCTTTGCTCGCATTTGCAGACACAACCAGCAGATTTGAGATCTCTCGCCTGTCACTCCCCACCACCACCACCACTTTCCCAATGAAATAAATCAATATAAATTTAAGTATATCAGAATTAACCTATGAAATCAACACAGAGTAGTAGAAGTAGTAGAAGTGTGGCCAGTAGAGAGATAGGCTAGCTCCCATATATTTGGTAATAATGATCTCTCTTTAATTGGAAATATTTTAGAAATTTCTAATTCTACCAGTCCTCAATAGCTATGTCTTTTTGTTTACAAAGCCAATAAGCAGTTGTAACAATATTCTTAGCCTTTGATTTTATCAGAATACCATGAAATTTTGCTAGCATGGGGAACATATTTGGGGGTGGTTCTATTCCATGACTAGGGCAGTCATAGCTGAAGTCCACTAGGCTGTTCCTACAGTGGGATCATCATCTGCTATTGATTCTTTGTAGCTGTAGGTGCTTAGTGAAGTCTCCATGTCGGTGAGGGAGGAGCTTGCTGCTTTTACATTTCCAGTACTGTTTTTCTTAACTTCCTCTGGTGAAGAACCTTGAAAAAGGTAAAATGGTTGTATGCGATGTTTGCGAAATTAATATTGCCAGTGTAAATTGGAGGTGAGGATGGGTGAAGGCCTTGAGGAACTACCAGAAGCCTTAGTTTTCTTACTTTGATAGGAACGACACTCACTGCTTAGGTCTAGTGTTTGATCGTGTGCATTGCCTCCTTTCCCTAACTCACTTCCTACGCATTTCCCATGAGTCTTTCCTAGAAAGCCCTCTTTATTCCAGGCTTCCCTCATTCCAGTTCTCTAGGTTCTGCCAACTCCTCTTGCTGGAATGATTGAGTCTCAGTTTGCTTTGGGTCTTAGATAATTTGTGCAAATGGTAAAGTCTGTTACCTGCTTCTGTCTATTGCTTTGATGCTCTGAAGCTCAGGGTCACCATCCAGTGCTGTTGGCTCTCCCACAGGTGAGCAGATGCACTTTGTTCAGCAAGGGAACTAGGGACAAGGTCAACATGGTAGGAAGCCCAAGGCCTCTTCGTTGGGGTGCAGCTCAGTTTTTCTGATAGGTACTGTGATTTTAAACATAGCTCATGTTCTGAAAATTAATTTATTCTTCCAACACCTTCCTTATAGATGAGGGTGAAAAATCCCTTCTATTATCATAATGCTGATCCCATTTATGACAATACAGCAACTCAATTTCGTTTCATTAAAATAGGACTTTTCCTTTTCCTTGCTGTAATTGCAATACAGAAATCTCCTTAATGATAACAAAGAGTGCTGTGCCCAGCTGGATTTTTTAAAATAATTAAATTTCTCTTTATGGAGAATGTGAGACAGAAGAAAAGGTAGGAGGTGAAGTGTGATTGTAAAATGGATATGCAACAAGAAGGCATTCCATGTGGCTTGGCCTCTCACCAAATATCAAAGGAGTCATGAGACAGGTGCTCCTTAGAGGTAATTTGCAATGAAGAGTGCTCCTAAAGCAACAGACAAAGAGGTGTGGCCCTTAACAACGAGCTTCAAAAGATATACAGTATCACTTCCACAGCTGAGTCTTTAAGGCTAACCCAGATACACACCAAGAGAATTAGGCTCCATCATTTTTATGGTGACCTTGCAGGGTTGCATTGCAGGAGGGCCTGTAGGATGAAAGATCCGGTTACAACTGGCTTTTGGAAATTACAATCAGGACACAAGTTAGCCCTGCTTGGGAACTGTCCAAACTCCTGACCCACAGAACCAGCAAGCATAATAACATGATTGTTGTTTTATAGGGCTACATTGCAGGATAATTTGTTGTGTAGTAACTGATAACGAGAACATTAGCCAGTGAGCCGGTGCACTGATGTAGCCCAGCTTATCCAGTCATAGCTTGGATCAAATAAGGAGATTGAGGTTGCACTAACTTTCAAGCAGACTTTATCAGAATGCCATATAGGCCAATATCATTTGAGTGAAACAGTCACCAGTGACTTTGAGGTCCTTGTATTCATGGTCTCACATAGCTGTTTTGAGCTCTTTTCTGTGCTGTTCCCAATAAGTTTGACTTAACTGGGGACCTTATCAAGACAGACAGATCAAGTAAGATCTATGAGCTTGGTGAGTCTGACCTTTTCCCCTTATTAAACTCTAAACTCCTGTTTTATTTTCAAATGGGAAAATAATGAGAAATTTAAAAATTGTTATATTTGTAGCGAGTTATGATGTTTCTTCCTTCTTGCTGCTTTTCCTTGTATTTTATCAGTATGGAGAAATCAGTATCTTTAAAAGCATGCATGCAAAAATATATTATTTATATTTTTTAAGATTTGCTTATTTATTTGAAATTGAGAGTTATTGAGAGAGATGGGGTTGGGAATAGAGGGGGGGGAGAGAGAGAGAGATCTTCCATCCACTGGTTCACTCCCCAAATGGCTGCAAAGATCTGATCTGGGCCAAGTGGAAGCCAAGAGCCTGGAACTTCATCCAGGTCTCCCACGTGGGTGGCAGGGGCCCAAGCACTTGGACACTTCTCTGTTTTCCCAGCTCCATTAGCAGGAAGCTGTATTATAAGTGGAACAGCCAGATTCTAACTGGCACTCATTAGTGCCCACTCACAGTGGGCAGCCTAACCCACTGCCCCACAACACTGGCCTAAATTCCTGTTCTTGATAAGTTAGCCATTCTCATATGTTTTCTTTTGGTAGCTCAAACAGATTTAGATAATTTTGATTTTTGAGCCCTTAGGCACGAATGCCACAGGGTCAAATTTAAGTCAGAGATAGCTAAGTATAACAATATATTGGAAAGCTACCAACCTGAAAACTACAGAAAATAACATATCAGATATCAATATTAGGGTCTAAGTAACTGATGATGGAGACTGCAATAAGACAGTGATGAAGTGAATAAACAGCAGAAACAAATCTCTCTTGAACTTATTCCACTGATATAAACCTTGAGACTTAAAGGATAAGAGTTGAAACAGAAAATGGGCAGTTGATAGTCATAGTAAAAAATCTAGTCTGGATGGTTAGTGAAATAGTGGTGCTGTTGGAGGAAATTATGACATCAAATAACAAGAAGAATTTTGGAGCCATAAAGAATGGGTTTAAATTGTTGCTTTACAATTTACAAGGTTGTTTTTCTTTGGCAATCTCCTTAATTTAACTTTTTATCAACCACGCTGAGGAATTCAAAAGAATATTTAAGGGCACAGCAGAGAAGAAATAGTACTTTAGAACTAAAGAATAATTCAATTCTAGGTGTATCAAATTTAAGTAATTTGTCTAAAAGTCAATCAGACATGAAATGGCATTGAAAAATATGTGATATAAAACTCTAAAGAGACTTGTTCTGAAGTTAACTTCATTGAGACTCATAGAAGTTTGTAGGTAGATAAAATATGGATTTTAATTCATTCAAAAACAAAAAATCAGTGTGATCTCAAGGATCCTGAAATAGGGTAAGTCAGATCGTTGACTTAGAATTAAATAAATGACATATAAATTATCTAATTGAGACTATGCAAAAACTACCCTAAAAGATACTATTTCCCAGATCTTGCTAAAAATACTGTCAATCAGAATAGGTCATGGTGGATTGATGAAGTAGTGAAAAGAGAAAAAGGAGATGGGAACCTGAAGAAACTCACAACTTCTTATGATACAAGAGACATCTTGGTCCACATAGCTTAGTTGTGGCAGGCAGGTGCATCTCTATGTGGAGATAAATGTAGCAGACTATCTTTAGCTGTGGCATTAAACATTGAAATGAAATTAATTGTACTATTCTGGATGTTGGCTCACTAAGCAACCTGCCTATTAAATTTTCATCTCCCATCTATCTTGTCCACAGAGAGGGGAATATACTGATTAGAAAACTCCAGCATCTACATTCCTCTTTGGGATTTATAATTCTCAATGTAAGTTAATATACTGATGTGCTTGCCTTCATACGTTAGCCTCTATGAAAGAAGTTACTAAGACTTCAGCAAAGGTAGTTCTGCTCTGATGTGATGACAAACCACGTTTTTAGCTTATACATTGCAT
This sequence comes from Lepus europaeus, assembly GCF_033115175.1. Classification (NCBI taxonomy): domain Eukaryota; kingdom Metazoa; phylum Chordata; class Mammalia; order Lagomorpha; family Leporidae; genus Lepus; species Lepus europaeus. The sequence continues at coordinate 55,254,705 of NC_084843.1, forward strand.
TGCCTGAGGCTGCCCTCTGGAAATTCACCAAGGAACTGCTACCTTGTGGTGTTTTCTTTGGGATCCAACCATTCTTACTGAGACATCACCAGAACTTGATTCACATCATTCACAATCTGCAGGATTCTTAAGAGATTTTTACAAATGCTTATTAAAGGCTTGATGATAATTTCCTATGTATATGATTGTGTAGGTTAGCTTAAACATCTATTATTTGTAGCTGTAATTATAGCAGTATTAGCACTTTTTAAATTAACACTGGAAGAAAATCATTGCTTATTGTTGTTGATAACACTATTGATGAATACTTTACAGCCCAAATATGAACACAAACCAAATGATCAAATATCCTTAAATGATCAAATATACCTAAATAGTTGTTAGCAATCATAGACATGAATTCAGATTATACCAAGTGAAAATATCATGTAGCACTTAAACATATTGTACTCATGACCATGCCACTCATTAATATATTTTCATTATCATTTTATTGTTTTTTACACTATTATAACCTTGGTTAAAATTTGGAAATTCATGAAGAAAAATGTATGTGAAAACTATATTCTTAATTTGATATATAGATGTGTAATTTAGATAATTCATAAATAATATTTCTTCCAAGAAACATATTGGGGAACATACAGAGATTTTTGATTAGAAAATACCTGTATAAAGTTCCTGAAAAAAGGAAAAGGGCCAAAATGGGTATTATTTAATAAATGGGAAAATTAGGAGAAAGTGAAGGTGAATAAATTTTTAACATATGTATATGTTCTAGGAAGGTCAAATAGGATAATTGAAATACAAGAGTATAGTACTGTAGAACTGTATATACTAAAGTTAATGGTGATGTGGTTAGTGTAAATATAGATCAGACAGTGGACACATTTAGCAAACATTGAAAAAGACTTATCAGTTGTTTCACAAACGAAAATACTTAGGCAAATACTTACACTTAATGCAAAAGTTAATGTTACTTCAGTGTAGGACTTTCATCACTGGCAGCAGCATTTCTCTATGGGAAAGATAGTTGGATGATATTTATATTCTAGTATTTAGCAATTATATTTAAACTTAATACATTTTGTTTCTCTCACCACATTTACATAACATCATTCTTATTTGATTACCTGTTATGGAGTCTAACATAATTAGCACCATCTGCTAATGAACCAAATGAGTTAAAGTTTTTATCTCTGTCTAGTTCTGTGTATTCAGATTTACCTAGATATATTCAGCTTTACTTCAATTTTCTTCTTAGTTAATACACAGATATTTTGTGTTTAGTTTCAGAGTGGGAGACATTTGGGGTTGCTAAGATATTGAAGGCTTTATATGACCAGTTGCCTAACATGGTGATTTCATGTTTGAATTCAGTGTATAGTATTTCTTAATTAATTCTGATGTAGATTTAGAATGAAAGTGACAAGTAACATCAACTCTTATCATCTAGGAGCTATTTAGGTATTAATTATTTAGACAGTATGTTAGTCATTGTCTTCCAGAGAAATATAATTAATGGAAGAGATATATCAGTTTTTTCAAGGATGGAAATACTGAATGAAAACTATATTTAATAGGAAGAGATTTATTATCACAGAAGTTGACAAGTCCCAAGGTTTCAGTAGGTAAGTTGAGACTTAGAAAAGTGGATGGTACAGTTCCAGTTCAAATACCAACAGATTTCAGGTGCAGAAAAAGCTGTTGTCCCAGTCCTCACTGAAGGTTGGAGAAAAAACATGGCATCTATGGCATCTCAGTTCAAGGAAGTGCGATAGTAGTAATGTATTACTTGAGATATGGTCACTGTTTTTCAGGCTCTCAACCGAGCAGACCAGATCTGTACTCTGGAAAACGTACTCTGTTCAGTTCACCAATTTAAACATTAATTTCATCCTGAAACAGTCTCATATGCACACATCCAGATTAATAATTGACCAAGTATGTAGGCACCCCATGGCCCAGTCAAGTGGACAAAAAAAAAAAAAAAACAAAAAAAAAAACAAAAGAACAACAACAAAAAAAACAACTGGTCTCTTCATTGTGTCTGAAATGGCATGTATCATTTCAGAAATAAATAATATTTTCACTTGATTCACAGAAGGTTCTCAAATAATGAGTTGTCTCAAACTTTTGAAGGTTAAGTGATAACAGTAATAGCTTTATTGTTCTAAAAACTCACCTGGCCTACGAAGTGCTCACAAATAGAGAAGAGGATAGACTAGTTTTACAGCATTTATGACAGAGGAAGGATAGGACTCTGAACAATTTATGAGGGTTAGACCGTAATTCCATGGTAGCCACTAACACCTAGCTGTGAGCAGCAATGGGCTACGTTTACCGAGTGTCGGGGGACACTGGTCATCGGGCTTACCTGAACATTGTGGACTCATAGGCCAAGAGCTGTTTTTGGAGTGGACTCCAGGACCAGAGGATATGTTGTTCTAGAGCACGTGGTGACATTTTTAGTCCTCTAACAACTGTTAGATTGTTTTTTTTTTTTTAATTCATTTATGGTAGCTTTTTTCAAATTATTAAAGTAAATACTGTAATATGGACAGGACAGCAAATCAAATGTTAAGTGAATTATTTTTAAGATGATAACATAGGAATGTTATATGCAATTACAAAAGCTGCTTTGAGTCTCCACATGTGTCAATATCTCACCAAATAATTTTATGCACTGCTCTTCAGTTAAGCTTTGCAGTGTTTCTCTGTGCTATAGATTAGCCCCCATTTCAAGTGGATAAACTGAGTGCCACATAAATTATGAATCATTGAAAATCACAAATTGCATTGGGCAGAATTTGTTTTGGTAATGAGATTTTAGCTTACACAGAGTTGTACAGAATATACCAATTCTTAGAAAATTATTTTATTATTAGGGAATTTTTAAGTTAGAAAGGACATCATGTTTCTGCTTGTGTGTACCCCTCTAGAATACTCATCCATAGGATTTAGTGTCATTGACTCCTGGAATTTTTGAACAATATTTTTATGTGTGTATTTATTAGATTTATCCTAAAGGCTTATGAAAGATGAAGGACCATTGAATTTTATTGGAATATACTCATTTACCAGAGAAGGAAATGAAGACCTAAGGTGTTTAAATTACTTAATATTAACAACAAAGGGAGGCTGGCGCTGTGGCTCACTAGGCTAATCCTCCGCCTGTGGTGCCGGCACACACAACTGGGTTCTAATCCCGGTTGGGGTGCTAGTTCTATCCTGGTTGCTCCTCTTCCAGTCCAGCTCTCTGCTGTGGCCTGGGAAGGCAGTGGAGGATGGCCCAAGTGCTTGGACCCTGCACCCGCATGGGAGACCAGGAGGAAGCACCTGGCTCCTGGCTTCGGATCGGTGCAGTGCGCTGGCCGTAGCAGCCATTTTAGGGGTGAACCAATGGAAGGAAGACCTTTCTCTCCCACTGTCTAACTCTGCCTGTAAAAAAAAAAAAAAAAAAAAAAAAAGGAAGGAGACCTAGGGGGAAAAAAAAAAAGGCTGATTCTAGAATTGAAGTGGATAGCCCTATAACTTATTACCAGAATGAAGAAAGAGGAAGAGTGGGAGGGTGAGGAGGATGGGGACATGGAGGAGGAGGAGGAAGAGGAGGAAGAAGGAGGGAGGGAGGAGGAGGAGTAGTTATGGTGCCAGTAGTAGTAGTAGTAGTAGTAGCAGTAGTGATGTAGTGACATAGATACAGTGTTGGTGGTGGTAAGGGGATACAGAGAAACCTGACAGACATTATCTTTATCAAGGGATAAAGGATACCATGATGTACTTGTGACATCATCATGCATTTCCTGATATGATTTCAAGAAAAGGACACATCATCCCAGTGGAATTTTTATTCCATAAGCATATGCTCAGTTTAACAACACGAAAAATATCAGTCAAAATACTTGGGCAGTACTCTTCAAACTCCCGAGGTCATGAAACAAAAAGCGCAGAAAAGTGGTCATTGATCCAAGGAGATCAGGCTATTAAATGCCGCGTGGTGTCCTAGATGGGATATTAGAGCAGGAAAAAGAAGAAATTAGTGGGAAAACCTAGAGAAATCTTGGGTGGGTGTTTGGTCCAGTGGTTAAAGTTAAGACCCCATTGCCCATGAGGCCTGTGTCTGGCATTAGAATGCCTGTGTTCAGTTCCCAGCATCAGCTCCTCTAACTCTAGCTTTCTGTAATGTGGACCCTGGGGATTTATGATGATATCGCCATTGCATCCCTGCCACCCACCTGGGAGACTTGAATTGAATTCCTGGCTCCTGCTTTCAACCTGGCACAATCCTGGGTGTTGCAGGAATTTGGAAAATAAACCAGTAGATGGAGGAAGCATCTTTCTCTCTCTCTCTCTCTATCTCTATCCCTACCCCCTTCTGCCCCTCCCCACCGTGTGTCTCATTCTTTTTCTCTCAGAAACAATAGAGAAAACTGTATAAACTCAGCATCAGCAATAATTCCCTAAATTGACAAGCATGCTGTAGTTATTCAAGAAGTATTTATTAATATTAAATAACTATAGTTATTTAAGAACTATAGTTATCATAAGGAACTATAGAGGAAAGGATACATGGGGAATCTCTTCAGATATACTTTTCTGCTCATCTGAAATATTCCAAAATGACAATCAAGACAAACATTGTGGAGCCAAAATTTGAATCCATGTCTGTTATCTTCTATTCTTATGGTCTACCTGCTGAATAAAATTGAGTTTATGAATATATGCACCATGTGTTTATGTATTACTTTCAATTTGTTTCTTAGTTTATACAACAACTCACAAAGGATCTTTTTATTATCAGAAATAGACATAGTGTAATAAAACGTATACATGGGCTGGCGCCGTGGCTCACTAGGCTAATCCTCTGCCTCCAGCACCAGCACTCTGGGTTCTGTCCCGGTTGCTCCTCTTTCAGTCCAGCTCTCTGCTGTGGCCCGGGAAGGCAGTGGAGGATGGCACAAGTGCTTGGGCCCTGTACCCGCATGGGAGACCAGGAGAAGCACATGGCTCCTGGCTTTGGATTGGCACAGCTCGCCAGCCATAGCGGCCATTAGGGGGGTGAACCAATGGAAGGAAGACTTTTCTCTCTGTCTCTCTCTCCCACTGTCTAACTCTGCCTGTCAAAAAAAAAAAAAACAAAAACATGGTTAATGGTATCTCCTGACATTTGCCAACCAAATTTCAAGTTTTCATGAGCACTAATAAATAATAGTAAAAGAATATATGTAGAAAATCTATTGGATAAATTCAATATCTCCTTTTCCCTTTTATATCACAAATATTATATAATAGCTTACATATATGGTATAAAGACTCACATTGCTTATATACCTAAATAATAAGGCCATATAGTTATAATCAATGAAGTTTTGGTTGATAATGGAACTAGGATATCTAGACACTATGACCTGGCAATAACTGAGGATAGCAATAGTGGAATATTAGGCTTTTAGTTGGAGGTCACTAATCAGACTTTGCTTTTATAACTCAGTAATCACACATTTTAGTTTTTTTTTTTTATGATTTGTTTATGTATTTGAAAGGCAGAGCTACAGAGAGGCAGAGGCGGAGAGAGGTCTCCCATTTGCTGGTTCACTCCCTAGAAGGCTGCAACGTCTGGAGCTACACCAATCTGAAGCCAGGAGCCAGGAGCATCTCCTGGGTCTCCCACGCCGGTGCAGGGGCCTTCTTTCTGCTTTCTGCCTTCTTCTGCTTTCCCAAGCCATAGCAGAGAGCTGGATAGGAAGTACAGCAGCCAGGACTTGAACCAGCACCCATTTGGGATGCCAACGCTGGCACTGTAGACCAGGGCTTTAACCCACTGTGCCACAGTGCCAGCCTCTAATCACATTTTTTTGTTTTTGACAGGCAGAGTTAGACAGTGAGAGAGAGAGAAAAAGGTCTTCCTTTCGTTGGTTCACCCTCCAAATGGCCGCCACGGCTGGCGCGCTGTGCCAATCCGAAGCCAGGAGCCAGGTGCTTCCTCCTGGTCTCCCATGGGGTGCAGGGCCCAAGCACTTGGGCCATTCTCCACTGCCTTCCTGGGCCACAGCAGAGAGCTGGACTGGAAGAGGAGCAACCGGGACAGAATCCAGTGCCCCAACCAGGACTAGAACCCGGTGTGCCGGCGCGGCAAGGCTGAGGATTAGCCTAATGAGCAGCGGTGCCAGCTTTTTTTTTTTTTCCGACATATTTTTGAAACACAGAGACTTAGTAAAATGACATGTGGTTTTGCTAAATAGTGAAACATTTTCAACAGTTGCATAACAAACATTATGGGGAAACTGAAATGCTAATAGAAAAGGTTCTAAACTGGATACCATCACAGGTATTTGAAGGTATTTATCTATTATACTATTTTAATAACATAACTTTTCAAATAAATGTTCAAATAATTTTAGAAATATAAATTTTAGGACTTAGTTTCATAATTTCAGAAGTAAAGCAAAGTTTCTACCCAGTGTTTGTTATGAAAGAACTGACAAGAAAAGCCTATTATCTTTATGGATTGGAATATTTTTTGCCTCTGTACAGAGGAAAAACATTAAAAAGTTTGGTTATCTAAACATATTAAGTGGGTAATGTTTTTTGATACACATCATTATCTTTTGCTATAAGATGTACAGCTGTTCTCTCAATCTGCATTCAGCAATAGTCTCTGAATATTTTTTTCATTTGGAGAAAGAAGTTATAACAATGTGTAGATAAGTTTTAGGATAATCTATAAATGTAAACAAATGATAAAATTTTAATAATAATTAAAAGTATGTTTATTAATTGCCTTCACATATTTCTAAAACCTTAAAATATTGAGTATATTCCATGAAAATCGTTAATAATTTTATGTACTAAAGCACTCTCAGTATTTGTCTAGGATATTTGACAACTACACATTTCTGTTAGTTTCCTCTAGTCCATTCTGTCTCTGACATCCTCTAAAATTAGATCAACTTTATCTTTTCCTAACAGTCTTAGCTCCATATGTTATAGGGTACCATAAATAATTTTACATTTTTATTCTTATTGTTTGCATAGCTACTTTAGATGTATAACGATGAATAAGATGTACTTTACATTGTACAACAATTTGAATGTATAGCCTACATTCAAATCTCTAGGCACCAAAGTGATCTAGGACAGATTTTTTTTTAATTCCTCAGATAATCATGGGGCTTGGGCCCCTGCACTTTTAGGGGAGACCCAGAAGACACTCCAGGCTCCTGGCTTCGGATCAGTGCTGCTCCACCCATTAAGGCCATTTGGGGTGTGAACCAGCAGATGGAGGAACTCTCTGCCTCTGCCTCTGCCTCTCTGTAACTCTTTCAAATAAATAAATAAATCTTAAGAATAATTATCTTCCATGGAGAAGCAATTTCTAGTCTAACATAATTAAAAATTTAAGAACCGTTCTGGACTTCGTCAATAATATTTGAAAACAGCCATTTCCCATTTTTTTTTCCTACTGCTACTAATTGTGTTTGTGAATCAGAGATTCTTAGGAAATAGTTACCCTAAATTTGACTCAACATTCTCATCATGAGAAAATTATTTGTGGAGTCTGATTTACTGCTGGACGAGGTTATCCAGAGTTCACAAATTTATAAATAGCCAACTAAATAAGGGCTTGAGAATTTGTTTAATAGTCACTCACAGGCGATATGGATAATCCTGATTTCTACTATGTAATTTTGTTATTTAAAAATCCAGGAAAAACTGAGAACTGAGAAGTCATTGTTATAGGTAGAGGTATTCCATTTGTGTAGGTTTTATGTGTATTTAAATGTTCAGAATTTAGGAACTCCCTCTGTTCACTTGAAAACTCTTCAAGTTATTTTCATTTAAAAGTGTTTTAGATGTAATTAATCATTTAAAAAGATAATGTTCTCAAATTAGGGCACTACATTAAGACCAGTTATATTTTGTCCATATATGAAGTACATAAAATGTTACTCTGAATGTTTATTAATGAATATTTCTGAATACCTTCTAAATATAAAGTAGTAATTTTTTTACTTCACTAAAAAATATGGTGAATCAGGCCCAAACCCTACAAGACCTTAGAATATAATACAAGGGATTAATGAAGTTTGCACAACTAACTAGTAAAAAGCGAGCAAAATAAGCAATATTTTTAAAACTAGCATAGAGATTCAGATGAAGAAACTGCATGTGATGTGTGTGAGAATAAGAATCAGAAAGGGGTCAAATGAGTCGGTTCTTTATAATTGGATCTTGTAAGGAGGAAAGGAATTTTACAAGTAATAATTGGCAGTGAGGCCTTTTGGACAACAGGGGAACGGGCACAAAGACGTGTGGCAGTGGGGTTCAAGCTCTGTGATGTAGGAATCTTAAGGGAAAGAATTATCATTGTTCTGCTTGTTGGAGGTAACCGAATTCTCAAAGAAGTAATTGCAACCAGAGAACAATAGAAGGGTACAGATGGCACAAAAGAGAATACTTCTAATAAGGAAAAATACAGAGAGAAAAAAATTTTGTTCATATTTTATTAGCAAAAAAGAACTGCAAATCCTCTGTCAATATATTCTCACAGCTTCTGAGTCTGTAACCTTGAATTAGACATTTTTCTTGGTCTCGGAAATTATTAGGCATTGATTTAACATGATAGAAGGTTAGCCTTGTCATTCTTCTGTACCTCGGCTCTGCTGCTCTGTTTACTTTTGTGTCTGTGTGTGATTAAAAGCTCTACTGCACATCCAGTTTTCAAAGCCAAATTCTGAATATCATCTTTCATTAACATCTCTATCTCTACCCTCGCCATCCAATCCTTCTCCCATTTTGGTCTAGAACTGCCTGCTAGGTATCTGTCAGCCCTATGCCCACTATTCTACTCTTCCCATTGGCGGCTTAGTTTAGATCTCCTGTTTCCTCACCTGCTTTGTAACAGCAGCAGTCCAATCAGTTCTCTCAACTGTCCCCCGAAGCCCTGGAAATGCAAGCTGTGTCAGAAGTCTTATTAAAGCTCCACTTGCAGATACTCACTGCTTTTAAGGTAAAGTCAACACTTTCGGCATATTAGGTAAGAGGCTGCCTTATACAGACTTATTTTTCACTGCAATAGACATATTGCACGTTATCTATAAAAAAAATTGTGAGACAAAACAGTGTTAAATATTTTAATGAGACTAAAGTGGCAGACAACCTACCAGAGGTGGCAGAAGATGCTTATCAGAAAGGTACATGAAGGAACTTTCAGAGGTGATAGCTGGGTTCATTTATAATTTTGCTAGTGGTTACGTTACTATACATATATAAAATTTATTGAATTACACACTTAACTGTTGCTGAATTTTATTGTGTATAAATAACACCTTAGATTAATAATAAAACATCAATACAATTCATAACTGAAGCTCAAAGGTAAATATGAAGTATATAATGTATACAAGGGTACTTCCAAAAGTTCATGGAAGATTAAAAGGTAATTTTATTCTGGTGCAAAAAAAATTTGAAATCAATGCATAGTTTTTTATAACATGCCACTTCCATGATATTTCAGAGATTCCTTGTATTAAAAATATATGTCACTCTATGTAAATTCTCTTGAATATCTGCATTAGAAGACATGAGTATCTCCAAAAGTATTCAGAATTGCTCCTGGCTGGGTCAGTATCACTGCCTTTGGAACCAACTGGAGTAAATCACTTGGTGCTTTGCAGTCTGCATGAACTTGAGAAAAATAAGCCTGTATTTTGAATGTAAGGGGGAGGCACAGAGGAAAATAGCAATAGCCTGACTGACAAGTGGGAAAACACCAAGGCACCCCAGCACATAGCAAGCATCAAAAGATAGACAAGACCGAGAGGCCATCTTGAACCTTCCAGCTCAGACAAAGCTCCAACTCAAAGCAGCCACATAAGGGAGTCCAGGAGAAACCAGCAGAGGAACTAACAGGCCATCTGCAGAATTGTGAATAAATATTGTTCTATGTTATAAGGACTTTTGGTCATTTGTTGTGCCAAAGTAGAAGACCAAAGTACCCTACATATGAGCAGGACACTGACATTTAAAAAAATCTAAAAAGGGTGGGTTAACATGTTACTAACAATACAATTAATATGTTATTTGGGGTGCCCACATCTCACTTGGGAGTGTCTAGCTCAAGTCCTAGCTCCTCTGTTTCCGATCCAACTTCCTTCTAATGTGTTCTCTAGGAGGCAGAAGCTGATGATGGCTGAAGTACTCAGATCTTTGCCATCCACAGAGGAGACCCAGCTTGAACTCTTAGTTTGTGACTTGAGCCTGACCCAGCCCTGGCTGCTGTAGGCATTTGGGGAGTGAACCAGCATATAGAAAACAAATCAATCAATTTTCTCTCTCTCTCTCTCTCTCTCTCTCTCTCTTTCTCAAAAGTAAATAAATAAAAACTTTCAAAAATACAAACGTAGCAAAAAATTTCTCCCTTATCATTTTACTGACAAGTAAGCAAAATATGATACATTTAACCGAAACTCAAATAGTAGCATATCGAAGTTGGAAACCTAAATCTTTTGAAAACTAGCCCAGACATTCTCTCTATTTTGAGAGCCCCTGGCATTTTGACAACTTTAGTTAAATATTGTACTTAGATGTATTATGTCTAGCAGAAATTCTTCTTATTTGCCTATATGTGTCAGAAACCTCTAATATTTGTCTCCCTCATCTTAAAAAATACTGAGCTTGAAAAAAAACCTAAACATAAAGTTTGCCTTTGGATGTTTAAATAAAAATTATATTTTGTGATAGAAGAATTGATTATTTCATGATTCACACATTGTTTTAAAAACATTGTTTCATGGGAAGAGATGACTAATGAGTTTAGACAACATTTCTTTCCATAATCAATTTTATGTCTTACACTATCTGGCTTCTGTCAGGTGCAAGACATATCCTTGAAGACCTATCTGATGTAATTAGATTCCACTGATGTTATTGGGTGCCTGAATTTAGACAACTTGAGTATTTAATTTGGTCTCATCGCACATTGCAGATCTGATCTTATAGAGATTATTCTAGTAAATCATTTAAAAATATTTCCTATAGTTTTCCTAGGATAAATCTGATATGTTAACCTGTCAAGACTGTGATGGCAAATTTTATGTGTCAACTTGCCCAGATACTTGGTAAAACATTCCTTGTGAGTAAGTCTGCTAGGGTGTTTCTGGCAAAGATAAACATTTGAATTCGTGGACTCAGTGAAGACCCAATCTCACCAGTATGGGGAGCATCATCCAAACTTTTGAAAGCCTGAGTAGAACACGGAGAGATAGAAACTGAATTTTCTCTGTGTGTGAGCTGAAACATTTATCTCCCCTTCCCTCAAACATCAGTGTGCCTGGCATGCACTGGGACATAGAGCCCTTCCCCTCCCCCAACAGGTTCTCAAACCTTTGTCTTCAGTCTGAGAGTTACACCATCAGTTTCCCTGATCCTCAAGCCTCTAACCTTGGACTGAATTACACCTGAATTATACTAATTTTCCTTGTTTTCATCTTGAAGATGATGTGTCATCTATCATATGACTTCTTGGCTTCCATACTTGCATCAACCAATTCCTGTAATAAATTTCCTCAATACCTATCTATCTGTCTATCTCTATCTATCTCCTATTAGTTTTATTTCTCTGGAGAACCCTAATACAAAGTCCAAGGGTGCCATATAATTTATGCACTTTAAAAATTATTTTGCTATAATGTATTATAAGCCAACAAGAATAATATGTTAATAATCACAATTCTAGATTTTACATTGGGTTGACACTATATTCAGTTTCCAATGCATAAAAATAGGGAAGAGACTCCTTGGTTATACTGTCGACCTAGCTGTTTTCTCTCTTTGCACTTCCATTTGTGACCAATTTATTTTGAGAAATACCTTAGTCTTCCTGAAGGTTATAGTTAATTACTTTAAAAAGTTCCTCTACCCCAAAACCTGGTAGATTCTTTCATGATTCTGTTTTTGTCATTTCTATACTCCAAAAATATTTTACTGGCTTTCTGAGTTTACTGCTTTAAATCTAATCGCTTCTTACCGACTTTAAAAGGCACTCAGTGTGTATTCTATGCTTAGGTAATCGATCTTGCCTTTCATTCCTTCCAATTGCATCATTTTCTTGAATTTGACCGGTATCATTACTGTTGAGACATTTCTGAATTAGTCTTGAATGTTGGTGTCTTGACTCCCATTTCTTTCCTCTCATATCCCTTCTACTACAAGGTAAACTCCAAATAATACTCGGAATCCTCTGTCACTTGATACCTCGTTAATTATTCCTTAATGCATCCAAAATTTTGAATTCACAAACACTTCATCTTGCATCTTTTCTCTGGTGATAGGAATGATTGTATGGAATTTGATATCTCTCTTCATAAGCAAGATTCATCACAAATACAATACCTTGGAATTCACCAATTTTATGAACTGTAGTTGTAGTCGTAAATGATAGATATTTTTCATTGTGCCTGGTATTTCTTTTTTCTTTCTTTTTAAAATCTCTGTTCTTATGTATCTTCTTTTTCTCATAAAACATTAAATGCTTTAATATTTTATCAACTACTATGACATCCAAATTATATCATAAATATATCATTTTTGTATTTTTTCTCTTGAAAAATATTGCTTTCTTTTGTTAAAACAATCTGGTAGTATTGACTGTTTTCTTTAGATTAGATTTGAAGGAACTTCAAGTCAAAGTTTCTAGTTCATAATTCCATAGCTTAATAAGTATGTACATATACAACCTTGATGTAAGTTCACTACTAATTTATAATTAGTGTTCCAGTTATTAATTATGACAGGTTTGCACTTATCTTCTTTGCTACTTCTTATGTTCCTTACTACTTGAGATTCCAAGAATCTTGAAGGTAAGAATAATACTTTAAAATCATTCTACACTGTCCTCCAGACTAGTATTATACAAATGTTTGATATTTAGAAAAATCTTTCATAGGTAATACAATTTTATCAGAAATGCATTACCTGCCTAAATGAAAACTGAGATGAATATTCAATCAAACTTTATCAAGAACTTTACATTTAATGTTTGACTTGTTAATTTGAGATGAATCTTTTGATAACTGATGTTTTCATTTATACAGTAGTTTTTGTTTGTTTGTTTTTATTTTTTTTACTGGTTGAGCCCAAGAACATTAAAATGAGTGTGTTGCTGGCATATATCTGCTGATCTGCTGACCCATATGTGGCCACTTCCAGAATCACAATAGGCTTGAGTGGAAGCCACATTCAGTCTTTTTCTACCTCTTCATTCCTAGGGTATCTATTCTGTATTCTTTATTTTTCCCCAATATCCTACTTTGCCTTTGTCTCTTTCTTATAACTTTGATTTCGAAATCTCCGACTTCAGAGCCTATCAGTTATTAGCACTTTGTTAGACAGCTTTACTTTTGATTAAAACTTTTCATCTATCTGTGTCTTCAACCATACTAACATCTATCCAAGATGGAGAAAGTGATATTCAGACATATATCAAACCCTCTGTGTTACTACTTCATAATTTTTGTCTTGTAAATTTAAACCTATTCTGAAATAAAATGTTTGAAAAATATTTGTTAGTTTGGGGTGGGTATTGTGGCATAGTGGGTAAAGCTGCTGCCTGAAATGCCGGCATCCCAGATAAGGGCCAGTTCATGTCTCAGCTGCTCCACTTCCAATCCAGATCCTTACTAATGGCCTGGGAAAAGCAGTGGAAGATGGCCCAAATATTTGAGCCCCTGCCACCCACATGGGAAACCTCGATAAGGCTCCTAACTCCAGACTTCAGCCTGACCGACCCAGCCCTAGCTATTGTGGCCATCTGGAGAGTGAACTAGTGGATGAAATCTTTCCCCACTCCACCACCATAAATCTGACTTTCAAATAAATAAATCTTCTTTAAAAATACTTATTCTTTAATCTGTGATTTGGGTCTCTTATCTTCTTTACAAATAATTGGCAACTTTATTTCATCAAATATCTTGGAATGTCTACCTCTACATTTGTTAGTTTCTCTCTGTATATAAAAATCTTAATTTTTTGCATCAACAAAATATACCATTATGCTAAATTTCTTCTACACACTGTCTCATTTTTCTCCAAAGTTTTTGAAAGAATATCCTACACTATAAGTTCCAAACCCAGTACATCTTATTAATTCAGCGATTTATTGAATATTATCTTTCATACCTCCTCAGGTCACTGAAAATATTCCTGCAAAATTTCTATTTTGAAAATGCGACAAGCATTTTGTAGGCATAAGTTTTCTTGGTTTCATGCAAGCACCAGTCTCTACTGACCAGATTTTTCTTCATTGTTTTCTGGGATAACTGTTTTCCATTTCCATTATATTTATACTTTCTCTCTCTTTCATATTCTCTCTCTCTCTCTCTCTCTTTCTCTCTCTCTCTCTCTCTCTCTCTGTTTTATTTACTTATTTATTTGAAAGGCAGAGTGAAAAGGGAGGGAGACAGAGAGAGTGATTGATTGATGGTCCATCTTCTGATTCACTTCTGATATGGCTGTAACAGCTGGGTATGGACCAGTTTGAAGCCAGGAGCCAGGAACTCCATCCTAGCCTTCTACATGTGGCAGGGATCCAAGCACTTGAACTATCCTCCGTTGCCTTCCCAGGTGCAATAACAGGAAGCTGGATCAGAAGTGGAGCAACCAGGATTCTCTGTGCATTTTGATACTGGATAGTGGTATTGCAAGCAGCAGCTTAACCCACTGCACCACAGTGCCAGCCACTATACACTACACTATTCACTACTTCTGAATTCCTCCTTTGTTATCCATCTTGTATCAATATTCTGAAGGACTCTAGTCTTAAATCATTCCTGTCACACTATAGTCTTCCTGGTAATTGTTCTATGTTCAAGGAGAAACTACTTATTTATAATAGCCAAATGATTTTCATCTCACTTGCAAACATTAATTGATATATTTTCTTTACTTAATTTATTCTAAAAATCAGTGTGTAAACTTGTTTATACAATCTTTAAATATCTGTTCTCTCTGCCATATTTTAATTGGATCTACTGCAGGGGTTTGGACATTCAGTATCCGTTGCTCGAAAAAAACAAACAAACAAACAAACAAAAAAAAAACTATTTTCATCAAAATCTTTCCTTGTCTATTCTTTCCTCTTCAGTCTTACCAATCAGCATGAGTGTGATGTTACTTGCATTGAAAGAAAGAAAATCTTACTATCTCCTTGTCAGAATTCCCCCACAAGTTCCCATTTCTTTTAGCTAGAAAGCTGTACTATTTTGTGAGGCATGGAAAGCCCTTCAGATTCTGACCGTGGTGTCTCAGCAGCCCAGCATCCATGGCTTCCCAACCCCAGGTGTTACCTCGGTCAGTTCACAACAACTTTGCTTTCCTGTGCTTCTTTCCTTTTCCTGGAATGCCCTCCCCTCTTTATGATGAAGCTGTCTCTCAGGCTACCTGCTCCTTCTCCTGCATTCCCCTTGCTCTGCGTTCTTAGCCTTTAAGCCATAAAAGTATCATCATGTTACAAGGTCATAATACTGAAGTGTATGTTATGTTCATATGCTTCTGTCTTCCTCAAAATGTATCATTTAAGCCAATTTCTTATCTATGGATCTTAAATTCAGTCCTTAAATATGGAACAATATAGTGAATGACACTGCATATCATGACAGTTTTAATAAACATATATTTTAAAAGTCCATTCTTATGTAGACCAATCTCTATACTATTTTAGTTCTAAAAATGAATTTACACAAAATGCTTAACATATTTGAGAAGCAAGCACGTTAGAAGAAATAAAACTCAGCTGAGCAACAGAGAATCTGGGCTAGGCTTACACTACTAATTTAGTGTGTATCTTCTGCAAAATCATTTATTCTAAGTTCCCTTCCCTGAAAAATGATAAACATGTATCAGATGGTCAAGAAGAATTGCTTTATTTCTTTTTATTTAAAATGAGAAAACATAAATAATAACTAAAATTTTCATTTGTAAGGAAACAAAGTACTTTTGCAACAGCCTCTATTTTAATATTTTAAAATAATATTTGTCATTCAATGGGAATTGTGTACTTTCAATGAAAAAAGAACAAGCTTCCTTTGGTTGTATATCTGATTATGTATAGCACATTTTTTATAGAAATAAATCATGAATTTATAGATCCTTTGTAAGATATATATTCCATTTTAGAACAAAGAAAATGTCCAGGGCAGACTTTAATTTTTTTGGGCTGTGCAAAGGTCAAAATGTTCAGAACTGTCTTTAATATTTTTCTGCCCTGATAATCATCTTTTTCATATGTCATACAATTTTCTACTCAGGATATTTTATAATCCAGCTGAGTTAGTTTGATAAAATGCCTTACATTCTATTAATCATCTGGATTCCATTTGATTGCCTTTCTGTAGTTCATGTGTTCCTCAGGCTTCAACAGATGCGAATCATGAGTCTAATGATAGAATAAAAAAGACGCCAGAGTAACAAAGGGTATAAAGACTTAGAGCACTGGATTCAAGCTGCAATTATTCTGTCACTCATTTTTGTTACAGTACTTGTATTTTATAATTGTAATTCTGATACATCGAGTTTCTCTTCATATATAGGATTAAAAAGCATTCAAAACTGTAATACGTGACTCAGTCATTGAAAACTTTTCAAACAAAGTATATAAAATTACCTATCAGAAGGAACAAAGACTGGCTTTGCTCTCTGTCACCCATCAGTTTGCCTCTCTTAAGAAATGATCAAGATATGGGGCAGGCACCGTGGCTCACTTGGTTAATCCTCTGCCTGTGGTGCCGGCATCCCATGCAGGCACTGGGTTCTAGTCCTGATTGCTCCTGTTCCAGGCCAGCTCTCTGCTATGGCCCAGGAAGGCAGTGGAGGATGGCCCAAGTGCTTGGGATCCTGCACCTGCATGGGAGACCAGGAGGAAGCACCTGGCTCCTGGCTTCGGATCAGCGCAGCGCCGGCTGTGGCATCCATTTAGGAGGTGAACCAACAGAAGGAAGACCTTTCTCTCTGTCTCTCTCAGTTTATAACTCTACCTGTCAAATAAAAAAAAATTAAAAAAAAGAAATAATCAAGATAAAAATTCATCACAATGTAAACTAGTAAAAAAAAAAAAGCAGAACTGATAGAAAAGAATGATTTGCACACACAAAAAAATTCAATAGGAAAGGGGTTTAAGTTGCTACGCTTGTGCCACTAAGAACTGGCATATATTAACATTCCTCTGAGGGTGGCTTAGACCACGTTTTGGATATAGATATGGCCATTCACCTCTGCGAAACTGTACCCTGTAGGGTCCATTTGGTTTAGGGGTTAAGCTGCCACTTTGGATGCCAGTATCCCTTATTGGATTGCCTGATTCTAGAGGGAGACAGAGACAAAGGGAAAGAGAGATAAATGTATATGGATAGTGGCAAACACGATTCTATTATTTCTTTTTATACTTTATGATGTTGTTAAAAATGCACATTGGGTAGAAGTCAGACTTTGAATTTTGATCTTTTCCTGGTCTAGTGACATGCTGAGCAGTATTCTCTTACAGTGCTGGGCAGTGGCAGGGAGTTCAGTTCCCAGTCAGGCAAGGGACCATGAAGGACAGTGTGCTGTGTGCTGAGCTGTGCTACTTGGTAGATTAGGGCATTAAGCACATGTTCAACATAGAGCATTTTCAATTTATGTTGAATTGACCAAAATGCAACCCCATTGTAAATCTGGAAGTATATACACACATAAGCACATGTAGGCATTTGAATGGCTTATTTACAAGTCATTATAAGCACCCAAATAAAGAAGGAATAAAATGGGTGTATTGGTTAGGGTCCTTGCAGGAAAAATATGCTTTTGGAACTCTGAAACAATGAAGGAGTTACTTACAGAGTTGTTGGTAGGCTGAAGGGATTCAGCAAGGACTGTTGATTTTAACTGGGGCTGGCCACCCTAGAAAATCTTACCATTCCTAGCCCCGAAGGGACCACTATGAACTCCTGACTCTAGAGCCAAGAGGACATGGAGATATTGGAGGAAGTCAGTGATGAGGAAAGTGGTCATCTCCACGATCCTGGTACTCAGGCAGAGAATATGACCAGAAAAGAAATACTTTAACTTCACCTTTTGTCATCTGATCACCACCTAATCTTTGCCTTGGACAAAATCCAAGGGGCTGGCGCTGTGGCTCAGTGGGTTAGTCCTCCGCCTGCGGTGACGGCATCCCATATGGGTGCCAGGTTCTAGTCCTGGTGCTCCCCTTCCGTTCCAGTTCTCTGCTGTGGCCCGGGAGTGCAGTGGAGGATGCCCCAGGTGCTTGGGCCCCTGCACCCACATGGAAGACCAGGAGGAAGTGCCTGGCTGCTGGCTTCGGATCGGCACAGCACGCCAGCCATATCGGCTGTTTGGGGAGTGAACCAATGGAAGGAAGACCTTTCTCTCTGTCTCTCTCTCTCTCTCATTGTCTAACTCTGTCTATCAAATAAAAAAAAAAATCCAACCTGAATCCATAGGGCAAGGCACCCAGGTGATTGTGCTCTTAGAGTACAGCCTCCCAACAGCACAGAATGGAGCATCAAGATGGAGAGAAGATCTTGGGGGAATAAAGTAAGCCTGCGGCCATACCACCCTGAACAAGCCGAGCTCAGCTGACCTCGGCAGCTACATAGCGCCGGCCCTGGTTAGTGCTTGGATGGGACAGTAGTCAGTGGGACAGGATTTTTTAACTTGTAAAAGTTTCAGTATGTCTCCATACACCAAAAAAGACTTACTACCCTGAGAATCTTGCATTGGTGAACATTGTTTTAGAATCCCCGAAATAAAGTTTTGTATGGAAGTAAGCAGAGATCATTGAAGGAAATCTTATTCTACCTCAAACTAATCCTAGTGAGGAGTGCCTATTACCCCCTGGTGTGGTCATGAATCACCAAGAATTTTAATAAATTGCATATTCTGACTCACTGGATCTGGAGGGTACCTGGGCCTCTGAATCTCTAATCAGTTTCTAAGTGAGGCCAATGTTGCTGGCCGAGGGACTGTGCTTTGAACAGCAGCTTTGAATAGGACTGAGCATGGGAGCACTCAATTACCTGCCTTTTCTGTTACTTAAAATTATTTAGCCCTAGGCAAAAAAAAAGTAAGCTTAGCAAGTCCCCAAATTTCTCTGTGAAGTAAAGTTTAAAAATAAGTTGTTTTTTAAATCCCTAATTTGTGTCTTTTAGTTTATCAGTAAAAAATTAAATGTTAGCATACTCAAAAAAACCACCAAAGACATTTTAAAATGGTCAGATTTGCATCTAACCTGATCTCCTTAATCATCCCTTTCCCTCACCCACGTATTCCCTGACTTGCAATCTTATTCATTTTCTTTTTTTTTCAGAATTATTTTATTTCTGTCTTCCAAGAATATATATATACATATATATATACACACATATATATATATACACATACATATATATAATGGAAGGGTAAAAATAGAGGTGTAAATTACTCTACTTAGGCATATTTTGGAATTTCTCATTATAGTATTTCAAGTCACTGTTAATTTGCATGAAGAAAAGTCTGCATTTCAGAATATCATTTCGCTGTTAGCAATAAAGGAAACTCACTCTATATTCTCAACCTGAATAAATTCCCCTGAGCCAAACTGAATCTGAAAGTTATTTGTTATCGCCCTTGTTCGCCTTTCATGGATAAAGAGGCCATGGCTAAGAGAAGTGATTTAGTCAAAGTCGTATGATTTGTTAGTAATCATTTCTAGGCTAGGACTCTGATATCTTGACTCGCTATCTTGTGTACTTATGATTATACATTATATCTGCCCAATTTTAGTCTGCAGGTTGTAGGCATACAATGGACATACATATATATGGAATTCATGGCAGAAATGCAGCCAGTAAATTTTGAGCATCGGTTCTCCAGCTAGTGTGGGAAAATATTACTATTTAGAATTGTATTAATAATACTTAAGCCATTCTTCTGTTAGCATTTAGTGAAAATATTCTTTTAGTCTTTTACTTGTAACTCTTTGACTCAAATATTAACATTTTAGTTATGAGTAGGCAACTATGATTTGACTGGAATGATTGAATGTACAATTTGGTTAGCATTTCAGTCTATGAAATGATTTGGGTGAACTGTGTAGATTCCAGTTATTTGGCTGAAACACCCAGTCTCTATCTGTTGCAATCATTCACCTAGGGGCTTGACTACAGAAAATGGGCTTTCCCCCAGTCTCAGTCATGGGCACTATTGGCTGCCTTTGGAAAAGACTATGTAAGCAAATAGGAACCCCTCTTGGCTCTGGGATCCGTAATCTGTCTTCCAAACTGACGTGCTGGTCCTGTCTCAGCTTTAAGAGAGATCATTGACGTTTGACTGATTTCTTTTTACTTGTTTCTACGGCAGCCACATCTTTCATACTCTTAAGCATCAAACAGTGTGCAGAGCTTCATCTCTTCATGGGGAAGCTTGTCACTCCTTCCAGTTCAGCTCACTGCCTCTCCCTAATGAACTCAAGAAAGTCTATGATTTTGTATATTTTTCAAGATTTATTGCTTGTGGGTTTTTTTTTTTTTTTAAATAACTTAATTGCCAAGTTGTGGAATATTGTATTCTCAAGTAAGTCAGTTTTTTCCATGCCACATTGGGAGGGAACTTCTTCTCTAGGTATGTGACTAAGAACCATTAGATTAAGGCTTATCTAATTCTTCATGGTAGTTATCTTCTGCTGGAATATAGGGCAGTGTGTGTTAATAAAATGGCGCAGTCTTACCTATGGCGTGATCTACACCCTGATACCATCCTAGGCTCTAGCCCCTGCCGCCATTGCTGGAAGCCAGGTAGCCACATGGCCCAACCACTGGTGTCAGCCTCACCCCCATCCTAATGGGATTTGCTGCTCCTACTTCGCTGCCTGCTCCTGGCAAAGTTTTAAAAGGACCTGTTCCTGAACACGTGGCTCTCTCTTTCTCTCTGTCTCCTGACCTCTCTCTCTGTCTCTCTCTCTCTTTTACTCTCTCCTTCTCCTTTTTTTCCTTCTTCGCCCTCTCCCTCCAGTCTGTAGGGTTTCCCCCAATAAACTCTCCCTTACTCTGGTGTTTGGTGTGTTTTGTGGCAGCCTTGTAGTGTGTGTGTGTGTGTGTGTGTGAATTTGACATGAAAAAAATCTAAGTGGTAAGAAGATGGAATAATCATTTGGGTTAGAATTGAGTGACTAAGTTCAAATGTTAGTTTTTCAAATGGAAGCAAGAATAAGCAATACTTAGTATCACTGCAAATGTAGAGGAAGAACTATAATGGTATTCAAATTTCCAAATTTCAGTCCTAGAACCTGGGACATTCACTTAATTTCTGTTTTATCCTGTTTAGATTTCAGGGTTTGCATAATAATCATGTGGGCTAGCATTTCTTATTTAAGTCTTCTCTCCTGTGATAATGAAATAGTATGTGTTCTAAAACTGTTAGTGACTTGATAAATTTATTCTAGGCAAGTAGTAAAAAAATGTATTTTAAAACCAATTTTGTGTTTCAGTATATGCAAATAATTTCATTAATTAGTGAAGATTTTAAAAACTGTTTATTGAACTAAAACTCACTAAGTCACTATTATCTGGGAAACTCACTGTTGATCTCATTTGCAGTTAAGATCAAATATGAGGCCGGCGCCATGGCTTAACAGGCTAATCCTCCGCCTTGCGGCACTGGCACACTGGGTTCTAGTCCCGGTTGGGGCGCCGGATTCTATCCCGGTTGCCCCTCTTCCAGGCCAGCTCTCTGCTATGGCCCAGGAAGGCAGTGGAGGATGGCCCAAGTCCTTGGGCCCTGCACCCGCATGGGAGACCAGGAGAAGCACCTGCCTCCTGGCTTCAGATCAGCGAGATGCGCCAGCCGCAGCGGCCATTGGAGGGTGAACCAACGGCAAAAAGGAAGACTTTTCTCTCTGTCTCTCCCTCTCACTATCCATTCTGCCTCTCAAAAAACAACAACAACAACAAAAAAAAAAAACAAAAAAACAAAACAAAATAAAGATCAAATATGAGATGTAAAGTAAAATAAAAAATGTGGTAATTTATGGTATGAAATGGAAAGTTTATAATCTGAAAAATAATTATATTTTCTGTTCAGCTTGTCTTCCATTCTATATAACAGGATTTTAATTCATTCTTTCTATCATGTTTTTAAATAACACGAGAAAATGAAGGTATCAGGCAACCAGTAAACCTACCACTGAAGCATTATCAAAACATCAAACAAAGTGTGATACAAAAAAGACACAGTTTAAACTACTATGCCACTATTTTATCTTATTAGCTGACTACCTGTTAAATTCTTCCATGAGATAAGAATTCCCATTTTTTATGGGCAGGGCAGGAGGAGGGAGACATACTCTTGGAAATAAAACTCAAACTTCAAGGATACAAAAATTCCTAAGATGCTAGATGTCTATAAATTTCTTACTGAGTGTTGCTAAGAACCTCGGTAAGTATTTTTGAATCTTACTGCAGGAGACAGAGAAGGCAAAATCCATCTGGTTCAGTAGAAGATCAAGACTCTGCTTCAGAAAACAGATTCCCTTCTCACCCCTCCCTTGCCAGTTTGATACAACAAAAACCCTTACTCTCTTAAAAAGAATGAGAAAAAAACCTCTTGGCCCAGGAATTGGTCCAATATAAAATAGAGGTTGGCTCTAAATTGGTAAGGTGTAAGAAATCCTTCCACACCCAAGACCCACAACAAACTGTTTGCCAAATAAGATTGGTAGAAATTCAGAGAATGTCCCAAACCTGTAATCTGAGAGCTCTGCTGACTCCATCACACTCAAGCAGCAAGCACAGGCTAGGGTCTTGGAAGTGGGGGAAATGTGGAGAGACACTTCAGTGGCTGGGGTCAGTGTGCAGGGACTCCTAAAAGCTAAGAGTGTTGTAGAAACACAAGCAGAGATTTTCATCTACTCAGGCACTGCCCTACCTGCGGGGTCCAGCAGCCACATAGAACAATGCAAAGTACAGCAAGTCAAAACTGAGACCCATAAAACACATTTAACTTATTTGTGATATAGACACGCAAGGAACTTATGGGAGAAAAAATAGTCTTTTCAACAAATACTAAAGAAACCATTGGATGTCTATATGCAAAATATGAAATTGACATAGGCCTCACACACACACACACACACAAATTTAACATAAGGTGAAACATAAGCCTAAATATAAAAAGTTAAACAATAAAACTTCCTGGAGAATATATAATGGAAAGTCTGTGTTGTATTAATATTCAGATAGAAGACCAAAATTATCCTTAAAGAATACTTACTTAGGAAACTTTGTTTTGCAAAAAACACTTAAATAAAGGAGGGGGCAGGCATTGGGCACAGCATGAAGTCACCACTTGGGATACCTGCATCCAAGGGCAGAGTGCTTGGGCTCCAGTTCCCCCATCACTTCCAACACCAGCCTCCTGCTAAAGCACATCCTATGAGGCAGCACGTGATGGTGATGGCTAATGGACTTCAGTCCTTGCCACCCCCATGGAAGCCTTGGAGGAGATCCAGGCTGGCCCAGCACCAGCTGTCCTTGGCACTCTGGGAATGAATTGGCAGATGTACGAAATCTCTATCTCTCTTTCTCTCTCTCTCTCTTCTCTCCTCTCTTCTCTCTTCTCTCTCTCTTCTCTCTCTTCCCTCTCTCTCATTCTCTGTCTCTCCCTTTGAAGTAAAATAAAAATAAATAAAATTTGAAAAGATCAAAACTGGGAGAAAGCATGTCCAAGTAAATAGATACAGGGAAGCCAGGCAATGGCGGTGATGATAAGCTTCGTGGTTAAAGTGCCCACTCCCCACATCACAGTGTCTGTGTTTCATTCCCAGTGCCGCCTCCTGATTCTGATTCCTAGAAATGCAGACTCTTGGAGGTAGTAGTGCCACCACGTGGGAGACCTGTTGTCTTCCCAGCCCCGACTTCAGCCCAGGCCCAGCCCCAGCCATTGAAGGATAAACAGGCAGAATTGAGTGCTAGCAATCATTCTCTCTCTCACTCTCTCTCGCGCGCTCGCTCTCTCTCTCATAAATGAAAACATGAAATATAGAGAACGACCCAATAAAAATATACAAACTATACGGAAACTATACAAAGTACACTAACAAGATACCTGCATGGTATAACAGCACACAAAAAAGATGTTCAGCATCATATCTATTCAACTAATAGGATGGCTAAAGTTTAAAAACTGGAAAACATCAGATTCTGGCAAGGATGAGAGACAGAAGAAACTTTTTTTTATTGCTGATGGGGTTGCCCAGGGTACAGACATTTTGGAAACAGTATGAGAGTTTATTATAAATTCAGACACACACTTACCATACAACATAGAGATCCCACTCCAAGGTATCTACTGAAGTGAATTAGAAACTTACATTCACCTAAATATCCTTCTGCTGATGTGTATGACAGCTCTACTCATAATCACTCAAACCTAGAAATAATCAAGATGTCCCTCAACAGGTAAACAAGCGCACAAACCCAGGGGCCAGCACTGTCAGGCAGTGGGTTAAGCCGCCACTTGCCACACAGGCATCCTGTATCAGACAGCCTGCTCAAGTCACAACTACACGGCTCCTTGTCCACTTTCCTACTGGTGCTTCTGGGAAGACAGAGAGGATGGCCAGAATATTTGGGCCCCTGCCACTATGTGGGAGACCAGATGGAATTCCTAGCTTCTGGCATTGGCCTGGCCCAGAGCTCACTGTTGGAGACATTTGGAGAGTGAACCAATGGATAGAATGAGTGCATGAATGAATCTCTCTCTCTCACCCTCTCTCTCTTTCACTTATTTCTCTCTCTCTTATCTCTCTCACTCCCTCCTCCCATTATCTCTCTGCCCTTCAGAAAAACAAAATAAATTTTTTTTAAATCCCAACACTAAACTACATGAGTTAATCTTGAATGTATGTGCTTAATGAAATGATCATACACTGAAGACAACATGCTTTGTGGTTCCATTCCTTTGTAATTCTGAAAAAGATAAAATTATAAGGATAGTAAACATAATAGAGGTTGCTGTGGATTCAGAGAGTGTTGACTAAAAAGGAACCACGAAGGGAAATTTCTAAAGTGATGAAAAAGTTTTATATGGTGTTCTATATATTGATGACTTTCTATATGCATTTGCCAAAATCCATAAAATTGAACAACAAAAACAGTGAACTTAACTGTGTGAAGATTTTTTAAAAATATACCAGATGATCACAGGATGTAATAAAACCTACCACAAATGAATCCAACTGTCTTACAAATGCTGGTATAAACTTCCTGAAAGTTTTGCCAAAGTAACCACGTAAGTAACTTTGGAAAATAATGTTTTGAATTGATAGTGCAAGGTTAAAGACAAAAAGAACTGCTCATTAACACTGAACTTGTGTTGTTAAATTTATTTCTAGCAGTGATGTAGTTTCACAATTACGAAACCACTTTACATGTGTATTCGGACAACACATGTAAGTAAGTAAATAAACTATACTTTTGAAAGCTGTGTCTCATTGTCAGAGATAGAAATCATGAATAAATAGAGTGAGTGCCTCTGTGTTGAATTGGAATTGGAGATATCAGAGCTGAATCCTGATTATTTTAATGTATATACAGATAGATACAGAAGTATACACACATATGTGTGTATGTGGATTATCATAATACCTGTATCTCCTACTTATATCTCCTCTTAAGTCCTAGAAGCAATGCCACTACCGTAGAAACAAAGAAATGGGGGCTAGCATTGTTGGGCAGTGGTTTAAGCTACAACTTGAAATGCCCACATCCCATATTGGAACACTAGTTTGAGCCCTAGCTGTTCTGCTTCCAAACAAGCTCCCTGTTAAGGTGCCCTGGAAAGTACTTTGGCCCCTGCAACCCACATGGAAGAATTAGATGGAGTTTGGGCTCCTGGCTCACTCTGGTCCAGACCAGATATTGAGGCCACTTGGGGAGTGCCTCTCTCTGGAACTATGCCTTTCAAATAAATAAATCTTTAAAAAAGAAACAAATGAACAAAAGGAAGTATATTTATTGTTATTATTTTTTTGACAGGCAGAGTTAGACATGGGAGACCCGGGGAAAGCTCCTGGCTTCTAGCTTTGGCTCAGCCCAGCTCTAGCCGTTGGAGCCATCTGGGGAGTGAACTAGCAGGTGGAAGACCTCTCTCTCTTTCTCTCTTTCTCTCTCTCTCTCTCTCTCTCTCTCTCTCTCTCTCTCCCCCACCCCAGCCCTCCTCTCTGCCTCTGCCTCTCTGTAACTGTACCTTTCAAATAAATAAATCTTTAAAAAAGTATTAGTGTAATTATACAACAAATTTCCATAAAACTAGAAAATATTGGTAAAATAATTTAACAGTAGTTGATAGAGCAATGTATGCAATTGTATGTATAAATATGAATATTTAGAGCAACATAGGCTTAATTTTAAAAAATTAAAACATAATTGACAAGAGAATTAATAAACTTATACTGTAGGAAGTTTTTAAGATATCAAAAGAAATCAGTTCAATCTATATATGAATAACATTAGTCATGGTTTTCAAATAAATAAATAGGTTTTGCAAAATTATATACAAATTGAATAGGTTTTATGGGTAAAATAAGAAAAAATTACTTTTTCAGGCTATATATACACATTATAAAATTCTATAAAAATGGAAATATAAAACTTAAAACTATAAACAGTAGTAGGCAGGAATACAGGATCAGGATAGACTTTATAATTCACCTAAGGTTTTGTAAATATCCCAGTAGTGGTGGTTTAATGACTGTTTACTATCATGTTGGGCATAAAAGCAAATACGTGGTTGAAATATAGATGAGATCTTTCTTGGACCAAGAGTAGGATGAAAAATTTCATGAGCCAAGCAAAATAAGTAAAATGATCCTATAAAACCGTACTGTAATGTCTACATCTGTGCATATATTCATACACACACAAATATGGAATTTTTATAGTTGGCAACCTAAACTATGCAAAACGTATACCATCTTAAAATAATCAAAATCATTTCTATATGGTAGAATTGCTCCTAAAACCTTCCCTCCTCTCCCCCTCCCTTCCTTCCGCTCTCTCCCTCCCTCCCCTCTGCCTCACTCCCTTTCTCTCTTTCTCCTACCTCCCCCCTCCCTCCTTCCCTCTCTCTCTCTCTCCCTCTTACCATGCCTTTCAAATAAATAAAATAAATCTTTAAAAATTAATTATTGTGGCCCATATAAAATCCAAAGAACTTATGTCTACATTTTTAAATATTAGTTATATTTAACATCTAGAAACAGCTTTCCATGGTCTAAATTTTACTTTGTAAATCTATGGAAAAATCAAACAGTGGCTGCACATTCCTTCATATTTTCAAATTGGACTATTCTAAAATTGGAAGGAGAGGATTATTTTTTCAAATTCTGTAAGCATATCACTGGCATTTTGATGGAGATTGTATTGAATCTGCAGACTCAAGATGAATAAAAGACCTAAGAAAAAATGAAATTTCTAACTATGAAATTGTTTGTAGCAAACATAGGGATAACACTTTAAGACATCAGTGTAGACAATGACCCCAAAAGCACAAGCAACAAAAGAAAACTAGAAAAATGATAATGAGATTATAAGAAAATCATAAGCTTCTGCACAGCAAAAGACATAATCAATAGACTGAAGAGATATCCAACATAACGGGAGAAAGCATTTGCAAGGTACTTACCCAACAGAAGATTAATATCAAGAATGTATTGGGATCTCAAAAATCTCAGCAACAAAGGAAAAAAAAAAACAATCCAGTTAAGAAACAGGCAAAGGCTGGAATAGATAGTTCTCAAAAAGAATAAATACTAATGGCAGACTAATATAAGAAAAAAATACTCAGTATCACTAGCCATCAGGGATTTACAAATCAAATCCACAGTGAGATATCACCTCACCATTGTTAGAATGGATATTATCAAAAAGTCACAAACTAACAAATTCTAGTGAAGATGGAGAGAAAGTGGAACTCCTGTTCACTGATGGTAGGAAAGTAAATTAGTATAACCTCTATGGAAAACAGTGTGGAGTTTCCTTTAATAATTAGAAATAGAATGGCCATGTGATCCAGCAGTCTGACTAAGGAGCATATATCCAAAAGTTATTAGTCATTTGTATCAAAGAGATACCTGCTCCGCCATGTTTACTACAGAACAGTTCACCATAGCCAAACTATGGAATTTCCATCAAGCGAATGGAATTGTCCCATCATAAAATGAATGAAATATTATTCAGTTAAACAAAGAATGAAATCTCATAATTTGCAACAAAATGAATTAAAGGAGGATATCATGTTCAGTGAAATAAGCAGGGGGGCTGGCACTGTGGCACAGCAGGTTAACGCCCTGGCCTGAAGCGCTGGCAGCCTGTATGGGCACCAGGTTCTAGTCCTGGCTGCTCCTCTTTCGATCCAGCTCTCTGCTATGGTCTGGGAAAGCAGTAGAAGATGGCCCAAGTCCTTGGGCCCCTGCACCCGTGTGGGAGACCCAAAAGAAGCTCCTGGCTCCTAGCTTTGGATCGGTGCAGCTCTGGCCATTGTGGCCATCTGGGGAGTGAACCAGTGGATGGAAGACCTGTCTCTACCTCTTTCTGTAACTTTGTCTTTCAAATAAATAAAATAAATCTTTTTTTAAAAAAAGTGAAATAAGCTGGATAAAGAAGTCAAATGTCACATTCTCCTTCATATATAGGAGCTAAAAAATGAAAAATAAAAAAGCCAATAAAATCAAAACACAAAAAACCAACCCAAAAACCAAAAAAAAAAAGCAATCAAACAAAAAAAAGCTCAATCTGACTCAATCGAACACAGAATAATGATTACCAGAGGCTGAGAGGGGGAGTTGGAATTAGAAAGAGTTTCAATGACAGGTACCAAATCAGAGTTAGATTGAAAGAATAAGTTGCTAGTGCTACACAGCACATTTAGATGACGATAGTTCACAATAACATAGTATATATTTTATGAGCAAGTAAAAGAAAGGATTCCCAAGACTTAAAACATAAAGTAATATCAAAGGAAGGAAAATGTTGATTTCTCTGATTTGATCAGTGCACATTGGGTTTGTGTATTGGAATATCACACTATAGCCCATAAATACGTAAAATTATTATCAAAAACTAAAAAGAGAGAAAAGGAAGGAGGGAAGGGAAGGGAATGAAGGAAGGTGAAAGAGAAAGGAAGAAATGAGAGAATAAAAAAAGTATCAGGACACTGTGGAAAAGGTAGCTGATTGTTTTATATTCCCATTAATTTTTTATATTTTAATTATTTAAAAAAATTTCTTTAGTATTAACAGCTACAGTGTGTTTTGTAGATGCACTTCTAAGAACATAATATATTAATTTTAAACAATTATTTTGAATTAAAAAAATTAGCTTTAAATAGATATGTTTTGATGTTTCAAAAATTATTTAAATTTATTTGAAAGGCAGAAAACAGAGTCAGAAAGAGAGACATCTTCCATCTGCTTGCTCACTCTTTGTATTCCTTCAACAGGCAAGACTGGGCCAGGAACAAGCCGGAAGTCCAGAACTCAATCCCAGTTTTAGCAAGGACCAAAGTACTTGAGCCTTTATCTGCTGCTTCTCAGAGTGATCGTTAGTAGGCAGGTGGATAAGAAGTGGGGTGACCAGTATCAAACCAGCACTCCAATATAGGATGGCAGCATCCCCAGCAGTGCCTCCACTGCTGGGCCACATACTGACTCACAACCGCCATGTGTCTATTTTGAACAGATATTCTCTTAAAGGGAAGTGATATGCAATAAAATAGATAATGTTGTTATTAATTACTCTTCTGTAAATTACCTGATGTTTTTAAAATCATTACAGACACTACACAGCAATTTTTATTTGTTTTCCTATGTAATTTAGACTGCCATAACAAATTACTAAAAACTGGATGGATTACAAAAGAACCTTTATTTCTCACAAGTTTGGATGCTGGTACCTGAAGAGCCAGTGTTTGCTGAGGGCACTCTTCCTGCTTCTCAGATGCCTGTCCTGTGTCCTCACAGCACTGAGAGTAGAGAGAGCAAGGAAGCTTTCATATCTCTTCTTCTTTTTTTTTTTAACTTTTATTTAATGAATATAAATTTCCAGTGTACAGCTTATGGATTACAATGGCTTCCCCCTCCCATAAGTTCCCTCCCACCCGCAACCCTCCCCTCTCCCGCTCCCTCTCCCCTTCCATTTGCATCAAGATTCATTTTCAATTCTCTTTATATACAGAAGATCAATTTAGTATAAAGATTTCAACAGTTTGAGTACTAGTTATAGCTTTAAATCACAATGTACAGCACATTAAGGACAGAGATCCCACATGAGGAGCAAGTGCACAGTGGCTCCTGTTGTTGACCCAACAAATTGACACTCTAGTTTATGGCGCCAGTAACCATCCTAGGCTGTCGTCATGAATTGCCAAGGCTATGGAAGCCTTCCAAGTTTACCGACTCTGATCATATTTAGACAAGGTCATAAAAGACAGAGTGAGGATAGTAACCAATGATCCTGAGTGGCATTTACCAGGTTTGAACAATTATACAGCATTAAGTGGGGAAGAGGACCATCAGTGCACACAGGTTGGGAGTAGAGCCATTGGTGGTAGAGTAGAGGTTATGATTACAAAGGAATGAGGCCCAAGTGCACTAGACAGGGCCTAGAACAAAGGACAGAGTCATTATTAGAGGAGCTAAGAAAGGTGCTGTCTAAGCTACAATTAAGTTTTCTGATTGAGAGGCAAATAGAACCTGATAGAAGGGGCTTGATAATAACCTGGTGGGCTTTAGGCCTTGTAAGTTAAGAGGCCCAGACCTATCTATGTCTTCATATGGGGTATATCCTAAGGGAGGTGTGAACCTCCTAGGGGAAGGCACTCTGTTGACTTTCATTACTTGGCTGGCCTGGGTCAAGTAGGGTCAGCAACATTGCAGGCAGAACTGTAAATTTCTTGTTAGAGATGCCCTCATATCTCTTCTTCTAAGGACACCAGCCCCCTTCATGAAACCTACACATTCACAAGCTGTTTACCTCCCAAGAGCCTCACCACCTGATATCATCAGTTTGGGGTTAAGATGTCGAAATATGAATCTTAAGAAATGTATTACATTCAGTTCATAACACTTGTTTGATCACCAAACTATGGCTTAATTTTCAATTCACAAAATCCAAGAGGTTTAAAATTCAGTGGAACTTGAAAGATGAATTTCCTATTATAAAGTGCTTATGAAGACTGCCTTATTTCCTAAAAATATAGATAATGGTGGATTAAAAATGCATTTGCATAAATTTGAGGAATTTTTTATGGGACTATTTGATAATGACCAATTTGAGAATGTTGTTCTCATTGGCCAAGTCACAAAGCTCATTTTACCTGAATAACAATGAAATCAACTAGGGATTCTAATTTCCCATAAAAAATAAGTCACAGTAATTAAGGAATAATTTAAAATACTTAATTAACCTTTAATTAACAGAATGTAGAAAACATTTTCATCAAGCATTTATCCTAATTTCTGCCCCAGGCAAAATACATAATGCTAGTTTTACATGACATGTAATCATATATCACAAAAACATCAGATCATGGAAACTGATTGTGATGTAATATAGTTTTATAATGAAATGAAGAGTTATGGAAACTTACAAAGAAAATGTTCCATCGTAATTGGGGTGTGTGTGTGTGTATGTGCAAATATGCATATCATTGCAGGTGGTATAGGAGAAGTAAGATATATGCCTAGTGGGGAAGCTGTTTTATCTAGGTTACCCCAGCTTTGAATTTTTTTTTACTTGACAGGTAGAATTATAGACAGTGAGAGAGACAGAGAGATTTTCCTTCCGTTGGTTCACCCCCACAAATGGCTGCCATGGCCAGCGCTGCGCTGATCCGAAGCCAGCAGCCAGGTGCTTCCTCCTGGTCTCCCATGCAGTTGCAGGCCCAAGGACTTGAGCAGTCCTCCACTGCCTTCCTGGGCCACAGCAGAGAGCTGGACTGGAAGAGGAGCAACCGGGGCTAGAACCCGGCGCCCATATGGGATGCCGGCACCGCAGGCGGAGGATTAACCGAGTGAGCCACAGTGTCAGCCCCTCCAGCTTTAAAATTAACTTATTGGACCCATTATGCACTCGCTAGGGTCTTTTCCTGTTATAAAGTTGAAATATTCTATTATGTTCTTGTGAAACCTCAGTAAATTTCACTAAATGAACATTGAAAAGCTCTAATTAAAAGAGAGATAATTAGTATTAAATTAGGATCATTTTCTCTCTAAATTCTCCAAGGTCTTATTCCACATGACAATTGTGAGACTGTTTCAAGGATACTGACATATTTGGTAACAACATTATCCTAATAGGAGGCTTTTTATATGTAAAAAGTTACTTTCCTCTTTAAAATGTAGCTTTTCAAATCTGTTGGAGCCAAAAGGACCCGCAGGCTTCTCTGCACACATGTTCTAAATCAGGGGGGTATAGAAGAACAGTGGTTTCTGCATTCCACTGTATAAAAGGAGAGTATAACATGACTTCAGTTTCAACTTTACTTTCTTTTTTAGAGGCTTATTTATTTATTTTTGAGAGAGAGTTAGAGACAGAGGGAGAAACAGAGAGAAAATCTCCCATCTGCTGGTTCACTCCCCATATGGCCACACTGGTAGTAGCTGAGCTGATCTGAAGCCAGGAGCCAGGAGCTTCTGCCAGGTCTCCCACATGGCTGCTGGGGCCCAAGCACCAGGGCCTTATTCTACTGCTTTCCCAGGGCATCAGCAGAGAGCTGAATTGGAAGAGGAGCAGCCAGGATACAAGCCAGTGCCCTTATGGCATGCCAGCACTGCAGGCAGAGGCTTAGCCTACCAAGCCACAGCACTGGCCCCTCAATTTTACTCTTATAATTAGCTGTATCTTGGGGATGCTACACATGAATTTATATCCAGGAAAACTTCAGAGAAGGATGAATTTGAGAATATATAGTAGTTCATACCAAGAAAATACCTTTACCAAGATGGCAGCTTTATTGTTTTCCAACTTGTCTAACAGATTACTTCCTGATTTTATATTGCTGATCTCCATTTACTTAGAACATTTACAGTAGAGTGATTGCATCTATACATTCAATCTCTTCTATTTGAGGCAGAAGTATTTTCCCAGCCCTTCCCTCTTTTATAATTTAGATATGTATTTCTCAGGGACAAGGAAGCATCCCTCTGAAATTCAGTCCTCAATAAAGATGGAGCCCTATCTTCCAGCCTCCATGGGAGGATAGAAACTGAACTCCTGTAAACACAGTTTGCAAATGTAGATGGCTTAATCACATTGAACCAATGTACATGCTAACATCTTCCAGTAATTTTCCATTAGTGTCTCCCAGCACTTAACTCTCCTGACTTGTGTTGAATCCAGTTCATCTCTGTCCCTTATTATAGCAGTATGGATACATATTGCAACAGTACTGAATAAAGTCTCCCTTTCCTGTTCTGCTTATCTGGTATAGTTTTTCTTTCACAGCCCCAAAGTAGAAGAAATTACCATGCATGTTAAATTGCAATAGCAATTTGAAAGGTATAACCCATTTAATAGAAACTGTTATGTTTGTTTTGATGTGATTATATATAGTGATACATGATTCCAAACCTAAAACATTCTTAGCTGTATGTTGCTACAATTTCATTAGTTGCTGCTACGATATATATGTGTAACATGTGTGGCTCCTTTTATATTTTAAAATATATATTACTATTATAAAACAAAGTATATGCTATTAATATTAGAGAGTATTACACATATATTATATAAAATACAAGAGTATTTCAAAAAGTTCTTGGAAAATAGAATTAGATATGAATTAGCTTGTTGTGGTACAGTTTGCTAAGCTGCCAACTGTGTCTCATATGCGGGGAGATCAGAGTCCTGGTGGCTCCCCTTTCAATCCAGCTCCCTGCTAATGTACCTGGGAAAGCAGCCAAAGATGGCCACAGTGATTGGACCCATGCCATCCACATGGAAAAACCTGTTGTAGTTCTAGGCTTCTACCTTTGGCCTGGCTCAGCCCTGGCTGATGGAGCCACTTGGGGAATGAAACGGCTGATAAAAGATCTGTTCTGTCTCCTTCTCTGTCTCTCTGTGTCTTTCAAGTAAATACATAAGTCTTTTTTTTTTTTTGAGTGAGTTTATTTTGGTGCCAAAATTGCATACTATTTTCCTAATATCCATTTTCCATGAAGTTTGAAGACCCCTTATATGTATGGATTTCAGAATTTTTATACCAAAATAAACCTTTATTTCTGTTTTCCAAGAACATTTTGAAGTACCCTTGTGTAAAGGAGAACAAAAACAATCTTCTTGCTATATTGCTCAAGTTCTTATTTTCTTATATCATAGGTAGCAGTATAACCACTTTAGCAAATTGACTATTTATGTCAATCTTAACATAATAACTCTACCTTTCAAGTAAATATATAAGCCTTTCTTAAGTGAATTTATTTTAGTTCCAAAATCACATAGTATTGTCATAATATATATTTTCCATGAAGTTTGAAGACCCCTTATATGCATGGATTTCAAAATTTTTATACCCAAATGAACCCTTATTTCTGTTTTTCCAAGAATATTTTGAAGTATCCTTGTATATAGGAGAACAGAAACAATCTTCTTGCTAATTTTACTTAATACTGTCATTAATGTGGTCTCTGTTTAAGTTATGAGCAAACAAAGATTATGAGTTTAAATTTTCAGAGGATTTTTCATAAAGAGCAGAGAAATTTTAAAGAAGGATAGTAAAGAAAGCAATAAATAAAATGAGATAAAGGGGGCAGAGAGCAAGCAGAAACATGTTTCTGAAAAAAAAAAAAAATGCACAAGCAGTGAAGGCAAGTGGCCTCGATTTGGTATCTGCTCTTTGCCTTCACGATGGTGCCTTTCTGGTCTGTCCTCTCATGGCAGAGGGCAAAGGGCAGAGAGACCACAGTTCAACCATGGACCTTTTCATAAGGGTGCTAATCTCACCGCTGAGTTGCTCTGTTTGCATGATTGAATTATTCCCCAAAGTAGCTGCCATTGTATTGTGAATTGTCAACATGCATTTTAGAGAGAAAACCATCATAGGAATCATGGCATATGGGTAAAATCATGTATTTTCCCCTGAAGAGGGGTCTTCTTAAAAATTGTCTCACAGAAGACATATTGAGTCTCACTGGAGGAATAAATCTTTTAGACATCACATTTGTTTTAATAAAAGACTTGTATCTAGAGCCTATTGTGCTTCTTTTAGAGAGGGAAGAACAGATCAATTTTTAAGCATGAGAGAACTGGATAAACTATGTATTACTCACTGACAAGTATATGAACTCTGTTTCCAGCCTTTCTTTGAAGAATTGCACTTAAGGAGTCCTAATTATACACTATATCAGCAAAGAGATCTGGAATGGCATCTTAAAGGCTTCCTTTCAAATTATGACTGCCATCTATTTGTGAGCAATATTATTTATTATAGAACAGCAGCCATTCACAGCACTTTGCACTTCTTAAAACTGAAGGAAAGTCTTCAAAACCTTAACAACTGAGAACTTCGACTACGTATCATGCGTTGCTCAAACAAATGGATGTCTGAGTAGGTAGAAGAGGGGAACAGGAAATGGCAAAATTGGGGAAGAGTATTTACACAAGGGGACATAGGCAATAAAGACAATTGAAAAAAACTGTATTTAATGCATGCTAGGAGGCTAGAATGGAAATGCTTTCTCAGAAAAGGAAAAGGAAAGTGTGGGACACAGCAAATGGAACAGGCAGGGAATAGATTACAAAGACTTTATGGCGGAGAATAGAAAGCATTTGAAAGTTTGAAGATTGAGAGTTTCTGAGAAAAGAATTCAACGTTTTGGTCTACCTTTTAGTGCTTATTATCTCATTTACCAACATGATACAATCTGCAGTACCTTATTTGGAAATGATTCATAATTTTAATTCAGTATTTCCTGACCTTTTCTACCTCTCAAGGATTAGAAATATGTTAACTAACAAAGTATAGAGTATGGTTTACTATAAAGGTAAAATAAAATGTAATAAAATTTCCGACATACACTTCTTGGTGCCATGAACCCTCTCCTCTAAGTGGAAATAGAGTGACAACAGAATTGCCTTTCGAGTCAGATGTAGCTGGGTAAGTCTAGCTGTAAGAATTGTAGCCTTGTTAATGTGATTGGATTAATTGATTTCAAGTCTTAGTTTACTCATTTCTACGTGTGAAATCTAATACCAACATGTGAACATTAACGCAGATCATATCTGAGGATGTTCTGGAGCAGAAAGATGATCAGTAAATTGAAGCCGCAGCTGCCCTTTTTCTGTCAGAGAGGAGGGTCAGTGGTTTTAATATGTTACAGTAAGACTAACATGATTCTCAGGAAAATCTGTATCATTGCACATAATTGGTCTCTGAAAGAAAGTCGGAAATGTTAGGTTCAGTGTTGTGGCACACTGGGTTAAGCCACCACCTGGGACACATCCATCCCACATCACAGTGCAGGTTTGGGCCCAAACTACTCCACTTCTGATGCAGCTTCCTGCTAATACACCTGGGAAAGCAGTACTTGTGTCCCTTGACACAGGTGGGAAGCATGGATGGAGTCCAAGCTCCTGGCTTCAGTAAGCCTAGCCCAGACTGGGCTGTTGCAGGCATTTGGAGAGTGAATGTAAAATTTGTGTGTGTGCGTGTGTGTCTGTATGTGTGATTCCGCTTTTCACATGAATGAATGAATCTTGTTTTAAAAATAAGGAAATGATATATATCCAAGTAATGGGGTGCCTATGAAAGGAATTCTGCTTTAATTCTTACTTCTGCTCAAAACTGTACTTAGGTTGATACGAATTTAGAATAGTGACTCCTAGAGCCTGGCAAGTGTGGGAGGTGGAGGAGGATAGTAGAAGGTAGGATGAGAGGTACCAAATGCCAGTTAGATATTTGTAGTGGGTTCTAGTTTTCACAGCACAATATGGTGACAATAGTAATAATATATTAAATTATACATAAAGAACTAGAGGAGAGGCCGACGCCATGGCTCACTAGGCTAATCATCCGCCTGCGGCACAGGTACTCCGGATTTTAGTCCCAGTTGGGGCGCCTATTCTGTTCCGGTTGCTCCTCTTCCAGTCCAACTCTCTGCTGTGGCCCGGGAGTGCAGTGGAGGATGGCCCAAGTGCTTGGGCCCTGCACCTGCATGGGAGACCAGGAGAAGCACCTGGCTCCTGGCTTCGGATCAGCATGGTGTGCCAGCCGTAATGGCCATTTGGGGGGTGAACCAAAGAAAAGAAGACCTTTCTTTCTGTCTCTCTCTCTGTCTCTCACTGTCTAACTCTGGCTGTCAAAAAAAAAAAAAAAAAAAAAAACTAGAGGAGAGAGTAGGCTCCAAAGATAAAGAAAAGATAAAGAAAAGGAAATGGAGCTATTAATGTCCTGGTTTGATCAGTTTACATATATACATGTGTGAAATATTGCATGGTGGGGACCTGCTGTAGCACAATAGGTTAAGTCACTGCCCTTGACACCACAGCCTATATCCTGGCTACTCTATTTCCAACCCAGCTTCCTGTTAATGTGCATTGAAGGAGGGCCCAAGTGCATAGGCCCCTGCCACCCATGTGGCAGATCAGAATGGAGTTCCTGTCTCCTGTCTTTGGTCTGGCCCAGCCCTGTCCATTGTGGCCAACTGAGGAGTGCACCAGAAAATGGAAAGTCTCTTTTTCTCCATCTCTGTCTCTTTCTCTCTCTGTCTCTCCTTCCCTCTAACTCTCTTTAATATAAATAAATAAGTAAATATTTTTAAAAAGAAACACTGTGTGGTGCCCATAATAAAATACACATATTATAGGTTAATCATAAATTTAAAGAAAAAACTGTGCTTAGTAAATTGTGTTATGTCCCTAAAGGAAAGAACAATTTTGTGTTTATTTTCACTGAACTTCCTTAAAACTAGCATGTGAATTTCCATTCTTCACACTTATTTTCCAGTCTTCTGAACCTTATTTTCCCATGTTAGCTTTTCCAACACTGAAGTTTTAGAGAAAACATGGGCCCTGGAATGCTATCAATTTCACCATGATCACTGCACTACTGAGTAGAAATAATCGTTTTGTTTTTTTTTTTTTCTTTCCAGAAAATAGAGCAAAATAAGTCATATACTTGAGTTATAGCAGACATTACTAGTTAGGTGCTCCAATGCCGATTCCCAAGTCTGTTTTCTCTGGGTATATTTTGGCAACTTGAGTATGCTGTTGGCCAGTGGATAGTAAGTGCAAGTCTGCTCAGTGTTCCTAGAGCATCCACTGCCACTCAGGAACAATAAGCATGAACTCCAACAACTCAAGATTTCCATCAATTTAAATAGCTAGCTTGCAAGGTACTTACTGTGTGAGCAAAAGTAAACTCGTCTTTGATTAAGCTGCTGGACATGGTATTCTGTTACCTTGAGCTAAGATGGTTTTTTTTTCTTGCATATTTTGTGCCTTAGTCTGTTTGGGTTATCTTTTTATAATAGGACATGCTGAAGTGTAAGCAGTTGGCCTATATTAGGATGCTGGTTAGGATGCCCACTCCTTCATCAGAGTATCTGGGCTTGATGCCTGATTCTGGCTCCTAACTCTAGATTCCCCTAATGCACACCCTGGGAAACAGCAGTAATAGCTCAAGTAATAGAGTTCCTGGCACCTGGTGAGAGACCTACATTGACTTTCCGGAACCAGGCTTCAACCCAGACAAATTCCAGCCTCTGTGGGAATGTGGGGCAGGCAGTAAAGCAGCAGATAGGAGTGTTTCTTTGCCTTGACATATTAAATAAATGAATAAATAAATTTAATATATAAAAATGCACTAAAGTAGGTAGCTTGTAAACAACAGAAATTTGTTTCTCACAGTTCCAGAATCTGGGTAATCCATGAACAGGGTACTAGCATGGTCAGATTCTGATAGAGTCCACTTCCTGGATCTATCTCGCTCCACAGGGTTCTGTTATAAAGGCAATACTCTCAATGAGGTCTCTAATTACCTCCTAAAGTTCCCATCTCTTAATGCCATCACATGAGAGATTAAGATTCAGCATAGTAATTTTGAGTAGACTGAAACATTCAGGTCAAGGTACTTGGCTATGTCGTTTTTTCTTGTGGCCACAAATTGCCTCAGATCTAATGGTGTAAATTAGATACTTGTAGAGGTTATACAGGCACTTATAGTCCTAAATATCTTGATTCCTGCTGTCCGTCATGTTTGCCCTTATAAGTTATGAGAACTGAGAATTTAGAAGACAGTAGTGAGGCAAAAATGAAACTTCAGTCTTCCAAATGCATTGCTCTCAAATCTTGGCCAATTTTAATAAATTATTTCTTTTGAACCCGATTTGCTGAAAATAAAGAGTAATTATTTTAACTCTGTTGACATCCTTCCCTCAGTACTACCTCTTATATATTCATCTTTATGTATAAGTTAGTACAGGTAAGTATATTGCTAATGAAAGATAGTAGAAGGTTCTGGAATAACCTTCTTGTTCAGATTTTAGAAAATATGGCAGGGAAGTTTCTGTATGATAACTCTGCTATAATAATTTTGTATCTTGCATTCAACTCTGCTGTCTTTAGTACCAAGAGAGTACGATTATGGATTTATAGTAATAAGAAATTAGATCCAATGAAAGAAGAAAGTGTATTGAATTTGTAGCAATGATCTTGTTGAGGAAAAAAATGAAGTCTTTTTTTTTTTTTTTTGGACAGGCAGAGTGGACAGTGAGAGAGAGAGAGACAGAGAGAAAGGTCTTCCTTTTCCGTTGGTTCACCCTCCAATGACCGCTGTGGCCGGCACGCTGCGGCCGGTGCACCGTGCTGATCCGAAGCCAGGAGCCAGGTGCTTCTCCTGGTCTCTCATGCGGGTGCAGGGCCCAAACACTTTGGCCATCCTCCACTGCACTCCCGGGCCACAGCAGGGAGCTGGCCTGGAAGAGGGGCAGCCGGGACAGAATCCGGCACCCCGACCCGTACTAGAACCCGGTGTACTGGCGCCACAAGGCGGAGGATTAGCCTATTGAGCTGTGGTGCCAGCAAAAAATGAAGTCTTAATTGGATTTTCTTGGCTAAATATCAGAAAAAGTTGTGCAGAGGGAAAATATGGAAGAGATATAATGACTTACCTATGAAAGATGTCTAAAGAAAAATGAGTGCTACAAGTAAGAGATTAAACATGGGCTCAAAAATGATTGACAAAGTAGATGTGAAGCATATAACGTATGAAAAAAATGAAGATCATTATAAATCGAGATGCCAAAAACAGCATAGCAACTCAATAACTCATGAATGTAGGTCCACCTCATTTGGACTAAATTGGACTGATACTCAGACCTCTGCCCACTCTCCACTCTCCTATCCAACAGCCTGCATGCCGCTCTCCCTGCTGAAGACTAGTGTCTCTGAGGGAAGCATGGACATTAATTGCTATTTCCTGAGGTATCAGTCAGCTCCAAAGAACTGTTTTGACAGACTCTCCTTTTCTGGAATTAGAATTTTGAGCTGTAGTTCCTCATAGCTTCAACGTAATCACTCTGCCCTTCTTAGTGTATCTCCTTGTACCAAACAAAGGTGGACATTCCAAAGTAGTTTCATTCCGAACCTCTCTCATTAAAGGAATCCCTTACACTGGATGTATACAAGCAGCGTTGTTTGAGGGCTGGAAGGAGTTTAAATGTGAGAAACACAAAAAAACTTGGTAGACAGTGGTATGATACAGAATAATGGTGTAGAGGCAATAGTAAGAAGAACCCATAATTACACAGAAACAGTGAAGGGAGGGAGGAGAGAAAAGAGCTCCGAGTGGAAGAGAAGAGGCAGAGTCAGGCTGGTGCTGACTCATTATTTTATCTAGAGCAGCATTTCAACCTCTGTGTGGTGTGACTCTACAACCATGGGATTTCTTGTCTTATTTCCTTCCACATGAATCCTTGCCATGTTTCCCTGAATACCTCAGCTTGAAGATGATTGTGCAACCCGAAAAATCCTAAGTGATGCAGTGCACAAGCACAAAACCTTTTATTTTGATCTGGGTGTAAACTTTGACCTGATGTGGAATTGTACTGAGGTCAAAACCCAGGCCAAAACCGAACTTTGCCAAGATGTGAAAGTTAGTTTTTTTTTTTTTTTTTTTTAATGTCTGCTGTTTGATCTGCTGGCTTTGTTGGAGAGTGGTATTTGTTTTTGCTATCCTTTAATGAATGCTCTGTGTGGAGCTCTAAGTGAAAACAGTATTATTACTGTATTTGAATCAGAAAAATGTAATCAGTCCTTGATTAGTAACACTGATTGTTCTCTCTAGGCTGACAGCACTATTATAGCACAAGCATTCTGACACAGAGGTGAGCTAGGCCAAAGGCACGATGAGCCTCAGGCCTGTGAGCCTGTGTCATCCTTAGCTGTGCACCAGCCGCTCACCTGATGCTAATACCCTCCCACTGCACGCTGCTCCCTACCTCTTCTCTGCCTTAACCGCTCACCTCAGGCTTTCTTGCCAAGCCATGCCACTGAGCCATCTGGAACACCAAAGCACCCTTCAAAACAAAACAAAGCAACATAAAATTGCATGGTTTCAGCATTTCCAGTGACTGTTCCTTGCCTTAAATAAAATTGCTCTTTCCCTCAAGGGTGCCAAGGTCCTTACAAACAGAGTGAGTCATTGGAGAAGGCTTATCTTTCCATTCTGCTTGTGCAGAGAAGTAGGGAAAACAGGGAGGTGAGGGAGGATGGGAATTTCAACTTTTTTTCTGGTTATTCTTTCTCCTTCAAAATTACCTCTTTTGGAGTTGACATTTGGCCTAGTTCTTAAGATGCCACTTGGGAACCCTACACCCCATGTCGGAGTTCCTGGTTAGAGACCTTGCTGGAGCTTCTGATTCAGTTTTCTGCTAAGGAAGATGCTGGGAAGAAATGGCGAGGCTCAGGGTGTTAACAGCCACGTGGGATATTTGGATATTTGGCAATTCCTAGCCTGTGGCTGCTGGCTTCAGTTTCAGCTCAGCCCCAGCTGTCATGGGCATTTGGGGAGTGAACCAAAGAATGTGTTTCTCTGTCTCTCACACACTCTCTTTCTCCCTCCCTCTAATGTAAACAAACAAATACATACAAAACCATTTAAAATTATCTTTTTTTTTTTTTTTTTGCATGCACGTGAAAACGGTTCCCTTGAGGGGTGACCAACCATTAATGTTTGCCTGGAACTGTCTCAATTTTAACACTGAAAGTTTTGGACACTGGAGAATTTCCAGAGACCTACCAGGACAGTTGTTCATGTTAGACCTAATGTAATATCACTTCATGTCCCTCCTGTAATTGGAATTCCTGCTCTCATGGACTACATAGTCCACATGGCTTCTATTTGGGCAGCTTGATTGGAATTACTGGAAGCTTGAAAGGTCAGCCGTACCTATTTTTTTCTCCTGTCATTCTGGAAACTTCTCAAGCATTCCAGGATTTCCTCTGACTCCATTTATTTAAATGTTGATGTTTCCCATAAATCTTTTTCTCCTTATACTACTCACTCTATATTTTCTCCTTGGATGGACTCATTTAGTTCCACTGGATTTAATT
Source organism: Lepus europaeus (assembly GCF_033115175.1). Lineage (NCBI taxonomy): Eukaryota > Metazoa > Chordata > Mammalia > Lagomorpha > Leporidae > Lepus > Lepus europaeus. Next base: position 55,297,337 of record NC_084843.1, read on the forward strand.
ATCTGTTATGTGTCACATTTGTGCTTCTCCATTTATCTGCTGGAGAGCTCCACTAAAGATTGCACATTCACTTCATTGTGTCCCAAACTGAATCATAAATTTTCTGCTGTTCTTCAGTTTCTTATTCTGATGAAAAACACTAGTGTGTGCCCAGAGGTGTAAGTGAGAAAACTGATTTTTATTACATTCTTTTCTTACATTCTTCTCTCTTACATCCATTGTCTCCGCTTTCCCATCCCAGACGTGGTGTCCACTGTGAAAATTTTTTTATCTCATTCGTTATTAATATAACGTCCCAACCAAACTAAGGTATGTTTGACATGGAAAAGAAGAGAATGCTAATCAGACAGTACAGGATTCAACTGACCTTCTTGTTACGATCCTGTTAGGGCTTTCCTGAGAAAAGGAACCAAAAGAATGTGTGTGCAGTATACAAATACAGACACAGAGAGAGAGAGAGAGAGAGAGGATTTTACACAATTTCTTGACACAATTGTGGAATCTGGCAAACCCTAATTCTGCAGGGCAGGATGGAGACCCAGGAAGACCTGATGTTGCAGGCTCAATATCAAGGGTGGTCTGGAGACAGAATGCCTTCCTCCTTGGAGGACTTCAGTCCTTTTTCTTTCTTTCTTTTGTGAAAAAATATTTATTTATGTTGAAAATCGGAGAGTAGGTGAGAGAAAGAGAGTCAGTCTTCCATCCGCTGGTTCACTCCCCAGATGGCCACAATAGCCAGTGCTAGGCCAGGCTGAAGACAGGAATCAGGAGATTCAACCAGGTCTCCCACAGGGACGCTATTGGCCCAGACACTTGGCCATCTTCTGCTTTTCCAAGGTTCTTAGCAGGGAGCTGGGTTGGAAGTACAGCAGCTGGGATATGAACTGGTATCCATATGGGATGCCAGTGTCATAAGTGGCATCTCTATCCACTACACCACAATATCAGCCCCTCCCTCCTGTTTCTTCATGCCCTTAATTGACTACATGAATCTTATCCACATCACTGGCAGCAACCCGCTTTATTCAGTGTCCACTGGTTTGAATTTAATTTAGTTCTACTTACTTGAGAACAGAAAGACAGAGACATACAAAAAGCTAGAGAGTTCTTCTATCCACTAGTTAACTTCCCAAATACATGCAACAGATAGGAAAAGACCAGGCCAAAGCAGGAGGCCAGAATTCAATCTAGGTCTCCCAGAAGGCTGACAGACCTAAGTACTTGATCCTTCACCTGCTGCCTCCTAGGGCACACATTAGCAGGAAACTGGAATTAGAAAAGCAGACCCAGGACTCAAACCCAGGCACTCTGATATGTGGGCAAACCAACTGCTGTACTAAATATCTGCCCTTTGAATTTTAGTAAATACATTTACAGTGACGTCTAAATTTATATTAAATCAAATATCTGAGAATGACATCCTAGAGAACTTGGCACATAAAAGTAACTATCACGGCCTTGCTTAAACTAATTTTAGCTTCAATATATACCCTCCTGTTCCCTTGTACACTACCACTTCTGGAATGAGTCATTGTACGGCCACCACAAAACACCAAACACCGGAGTAAGAAAAAGGGTTTATTCAGGGAAACCCAACAGACTGGAGGGAAGGGGTGAAGAAGGAAAAGAGGGAGAAAGAGAGCGTAAGAGAGAGAGAGAGATCGAGAGAGTGAGCCACATGTTCAGGAACAGATCCTCTTAAACCTTTGCCTGAGGGGGGTGCTGGCAGGCAGGGAAGTAGGAGCAGCAAATCCCATCAGGGTGGGGGTGGTTGGGCCATGTGGTCACCTGGCTTCCAGCTATGGCGGAGGGGCTAGAGCATAGCCTGGTGCCAGGGTGTAGCCATAGATAAGACTGTGCTGTTTAAATAGCATTCCATGTAATATATCCTTCTCTTTATCCTACACAAGTATTCCTTGCTCTGTACAACTTCCTTATCACAACCTGAAAAATGGCTGTACCATTTTCAGGTTTTTGTAGTCTGGTATACAAATCAAATAAATATAATCCTGTTTGTGTATATTTCAGAGAACTATATTGATTAAAGACATGTACCAATGGGCTTGGCACAGTGGCATGATGGGCAAAATTGCCTCCTGTGGTGCCAGCTTCCTATATTGGCACTGGTTCTAGTCCCGGCTGATTTACCTCCACTCCAGCTCCTTGCTATTGGCCTGGGAAAAGCAGCAGAGGATGGCCCAAATGCTTGGTCCCCTGCCACTCTTGTGGGAGACCCAGAATAAGCTCCTGGCCCAGCCCCAGCTGTTGAGGCCATCTGGGGAGTGAACCAGTGGATGAAAGATCTCCCTCTCTCTCTCTCACTCTCATTCTCACTCTCATTGCCTCTCCCTCTCTCTGTAACTCTGACTTTCAAATAATAAATCTTAAAAAAGGTACACTAAATCGTACTCAACTTTATACTTCAGCTTGAGCACAGTGCCAGTCAAATTTGTGATACTGATAAACTTTTATGGGCACCTACTATTATAGGGCATTGAGCCAGGAACTGCTGAAATGAAAATTAAAAATGCATATCTAACTCAAAAGTGTCTGCAGAATAATTGGCAGGCTATTCATAGAAATAAATGATTTTATGTATCATAAAATCAGAGCATGTAGTGCTCACAGTATGTCACAGAGTAGCATATGTATGAAAGTATTAGAAAAAAAAATCTCAACATTCCCATCCCCCTGGTAACCAAAAGTTGCTTTATTTCAAAATTGGTTTTTGGAGAAAAAGAATTACAAAATTATTACAAGATTCAGTTTGCTAATGGGAACAGTAATCAGAGTGCATTACAACTATGGCACAACAAAGATGAAAAAAATAAAGAAATGAATTATGCGAACATTGACTTAATCTTTGTTCTTGTGGCATTCCAGGCATATACATGGCATTTAGTATCTGATAACAAGGAAGAACACTCAGGGGATTAGAAGTGGTTTTCTGGATTAGTAGTGGTTTCAGGAACCCTAAAGTCCACCTCTGTCTCCAAATAAACTTGTTCTTCAACCTATTAAACCGGTGTCTTTCAGTACTCATCTCTCTCAAGGAAGTATTCCATTGGCATTGTTAGCAACCGTCATTCAACTTGACTTAGATTCTCAAGCTGAAGTATCACATACTGCCTTCAGTTTATTCATAGAGTATTTTACAGTTTTGTTTTAAAAAAGATTGATTTATTTGAAAGTCAGACAGACACAGATCTTCCATCAGCTGTTTCATTCCCCAAATGCCTGGCCAGGCTGAAGCCAGGAGCCAAGAACTCCATCCAGATCACACATGTAGCTGGCAGAGACCCAAGTGTTTGGACCATTAAGCATTTTAGCAGGAAGCTGGATTTGGAGGGACTGGAGCTGGCACCCCTATATTTGATGAAGGCATCACAAGTGGCAGCTTAACCCATTGCACCACCATGCCAGCCCCTATGATTGTCCTAATCAGAAGAAAATTAGTCTTTGGGGCTGTGACATTTCAGTGAGAGAATTGAGTTCTGTAAGCCAATAAACAAATTCTGTACCATTTATTTGATTTCATTTTTCTTCTCTTTAACATGGGTAAAAAGTTAATCTCCTTTTTTATATTCAGATTTTCAAATTGTACACAAAAATAAAAACATCTCAATGTATTTCATCATTTCAATTTTAATTAAGATTCCATTATAAAATATCACATCATATAAAATCACAGAATACTGTATAATGTGTTGATAACTAAGGTACTACTAGTAGCTCTTAAACATGTATTGAATATATGTTTTTCCTCACTGCACCATTCTATTCACTGAAAAGTGGGATTTCCTTATTTTTTTTCTGTGACTCCAAGGCCTCTTTATTTATAACAACAACAGCAAAAGGGCTAATAGCTTTTCCATTTCAAAAAAAATAAAAAATGCCAAATGATACAAAGGTCTTTGGTTACCTTGTAGAAGCAATGCAAATGTGGATCTGTGGTAGAAATGGAAAGTGGTACAGTTTGAAATACAATAGATGCATTTAAATGCCAAAAAGATCGCATTCCATTTCAATAAAGCATGGAAAAGAGATGGTGCAAGTGCAATAAAAATTCAATTAACTGATACCTGGCCTGACTGGAATTTTAATTAGCCATATCCCTCACTATTTCATTTTTAGAGGGTGATAACAAAGGGGAAAAATCCCACACTTAAACAGCACCTTAGTCACTCCATTTTCCCATTCATACATCTTCAATTAGTCTCCATGACTTTGAGTTTCTTCTTCCCAGTAAACTTGTACCTTTCTAATATTTACATGCAACTGGAAGTAAGCTGAGAAATACATGTTTCCTCTAGCTACACTCTGGGTTGAACATTTCAAGACTGCACAGTCTTCTTGGAGGAAAGACAGTTTTTGTTGATATGACCTACATAATTCCTTTATTGCCAACACCCTGCCTTCCTCTCCATCTTTGTGTTTCACTTTACCTTACCTTTCCTGACATCTGGTCTTTTGCAATCTATGCATTATGTTCATGTTCACTGCTACCACAAAAGTATTTCCTCTTCTGAATGGTAGCTTTGGGATTCACAGGAGAGAAGGCCCACACTTCTGGGAATGGAGAGTCCCTACCCGCACTTCTGGGAACAAAAAGTCCTTGCCAAGGTCCCCGAAGGTGCCTAAAGGTCAACCAATGAGGATCAGACCTGCCTCAACCTTTAATCCCCACACCCTGTATCTACAAAAGGAGCCATCCCAACCTCTCCTGTGCCACTTCCCTGGCCCCCGCTCTGTTGGGACCAGTGAACCTCGCCCAGGAGCAGAATCCCAATAAAAGCTTGTAAATTAATTGATTCATCTGGCTGGGAAAGATTTTTGTTATGTGCCGAACACCTTGTACTGGACATCTCTGTCTTTTCCTCTTAGCCTACTCAATGCCTAGACATCATACACCAAAAGAAGTAAATCTGATTTATGAGTAGATGCAAGAAGACACGTACATAAATTCCCTCTACCAACTTGTTAAAGTTGAGAAGTCAATGATTGCAAAATTTTTGAGTTGCAAAAAGCCCTAGAAATGAATTGTTTTTATGGAGAAGGTTGGTAGGGTCCAGGCAGGAAGTATAAAGCAATGGTGAAATGGAGAAATGGGTGGGATTAAGGGAAATCGGTAAGAGGTAGGGATGAGAGAAATGAGGACAAGACATGAAGGCAATGCATGAAATCTGCTTTCCTTAGTTTCTTTGGTGGGGTGGGGAAGACATGAGGGCATGACCCTGAAATCATGAATTAAACATCATCAATGGACGCCCACTGCACTATACATGTGTATCTGAACTCTATAAGACTTGAGAAACAACTTTCTTAATACTTTGCTATGGAACCCCTGAAAACTTCATATGGATTTTTGTGAACTGGTTTGGACTGAGGAAGGGGAAATACTGTCTACAGCAGGCAGTGACTTCCTGCATGGTTGTTGGTGGCAATCTGCAGTACAAATATTGAAGATAAAGAAATAATAGCAAATGCAAATTCACACAAGAAAATCTAGGTACAAACTCAGAAACAAGGTCCATTTATCCATCTGATTTCCTACATGCCGTACTAGGAATGGCTTTGTGGGCCTGTTCCACAGATGGATATATAGACACACATACACACATAAGCACACACACACATACACACATACAGGAGGGCACATTTCAAAAAGTTCATGGAAATTAAAGTTAAGCTTAGGAGATAATGTCGTGTTGCAGCAGGTTACACCACTGTTTTCATCCCATACAGGAATCCTGTTTCAAATTCCAGCTGCTCTGCTTCTAATCCAGCTTCCTGTTAATGTGCCTTGGAAGGCAGTGGAAGTGGTCTAAGTCCTTGGGTCTCTGCCACGCATGTGGTAAGCCAGGGGGCTTTGGCCTGACCTAGCTCCTGACTGTAAGCTAGTGGATGGAAAATCTGTTCTGCATTTCCCTCCCTGTCTCCCTCTGTCACTCTACTAAGCAAATTAATTAAATTAATTTTTAAAACTATAAGCTTATGTTGGTCCAAAAGTTCATGGTAAATATATTCTATGAAAAGCTATGTACTGAACTACACTTCTCTTTTAATTTATTTCCATGAACTTTTAGAATATCCTATAGGCATACATACATATATAGTATATATGTAAATGTATGCATAGACACATAGATTCAGAAATCGCCATAGATACGTTTTCATGGAGAAGCACAATAAGAAAGTCTTGATAACATTTAATCGAACTTAAGTATATTTCTGATGGATACCATATTTGTAACTCAGTTTGGTTTATGATGAGACCACTAAAATAGATTGAGTCACTTCCTGTTCTTTAGCACTTATTTTTTTTTCCAAAAGAGGCACAGATTAAAGGTAAAAAAAAAAGGCCTTTGACATTAATTTTTTTCAACTTTCCTAAGCTTATGATTTTCTGAATTATGCATCTTAAATCTAAATACTAACAACATAATTATGTATATTAAAAGAGGCATTTACTCACAAGCCTCACATATCTTCCTCTGAGGAACAACGGTCACAAGTCTGAGAACCAGATTAACATACATGCTGTTTCAGAGCTATGAGAGAATTTTGTGGCCATTTATACATTTGGTCACTCATAGAATATTTTTAGACTGTCAGTTTTATGACTGATAACATACAAATAAAGGCTCTCTTTAAAGAGTTTCTAAGTACCAATCAAAATGTTCTAAATTGCTATTTGAACTGTGGCAAATATTTTGAAAGTTACATCTCTGGTAGGTCTGAACAAGTGGTGCCTTCATCTGAGAGAGACCATCAGAAAACTTTCACTGAGTTAATTGGCCCTTTGAGTGTGGGCATTGCTAATGAATGCAAAAATGGTTCATCAGTGGATTTTTTTAATGACAATGGAATTCTTTGTTGAGATACAATATTTGCTTTTCTCTCAAAAAATAAATTGATGGATGCATTTGGATCAGAACTGGATGGTCTGTTTTATGGTGATAGAATAGCAGCTGACAAAGTTAGAAGCGTTTAACAGCAAAATAGTGGGTAAAGGTTAGGTCTCTTGACTTCTACATAGGATTGAAGGTAGAGAAAAATAAGCAGAATTTCAGTGTCAGTTATTTGGTATGACGCACACCATGCCATTTACTGGCGATATGCTCTTATATGTCATATTTATCATCTCAGAGCTCAACGTTCATATTTGATAAACCAAAATTAATGAACAATACTGTTCATATGCATCTGGTATATATTATTGAGTATAACAAACCTAAAAATTATTGTTAGGGGCCAGTGTTACAGCACAAAACTCAAATCTCTACTTACAGTGCCTGCATCTCATGTCAGAGTACTGATTGGAGTTCCAGCTGTTAGGCTCCAAACCAGCTTGCTGCTAATTGCCTGGGAAGGAAGCAGAAGATGGTCCAACTACTTGGGCTCCTACCACTCATGTGGGAGACTAGGGTGGAGTTCCTGGCTCCTGCCTGTTGCAGGCATTTGAGGAGTGAAATAGTGTATGGAATATTCTCATATTCATCCCCCTTTCCTCTCTTCCTCTTTGCCTCTCTCCCTATTTCTCTCCCTCTCTAGTAAATAAATACATCTTTTAAAAATTGTTGTAAAAGGCCACTATATTGTATATTCTTTACTGGCACATATGAACACTAATATCACTAAACTTTTCTTAAAATAAGGGCATTGTATATTAACTATTACACATGTTTCCACATATCATATCATTTCAGTTTGACAACACCATCAAATTCTGTATCCCAGTGATTTTGTGTTATTATTTGAATGTTGTGTTAAATCTTGTCATTGTTAAAATAAAGATTGAGGAAGGCTAGAACAGCTCATAATCAGGAGCTGAGTTAGAATTATTAAGTATGCTGAATATCTGTGTGAATATATTATATATAGTATATAGATACATAAATATATATAATATGTGTTATATAAATATTTTATATATAATACATAAATAAATATATATGATTTCTTGGACTGACTTAAGTTCTCATAGGTGTAAAAACTACTCATCTGAATATAAATCTAAATATGCACTTGGATATTTTAATCAATCATATGTGCACGACTATCCTTGAGCCCTCTTACACAGACACATACTCATATATGCACTCGCACAGTCATTTATACTCACACCCCTACTTATTAGGTAGGTGTTTCTTCCTCAGTCTATATCATTTCTATGTCTAAACATGTATCCAGGAAACTTTAGATATGCAAGTAGAAAAAGGCCTGTTTTATGTATTAAATAATCATGATATGTAATCATTTGGTTCCCCTACAACATGGTGTCATGATAAAAAAATTTAACAGCTATAAAAGAACTATACTTTGAACATCCTATTCTTTGTCGAATAGAGACTCACAGAGCACTACTCCATGAAGAGAAGTTGAGTGATTTTTCATTCTGAGAATAAATTTATTTTGAACATTTGATGATCCATATATTTAGTCAGATGCATGGCTGCCCAAGGAGACAAACAAGTTAAGGTTCTTGGATGTACACTGTAGTAGTCTCACCTTCAGCAAGTCTGAACAAATCTGATCCAGTGTAATGACCTTACCTCGTGTTTTCCCTGTCACCTGTATAAAATAACATCATTTTGTGGTGAGGGTACAGCTGAGGAAGCGTACCTCTTCACTATTATTTCTTTACACTTGATGAAACTGAGATAGAACAAGTCAAAACAACACAAAACAAAACTCTAGCCTAGGGCTCAGAAAGCCCAGACTCCAGTCGGGAAATCTTTCCTGGTCTTATTTTCTTTTGGTCTCAGTTGTTGTTGTTGTTGTTGTTGTTGTTTTTTTATTACAAGTATATGAAGTACTGCCAACCTCACTTCAGAGACTTGACGTTAGAATCAAGTGAGTTAATACGTGGGGATGCTTGGAACCCATAAATTGCCATGGAAATGCACTTAATATTTCTTGGTAAAGATGATTGTTTGATTCTTTTTATAGATGATAGGTGACTCCTAGAGAATTGCTTTTCATTTAAGAGACACGTAGATAGCTAGTACACATTCTGAGGCTAAAAATCAGGAGGATAAACGATGTCCTTCTTAGTCACAAAAGGAGAAAAGATGAGGTTGTTGAAGGGAGTTGGAGTGCTTAATGAAAGGTGAGTATAGAGACAGAGATAGAGCTAAATTAGCAGTAGGTTCAGGAAAGATATTCTCCAAATGAAAAAAAAAAAAGTTCTCTCAAGTACAGTTATGTAAAAGCTGAGTGGACTATTTTACAGGTGGTGAGTCTCCTGGCTCCTTTGGAGATTAAGCAGAGACTAAATTGCCACCTGACAGGAAAGCCATAAAGAGAACTGAAAGCTTGGATGGCTGATGGGATTGTATGGCTGCTGTGGAACCTGTCGTTGTCATTGTGAAAGCTTGCTATGGAAGACCATTATTATCATGGCATTTTTCACTTCCTTGATTAGTTGTTATTACACAATAAACGTTCCAAAACTTGGTGACTTGAGACAGCAATTTCTAACAGTTTTGAGGGTTGACAGGAAGGATCTTCAACTTAAAATGGCATCACTTAATGTGTTGGTAAAGCTAGAAGGTCAGAGACGGCCACATTCGCAAGCTGACAGCAAGCGAGGGCCAGCAATTGGGAGATCAGCTGAGGATCGGTCCTTTCTGTAGACTCCTCTCGATACCTGACGACCGAGTTTCAGCAGGTTAAACAGAAGCGCCAGCCTCCTAAAATGCAGTCTCCCCTGATTCACAGCAGTAGCACTTACAGAACATTCTGTGCATCAGTGTGAGTCAGAGGGTAAGGGGAGACTCATTGTATCTGGAAACCTCCCAAGACTTCCAGAGCAGGGGATGACTGGAGGCCATCTGACAGCAGTGTCCACAGTTACGGTGTTAGTTTTAAGAGAAAGAGAATGTATCGACAAACACAATTTTAAACACATGTTTTAGAGGGTAAGGAAGTAGCCTACAGATTATTATATTTTTTAAAGATTTATTTATTTATTTGAAAGAGAGGTCTTACATCCACTGGTTCACTCCCCAGTTGGCTGCAATGGCCAGAGCTGCGCTGATCTGAGCCAGGAGCTTCCTCTGGGTCTCCCACGCAAGTGCAGGGGCCCAAGAATTTGGGCTATCTTCTGCTTTCCCAGGCCATAGCAGAGAGCTGGATTGGAAGTGGAGCAGCTGGGACACAGACCAGCACCCATGTAGGATGCTGGCACTGCAGGCAGCAGCTTTACCCACTATGGCACAGCACCAGCCCCAAGCCCATAAATTATTGAAATGAATTAAGGTTCTGAAAAGTAAGTTAAAGGGAGCTGTTAGAGCTTCAGTCTTTTGACTTACAGATTTTAGTCAAATACAAGATTTAAGTAAGTAAAATACACTTACTCTAAAATGACAGATAATGAGGACTTATTAGATAGCAAATATCAGCCCAGTTATTGGAGTAACACAATGGTCCTGGTTAAAGTCTTGCTCTGAAGAGATTTCCTACATGATTTGGAGGTGGACTTGGAAAGCAGATAAAAATGACAAAACATACTAAACAGTATTAAAAGAAAGCTCTGTAATTGGCCACAGAGATGAGATGAGATGAGATACAATCTGTTTTTTGAAAGATAAGAATGTTTTCTTCTATCAGTGAAAACCAGGGTGAAATGGAAAGAGCCAACTTTTTTTGCGTGCCTCTTTTGGGCCAGTTGATTTGCTAGATGGCATTTTTCAATAATCTCCTTTGCTGGATGGCGCCGCAGCTCAATAGGCTGATCCTCCGCCTTGTGGCGCCGGCACACCAGGTTCTAGTCCTGGTTGGGGCACTGGATTCTGTCCCGGTTGCTCCTCTCCCAGGCCAGCTCTCTGCTGTGGCCCGGGAGTGCAGCGGAGGATGGCCCAAGTGCTTGGGCCCTGCACCCGCATGGGAGACCAGGAGAAGCACCTGGCTCCTGGCTTCAGATCAGCATGGGGCGCCGGCGGCAGTGGCCATTGGGGGAGGGGGGTGAACTAACGGCAAAGGAAGACTTTTCTCTCTCTCTCTCTCTCTCTCTCTCTCTCACTGTCCACTCTGCCTGTCAAAAAAAAAAATTAATAATCTCCTTTGCTTTTTAAAACATTCCTATAAAGCATATATTTTTAATACTAGTTTTTAAAAAAGAAGAAAATGAATTAAAATAATTTATTCACAGTACAGCATACCAGGGGACTCTGCTTTGAAAATCCATAGTTTGTTTATTACTGCACATTGCTAGGCAGCCATAAAAGCAGATTGAATTGGAAGCACTTTCAGATTGTCTAGTACTCCTGCCATGAGCCTGGTTTGGCAGAGATCATATAAAATCCCATCACTGCATCATCTCTCTAATTCCTCAGATTGCGTCCACATATTCCATAGCAACTCTGTGTGAATTACTTAGTCCTGGCCTAGAATATTGCCCCAAGATGAAAGCATACAATAAATTGAAAGCTGGGAGTATTGATCTACAGTTCAAAACTGACATATGGGATAGAGATACAGATTATACATCGTAAGTGTTAAGATAGTAGTACTAAAAGTTTTAATAGTAGAGTTCAAAGTAGTATTATTAGCTACATGATAACAATAGAATTATAATGTATTTTATTGTTGTGATGGCATTACACTAATCTGAAGAATTTCTGTACTTCTTTAACTCTTTAAGTAAAATCTATACTAAGTCTATTTCTCAGCTTATACAGAATATGCATTTAGTTCGGTATTCCCTAATTCCTCCAGCCTGGGTACAATTCTTCTATATTCTCTTGAAGCGGCAGCATCCTTTCATTCATAGGAAGGAAATTTATTTTTGTGATTTTAAATTTTTTTGTTCTTATTCCCTTCTTGTGTATAAAGTCTAAAAGACAGAAAAATCAGTTCTTTCTCTCTGTCTCTCTCTTTTTTCACACACTCTAATGCCATAATATGCCCAGCTCATACCCAGCACCCGTACATATTAGATACTTTGGCTTTTCTGAATGAATGATTGGACAATGAAAACCTGGGCACGTACAGTGTGAAGTGAATGCTAGAAAAGATCCTCTAAGAAAGAGGTGCCCTTGAAAGAAGCAGAACAAAATGTTAGAAGCTTTGCTCCACACACCTGTGTCCATAGTAATGTATCTATATATCCATATGACCACACAAAGACACATTCATAATTCTTGTATAGTTAGTAAAGGCCTTTTTGTGATTAAATATATTCCTAAGAAAAATATTTTTAATTTGAAAGTATGAAAAAATGGTAGCGGTGGGTGTTGTGGCACACTGGGTTAAACCTCTGCTTGGAATGCTCACATCCCATACCCAAGTGTCAGTTCAAGTCCTGGTTACTCTGCTTCCAATCCAGATTCCTCCTAATGTGCTTGGGAGATAGCACATGATTGCTCAAGTACTTGAGTTTTTGCCACCCACATTAGAGACTTAGATGGAATTCCTGGTACCCGTATTCAGCCTGGCTTAATCCTGGTGATTAAGGCATTTGGGGAGTAAATGAGAAGATGGGAGATACCTCTATGTCTCTCCTCTCTTTGTCACTCTGCCTTTCAATCCAAGTAAACACATATATTTTTAAAAAGATAATAACTCTAGACAAAAAGACAGGCTGTAGAATTTGGAAAATTCTGATAGAATTAGCATGCTTATTAGTCTATGAGATGTTTCCTGTAACTTCAAAATAATACAAATTGTGATAAATGATTTTATGGGTAATCCCCAGGGTAGTGGGGGTAGATGAGATAAAGACTTAAATCAACAAGCTCAGAAACGCTGATTGAATCCCCAGCCAGGAGGAGGCTCCCAAGCGAGAGGGAATCTCCAGCAGGCTGCATTAGGCCTGTATTGGCACCATCACCTCTGCCAGGTATCTGCATGCCAGTCCACTCTGCAGACTGTGCACTTGCCAGCCTCCATAATTGCCTGAGCCAATTTCTTATAATTATTCTCTTTAAATCTATGTGTATATGTAAAACACACACACATACAGACATACACACACAGAGAGACACACATCCTGTTGCTTTTGTTTCTCTGAGGAACTCCAAATCAATGGCGCAAAGTTTTATTATTTTCAATTTATTCACCAAATATGAAAGGCAAAGAAGGGTTTCTGGAACAAGTGCCAGGTGAGCCTCAGAGCTGTGTAGTGGGTTACAGTCCTTGCCAACCCTGTGATGAATCTGTTAGTAATGATATTGCTGCCTCACTCACCAAAGCCCAAGTATACATTTTTCATTCTGAAATGCAAGAAATCTGTCTCTCTTCTCTTCAGAGGCTCAAGGTGAATTTTGCGATCTGTAGTGATAAATGGAAGCTTATGGATAATAAGCCTCGCTGGAACTTTATTCTGGTGGAGTGTTCCAGAATGTACATGGAGAGACGATTTCATTGCCCATTTCTGGGGAAGAGGTTTCTACATATTGAGGTGCTTCTTGCCAAATGTTGGCCTAATTAAGCTTGAGAAAGCCCATTTCTCTGCAGGCTTGGAGCCATTGAATAAAACAAGCAGTGTTGCCGCAACATGAAACTCTATTATTATGTTGGCAAGACTCCTTTATTAGGAATAGTTGGGAGGACACCTGGCTGACTGGGGTTTACAGGATATATGGTTTCTGCAACATTGCAGCTGGAATGTTAAACAGAGTAATGCAGTTTCTGGAGGAGGATGCTCTGTGCTTGCCAGGAGGCAGAGTATTTCCCAAGAATGCCAAAACCTATAACCCTCTTCTCCACGTTAGAGTGTTCTGCAAATCAGATAAAGCACTGGAGCTGGTGGAGATGGACTGGTTCCTCAGTGTGGTAACAGCAGTATGTTGATGACATGCCATCACATCATCCAGGCTGATCTGCAAGTATTTCCTAAAAACAAGCAAACAAATGAACATAGCATTCCAGGCACATACAGAATGAGACCACTCTAAAAAAATTTAAAAATAAATAAATAAAACAGAGATGAAGAAAAATCCTACCTTTGTACTCCTTTATCAAGTCAAGGTTGAGCTACTTTCAGTTTGAGAATTTAAGTTAGCTTTGTTTGAGTATCCTTGTAAAATATATATATATATATATATATTGTATAAGATTTATATATATATATTTATAAGATTTATATTTATTTTATAAGATTTTATTTATTTTATAAGATTTATATTTATTTGGAAGGCATAAAGACACACACACACACACAGTGAGAGAGAGAGAGAGAGAGATCGAGCTTGTTCTTCCATTTAATGGTTCATTCCTCAAATAAATACAAATGATGGGGCTAGGCCAGGCTGATGCCAGGAGTCAGAAACTCCATTTGGTGGTCTCCCATGTGGGTGATAGGAACCTAAGTACTAGAGCTAACATCTGCTGCATCCTTAGGTGTACTAGCAGGGAGCTGGATTGAAAGCAGAGTGGTTGAGGCCTCACTGTGGCTTATCCAGTAAAGCCAATGCCTACAGTGCTAGCATCCCACATAGGTGCCAGTTCGAGTTCCCACTGCTCCATTTCCGATCCAGCTCTCTGCTGTGGCCTGGGAAACAGTAGAATTGGCCCAAGTCCCTGGGCCCCTGCACCCACTTAGGAGACCAGGAGGAAGCTCCTGACTCCTGGCCTTGGATTGTGCGCAGCTCCAGCTGTTGTGGCCATTTGGGGAGTGCACCGGCAGATGGAAGACCTCTCTCTTTCTCTCTCTCTCTGCCTCTCCCTCCCTGTAGCTCTACCTTTCAAATAAATAAATAAATCTTTAAAAAAAAGAAAGCAGGGTGGCTGGCACTGGAACTGGCTCACTCACATATGGGATATGGAAATTCCAAATAGCAGTTTCACACACTGCTCTACAGTTCCCATCCCTGACAATATTTTTGTTTCATGGTTGTCTACATCAGAGGATGTCATCAACCTGGCTCCCAGATTATCTGGTTATCTACAAAGGCTTGCTGTGCACCATGCATTTTATCTGAGTCAGTTTCTTCCTTTTATTGTTAAAACAAATTTAAATATTGTTTTAAATTTAAATGGAAAAAAGCCTAAGTTTATTCTGTGGATGTTAGAATTCTAGAGCCAATTTTATGCTATTTATATTAAATAGTAATATTTTAAGTGTTAGTATATTAAATAGAAATATTTTAATATTTAATATTTAAATGCAAAATTCTATTCTCCTATTTTCCTCTGTTTTTCTCTCCATAATGTCTAGTATATTCCTTTATAGTTTTACAGCAAAGGAATTTTTAAATGATCATGTTTTATGATCTGCATTTTTATAGTCCACTCTGTGTAGCCTATCAAACTTATAAAGAAATGTTAGTTGAATCTTCCTGCAAAGTACAAGTTTTATGTATGCTTAATACGTCAATTTCATTATTTACCTACGCTTCTTATTCCATGATATTAAGAGATCATAGTTTTTAAAAATTTATCAATTCAATATAGCCTTTTAAGTACAAACAGAAGATATATACAATATTATTCTATTTTTCATATGAAGCTGTTTTCCTTGGGGCCCAACCTCATAAAAGAAAGATACTGTATACTTATAAAATAACACTTTTTATGAGGGGCCGCATAGTAGGTAAAGCTGCCATCTGCATTGCCAGCATCCCATTTGTGCACCAGTTCCTGTCCCAGCTGCTATACTTCTGATCTAGCTTCCTATTAATGGCCTGGGGAATGCAGGGGAAAATGGCCCAATGGGCTTTGGTTCCTGCTAGAGCTAGAAGAAGCTCCTGGCTTAAGCCCCAGCCATTGTGGCCATCTGGGGAGTGAACCAACCAATGGATGAAAGATATTCTCTCTCTCTCTCTCTCTCTCTCTCTCCTCCTCCTCCTCCTCCTCCTCCTCCTTCTCTATAACTCTTTTAAACAAATAAACTTTTGAGAAAAACAAATATATACAGCAAAATACCATATTTGAATACTAAGGATGCTTCAAAAAGTTTGTGGAAAATGCAACAAGAGCAAGTTTATATTTGTGGAAAAAATGCAAAATACATACATGTTTTTTCATGATAGACATTTTCTGAAAATCCTCATATACATGGATTTTAAATTTTGTACCAAATGAGCTTATTTTCTTCAATGAAGTTTTTTTAAGTACTCTTGTATATAATCTATAGATAAGACATATACTGAGGTATATTTAATATGTATGTAGATATGTATTGCATATACCTACAATTTTAAGATAACACGCAATAAATACAACCTCTTCAAATGACAGATTGTTTTTCAAAAAACATTATTTGCCAGCTACTCAGTTACTTCTTAACTGACTTCAGACATTTTGCCTTGCTCCTTCAATACGCTTTTTTGCTCATCAATCACTGTTTCTGTTTCTGTTCAATGTCAGTGAGAAAGCCAGTGATGCAGCTGCAAATAATGAATCATGAACAAGCTCTTGCCATTTATATCGTAAACATGACAGTGCAGTGCCTGCAGACTGTGTTATTTCCGGTCTGCATTTCTGGACACTGAGGTCAATAAAATTGCTACTGGCCATAAAACATGGACATGAGATGTGGTTGTGTACAATGAATCTTCTGACTGGAGAATGAATTACTATATCAAGTTGAAAAAAAATCAGGGTATCCATGGCCATTTGGAAGAAACCGATTCTACTTTATTTTGAGGTTGTTCCTTGCATGTCCTCTTATGATTTCCTATACACCCCTAAGATTTGGTCTGTTGGCTTCATTCTCCAGTACCAAATAAACTTTGTTTGGATTTCTCTGCTTCCCTGGAGATGTATGCATAACGGTTCTCTGAGTTAACACCAACCCTTCAATTGTTCTCAGAAGCAAATACAGACAACCCCACACTCTTGTCTTGTGTGAAACATAGTTGTATAGTTGTGCTTTGTAATATAGGAAAAAAAAAACATTGTTTCAGACCAAGAAACATTTAAAAATTATAAGATTTTTGCAATTTAAATCTGGGTTTTTTTCAATTTTTATATAGCCCTCCTAAAATCTCTTCAGTACTCAAACTGATTCTCTGAATCTCTGGAGAATGTATGTTATACATATATATAATACATATGTAAATAGCAGCATATTTGTTACATGTATGTACAATTCCTTTGTTGACATGGGTTCATAATTTCCCTTCTAAACTTCATGAAATTCTTTTTTTTATTTTTTTATTTTTTTATTAAACTTTTATTTAATGAATATAAATTTCCAAAGTATAGCTTATGGGTTACAATGGCTTCCCCCCTCCCATAACTTCCCTCCCGCCCGCAACCCTCCCCTTTCCCGCTCCCTTTCCCCTTCCATTCATGTATTCATTTTCAATTCTCTTTGTATACAGAAGATCAGTTTAGTATATATTAGGTAAAGATTTCAACATTTTGCCCATATAGCAACATAAAGTGAAAAAACTACATTGGATTACTAATTATAGCATTAAATAGCAATGTACAGCACATTAAAGACAGAGATCCTACATAATTTTTTTTCAAATTAATTAATTTTCTATGCCATTTCCATTTTAACACCAGGTTGTTTTTTTTTCATTTCCAATTCTCTTTATATACAGAAGATCACTTCAGTATGTAATTAGTAAAGACCTCATCAGTTTGTGCCCACACAGAAACGCAAAGTATAAAAATACTGTTTCAGCACTAGTTATAGCATCACTTCGCTTTAGACGACATATTAGGGACAGATCCCACATGGGATGTAAGTACACAGTGACTCCTGTTGCTGATTTAACAATTTGACACTCCTGTTCATGGCGTCAGTAATCTCCCTAGGCTCTAGTCATGAGTTGCCAGGGCTATGGAAGCCTTTAGAGTTCGCTGACTTTGATCTTATTCCGATAGGGTTATAGTCAAAGTGGAAGTTCTCTCCTCCCTTCGGAGAAGGGTACCTCCTTCTTTGATGGCCCCATTCTTTCCACTGAGATCTCACTCACAGAGATCATTCATTTAGGTCTTTTTTTTTTCCATGATATCTTGGCTTTCCATGCCTGCTATACTCTCATGGGCTCTTCCGCCAGATCCGAATGCCTTGAGGGCTGATTCTGAGGCCAGAGTGTTGTTTAGGACATCTGCCATTCTATGAGTCTGCTGTGTATCCCACTTCCCATGTTGGATCTTTCTCTCCCTTTTTGATTCTATCAGTTAGTATTAGCAGATACTTGTCTTGTTTGTGTGATCTCTTTGACTCTTAGACCTATCAGAGCTATCAATTGTGAGCTGAAATTGATCACTTGGACTAGTAAGATGGCATTGGTACATGCCATCTTGATGGGACTGTGTTGGAATCCCCTGGCACATTTCTAACTCCACCATTTGCGGCCAGTCCGATTGAGCATGTTCCAAATTGTTCATCTCCTCCCTCTCTTTTTCCACTCTTAGATTTAACAGGGATCACTTTTCAGTTAAAATTTAAACACCTAAGAATAATTGTGTGTTAATTATTGAGTTCAACCAATAGTACTAGAACAACAACAACAACAACAAATACTAAAAAGGATAAAGTATTACATTGTACATCTAAAGTCAGGACAGGAGCTGATCAGTTCATTGTTGCTTATAGTGTCCATTTCACTTCAACAGGTTTCCCCTTTGGTGCTCAGTTGTCACCAATCAGGGAAAACAAATGATATTTGTCTCTTTGGGACTGGCTTAATTCACTCAGCATGATGTTTTCCAGACTGCTCCATCTTGTTGCAAATGACTGGGTTTCGTTGTTTCTTACTGCTGTATAGTATTCTATGGAGTACATGTCCCATAATTTCTTTATCCAGTCTACTGTTGATGGGCATTTGGGTTGGTTCCAGGTCTTAGCTATTGTGAATTGAGCTGCAATAAACATTAATGTGCAGATGGCTTTTTTATTAGCCAAATTAATTTCCTTTGGGTAAATCCCAAGGAGTGGGATGGCTGGGTTGTATGGTAGGGTTATGTTCAGGTTTCTGAGGAATCTCCAGACAGACTTCCATAGTGGCTTAACCAGTTTGCATTCCCACCAACAGTGGGTTAGTGTCCCTTTTCCCCCACATCCTCTCCAGCATCTGTTGTTGGTAGATTTCTGAATGTGAGCCATTCTCACCGGGGTGAGATGGAACCTCATTGTGGTTTTGATTTGCATTTCTCTGATTGCTAGTGATCTTGAACATTTTTTCATGTGTCTGTTGGCCATTTGGATTTCCTCTTTCGAAAAATGTCTATTGAGGTCCTTGGCCCATCTCTTAAGTGGGTTGTTTGTTTTGTTGTTGTGGATTTTCTTGATTTCTTTGTAGATTCTGGTTATCAATCCTTTATCTGTAGTATAGTTTGCGAATATTTTTTCCCATTCTGTTGGTTGCCTCTTCACTTTCCTGACTGTTTCTTTTGAAGTACAGAAACTTCTCAATCTGATGCAATCCCAAATGTTAATTTTGGTTTTGACTGCCTGTGCTGTTGGAGTATTTTCCAGGAAGTCTTTGCCTGTGCCTATATCTTGCAGGGTTTCTCCAATGCTCTCTAATAATCTGATGGTTTCGGGTCGTAGATTTAAGTCTTTAATCCATGTTGAGTTTTTGTGTAAGGTGATAGGTATGGGTCTTGCTTCAAGCTTCTGCACGTGGAAATCCAATTTTCCCAGCACCATTTATTGAATAGACTGCCCTTACTCCAGGGATTGGTTTTGGATACTTGATCAAATATAAGTTGGCTATAGATGTTTGGATTGATTGCTGGTGTTTCTATTCTGTTCCATTGGTCTATGCATCTGTTTCTGTACCAGTACCATGCTGTTTTGATAACAACTGCCCTGTAGTATGTCCTGAAATCAGGTATTGTGATGCCTCCGGCTTTGTTTTTGTTGTACAGGATTGCTTTGGCTATTCGAGGTCTTCTGTGTCTCCATATGAATTTCAGCATCATTTTTTCCAGATCTGAGAAGAAGGTCTTCGGGATCTTGATGGGTATTGCATTGAATGTATAAATTGCTTTTGGGAGAATAGACATTTTGATGATATTGATTCTTCCAATCCATGAGCATGGAAGATTTCTCCATTTTTTGGTATCCTCTTCTATTTCTTTCTGTAAGGTTTTGTAGTTTCATGAAATTCTTTAGAGTAGGAAAGAGTTGCAATTTATTCTTTCACTCATGGCCCCTTCTGTAATGCATATTTGAGTAATATTCTAATTTTCTTCATTTTGTATTCAGATGGCTGAGTCTAGTTTTTTGTCTCCAACATGAGAAATAATTCAAGAATAAGACATAAGTATAGGTAACAGGAGGAATAAATGTACTATTAGCAAAATAGAAACGCACACTGGTGAGGAAGTGCAGGCATGCTTGAGAGTGAGCTGCAGCCAACGACGTTTGAAATAATCTCATTTGTATAATCTTGAGAGAGCAGAGGAATAGCATAGCCAAAGGAGGTGGTGCTTGGTGCAGGGCTTTCCAAGAATAGGTGAAGGGTTCTAGGAACTTGGCTATTGCCCATTTTCTTAGCTTTTTAGGAAGTCCCATGTCAGGGCATCAAGTGCATGTTGGGAATAGGTGTGTCAGTCATGGTAATTTTAGTACAATGTTGTTATAATTGGATAAAGGTCATCAAAAGGATGTGATGAGCAGCCGTGTTGGGCATTTTCAGCCACTTTTGGTTCTGGGTGGCAGTTTTGTGGCAATGGCAGCTTTTGTTGACCTGAACCACAGCACAAGGTGGGGCAGTGCCTGGGTGGAGTAGGTGGGGTCATAAGGAAGGGCTGGTGACACGTAGCAAACCCCTAGCTTCCTCCTTGCTATATCATTTTTTTCCCATCTCCCATATTAGCAGAGAATTGTAGATATGTGAAGAGAACCTTCCCCTCTTCTCTTTGAGACCACACTTCGGCTTATGTTGTCCCATCAGTTGAGTTTCTGTGTGGCAGCTCTTGGTAGAATACAGAGTCACTCATTGCTTTGGGTGATATTTCATCCTGCTTCTTCAGGACTGAAAGTGGTAAAGAGGAGCAGAATACACCACCCCAAAATGAAGTCTCTGGAAGAAATGGAATTATAGTTAGTGCAGGGAACAGGTGTTTAGCCTAGTGGTTAAGATACCTACGTCCTCCTACGGAGTGCTTGGGTTTGGTTTCCAGCTCAAGTGTGTGTTTCCAGCTTCCTGACCATGGGATTTGGTGGTAATGACTGAAATGATCAGGTTCCTGTCCCCCTCATTGTAGATCTGAACTGTGTGCCCAGCTCTCACTTTTGCCCTGACCCAGACTCAGCACTGTGGGCATTTGGAGAGGGAACCAGGACACGAGAGCTCTCTCTCTGTGTCACTCTGTCTCTGTCTCTCTGCCTCTCAACTATATATATATATATATATATATATATATATATATATATATAGTAATACTCATTTTCACAGACTTTTGGAAGTATCCTCATCTGTCACTTTAACATAAGGATTACGTTGAAGCAATTTCACTTAAAAAAAAAAAAGGTGCAAAAAGGGCGCTGTGACTGTCCTTTTTCTTCTTGAAATCATGTGATTAAAAACCTCTATAGAAGTTCTCCCTGTACCAGAAGGAAAAGTATCACTGTTATCATGGAGGTTGAGAAGCTGAGACAGCAAGTTCTATAAAAAACGGACTTGGTAAATTAATCTTTTTTAAACCAGAAGACTTTTGTTTAAGGTATACAAACTTCATGCATTTCCTAAATACAAATTAAGGAACATAGTGACTCTTCCCACTCTATGTGGAGGGGAAAAGGTCCTCTAATCCACTGTTGGTGGGAATGTAAACTGATACAGCCACTGTGGAAGACAGGATGGACATATGTCAGAAATCTGAATCAATCCTTATCTTCCTTTCTCTGCCCCATATCATATAGTAACTTGCCTGTAGGTGGCTCCGGTTGTTAAATCTGATTTGAAAGCATTTGGGACTTGCCATTCCTGCGTCACATCAGACGTAAACACAAATTAAATACCTTTCTCTGCTGTTCTCCTGTTAATGTGTGTTGTGTCAGCTTAGTTCTCAAGCATGGCCAACAACAAACCTGCAAGCACACGAAAGCAGAAACCCCGAGAGAGCTGAGGCTAGGGCTTCATGCTGCTGTTGCTTTCTGTGTGCCTGTTTATTTCTTTGATTCTGCCCAAGGCTTTGTGAATACTTATTGCCTTAAATTCACTTTAATGGGCTTATTTTGATTGTGCATTTCCTTCCTGATAGAAACCATACCAAGGGGTGGATGTTATGTCCTCTCCAGCTAAGCTACCTCTGGGGATGCCCTCTCTAGCTAAGGTACCTCTGGGGATGCCTGTGCTCCCTATTAGAGTTCGAGATCCACTCCCAGGTACTCTGCTTCCAATCCCACCTTCCTGATAAGGTGCCTGGGAAGGCAGCAGTTGATGGTCCAAGTAATTAGGCCCTTCCTCCTACATGAGAAACCTGGATGGTATTCCAGGCTCCTGGGCGTGACTCCATCCTGTTGTAGGACAGAGGGGAAATCCCCCTCCCTTCTAGCTCTGCCTTCTGTTGAAATTAGAAAATAAATGGATAAATCTTAAAAAAGAAGGAACCCACTGTAAGACATATGCAGTGACCCTCCCTTTGCACACCTTCCCACATTCGCTTTCTTCTGATAAGTCATTTTTTGTTCTGTCCAAACCTAATCATCATTTTCTCTGAAACATTTGTCTTACCTCACAAAGTAGTTTATTATCACTCTTAAAAAACAGTTCTAACTTTTCTTAGAGAGTAACATTGTGTTCATTTGCACAATTATTTATCTGCCAACCTCAATTAATTCTTGGTTTTCAGGAATGAATCCAGGTATCCCTTACTCTTCAAAATTATTCTAGTGCTTATCCTCAATAAATATGTTGACAGGGCAGGCTTTTAAAAATTTTTATTTATAAAAAGCAGACAAATTTCATGTGTTTCATATATACAGTTATAAGAGTATAATGGTATTTCTCATCCTATCATCCCTACTTTTTTCTTACTTTAATTTTTACAATGAAATACTTTCAGTTTTTTTTTTTTTAATAATCGGAAGCTTAATCCTGTACTTAGTAAAGAATTCAATGAATAGTAGGTAGAAAAACAAGAGAAAACATGTGATATTTATCTTTTTGGGTCTGGCATATTTCATTACACATAATGGCCTCCAGTTGCATCCATTTTGTTGCAAAAAAAAAAACAGTATTTCATTCTATTTTATGGCTGAGTAGTTTTCCATTGTATTCGTGTGTATAGAAATTTTTCATAATTTCTTTATCCAGTTAGCAGTTAATGGAAATCTGCATTGATCGTAGCTATTTTGAGTTGAGCTGCTACAAACACGGGGGTACAGATAGCTTTCAAATGCTGACTTCATTTCTTTTGGATAAATTCCCAAGAGTGGAATGACTGGGTCATACAACAGATCTATTTGCAGATTTCTGAGGAATATCCATACTGTCTTCTATAATGGTTGTATGAGTTTACATCCTCACCAACAGTTTATTAGGAAACCTTTTTCCCCACATCCTTGCCAGCATTTGTTATTTTCTGATTTCTGGATAATAACCATTTAACTGCAGTGAGCTGAAACTTCACTTTGGTTTTTATTTGCATTTCCCTGATGGGGAATTGTTATCCTGAGCATCTTTGCATGTCTCTTGGCCATTTGAATTTCATCCTTTAAAAATTTCCTATTCATATATATCCTTAGCCAGTTTATTAGCTGGATTGCTTTTTTTGTTGTTGTTGAGTTTCTTGTGCTCCTTATATATTCTGTGTATTAGTCCTTTGAATAGTTTGCAAATGTTTTCTCAACAGGGCAGGCTCTTTGCACAGCAGTTAAGTAACCACTTGGAACACCCACACCCTCTATCAGTGTGCTGGGCTGGCGTCTCCACAACTGTGCTTCCATCCCAGGTTTCTGTGCATTCTGGGAGGCAGCAGGTCATGGCCCAAGTACTTGGGGCTCTGCCACCAATGTTGGAGATCCAGATGGAATCCCAGGCTCTTGGCTGGGGCTTGGCTCAGCCCTGGCTGTTACAGTCATTTGGGTAGTAAACCGTCCAGTGGATGATAGCTAGCTCACTCTCTCCTCTCCCCCACCCCCCATCTCAATCTATCTTTCTCTGCCTTCTGCCTTTCAAATAAAATTAAAATAAATAAATATAATGTGTAAGCAATGAATGTGTTGAAAGAAAAATTAAGTAAATGAATTTCTACTCTGGTTTGGGTTGATATATATTATATTGTATTCTGTCATACCAGAAAATCCCTAGACATTATTCTTTTTATATGAATTAATCAAGTTGCTGACTCTTCTCTGTATTTCAGCAAAATAGATGTTTCCAAAATAAAATTTATAAGCTCCCTTTGAGAACAGAAATACATTATACAGGCTAACAAAGGAATCTTTTAAAAGGTAACTGTACCCACTTGGGTATGGTGGTTTTACTGATCAAAATATTTCTTTGTCAGTGTAGGCATCGTTACTTAAAATGGCTAAGGGCAAGTCTGGGCAAACCTCAGGAAGTTCCTTCCACAGGAGACTGATCTGGCTTCCAGATCCTTGACCTTTGCAGCTGCTTGTAAAGGTCAGGATACAATTTCCCTGAAGCTGAGCCTGACTTAGCTCAGCTCTGCCTCCAGCTTTATCTCTGAGTTTTAATTTGACTTGAATGCTTCCCCCCTTTCACCTTCATTATTCCTTTCTCTGATTATTAGTTTAATGCATCTATTAGATACTCTCAATGATCTCACTGGTTTTAATTTAATTTCCAAGTGATTGTACTGTAATTCTACCTACTTAATACAAATAGTAACAAGATTTTTTTTTTTTTTTTACATGGCAACACACTCTGATAACAATTCTAAATTCAAGAGCAAGCATTCTGGCATAACAGGTGAAGCTGCTGCTAGGGACAACCACATCCTCGTATCAGAGTGCCTGGGATTGAGTTCTGCTTCTACTTCCCATCCCGCTGCTTGGTGAGGGACACCCTGGGAGGCAGCAGATGATGGCTCAATTGCTTGGGCCTCTGCTGCCTGCATGGGAGACCCAGACTGAGTTGTAGGCTCCTGACTTTAGCCTGACCCAGTCCTGGCTATCACAGGCATTTGGGGAATAAACCAGTGGATGGATGATCTCTCTCTGGCTGCGTCTCTGTCTCTCTTCCAAATAAAATGAAAAAACAAATAAATTCAGATTTCCATTTACAGAAAACATTGAGTGGGAGAAGTAGTTAGAAGTACTAACTAGTTGTAAATGGTCATATAATACTACCTTATTTATTAGAGTAGCAAAAACTATAGCCCTGTCTTAGATGTTATTCCCTCTTTAGTTTCTGACCATTTCTTAATCA
Source organism: Lepus europaeus (assembly GCF_033115175.1). Lineage (NCBI taxonomy): Eukaryota > Metazoa > Chordata > Mammalia > Lagomorpha > Leporidae > Lepus > Lepus europaeus. Next base: position 55,322,596 of record NC_084843.1, read on the forward strand.
ATATTTACACTGACATTAGTGCAGCCATGGTACTGCCTCTTCGATAGTTATGTGTTAGCATTAAAATGATATATCTGATTTAGAATAACTGATTTCTCATGCCCATTTTAGTCTTAAACTAAGTATTGACTAAACACATTTTTTTAAAATTACCTCACCATCAGCAGCAGCAGTCACATCTAAGTAATCTCTGTATATTAGAACTTACGTTCACATTTCCTAAATAAAAATAAAACTATGCAGTGATTCTTACATGCAGATTACTTTCTATGAATTGATTTGGGGCTTCACATAAACACTCAGGTTTTTTCATAAAATATCTATCAAAGTTTAATTCCACTTAATAGAGACCCAGAAGTCAGAAAACTGAACAGTTTTTGCAAGATACTCAGAATACATGTCTTCCTCACTTGATAGTGTCTCAGGAAAGTCAGAAGAGCAGAACAAGAAGGTACCCAAACAGCGTGGAGACGAAACAGACCTAGAGTTGATAGCCCTGTGTTTCCATCACATCTCTGTCAATACCTCCCAACATATCCTTCAATACATTAGTTTTTCAAGTCTCAGATTCTTCTGTGAAGTGGGCACAGTGTATTTCTTTATAGATTACGATGAAAGTAATATGCAAAAATAAAATACAGCTGATATATAGTAAACTCAATGGTGTAGTTATCATTATGTCACACTTTCCTTACAACTTTTCGTTGAATCATTAAAGACAGCTGCTTGCAGTGGGCATTTGGAGCAGCAGTTGAGATGCTGCTCAGATGCTTGCATCCCATACTGGAGTGCCTGATGTAACTCTGAGCTCCACTTCCAAACCAGCTTCCTGTAATGTGTACCATGGGAAGACAGTAGACGGCTCAAGTACTTGGGTCCCTGCCAGCAGGGACCTGAGCTGTGTTTAGGCCTTCTGTCTTTGGGCCTGGCCCAGTCTGGCTGTTGTGGGCTCTCCAGGAGAGAAACATCACATGGAACATCTCTCTCTCTCTCCCTCTCCCTCTCCCCCCCCTTCTCTCTCTCTCTCTCTCTCTCTCTCTCTTCCTCTCCCCTCCCTTTTAAATAAAACTGAAATAAATTTAAAAAAATACAAAGCTGTTCTCCAGGTATCAGATGTCCTGGTGTTAGACAAGATAAACAAAGCCCCTCAGTTTATCTCTTTTGATCATTACAACTGAAACTCTGGATAAAAAAGCAACTACTGGAAGTCTCTGGAAAGTAACAAAAGCAGACGATATTTGGCTGAAAATGTGAAGAAGCAACGTATGCAGACCTGATTTTTTTTTTTTTTTACTTTCCTCTTTTTCTTTTTCTTGCAACATTGTCCCCAAGGGTAGGCTTAGCCATGGAGGTAGGTGGTAGTCGTGGTACCGGGGGAGAAAACTGAGAAAACAGTCTTTGTGGCTTGAGGAATGGGAACACAGAAAAATTTTATTCAAAGAGGATATGGAGGTGAGAGGAAGGAAAGACAGAGAGAGGTAGGGGGGAGAATTTTGGGTTTGGGAGGGTTTTTTATTATTATTTTTATTTTGTAGATTTAACACAAAAAACTGCACCATTACAGAGCTCACAGTAGGCACAGCATGGACACAATGGCTGTCATCTGGACAATGTCTGACTGTCACGTGCATATGACAGTACAGCAGCATGGCAAAGGTTCCAAATACTTATCTAAGGATGAAATCACCAGTGTCCAAAAGGTGGGAGAAAATCTGCTCCAAAAATGTTTTGATTGACTTCTCTGAAAACCATCATTCTTCAGATACTGAACAACATACTACTCAAAAGGTCCAGATGAAGCCAAAATTATTCAACATATAATAAAATCTGGGGCTGGTGCTGTGGCTCAATAGGCTAATCCTCTGCCTTGTGGTGCCAGCACACCAGGTTCTAGTCCCGGTCTGGGAACCGGATTCTGTCCCGGTTGCCCCTCTTCCAGGCCAGCTCTCTGCTATGGCCCGGGAGTGCAGTGGAGGATGGCCCAAGTCCTTGGGTCCTGCACCCGCAAGGGAGACCAGGAGAAGCACCTGGCTCCTGGCTTCGGATCAGTGCAATGCGCCGGCCGCAGCTTGTCAGCCGCGGCGGCCATTGGAGGGTGAACCAACGGCAAAAGGAAGACCTTTCTCTCTGTCTCTCTCTCTCTCACTGTCCACTCTGCCTGTCCAAAAATAATAATAATAATAATAATAATAATAATAATAGAATCTGTATATATGAAATACATGAAACTTGTATAACTTAAATAAAATTTTTTTAAAAAAAAGAAAACTTGAACAATTCCAAGCAATAAGGCAAACAACAGATCAATTCTAGATGATAGAAATATTGGATTATTAGACTTCACTGCAATGATTATAACTATCTGAGATGAGACCAAATTTGAAACACACACACACACACACACACACATATACACACATTGGGTTAGTGCTGTGGCCAAGAGGGTGAAGCTGCCACCTACAATGCCTGAATCCCTTTTGGGTACAGATTTGAGTCTGGGCTGCTCCACTTCCATTCCAGCTCTCTGCTATGACCTGGGAAAGCAGAAGATGGCCCAAATGCTTGGGCCCCTGCACCCACGTGGGAGACCAGGGAAAAGCTCCCAGCTCCTGGCTTTGGATCAGCTCAGCTCTGTTCATTGCAGCCAATTGGGGAGTGGACCAGTGGATGCAATACCTCTCTCTCTCTCTTTGCCTCTGCCTCTCTCTAACTCTGCCTTTCAAATAAAATGAATAAATCTTAAAAAAAAAACACAGAAATAAACTCAGAGATTCTATATAGGAAAAAAATAAAACCTGCAGCAAGTATGCAAATGGAAATTTTAGAGTTGAAAAATACAACATCTGAATGAAAACACATGAACTTGTCTCAATAACAGAGCAGAGATGACTGAGAAACAATCAGTGAACTGGAAAGGTCCATCGAAATTATCCATTCTAAAGACCAGAATGAAGAAGGGAAAATTAAAAAATACCTGTTTATGACATTTGAGTTCCTAAAATTAGAGTAGGCAGAAATTGGTTCAGAAGAAAATACTGTGGAAAAATAGCCAAATTATGGTAGAGAAAAGCATTTACAAAATCAAGAAAATCAGCAAACATCAAACAGAATCAGATGAAAGAAAGCTGTTCCCAGGCTCATAATCAAATTACTGACAAAGATATCCATGAGTGTGAGGGGTCTTCAAAAGGTTTTGGAAAATGCAAATTATGAAAAGATTATGCATGAATTTTCAGTGTTTTTGCATAAAATTCTCTTGAATATATTTTCTCATATTTTGAAGTACCCTCATACATGTGCTCATATTTGTGTGTATACTCACTAGTATATTCCATATACACACATTACAATCATAATAGATTTCAGCATTCTTCTTTCAGCCATAGAATAGATTATCATAAGGCCGGCGCCGTGGCTCAACAGGCTAATCCTCCACCTTGCGGCGCTGGCACACCGGGTTCTAGTCCCGGTCGGGGCACTGATCCTGTCCCAGTTGCCCCTCTTCCAGGCCAGCTCTCTGCTATGGCCCAGGAGTGCAGTGGAGGATGGACCAAGTCCTTGGGCCCTGCACCCCATGGGAGACCAGGAGAAGCACCTGGCTCCTGGCTTCGGATCAGCGCAGTGCACCGGCCGCAGTGCACCGGCCGCGGCGGCCATTGGAAGGTGAACCAACGGCAAAGGAAGACCTTTCTCTCTGTCTCTCTCTCTCACTGTCCACTCTGCCTGTCAAAAAAAAAAAAAAAAAAAAAAGAAGTGGAGCAGCTGGGACTCGAACTGGCGCCCTCATGGGATGCCAGCACTTCAGGCCAGGGTGTCAACTTGCTGCACCAAAAAAAAAAAAAAAAAAAAAAAGAATAGATCATCATAGTACAACAGGAGTGCTGCTTTTATGCTAATCACTCCAGCATCATCAAGGACAAGATCAAGACCCTCCAAGAACACCTTGAAGCTCTAGTTACCTGTGGTCTGGCCTTGGGGTATGGCTTCCTTATCTCCTCCACCTTGTAGACCCTTGGTCTCCATTGTCCTTGTAAATTTGTCTAGGATTGCATCGCTGAGGTCCAGTTAATGGTGGTCCGACAACAATATGCCACTCTCTAAGAACTGGGTTATGCCACTCTTTAAGCGCCAGATTGGGAACTCTATACATCCGCGCATGGCCACTGCCAAGATGTAGAGAAATAATACATCATACACTGAGTTGCTGAGGTGGTAGCCAATGATGGGTAAGATCCCCAGGACAGCCCTTAACAGCTGGAGTAGTAGTCAAAGACGGGTAAGATCCCCAGAGGGGGACAACCTAAGACAGACATGCTCCCTAAAGGGCTGATCCCAGTCAGAGGGGACAACCTAAGACAGGCACACTCTCCGCTCAGTTCCTCTTTTTCTTTTATATAAAACAAAAAAGGGGGAATCTGTGGGGAAATTAGGCACAATTCAAAGATGGTGCCTGCAGGGAAATTAGGCACACGTGGCAATTCAAAGATGGTGCTCAAAGGAAGTAAGGTGGGTGGTACACAAAGTAGTTTACCACCAAAGCTGATTGGCCATGCAGCATCAGGGGAGGTGACGACAACTGATGATGAGTGTACAGACATATGGCTGGTCCTGTAAAAAGTTGCCCCGTAAAATGTAAGTAATTGGTTGGTCCTTATGTCCTGCTCTAGTAATCCTGCGGTCTTGTGCTTAAAGCACAAGGCTTGCTACGCATGCAATAAACCGAGTTCTTGCTTGCTTGAAAAAAAAAAAAAAAAGAATAAGCAGCAAATATATAATTCTAAAGAGGACCTGAACAATTGTTAAGTAAACTTGATCTAATTGAAATTTATAGAACATTCTACTCTACAACACAAAAATGCATATGTAGATTATTTTAGCTTTTAACCTAACAAGTTGTAAAATGAAGTGCAAATTAAACCTAAAGGAAACAGAAGGAAAGTAATGATGCTGATATTAGATATCAATAATTTGAAAACAGAAACATGATGGGAAAAATGATGTCTTTAAAGAAATCCATAAAATAAAGATGTAAATAGACTGAATAAATAAAATTATAAATACAGAAATGAAAAGGGAGACAGAACTCAGGCCTGAGAGTCACAAAAAGAAATAGGGACTATTAAAAATAACTTCTGGTTATAAATGTGACAGTTTAGATACTGTATTAATTAATTCCTTGAATGACACAAATTCCAAAAGCTCACTACTGAAGGAAAACATCAATACATCTAAATCTACTTTAGTAATTGAATTTATAGTTAGAATTCTCCCCAAAATCATTAGCAACAAAAGGAAAACCAATTTCATTTGTAGCTATCTGGCGGATACTAGGAAACCCTTAAGGAAACAAATACCAATTGTACACGAAATTTTCCAGAAGATAAATGAGTAAAAACATTTTCCAGATCAATCTGTAAGACTATCTTATAATTTCTTTTTTAACTTATATTTAATAAATGTAAATTTCCAAAGTACAGCTTTTGGATTACAGTGGCTCTCCCCCCCCCCCCATAAATTCCTTCCCACTTGCACCCCTCCCATCTCCCGCTCCCTCTCCATTTCCATTCACATCAAGATTCATTTTCAATTATCTTTATATACAGAAGATAAATTCAGTATATATTAAGTAAAGATTTCAACAGTTTGCACCCACACAGAAACACAAAGTGTAAAGAACTGTTTGAGTGCTAGTTATAGCATTAATTCACATTGGATGACACATTAAGGACAGAGATCCTACATGGGGAGTAAGTAAACAGTAACTCCTGTTGTTGACTTAACAAATTGATACTCTTGTTTATGGTATCATTAATCTCCCTAGGCTCTTGTTGTGAGTTGCCAAGGCTATGGAAGCCTTTTGAGTTCGCCGACTCTGATCTTATTTAGGCAAGGTCATAGTCAAAGTGGAAGTTCTCTCATCCCTTCAGAGAAAGGTACTTCGTTTTTGATGGCCCATTCTTTCCACTGGGATCTCACTCACAGAGATCTTTCATTTAGGGTTGGTTTGTTTTTGTTTTTTTTGTTTTTTTTTTTTTGCCAGAGTGTCTTGGCTTTCCATGCCTAAAATACTCTCATGGGATCTTCAGCCAAATCCAAATGCCTTAAGGGCTGATTCTGAGGCCAGAGTGTTGTTTAGGACATCTGCCATTCTATGAGTCTGCTGTGTCTCCCACTTCCCATGTTGGATGCTTCTCTCCTTTTTAATTCTATCAGTTAGTATTAGCAGACACTAGTCTTGTTTGTGTGATCCCTTTGACTCTTAAACCTACCATTATGATCAACTGTGAACTGAAACTGATCACTTTGGCTAGTGAGATGGCATGGGTACATGCCACCTTGATGGGATTAAATTGGAATCCCCTGGCACGTTTCTAACTCTACCACTTGGGGCAAGTCCGATTGAGCATGTCCCAAATTGTACATCTCTTTCGTCTCTTATTCCCACACTTATATTTAACGGGGATCACTTTTCAGTTAAATTTAACCACCTAAGAATAATTGTGTGTTAATTAAAGAGTTCAACCAATATTATTAAGTAGAACAAAAAAAATACTAAAAGGGATAAAGTATTAAGTTGTTCATCATCAGTAAGGACAAGGGCTGATCAAGTCACTGTTTCTCACAGTGTCTATTTCACTTCAACAGGTTTCCTTTTTTGTGCTCAGTTAGTTGTCACCGATCAGGGAGAACATATGATATTTGTCACTTTGGGACTAGCTTATTTCAGCATGATGTGTTCCAGATCCTCCATTTTGTTGCAAATGACCGGATTTCATTGTTTTTTATGGCTGTATAATATTCTATAGAGTACATGTCCCATAATTTCTTTATTCAGTCTCTAGTTGATGGGCATTTGAGTTATTCCAGGTCTTAGCTATTGTGAATTGAGTTGCAGTAAACATTAAGGTGCAGACAACTTTTTTATTTGCCAATTTAATTTCCTTTGGGTAAACTCCAAGGAGTGGGATGGCTGGGTTGTATGGTAGGGTTATATTCAGGTTTCTGAGGAATCTCCAGACTGACTTTCATAGTGGCTTTACCAGTTTGCATTCCCACCAAAAGTGGGTTGGTGTCCCTTTTAACCCACATCCTCTCCAGCATCTGTTGTTGGCAGATTTCTGTATGTAAGCCATTAAACCGGGGTGAGGTGAAACCTCATTGTGGCTTTGATTTGTATTTCCCTGATTGCTAGTGATCCTGAACATTTTTTTTTCATGTGTCTGTTGGCCCTATGGATTTCTTCTTTTGAAAAATGTCTATTGAGGTCCTTGGCCCATCTCTTAAGTTGGTTGTTTGTTTTGTTGTTGTGGAGTTTCTTGATGTCTTTGTAGATTCTGGTTATATTAATCCTTTATCTGTTGCATAGTTTGCACATATTTTTTCCCATTCTGTCGGTTGCCTCTTCACTTTCCTGACTCTTTCTTTTGCCATACAGAAACTTCTCATTTTGATGCAATCCCAATTGTTAATTTTGCTTTGACTGCCTGTGCTTCCGGGGTCTTTTCCAAGAAGTCCTTGCATGTGCCTATATCTTGCAGAGTTTCTCCAATGTTCTCTAATAATTTGATGGAGTCGGCTCATAGATTTGGATCTTTAATCCATTTTGAGTGGATTTTTCTGTAAAGTGAAATGTAGGGGTCTTGCTTCATGCTTCTGCAGGTGGAAATCCAGTTTTCCCAGCACCATTTATTGAATAGACTGTACTCACTCCAGGAATTGATTTTAGATCCTTGATTAAATATAAGCTGGCTGTAGATGTTTGGGTTGATTTGTGGTGTTTCTATTCTGTTCCATTTGTCTATCCATCTGTTTCTGTACCAGTACCATGCTGTTTTGATTTCAACTGCCCAATAGTATGTCCTGAAATCTGGTATTGTGATGCCTCCGGTTTTGTTTTTGTTGTATAAGATCGCTTTAGCTATTTGAGATCTCCTGTGACTCCATATGAATTTCAGCATCCTTTTTTCTAGATCTGAGAAGAATGTCTTTGAAATTTTGATTGGCATTGTATTGAATTTATAAATTGCTTTTGGGAGAAGGGACATTTTGATGATATTGATTCTTCCAATCCATGAGCATGGAAGATTTTTCCATTTTTTGCTATCTTCTTCTATTTCTTTCTTTAAGATTTTCTAATTCTCATCATAGAGATCTTTAACATCCTTGGTTAAGTTTATTCCAAGGTATTTGATTGTTATTGTGGCTATTGTGAATGGGATTGAATTTAGAAGTTCTTCCTCAGCCGTGGCATGGCCTGTGTATACAAAGGCTGTTGATTTTTGTGCATTGATTATATCCTGCTACTTTTCCAAACTCTTCTATAAGTTCCAATAGTCTCTTAGTAGAGTTCTTTGGATCCCCTAAATAAAGAATCATATCCTCTGCAAAGAGGGATAGTTTGACTTATTCCTTCCCAATTTGTATCCTTTTAATTTCTTTTTCTTGCCTAATAGCTCTGGCTAAAACTTCCAGAACTATATTGAATAGCAGTGGTGAGAGTGGGCATCCCTGTCTGCTATCAGATCTCAGTGGAAATGCTTCTAACTTTTCCCCATTCAATAGGATTCTGGCCATGGGTTTTTCATATATTGCTTTGACTGTATGTGGAATGTTCCTTCTATACCCAATTTGCTTAGGGTTTTCATCATGAAAGGATGTTGTATTTTATCAAATGCTTTCTATGCATCTATTGAGATAATCATATGGTTTTTCTTCTACAGTTTGTTAATGTGGTGTCTCACATTGATTGATTTGCGAATATTGAAACATCCCTGCATACCAGGGATAAATCCCACCTGGCCTGGGTGGATGATCGTTTTGATGTGTTATTGCATTCTATTAGCCTAAATTTTATTGAGGGTTTTTGCATCTATGTTCATCAGGGGTATTGGTCTGTAATTCTCTTTCAATGCTGCATCTTTCTCCGGCTTAGGAATTAAGGTGATGGTGGCTTCATAGAAATAATTTGGGATGATTCCCTCTTTTTCAATTGTTCTGAATAGTTTGAGAAGAATTGGAGTTAGTTCTTCTTTAAATGTCTGGTAGAATTCAGCAATGAATCCATCTGGTCCTGGGCTTTTCTTGTTTGGAGGGCCTTTATTACTGTTTCAATTTCTGTCTCAGTTATGGGTCTGTTTAGGTTTTCTATGTCTTCCTGGTTCAATTTAGGTAGGTTGTATGTGTCCACGAATCTACCCATTTCTGATAGATTTCCCTATTTGTTGGCATACAAGTCCTTGCAGTAATTTCTGGTGATTCTTTTTATTTCTGTGGTATCTGTTGTTACGTTTCCTTTTTCATCTCTGATTTTATCAATTTGGGTTTTTTCTCTTCTTTTTTTAGTTAGTTGTGCCAAAGGAGTGTCAATTTTCTTTTTTTATTTTTCAAAAAACTTGCTCTTTCTTTTGGCTGATCTTTTGTAATTTTTTTTATGGATTCAATCCTGTTGATTTCTTCTCTGATTTTAATTATTTCTCTTCTCCTACTAGAATTGGGTCTGGTTTGCTGCAGTTTTTCTAGATCCTTGAGATGCATTGAAAGCTCATTTATTTGGTTCCTTTCCAACTTCTTGATGTAGGCACCTATTGCTATAAACTTTCCTCTTAATACTGCTTTTGCTGTATCCCATGAGTTTGGATGTGTTGTGTTGTTATCCTCATTTACTTCCATAAAGTTTTTAATTTCTTGTTTGATTTTTTCTATGACCCTGTGTTCATTCAGGAACATGTTGTTCAGTCTCCATGTGTTTGCATACTCTCTAGGGATTCCTGAGTTGCTAATTTCCAACTTCATTCTGCTGTGGTCTGATAAGATGCACCTTAAGATTCTAATTCTTTGAATTTGCTGAGACTTGCTTTATGGCCATGTGGTCAGTCCTAGAGTAGGTCCCATGTACTGCTGAGAAGAATGTAAATTCTTTAAGTTGTAGGATTGAAAGTTCTGTAGATATATGTAAGATCCATTTGGGCTATAGTGCCATTTAAATTTACTGTCTCCTTGTTGATCTTCTGTCCGGTTGATCTGTCTATTTCTGAGAGTGGAGTATTGAAGTCCCCCAGTACTATTGTATTGGAATCTAAGTCTCCCTTTAAGTCCCTTAACATATCTTTTAAATAAACTGGTATTCCGTAATTAGGTGCATATACATTTATAATAGTTACATCTTCCTGTTGAATTGATCCCTTAGTCATTATATAGTTCCCCTCTTTGTCTCTCAACAGTTTTTGTGTTAAAGTTTATTTTGTCTGATATTAAGATGGCTACACCAGATAATTTTTGGTTTCTGTTCTTGTGCTATCTTTTTTCAACCTTTCACTTTCAGTCTGCATGCATCTTTGTTGGAAAGATGTGTTTATTATAAGCCCCAAATAGATGGGTTTTGTTCCTTAATCCATTCAGTCTGTGTCTTAACTGGAGAGTTGAGGCCATTAACATTCAATGTGACTATTGACAAGTAGTAATTTTGCCCTGCCATTTTTCAAAAAAATATTTCTAATATATGCCTTGAACTTCCTGTGATCTTTTACTGGGAGATTTTCTTCCTTTACCTTCTTTCATATTGATGACCATGTTTCTGTGTTTCTGTGTATAACACATCTTTAAGCATCTTTTGCAGGGCTGGACGAGTTGTGACAAATTCTTTCAATTTCTGTTTGCAATGAAAGGTCTTTATTTCACCTTCATACACAAATGAGAGCTTTGCAGGATATAATATTCTAGGCTCACAGTTTTTTTGTCTTATTACCTGGGCTATATCTTGCCATTCCCTTCTAGCCTGTAGGGTTGCTGATGAGAAGTCAGCTGTAAGTCTATTGGAGATCCTCTGAGAGTAATCTCACATTTCTCTCCTGCACATTTTATAATCTTCTTTATGTTTCACTGTGGTGAGTTTGATTACAATGTGTCCTGGTGAGGATCTCTTTTGTTCATGTTTATTAGGCATTCTATGAGCTTCCTGTACTTTGATGTCTCTGTCCTTCTCCAAACCCGGGAAATTTTCTGCTAGTATCTCACTAAAAAGGCCTTCTAATCCTTTCTCTCTCTCCAATCCTTCAGGAACTCCTAGAACCCGAACATTGGGTTTTTTAATAGTATCCTGTAGATTCCTGACAATATTTTTTAGATTTCTAATTTCCTCTTCTTTTTTTCTTTGGTTTGACTGTATACTTTCCTGTGTTCTGTCTTCTAAGTCTGATATTCTCTCCTCTGCTTCACTCATTCTGTTTCTAAGGCTCTCTAATGTGTTTGTCATATGATCTATTGAATTCTTCATTTCATTTTGATTTCTCTTCAATATCACGATTTCATGTTGTATTAGTTTCTTCATTTCATTTTGATTCCTCCTTAAGATTTCTTATCCTGTGCAGTAAGGATTTCTGTAGTTCAAGAATTTGTTTTTGAGAACTTATAAATGTTCTTATCATAAATTTTTTGAAATCCATATCTTTCATTTCTTCTATCTCATCATCTTCATAATCTTGAATTGGAGAATCTTGTTCATTTGGGTGTGTCATAATGTCTTCCTTGCTCCATTGTTCTTGTTTCCTCAGTTTTTGTGTTTGTTGCTTGGCGTTGTGGAGATATTCTTTGGTTTGTTGTTTCTTCTTCTTCTTCTTCTTCTTCTTCTTCTTTTTTTTTTTTTTTTTTTTTTTTTTTTTTTTTTTTTTTTTTGCTGTGGTGGTTTTTCTCATTATACTATGACTCTAGATTAAGTGGATTGTCTGCTTTTGATGGATCCTTAGAGGCTAGTGATGGGTATGGCCAGAGAGCTCTGCTCAGTTCTTCAGGGTTAAGGGCGTGCCAAAGGTGACACACCCTGGTTAAGTGTGGTAAATCTTCTCTCTTTCTCTCTCTCTTTATTTTTTTATTCAGAAGGAAAGTGGTATGTAGATTCAGCAGCTGGGGTCCCGAGCTGTGGCCGCCTATGCCCTCCATGTAGGTTCACCATGTCCCACTAGTTCTGGAAGAGTTTCCTCTGCAGTTTTTTTTTTTTTTTCCCCTAACTCTTCCCTGAAACTACAGTATCTCAACTTTTATTAAACTATCTTTTCCCGGATTATCAGTGTGCTCCCTCCCTATTTGCCATCTTGGAGGACTTTCTATTTTATAATTTCAAGGTGGACAGCAGTAGTATAAAAACCTAAAGCTACAAACCAATGGGAATGTAGTTGGAAAATTTTTTAAAATATTACAAAATCTAATACAGCAACATATAAAAAGGAATAGCATATCGTTACAAAATGAGTTTTATACTAGAAATCAAGGCTGATTGTGTTCAGTATATAAAAATCAATCTAAGTTATCATGAGACCAAAAAAAAAAAAATACCTACAATCTTCTTACTAGATACCAAAAAGCATTTCAAAATTAAATATACATTTATGATTCAAAAATCATAGGAAGTTATCTCTAAAGGATAATTTATTTAACTTGATATTGAACATTGACACAAAACATATACCTGCCATCTTATTCAGAATTAATTGCTTTATTAATAGTAATTTCTCTGGCCGGCACCATTGCTTACTAGGCTAATCCTCCACCTGCGATGCCGGCACCCTGGGTTCTAGTCCCGGTTGGGACGCTGGATTCTGTCCCAGTTGCTCCTCTTCCAGGCCAGCTCTCTGCTGTGGCCTGGGAGTGCAGTGCAGATGGCTCAAGTGCTTGGGCCCTGCACCCCATGGGAGACCAGGAGAAGCACCTGGCTCCTGGCTTCAGATTAGCACAGTGCGCCAGCCATAGTGGCCATTTGTGGGGGTGAACCAATGGAAAAGAAAGACCTCTCTGTCTCTCTCTCTCTCTCTCTCTCTCTCTCACTGTCTAACTCTGCCTGTCAAAAAAATAATAATTTTTCTTTTAGATTGGAAAAAAGGCAAAGATGTTTATTCAGCTACATATCTGCAATAAATTGAAACAAAAAAACATATAGGTTGGAAAATAGCAAATAAAAAAATCTCTATTTTCAGAAAAGGTAACTTGTCAAGTGGAAAATATCAAAGAATTTATAGAGAAGGGGAGGGGAAGGAGGAAAGAAGAGAGAATGCCCCTACAGCCAGGATATGGAGACTTGAGGATACAAGGTCAATTGAAACAAATAAACAGCTCTATTTCTATGTATTATTTAAAATATTTTAAGTATAATTTAAATAATTCAATAAAACACAAAATGTATGCAACTTTGCTATAAATAAACCAATATGTGAAGGATCTGGTGCTGAGAACTCCCCAGTGCAGGCTGTCCTCTAATAATGTGACCTTGATAGGGAAATTTCAAGTTCTAGTGCCATGGTATAATAATGCCAGTTTCTGTCCATTTGTAGAGTGTGTCAGGTGTACCTCATTGCATAAAATACTAACTTTGCTGCAAGTCGTTTAGTTCACAAAGTTCACTAGCAAACATCCAGCAGGATGAGTGACTGATGATTATCCCTCCTTTCAAAGTCCATCACTGATTTGTTATGGCATATGTATTACTTACCTTGCACACTGACATCAACCTGTGTAGTTGTGTTGCCTCGTGTCTCCATTGTAAAACTCGCATGATGCTTTACAAAGTGCATACTCAAAAGATGAAATTAGCCAACAAAGATAAAAGCTCAGCAATGAAATAAAAAGTCGTCCTGCTGGAAGTGAAATGAGAATTGACCTTCAGTTGAGTTTTAGTACTGCTACCTGACAGGGGAATGGTGACACTGTCACTGTCTCAGACTCTATATGCAGCCACAAGAAGTGATGAAGGACTTATTGACTTTAAGAAAAAAGCAGGTCATAATGAAAGAGATGATGACGTCCCAGAGGAAATGACAGTGACAAAAAACTAAGGAAATTCTCACAGATGTTTATGACATTGAAAGTACATCCAAACTTCTCCAAAAATAAAATAAAGAAAATAAATGTATAGATGCATAAAAATAGCTGTGAAAAGTCATGTAGCTTGCTCAAATAGGATAATCTCTGCTACAGTATGACCACTTACTTTTCTGTGATGTTCATTCCAATATTTCTAGACTTCTTTTAAGTGGTTATCAGGGGACAGTGTAATTATTAGTTGTTTCTTGTTGGATTGCTTTTTGTGCTATCAAATGTGTTTAGTATATTGTAATAAGCTTCTTTGAAATTGGAGCTCATAACAACCATAGTTTAATTTGATTAATTCTGCTAATTGAGTAGGGTGTTGTTTGTAAATTATTTTCCTCCATGATTTGCCCATTAGCACCTTAAAAATGTGCAAACTGGAGCAAAGAATATACAGAAAGCTAATTATCAGGGTGGCTGTTAGGGCACAGTGGGTCAAGCTGCTGCTTCGGGTGCCCACATCCCATATAGGAGTGTCAGCTCCAGTCTCAACTACACTCCTTACTTCCAGCTTCCTGCTATTGAGACAGGAAAGGAAGCAGATTGTGACCCAACTACATAGGTCCCTGCCACCAACTTGGGAGTTCTAGAAGGAGTTCCAGGCATCTGATTTCAGCCTGCCTAGGCCTGAGCTGTTAAAGGTACTTAGCCAGCAGAAGGAAGATTCCCTCCCTCTCTTCTTTCTTCTCTCCCTTCTTCCCTCTTTGTCTCTCTGTCAAATAAATAATTAAGTAATTAAACAATAGAAAGAAAACTAATTACCAGCAAACAATTTAAAAATATTGATCAAAGTTTTACTTTTGATCTTCATTTCTATAATGCTACAATTTCATAACATTTTAAGTGAATCAAACTCAGAAGAAAAAGAAAAAGAAATTTTTGTAAGTATTAATTTCTCAGACTATACAAGTATCTTTCTTTGGTATAAGTGGGGAAATTCTTTAATGGGTTCCACACAAATTATGGACTTGCTTCAGGTCAAATGTTGAGAGAGATACCGTTAGAAGCATTCTGCTGATGGTTTTATAATTCATTTACAAAAAAGGTAATATCTGAATTTCTTTATTAACTTTGAGATGTATCAGATTAACATGCTTACAATCATCTGTGGTTCCTGTTGATTTATTTTTGAACTGCAATCTGTGTTGGAACATTTATTGTGTAACCACGCTGTAGGAAAATGATCCCACTGTTTCAAAACCACCAAAAAATTCATTGATGTCATCATCAACATCATTATCATCAACATTATCATCATCATCAAAATTACTTGTTTCCTATCATTATGCAACAGATCTTGGTCTAAGCGTTTAGAAATTTTAACTCACTGAAATCATTACAAAAATAAAATGTACTAGTGCTGTTTTTGTCTCCAGTGTACTGAAAATAAGGCAGAGGCACAGAGGAGTTCATTTCATTGAGCAGGGTGATGCGGTTGGTAGTTCTTGGTGTAGGTGAGATTCAAACCTGGACTCTGGGCTCCAGAGGACATGCTGTGATCCACTGCCGACTAAATGTGAGCAACCCTGAGTGGAGCCGAGAGGGGCCGAGAGGATTCAATCTTCTCTACCGCTGCCATCAGTGTGTGATCTGCAAACAAGTGACCACTTGCAGCCTAGTTTCATTTTCTCGAAAATGTGAAGTTGAACTGCACTGTGAACTGATGGCTTTTACAGTCATTTTTTTTAACTCTTTTATGATTTTATTTACTTTGAATTGAAAGCATTCAGGAACATGTCAGGGTCTACAAGTCTTTTCCACGTTATCTTGCAAGGAAATTGTGAATACCTTAATAGATGTGTTTGCTCTCAAAACCAGGAGGATGAAGTTTGTACAGGGTAATTGGGATCTGGATGATTTTCACTTATACAATGATTGAACTATGCAGTTGACCTGGTTAACTAAGAAAATGAATCTGACCTCACCTCAATACATCTTCTCCATCACCCTATCAATGTAACATTTCCCATGGATATAAACACTAATATAGAAAACAAAGTAGGCCGGCGCCGTGGCTTAACAGGCTAATCCTCTGCCTTGTGTTGCCTGCACACCGGGTTCTAGTCTCGGTTGGGGCGCCGGATTCTATCCCGGTTGCCCCTCTTCCAGGCCAACTCTCTGCTATGGCCCGGGAAGGCAGTGGAGGATAGCCCAAGTCCTTGGGCCCTGCACCCGCATGGGAGACCAGGAAAAGCACCTGCCTCCTGGCTTTGGATCAGCACGATGCGCCGGCTGCAGCAGCCATTGGAGGTGAACCAACGGCAAAAAGGAAGACCTTTCTCTCTCTCTCACTATCCACTCTGCCTGTCAAAAAAAAAAAAAAAGAAAGAAAAGAAAAGAAAAAGAAAACAAAGTAAAAGTCATGCAGACATAATTGCATCAGATAATGAAAGGCATCTTGACTCAAGACAACATCAATAGAAACATTCAGATTTTAGTTGATGCTGCCTCGGTGACACCATTCTCAGTGACAGCGTCCACTACCAAATGACAGTGCCATTCATAGAACTGAAGTTGGAACCATGTCACACAAAGGTTCCACTTAATGTAGACATTATAGTTTCTTAGGCATTTTAATTATATTGACAATATTAGTGAGAAAGGTGATCTTGAGCTGTTTTTGTGGCCCCTGTGGAGAAGTGAGTTGGGGATGTAGGTAGTTTGGCCAGCATAAGGCAATTAGTGTCTTTTCCCTCACATACCCTTGACCACACACATTTGAGCAGGGCAGACACTGTACAGTCATATTTGACAGTCCTAATCAGTATATAAAACTGGACCTTGTCTCCAATATCAAAAGATTGTTTTTTTTTCTTTGATGTGTGCTTTTTTAAAAAAAAATATTTATTGCATACAAGTGCTGTGTATTTCATGTATATACAGATTTAGGAGCATAGTGATACGTCCCACCCTACCCTTCCACCAGCCACACTCTGACCCTTCTTCCTCCTCCTTATCCTGTTCCCACTCTTTACTCATAGGGTTAACCCTACACTAAGTATAGGGCTGAACAAAGAGTAGTTTTTTGAATGGAGTTCCTGGCACCTGGATTTGTCCTGGTCCAGTCTGAGCTGTTGTAGGCATTTGGGAAGTGAACCAGTGGATAGGACATTGCTAGCTAGCTCTCGCTCTCTCTCTTCCCCCTTCTCCTCCTTTCATATTTTAAAACAAACCATGATTTTTATTGAATTTTTTAAAGATTCATTTATTTGAAATGTAGAGTGATGGGGGTGGGGGACAGATAGAAGGATCTTCCATTCACCTTTTCACTCCTCAAATGTTACCACAGCCAGGGCTGTGCCAGGCCAAAGCCAGGAGTCAGTAACTCCATCTGGATCTCTCTCATGTGTGGCAGGGACTCAAGTACTTAAGCCATCCTCTGCTACCACCCAGATGTGTTAGTGAGGAGCTGGACTGGAAGTGAAGTTCTCCAATATGGGATGTGAATGTGGTAACTGACGGCTTGATCCAGGGTATCACAGTGCCCACCCCTGAATGCCCTAATATTTCTATAATGTTTATACTATTGTAAGTATTTTAAATTTACTTCTGAGTGCATTTCTTAGAATAAAAGGAGTTATATTTCTTTTAAAGTATTTCTATCAAGTAATATATCCATTGCAAGTAATACAGTTTAATCAAATTTATACAGTTCTTTTCGAGGTGGGATTTAGTTGAACAGTTAAGGTATCTGCGTCATACATTGGGGTACATGGAGCAGACACCCTGGACCAGTTCCCGACTCCGGCTCCCTGATGGTGAGGGCCCTGGGAGGCAGTTGTGAACGTTCAAGTTACTGGATTCCTGCCATCCACTGGAGAGATCCAGATAGCGTTCCCAGGTCTCTGGGTCATTGTACAGCAGGTACAAGTGTTTGCAGGGTGAAGCAGCAGATGGGAGCTGTCCCACAAATAAATATTTAAAATTTCTTACTGGGTTAATCAACTTCCTGTTTGATCACTCTTACTTTTGTTCTTAGCAAGGATTCCTTTTCCTGGCCTTTAGTCAAATTAATGCATACCATAGCCTTGTCTCTTTTTGTGAAGAGTTAGTATTTTGACAGGATGAAAGGTGAGATGAATTGATAAGAATTCTAGTTAAACCTGATGTTCTTCACTTTTCCAAATCTGTGTTTCTTTAGGCAATATTGGATTTGTCAGCACAAGATAATTCCAGTAACACCATTACCTGTTGTTATGGTTACAGAAGAGAACCAATTGCAAAACTTATCCTTTAGTGTCCCACTCAGAGACTCGAGATTTTCCTCAGGATTTTTTCTGCAGCAGAAGATGTCACTGCCCTCTCTGACTGTTCCTCTCATACCTCATTCTGCATTTTCCTTGCTCGCTGGGACTGACACTGAGGACATCATAGTTCTGAGCAACTGACACTGTTAGAGCAAAGGCCAGAGCAACAGTGAGGCTTCCAGTAGGAAACTGTCACCGCTATAGTATGACAAACTGGCTAAAAAGTTCGTGAAGCATCCAAACTAAGTTAAAAATGAAAAAATGACAACCTCCATAAAGCAAATGAATTTTATCATTCATATAACACTATATATTTATGGAAAATTTTATAGCCATGATAATATCAACTGAACTCATAATTACAAGGAATTTTGACACCTTAGTGAAATAACTATAAACATTAAGAAGAAGCACAATCAATCCAATGATGATTAAATTATACAGGAATTGGCCAGGTGGTAAAATGATCATTCAAGAAACTATGGAAATGACTTTTCAGCCACCCTTATGTACTGCTTTCTGTTCACTTTTATTTATAACTGAACTGTTGCTTACTTAAAAGTTTCAGTGTGTTTTGTCACAAGTCTCATCTTTATAATCTGTACTCATTATTATTTTCATAACTAAATATGATAGAAACCAATAAAACATGAGCACCCATATAAAAATTACATAAGAACCCATATGGTATAAATAGAATAAAATGTTAAACCAGACAATAATGTTGTCTTGGAATCAGTCTACAACCTGGCTCACAGTTAGATTAAGGGAGTTTGCAATTATTAATAATACATTACATTTAATTAGTACATTTCAGTTTAAAAAACATTTTAATATTTTTCCTACATCACATTTATGTTTTCTTTTTTATTTACTTGAAAGGAAGTTATAGAGACAGAGAGTCAGAGAGGGAGAGAGAGATATCTTCCATCCACTGGTTCGCTTCCCTAATGGCCCCATGGACAGGGCTAGGCCAAGTCAAAGCCAGGAGTTTCTTCTGAGTCTCACTTGTGGGTGCAGGGGCCCAAGCATGTGGGCCATGTTCCTCTGATTTCCCAGGTGCATTAGCAGGGAGCCAGATGGGTAGTAGAACAGTCAGGATTTGAACCAGAGCGAAATATACAATTAATCGTTGTCCACTATGGTTATTCTACTGTGCTATAGCATATGAATAGAGCTGGGCTCAAAACTCAGCTAACTCTTTGCCCAAGATCTGTCACAGTACACCTCAAAATCGTATGGGCAGTTCTTCCTATTCATCCCTACCCACAGGGCCAATTCTTCACAAGCCTTATCTCCCATAAGGGCAGCTGCTTGGGAAGTGTCTGCAGCATCATGAAGGGATTTGACCCACTGCCTCACCCTCATCCTGCTTGTCAGCTGCCAAGGAATTCTGACACCATGCCAGTGACTATGTTGACAGAATCTTGTTTCTTAGGAAATTGTATATGACACTGAGTATGTTGAGCAATTTTTATACTGTTAATATTTCTGCATTGAATAGCAGAAATGTGGAAAAAGTACCTTTCCTATTTTTAACAGGTTATAGGTAGATATCAAGTTAAATTGGAGTTCCGAGAACAACATAATAATACATACATATTCATGTATATCCTATAAGATATGCAGATAGATGCAAATAAACTCAAAGCAAAGTATTAAATCGTTACTCTATAAAGAACTCCTCATCTATTCTTCACACATTTCTCTTTAATGAGTTAATAAAATGGTAAATGTCATTATAGCAGTTTCTTATTCCTCAAGGACAAAATTGGGTAGAATAATTTGTATACAACTGTCACTGATTTCAAACTAATCTCAAAAAAAAAGTTTGGAATTAGCAAAACTCTCCCATGAATTATTTTATAGAATGTTCACGCATTAAAAATCTTCATATTTTTCTTTTAAAAGCTTTTTAATTAACTATATTTTGCAGCAAGCCATATTTTTTGGATGTAATTCCTAGTTTCATGCATCATCAAGGGCCACCAAACTATAATTTACTGACAGATGGTTCACAAAAGGGATTTAAATTAGGTATAGTAATGAGAGAGCTCTAAAATGAGAGTGGGCATAATACACCGATGGGTGACGCCACGCTTTGTCCATATGTGCTCCCATAAAAGCTGGGATGAGATACGGGGAAGAAAAACCTCACAGAGGAAGGATTATTGCCACTTGATGAGTTTTCATAGATGGATGTATATTTTATAAACAGAATTCATTTCAGGAAATACCTTTGAATTTGACATTTACTATATTGGATTTTTTCAACTATTAAATATGTGCTGCTTTAAGAGGATCAAGAAAGAAACAGACATATGTAATTCATTGATATACGAAGACAAATTGAAGTGATTTTGTCTGTTAGTTTTATTACCTTTACAGCCTCATATAAAATGTTTACAGATGTCACAGGGTGAAAGCTACTGAAATGGAAGATAAAATATCATTACACTTTGTACTAAGAATGTGAGTTTCTCTGAGTTGTAAAATGGTTTCCAAACTTCCAAAATATTTTTTAAAAATCACACTATGACTCATCTTCATATTTAAAGAGACTAACAGCAAATGAGATTTGTTATGACAGTAACTCTAAGATCTAGGAATGAGAGAGATAAGGAGGCAAAAGCATCATGACATCTAAGATCTAATCCTATGAAGAGGGAGTGAATATGTTGTAATGTCCTTATCGCTGTCTGTTGGGCTTTCTAATTTTGAAAGATATAATTCTCAGCAAAATATACCTTTGGTTATTCACTTGTTAATGGATATGTAAAAGCTTTTTTTCTGAAAACAGCTCCCTAAGAGGTTAGTAAATATCTAGAAATTGGGGTATATGATGATATGATGATGTATCTGGAATGTCCAAAAGAAACAACTGAATTTTTTAGAAGAGCAAAGTTTGGCAAAGGTACATGGAAAAGAATATTTTTAATATAAAGATGGAAATTTAATGAAAAATTATACTAATGATAACCACAGAAGACAAGAATACCTAAAATTACACTTTAAGAAGTCAAATGAAGGGGCCAGCAGTGTGGCACAAGCATGTTGAGCTGCCCCTTGTGATACGGATATCTCATTTTCAAGTGCGCCTTCAAATCCTGGTTGTTCCACTTCCAACTGAGCTCCCTGCTGATGGGCCTGATAAGGCCATGGAAGATGGTCCAAATACTTGGGCCCCTAACACACATGTGGGAGAGCAGGATGGAGTTCTTGGCGCCAGACGTTGGCCTTGCGCAATGCTGGCTGAACGTTGCTATGGACAAAGCCTCTTGACACAGTGTTGGGATCCTGGGAAAATGTATGAGCATTTATCTATGAAGTAAAAGACAAAACGTTGGAAAATTGCTTAGAAGACTTACAATATTTAAAGTCAATTTGACACAAAGTAACACATTTCCAACTGAAGAACTACATCTGTTGCGCTCTAAGATACCATCAGTTCTAGGCTGAAACATCTTTTTATGAAAAAAATTAATTAGGATATGTTTTAAAGATATCGCTCAGGTTATTTTTCATTTATTTAACACAATAGTGTCTTCATGAGCTTCTATAGGAAAAACTGTATCCCCCAAAGTGATTCTAGTAGTCACTATCTTCTAGACAATTAGTTAGCATTTATCTGTAGGACCTTGGAGATTCTCTTAACGATCAATCTCTTCTTTTTACTTTGACCCTGGGAAATTTATTATTAAATATTTAGGTACCAAATCAAATGGCCAGAAAACTGATCACTATCCTTAATTTTCATTCTCCCTCTGCCTCCATTTAAAACAGCTTGTGCTATTTGGTGGGATTTAAATTCCCTTGAAAATGCCTGAAACCTCTTATATTTCTGTTGAAACATTAGAGAACAGGAGAAGGCATTTGTCACTGCAGTGAAGATACTGCCTGGAATGTCCACATCCCACATTAGAGTGTCTGGGTTTGAATCTCAGCTCTGTTCCCAATTCATTTTGTGCTAGTGTGTACCAAAGGGCATCAGGTGATGTTTTTTAAAGATTTTATTTATTTGAGAGGTAGAGTTACAGATGGTGAGAGGGAGGGAGAGAGAAAGAGAGGTCTTCCATCCACTGGTTCACCCCCCAAATGGCCACAATGGCCAGAGCTGCCGCCGATCTGAAGCCAGGAGCCAGGAGCTTCCTCCAGGTCTCCCCTGTGGGTGCAGGGGCCCAAGGACTTGGGCCATCCTCCACTGCTTTCCCAGGCCACAGCAGAGAGCTGGACTGGAAGAGGAGCAGCCAGGACTAGAACCGGCGCCCATATGCGATGCCAGCACTGCAGATGGAGGATCAACCTACTGTGCCATGGCACCAGCACCAGGTGATGTTTTATGTACTTGGGTTCCTGTCACCCACATGGAAAATCTGGACTAAGTTACTAATTTCTAGCTTGTCCTGGCCCAGCCCAGCTGATGGATGCATTTGAGAGGCAAACTAGCAGATTCTCTATCAAATAAATGAAATAAATACGTTTTTTTAAAAAATACAGTCACAATATATGTGCTGATAGTTTAGCTTGGTACTATTGCAATAATCTTCAATAAAGTGCCCCTTGTCCAGAAATATTTTTTTTAAAAAATTCAGGTCAGCTTATAGGAACTAAGGAGAGCAAAGGATATGCTTTAGCAAATTTTTCTTAGATGAAATCTTTACTAATTGTAGATCATTTTTTAGTTTTCAATTTTAGTTGTGTGGATGGCTGAGAGACAATGCACATATTTCCTATGTACTAGATGAAGAACCAGAAAGAGAGAGGACGAAGAAGTTAATCTTGCCAGATGCTTACTCATGATTAACTATTGCATATTTGGATGGATGATTGTGTGTAAAAATTGGTGCTTGCCTAACCTGGAGACTATTTTAGAAAATAATTACCCATTTGACACTCAAAGCTGTGTTGTTCACAAGTGAATGTATTCACATTAGTGAATGTATATTTTCCAGTTCACAAACTTATTAAGAGTCACATTCTAGCATCTCATTTTTTTAAAACTTTTACTTAGTGAATATAATTTTCAAAGTACAGTTTATGAATTACAATGGCTTTTCCCCCCCATAACTTTCCTCCCACCCGCACCTCTCCCATCTCCCGCTCCCTCTCCCATTCCATTCACATCAAGATTCATTTTCAATTATCTTTATATACAGAAGATCAATTCAGTATATATTAAGTAAAGATTTCATTAGTTTGCACCCACACAGAACATAAAGTGTAAAATACTGTTTGAGTACTAGTTATAGCATTACTGCACATTGGACAACACATTAAGGACAGAGATCCCACATAAGGAGTAAGTACACAGTGACTCCTGTTGTTGACTTAACAATTTGACACTCTTGTTTATGGCTTCAGTAATCACCCTAGGCTCTTGTCATGAGTTGCCAAGGCTATGGCGGCCTTTTGAGTTCGCTGACCCAAATCTTGTTTAGACAAGGTCATAGTCAAAGTGGAAGTTCTCTCCTCCCTTCAGAGAAAGGTACCTCCTTCTTTCATGGCCCCGTTCTTTCCACTGGGATCTCACTCATAGAGATCTTTCATATAAGTGTGTTTTTTTGTTGTTGTTTTTTTATTTTTTATTTTTTGAAAGACTGTCTTGGCTTTCCATGACTAAAATACTCCCATGGGCTCTTCAGCCATATCCGAATGCCTTAAGAGCTGATTCTGAGGCCAGAGTACTGTTTAGGACATCTGCCATTCTATGAGTCTGCTGTGTATCCCACTTCCCATGTTGGATCATTCTCTCCCTTTTTAATTCTATCAGTTAGTATTAGCAGACACTTGTCTTGTTTGTGTGGTCCCTTTGACTCTTAGACCTATCAGTGTCATCAATTGTGAATTGAAATTGATCACTTGGACCAATGCCATCTCACTAGTCTAGCATCTCATTTAAAATAAATCCTGCCTCTTCAATTTTTTTCTATTTCTCTTTATGCTTAAAATCACAAGGAATTATTTGAGCAATTTTCTCTCATAAAATGTTACTCCAAACCATACTAAGAAACCTCATCATTTATCTACTATTAATGGACATTATTGATAGATTAAATATATGTTGGTAAATAAGAAGGCGCCTGACCCTTCCATAGTGGCACTGAGCATTTCAACTAGAATGGGAAAATTTGACCATTTCTCACATTTGTTGGAGAGTCATTCTCTGTTGTTATTCTCAGGAAAGTGATGGGGATGACTTTGTTTTCATCACTGCGTTTTAAATTGGATATAAAACATCCTTCAGAAACAGTAAGAACATAAGATCGTGTACTAAGTGTTACAGGCTAAAGTGTGTTTTCTCAATTCTTTTGTTGATGTCCTAACCACCCTCTGCTCCCCCACGTCTGCCAGATCCTAAGAATGTGACTTTACTTGGAGGAAAAGTCTTTAAAGAGAGTAGTTAGGGTGAAGTGAGTTCATGTGGGGGCCCTAATCCACTATGACTGATACTCGTATAAAAAGAGGTGACTAGGACAAAGAAATGGAGGGAGACATGATGAGGTACACAGAGGAGATGTGCATCTCTAAGCCAAAGAGAGAAACCTTTAGACACCTCTATCCCAGACAGCTAGCCTCCAGAGTGTGGAAAAAATTCATTTCTGTTATTTAAGGCATCCAGCCTTTACTACTTAGTGATGACAAGCTTAGTTAATGAATATACTTGGCATTTAAGAGAATATGAATAATGAGTTACCAGAGAGAAAGAAACTATAAAAAATAGTGCAAAGAAAATCAAACAATAACTGGGTTTGTAAAGATACTCAAAAAATTTGTGGAAAGTGGAATAAAAAATAATAATTTGGGTGCCAAAGGAAATTTTGATACGCTTTCATAAAGAAAAAAATTGTATTAGCTTTTGAATACTCATATGCATGGATTTCAAAAAATTTTGCCCTAAAATAAACTTCTCTTTTATTCCATTTTCAGTGAATTTTTGAAATAGCTTTGAATGTTTCTAAATGCATGTGTTAGGATATAGGAAATGAACTGATGAGGACTCTTAGTTACAGGCTGTATAATCAATGTGGACTTTGCTATTTAATATATTCAAACTTTCAAATCTGCACAGATTCCAAGGTTGCCCTTTTATGCACTCACTAGCTTCAGTAAATTGCTTATAAGATGCACAATATAATCAGAGACTTAATGGATAACTAAATCTTATTTGTGTAATTGTGCCCTAGAAGAGACCTTGAATCACCCTGGAGTTTATTCCTTTGTCTAAAACCAACGGGCTTCTGATCTATCCACATAAAAGTGGAACTTGTCGGGAAAACGATTGCCTTTCCAATGATAGCAGCCTCAATTTTCCTTCCTTTCTTCCTTTATTTCCTTACTTTTTATTTACTTGAAAGGCAGAGCAAGAGAGAGAGTGAGCGAGAGAGAGCTTCCATTCACTAGTAGTTCACTTTCTAGATCACTTGAACAGCCAGGTCTAAGCCAGCCCAAAGCTAGGAACAAGGACCTCCACCCTGGTTGCCCATATGGGTGGCCAGGGGTCCAAGTACTTGGGTTATGTTCCGTGACTCTCCCAGGTGCTTTAGCAGGAAACTGGTTTAGAAGTAGACCATCCAGGACATAAACCCAACACTGCAATATGGGAAGCTTGCGTTACAAGTGGTACCCTAACCTGTTGTACCACAATACTGGCCTCACTTTTGTTTCTTAAAATGTTTATTTATTCGTTCTTATCCCCTTGAATGAGCGAGCCAGCAAAAGAGACAAAGACAGACAGAGAGAATATCTTCCATCCACTGGTTCATTCTGCAAATGCCCACAGCAAGCAGTGCTGGTCTAGCCCAAGCCAGGAGCCTGGAACTCATTCCAGATCTCTCATGTGGATGTCAGGGCCTCAAGTGCTTGAAATATAACCTGCTGCCTCCCAGGATGAATGCATAGGAAACTGAAATCAGAATTCAGGTAGCCGGGCTACCTAGCACTCCAATATGCCATGCAGGTGCCACAGGAAGTGGCTGAACTCACTGTCCCACAATGCTTGCTACCTACTTCAACTTTTTGCATCTGCATTCTGAATTGATTTTTCCTTCCCATCTTTGTGTGTTTTACTCCTTTGTATTCATGCATTGCAGCCAAGTCATCTTTGTCTGATTTTTTAAAATTCTCATTCATGGGAAATTTGCTAAATATTTAAAAATCAGCTAAAGATAAATTTATCACTCAATTTTTTGATTCATTAGACTAATTATTTCTATGCTAGCTTAACTGGAAATTCATGTGCACATATAAAACACATATACTAAATATTTTCCTGTATTATTATTTTCCTATACATACCTACCTATGTCCTCTTAGAATTTTTGTTCTTGGGGATTATTATCTGTTATATCTTTTAGACTTTTTTTCTTTGTTTTTCTATCTTTTTGTAGATAAACCACAAATATCCTCAACTATGACCTGAAGATTTGTTTTATTATGAGACATAGCTGAGGTACAAAATATGTGTAATCCCTCTGTTAAAAACTATCACTTTGATTTACTAGATAAAAATACATGCATCTCACCTCAGCCAGGAGTCACTCAAAGCTAGCTGCTCTGATTTTTGATTATTCTTATCACTAACATTCAAGAGGTGAGGTAACTTTTTCCATGACTATAATGCAGAATGGGGAGGGCCTCAGATGAAATCCATGTTGGATCCAAAAACTCTGCAAGTAAAGGGCAGATTTCATTGATTGCAAAGGTCACTGTCCAAACCCATTGTCATCAATAAAGCAGCTTTTTCTATTCTAAACTTTCAATCAGCTGAGCAGCAAGCAACAAGCTGGAACAAATTTCTCATCTAGATACTGCTGCCTCGTGTGCCTTACCGTGAACTCTACTTAGGCAGGTTGCTAATCAGGTAGTTTTGTGACTGTAAGTTCAAAATGACTTGAGAAAATGACAGCTATTCATCAGACCCAAAGCAGGATGTAAAAATAGCTTACATCCAGTTTTTACATTGCAAAATAGAATTCACTACTAAGTGCAGAAGAGTGGCAATTTCTGGCTTTTAGTTGTAAAATTAATTGAGAGTTCCAAATTTCCTCAAGAGGCAGCCTGCAGTTATGAGGTGCTAGTTGTGGTTGCAACTCTAAGAGAAAGGAAAATAATGGAAACATATAATATTGTACAAAAAGCACTCAGGAAAGTGCTTACCTGCATTTGGTATAATCGTTAATATGTTATATAATGCACTTAACTGTAATTGAGTACAATACAAGCGTGCAATAGATATCCCATTGTGAATACTGACAATTACTGTTAAATTTACTCTAAAATATACATTTTTGCATTAAAAGGAATGAAGTTCTTTGAGGGATATTAAAATTGTCTTCCTACAGTTTTTGTTACACTAAAATGTAAAATTGTTTGTTTTGCTTAATTAAAGTTGAAGTCTATTCATGGTTTAAAATACAAACAAGAGTCATTACAAGCTAACCAAAACATTATTTCTGAAAAACAAAACCTTGGCTAAGATATCACATTAAATACTTTGCAAATAAGTAAGGGTAATTCAAAAAGCTTGTAGAAAATTCAGATCAAAAGATCAGGATTTTTGGTGGAAACTTTGAATTCATGAATAGTTTTGAATTTTATAGCAGTAGGGAAAATAGATGATAATTATAAAGCATAAACCAATGTCATTAAACTAGAATTAATTTTTGTGACATCTAAATGTGTGATCAATTAGTCTTGCTCTTAATCAATATAATACTTGGCTCTTTAATAAGCCTAACATTATTGTCAGTGATCTCATTTAATATGATCTGAAATTTCAAAAAAAAAATACAAGATCTTCAACTCAATCAGAAAATGAAGTAATAAATACTATATACTTAATATTCAAACCACTAGATGCCTTTTCCAGGACATCAGGATACATAAATTCTACCACCCCAGCTGAGTGTCAATATTTAAAAGTGAAGAGAAAAAGGCTGGTGTTGTGTTACATCTGGTAAAGTCACTGCCTGTGACTGGCATTCCATAGGGGTGTTGGTTTGTGTCCCAGCTCCTCCACTTCTAATCCAGCTCACTGCTAATGAGCCTGGAAAATCCGTGGAAGATGGCTCAAGTGTTTGGGCCCCACCCTTCCACATGGGAGATCTGTAAGAACTTCCTGGCTCCTGGCTTTGGCCTTAGGCATAATAAACACTTTATTACTTTGAAATTCTCAAGCCTCCCCTGAATGAGATCACTGTTTATTCCACAAGGTCTTATTAGCAAAAGAGCATGGGAGGTGGGGAGTTGTGACCACTGGTTTCCAGGAACTGAAAATGCTTGAGTTCGTATTACATCATACCGGACACTCATTTGCACTCCCTCTGTGGACAGAGGCTGGAATGTAATACCTGGTCTCTTTTCAACTCATTTAGACAGTTTCTAGCACAAGATTGAGTAGACAGGATTCCCTCTTACGCAATCCTGTTGTGTTACAGAATATAAGAACGAATCAAAGCAGTTATTTCACATTCATCTAGCTGGGGCTAAGGCCAGAATAAAAGCCCAGCTCAGTTCATATCATTTCTATGTCAAATTGCCCCAAGCAAGTAAGTAATCAGACAATGACTTTTGCCAGAGCTCATTAATAGCCATTTTGTGTATTGTCTGAACACCATCATGTTATTAGGAGGATTTCCTACCAACAGCCATTCAGGATTTTATAACATTAGGAAATTTGCTCTGTAATTAAAGCCATAAAAAGCATGCATTTATGACTTTAACAAGTCATTAAAATATCCATAAGTACTGCTCTTGGAAAATGCTGAGTCTTAGAGACACTTTTCTGGGAGTCATGCATTTTTCTAAAGTATATTTTAAAATTTGCACTTACTCTGCCAGTCTTTACTGCACACAACACTGAACAGACAGAAGGCACTCTGTCCACGGTCAAACCCCTTTAATAATTTCCTTGTTTTATTTTTACAGTATTTGTTCTTAACTGATAATATCTTTTTTGATTGCTCCTCCTTGCAAAGACAGAAGCTCCATAAGGCAGATATACTTTTTTCTTTTTTCAAAGTAGTAACTGTTATAAATGAATTAACTAATAATTGAATGTCTGACTCTATATATGAAGTAAGGGTGACTGACTCTAATTTCCTAGTAAAATTCTTTTGAAAGTTTTACAAGAATTTGGGTAGTCTTCATACAGTAGAGGAATGTGAATAGTTTGCTGAAGTTACCCTTCCAGACCTTTCATGGAAGGGTAACTTCAGCAAACTAGTCACAACTACACTGTTTTATTATAGACATTTAGAAAATTTGCTTTTCTTAACTTTCTGTGAGGATACAACTTAAAAATGTTGGTATATTTTCTGAATCAATGATGGAATTATTACAGAGATTTGTTTCCTTTTTTTTAGCTTCTTTCTTTTTTTTTTTTATTTTATTTTTATTTTTTTGACAGGCAGAGTGGATAGTGAGAGAGAGAGAGGAAGGTCTTCCTTTTTGCCGTTGGTTCACCCTCCAATGGCCGCTGCGGCCAGCGCATCTCGCTGATCCGAAGCCAGGAGCCAGGTGTTTCTCCTGGTCTCCCATGTGGGTGCAGGGCCCAAGGATTTGGGCCATCCTCCACTGCCCTCCCAGGCCACAGCAGAGATCTGGACTGGAAGAGGAGGCGCCGGGATAGAATCCGGCGCCCTGACCGGGACTAGAACCTGGTGTGCTGGCGCCGCAAGGCAGAGGATTAGCCTGTTAAGCCAAGGCGCCGGCCTGAGATTTGTTTCCTTTGAATTCAATTTCTTTATTCCGTCTTTCCTCATCTTGAGTCAACACCATAGCCAATTTTGGATTTGGCTGCCACCATTTTTGCATCTAGCCACTACTGGTTGCCCAGGAAACACATTGTAGTTTCAAAATCATATCAGTTAAAATGACTTTGGAAATGTCTAAATTGTGTACCCTTCTAGCTTCCCAGGCTCCCATTGTACAAGGAATTCCCAGACCTCATGGAAATTACTCTAGAGTTAGGTCTTTCTAATTCAGAAGAAGTTAAGATTCCTCTTTTTATGAATGGACATACAAATTCAAATCTGAGAAGGCTTTGTTCATACTGGTTTGTACCAAATCCAATAGTCCTCTTAAATCACTAAAATGAAATCTGAATGCTGTTAGGAACACTAGTGTTTTCTTCTCCACTTCTGGTACCAAGTAGTCCTATACAACGAGTTTTGAAAGGAGGTTCATGCTTACATTGTAGGCCATTTCAGGCACCAATCATTTCCATAGTCTCTTTATTAGTTTTAATCCTTGTTATCATATTCTTCATTCTCCAGTGTTCATCATTCCACTGCCGATCAGGTTCCAATTCTTTTCATTTATGTACTCAATTAAGACATTGGCTTCATTTGCCTAATTTAATCTATATATTTTGCCAGTATCTGAAGGTTTAATATTGAAGATTTTTTAGAAGCTATCCTCACAAAATTCAGTCTCATAGGCAGTGCATTGAAATGGACAGGTAACTAAAATACATTGTAATGCGTGCCATGATGGGGAAACCAAGTGGCACATTGTGGATATCACCTTCTGTCTTAATGCCCATGCCAACACTCTAACTCTGGAAACTTGTCTCACTAGGGAGCCATGTCTTCCTTTCATTACTGTGTGTTACTGCCTCTACTTCTCCACTTGTACCATTACCTCGGTTGGGAGTTACAATTCTTCTCAGTCCAAACAGTTCCCTTTCCAATAATTTCTTTTTCCACATCTTGCAAGACAAACAAATTAGCAAAGATTCATTGTTGAGGTCCATGCCATTTCCTTGTACCTAATGGTAGTCATATGTCCACCCTGGTTTTCCTGGGGCAGTCCTCATTTTTATGTTATATCCTGGGTCCCAACATGTTTAACATTTGTTGCCTGCATGCATGTCAGTTTGGATGCTAAAATATAACCTCATTTATTTATCCTTCTCTCTGGTCCCATACACTTACAACAGCTCAGTCCTCCTAACTTTGACTTCTAGTTCTGCTTCAGATAATTCTGAACATTCAATAGCTTGAATTTATAGACAGACATTTTTATAACCTTGTCTTCAAAGCTATTCTTAACTACAAGTATGTTTTTGATCCTCCGTATTCATGGCTCAGAAAAAATCAACATGGTTAAACCCTGGAGCTTCTTACTTCTTAGAAATTTGTTGTACTTTTTACATCATGAACTCTGAACACCTATTCTCTAATCACAATTCCTTAATATTTCCCTACATTACAGGATAATTCCCTTATGTCTCTTTCCCATACCAAGTTAACAGCCATTGCATGTCCTCTTCATCATTCCTTATTCCCAGAAAGTATAATAATTTCCAGGTTTCACCAGGTAACTAAATGATTTATTTTTATTGTGTATACTCACAGTATGAAGAAATAGTTTGAGGGTGCCTTCCCAGACTTTAGCATTGGCAACCAAAGACTACTTTTCTGGGGTTCAAGTTTATTATTTTCAACCCCACATCAGGCCTTATGCCACTTTCATCCTATTTGTTGTTGGTTATTTGCTTTACAAATTATTCTCAGATACCCTTTCAAATGTTGATGTTGATGTTCTCCTTGAGGTCTACATCTAGTTGTACCTTCATTCCTTACTTAGAGATTTAAGTCTTCCTTGGCAAAAATTGGGTTTACAGATTGCAACATTCTGCATGTATTTTCAATATAATTTTCCTTAATGTGCATTCATATTCTTAGCATCAAGCAGATGCTGAGATACCCTACTTGATGCTCATGATAATTCTTCAAATTGTAATTTTAAGGCTCAGTTGTCTCTATCCTGTAAGAACTTACTCTATCATTCTATTTTTTGATACAGAAAATTTCTCTGCTGTAAACATTAGTCACATATAGATACATAGTAACAACAATAACAGAATTTTCCTTCATACATTGATTTTATTGATACATATAATCTCCAGTCATAATCAACCTCCAACTTTCCTTTACATGGATGTGCCATGATCTGAATTTTTGTGTCCTCCCAATATCCATTTATTGAAATCCTAATCTCCAAAGTCATGTATGGGATGGGATGTTTGGAAGCTGACTAGACAACTGTCATGCATGCAAGCACTCCTAACTGGGAGATATTCTCTCCTGATAAGGTGACCACACACGTCTTTCCACTATGAGACAGGTGTACTAGTCAAACAAATCATGAACAGAAAATGCATAAGGTTAGTCTGTAATGCATGCCACTCACGTCAAGTGAGGAGGAAAGGAAGGAGCAGAAGAGTGGAGTCTGTCATCTGGG
This sequence comes from Lepus europaeus, assembly GCF_033115175.1. Taxonomy (NCBI): domain Eukaryota; kingdom Metazoa; phylum Chordata; class Mammalia; order Lagomorpha; family Leporidae; genus Lepus; species Lepus europaeus. Next base: position 55,354,944 of record NC_084843.1, read on the forward strand.
AGACTCAGGTCACCAGGCAGGCAGGTGTCGAGTCTGTTGAGGTAATGGTCCCCCTGGACCAATGTGCTTGCAGAGTCACTTGGGCAGAGTGCCACACATCAGCTGACAGTTGTCAAAGGTGGTCACCTGCATGCCATGCGGCCAGCATTGCCTGGTGCACTCAGCCAAAGTTCCTTCTCTCCTTGAAAGGCCATTGAAGTTGAGTTGTCTCCTTGTACTTAACTTTATGAGTTTCTGTGTCTTGCAACATCTCCCTTAGGCCATCCTCGGAACTGAGCCCTGGTTCTGTGTGTTCAACTGCTAAGCCCCTCATTGATGTCATTTGTTTAGCCAGAGTTACTCCAATTTATATTTCAAAATGGAGTGATTTTGGTCAACCTTGTTCATGGTCCATACAACAATGAAAACAGAACACTCAGGAATGAAATTATTGTCTACAAAAGAGGCCCTTGAGTCAGGCACTTGTTTGGGACAGCAACATCGCAGGGTGCCTGGGTTTGAGTCCCTCCTCTACTTTTGGTCTAGGTTCCTGCTAATGCACACCCTTGGAGGCAGCAAATTATGTCTCAGATAATTAGGATTTTGCCGCCCCTAGGAGATAATTGGATTAAATTTCCAGGTTTTGGTTTTAACTTGTCCCAGCCACAGATATTGCAGGTATTTGGGAACTGAACCTGAGGATGGGTACTCTCTTTTCTGACCATCTGTCTTTTTCTCTGTGTCCTCTGCTTCTTAAATAATGAAAAAAAGTTTCTCTGAAGTGAACATAATTTACATTAGCATTTTTCATAATTAAATAACTGTCTATGTCTCTGAATAGAACATAAAGTCTTGAGTCTAGGAAAGGCAGAAACACACACACACACATACACATACACACATACACATATACCCTAATAGATTGAGAGAGACAAGGAGAGATCTTCCATCTGCTGGTTCACTCCCAAGATGTTTGCAACTACCAGATCTGGGACAGGCTGAAGCCAGGAGTTGGGAATTAAGTTCCAGTCTCCTATGTGGATGGCAAAGACCCAACTACCTGAGCCATCACTGCTGACTCCCAGGGGGCACATTAGCAGGAAACTAGAATCAAAAATGGAGCCTGAACTCAGATTCTGATAAGGGATGCTGCATCCCAAGAGGCGTCTTAACCACTCACCAAATAGCTGCTCTTTTTATATGTTTTATATATCATAAATTTCAGTATCTGTGCTTTTCCTAAAAAGAAAAGTTACTCTTTTAGGTAGAAAGATAATTATTAATGCTTTAAGTGGGTTTCATAGACAATAAGACAATGAAATCCTCCTAAATGCTTTTGTGAGCATTTCCAGCTTTCAGGAAGAAAGTATAAGACAGTGGTGCTTTTCCAAGAAAAATCCCATTTTGTTTAGAGTTGAATTCCTAACTTGGGCTTTAGCAGTGCTCATGAGTCCTGAACAAAAACACAATGCTGAATTTTTAAATAAGGTATAAAGACTTAAGACATGCATCTTAAGTTTACACCTTTACACTTCTTAAATAAGTAAGTTTTTAAAAATCCCAGAATTTTTAAGAGTATTTACAGTCGTCATTCATCTCTGAGAGGAGGATTTTTTAAACAAAAATCAAATAAAAGGAATAAAGCTCTTATTCATGTATATATTCACTTCTAAGTGAATGCTATATATATTCATCTTTTTGTAAGTCAGAATGAACACTGAAGTGAGGCTTTGTCCTAAGAGATCTATTTTTGGATAATCTCTTTCTGGTTTAAAAATCAGTGTGATAAAATTCAGGGAGAAATTCAATTTTTTAATATTCTTAGACTTTAAACACCCACAGAAAGTACTCTCAGACTCTTTAAATCAGATGGGGAGAAAATATCATATCTAGACCTAAAATAAAAGCAAACTGTCATATCTAAGGCAGTAGCAATAAAGCAGATACTGTGAGTAACTGGATTTAAATGGTTATTTTACTATTTTATCTTGACCTGGAATTATGATAGATTAATATTAATGTGATCATTAAAGTTTATAACATTGTGTTTATAGCAACCATAGTCATTTCAGTGGAGTATGATCTCTTTATAAATATGAGGAGTTGTGCAAATGTCAACACCAATAAAATTATATCCTGGTATGTATTCCTACCTAATTCAACACTGAAAAGGATCCATTGCTTTTTCTTCTGCCAATAACAATTACAACAACAGGCTTCATCTTGTAACAGAATGAGCTAACAAATTCTTAAGTAAATGCATCTTTTATTTTAAAAATATTTATTTTAATTTTATTTCACTGGCACACACACACACACACACAGCAAGAAAGAAGGAGGGTGTATAGAGGAAGGGACGGGGGAAGTAAAATGATGTTCTTAAGGCTGTATCTATGAAATATATGAAATCTGTCCTTTTATATAAACAAACTTTAAAAAAAGGAGCCAGGATCTCAAATCAGGTCTTCCACTCAAGCACTTGAGCCATCCTTCTGTGACTCTTGCAGTACACGTTAACAGGGAGCTGGAATTGGAACAGAGCCAGGACTGAAACCATGCACTCCAATACAGGATACAGGAGTCTTAAGTGGTATAATATAAGTAGATATTGTATATTACCATCATCATAATGTTATATTATTATCCTATTATTTTCACTATCATTTATTAAAAACTACAGTGAGTAAATATGATTCTAAATGCTTCACTTATACATAATTCTACAGACAAAAGTAGAATTTTATTTTTGCTTTAAATATTTTCAATTTATAATTCAAAAAATTTTAATATTTAATACTAGTACATTCTCATCAGATATAGTACAATATTTGTTCATATATACAAAGTATAAACCAATTAAAATCAAGCAGTGAGCCTTTCCGTTTCATGATCTTTGTGTTTGTAGTCCATCAGCTCCTCTCTTCCAGTTCTTCCAGTTCTTTCTGCCTTGTAAAATGCATTACTGTGAACCTTAGTTGTTCCTCTGTCTGCTGTGGAACTCTGGGCATTATTTCCTTTTGACTGTGTTTCCATACCTGTTATCTCCCCTACCCCCCCCCCCTCCGGCTAGTCTCATATTCTGAGTTCTATTTTACTAATATTTTTAACTTACGTTTATAGGATAGACCATATGGTGTTTGCTTTTCTGTGTCTGGCTTATTTCGCTTAACATTATGATTCCAGTTCTATTCATTTTGCTGCAGATGTCACAGTTTCACTCTTTGATGGCTGGATAGTACTCCATTGTGTTCATTTGCATATGTGTGTATGGATCACATTTTCTTTAGTCACATGTCATTTGATGGATATCTGGGTTAATTCAGGATCTTGGCAATAAGAATAGTGTTGCGATGAACATGAGAGTACACCTAACATTTTGACAAAGTGATTTCACTTCCTTCAGATATATTATATTATGGTATTTTCTTCCTCCCTGCTTCTCTCTCACCACCCCTTCCTTCCACCTTCTTTCCATCTGTTTATTCTTTTTTTTTTAAGTTTTTGAGATAACACTTTATATTTACTTTACAGTAAAAAAAGGTTAGTGCTTCACTGAATAAGGTGTTAAATACTAAAATCCTAAAAGACCCTAGTTTAGTGGGAATAAAAACAATGGCTATGAACAGTAAGTGAATGAATAATGATTATTTTACTCACATGCAGTATATTTAAAAGTCCCCACAGATCATTAAAACTTTAGTAGTATGACTTTCTTAACCACTGATTTGACAAAGATCTACAAAACTATATTTTCTGCAATACTGATACATGCAAACATTTCTTTTTCTTATTTTTTATTCTCTTTTTAAAAGTTTAGCTCCCACATGTAAGAGAGAAGGTGGTATTTGTCTTTCTGTGTCTGGTTTATTTCATTCAACATGATGTCCTCCGGTTACATCCATTTTGATGAAAATGATAGGGCTTCATTCTTTTTTATAGTTATATTCCATTGCATATATATATATATATATATATATATGTGCAATTTCTTTATACATTAATCTGTTGATGGACATTTAGTTGAATCCAAATTTTGACTATTCTGAACCATGCTGTTATAAACATGGTGGTGCAGGGATCTCTTTGATACAATATGTTCATGTCTTTGGGTATATACCCAGTAGTAAGAATGTTGAATATATTGCTGTTTTTAAAAGAAATCTCCCAACTGTTTTCCACTGCAGCTGCACTAATTTATATTCCCACCAACAGTGTACAAATGTTCCCATTTCTCCACATCCTCACCAGCATTTGTTATTCTCTGGTTTTGGATTTCAGCCCTTCTGGCATGGGTGAGGTGATTGGTCATTGTTTTGATTTGTATTTCCCTGATGGTTGGTAATGTTGAGCATTTTTTCATATATTTGTTGGCCATTTATATTTCTTCCTTTGAGAACTGTCTATTGAGGTCCTTCACCCATTTGCCAACTGGATTGGTTGAGTTTTTTCTATTGTCATTGTTGAGTTTTTTTAAGTTGCTAATACATTCTGGATATTAATCCTCTGTCTATTGGGTAGCATGTAAATATTTTTCCCATTCTGTTGGATGCCTCTTCATTCTATTGATTGTTTACTTGGCTTTGTAGATGATTCTCAGTTTGATATAATCCTGTATGTTTCGTTTTGCCTTTGTTGCTTTTACTTTGGGGTTCTTGTCCAAGACGTCATATACTACACAATGTCCTGGAGTATTTCCAGTATTCCCCCTACATGTTCTTTCAGTGTCTTCATAGTCTCAGGTGTTAAATTTAGGTCTTTGATCAATCTTGAGTTGGTTTTTGCAAGTGGTGAGCAATATGGATCTAATTTCATTCTTCTAGATATATACATACAGTTTTGCCAGCACTGAAGAGATTATCCTTAATCTACTGTATGGTCTGAAAACTTTTATCAAAAATCAATTGGTTGTATTTGTGTGCGTTAATTTCTGGGCTCTCTGCTCTGGCCTCTCTGGGCACTCTCAGAGAGCAGATTTAATGCCAGTATCGTGGTGCTTTAATTACAATAGCTTTATAGTATGTTTTGAAGTCAGGTATTGTGATGCCTCCAGCTCAATTTTTCTTGCTCAGTATTGCTTTGATTATTCTGGGTCTTTTGTGAATCCGTATGAATTTCAGGATTGTTTTGTCAGAATCTATAAAGAATGCCATTGGTGTTTTGGTAGGGATTAAACAATCTGTCAATTGCTTTTGAAAGTATCTCCCCTCAGATCTGGAACAAGACAAGGATTTCATTTTCATCACTTCTATTCAATATAGTACTGGAAATTTTAGGAAGATAAATTAGGGAAGAGAAAGAAATAAAGTGCATCAAAATTGGAAAAGAGGAAGTCAAATATTGCAGATGGCATGATGTTGTATGTGGAAAAACCTGAACACTCCACCAAAAAGCTTTTAGAATTGATAAACCAATTCAGTAAAATTTCAGGTTACAAAATAAACATTAAGAAACTAGCTTTTTTATATGCTAGTGATAAACTCAAAGAGAAATCAAAAAAGAAATCCCATTCACAATTGTCACAAAACACTAAAATATTTAAGAATGAATTTAACCAAAGAAGTGAAAGATCTCTACAAAGAAAATTAGCAAACATTGATGAAACAAATCATCAAGGACACAAAAAATTGGAAACATCTTCCTTGCTCATGGATCAGAAGAATTAGTATCATTAAAATGTGTATTATCTAAAGCAATCTACAGATTCAGTAAAATCCCTATCAAAATACCAACAACATCCTTAACTTTTGTTATCTTTTAACTTTTTTTTTTATTTAGTAAATATAAATTTCCAAAGTACAGTTTATGGATTACAATGGCTTCCCCCCCCCCATAATTTCCCTCCCACTCACACCCCCTCCCATCTCCCGCCCCCTCTCCCATTCCATTCACATCAAGATTCATTTTCAATTATCTTTATATACAGAAGATCGATTTAGTATATATTAAGTAAAGATTTCATCAGTTTGCACCCACAAAGAAACACAAAGTGTAAAATACTGTTTCAGTACTAGTTATAGCATTACTGCACATTGGACAACACATTAAGGACAGATCTCACATGAGAAGTAAGTACACAGTGACTCCTGTTGTTGACTTAACAATTTGACACTCATTTATGGCGTCAGTAATCTCCCTAGGCTCTAGTCATGAGTTGCCAAGGCTATGGAAGCCTTTTGAGTTCGCTGACTTTGATCTTATTCTGACAGGTGATAGTCAAAGTGGAAGTTCTCTCCTCCCTTCAGAGAAAGCTACTCCTTCTTTGATGGCCCCGTTCGTTCTACTGGGATCTCCCACACAGAGTCCTTTCATTTAGGTCCTCTTTTTTTTTTTTTTTTTTCCAGAGTGTCTTGGCTTTCCATGCCTAAAATAGTCTCCTGGAATCTTCAGCCAAATCCAAATGCCTTAAGGGCTGATTCTGAGGCCAGAGTGCTATTTAGGACATCTGCCATTCTAAGAGTCTGCTGTGTATCCCACTTCCCATGATGGATCATTCTCTCCCTTTTTGATTCTATCAGTTAGTATTTGCAGACACTAGTCTTGTTTGTGTGACCCCTTTGACTCTTAGACCTGAATTGAAATTGATCACTTGGACTAGTGAGATGGCATTGGTACGTGCCACCTTGATGGGATTGTATTGGAATCCCCTGGAATGTTTCTAACTCCACCCTTTGGGGCAAGTCCAATTGAGCATGTCCCAAATTGTACATCTCCTCCCTCTCTTTTTCCCACTCTTATATTTAACAGGGATCCCTTTTCAGTTAAAATTTAAACACCTAAGAATAATTGTGTGTTGATTACACAGTTCAACCAATAGTACTAGAACAAAACATAAAAAAATAATAAAATGGATAAAGTATTACATTGTACATCAATAGTCAGGACAAGGGCTGATCAAGTTACTGTTTCTCATAGTGTCCATTTCATTTCAACAGGTTTCCCCTTTGGTGCTCAGTTAGTTGTCGCCAGTCAGGGAGAACATATGATATTTGTCCCTTTGGGACTGGCTTATTTCACTCAGCATAATGTTTTCCAGATTCCTCCATCTTGTTGCAAATGGCTGGATTTCATTTTTTTTTTTGACTGCTGTATGGTATTCTATAGAATACATGTCCCATAATTTCTTTATCCAGTTTACTGTTGATAGGCATTTGGGTTGGTTCCAGGTCTTAGCTATTGTGAATTGAGCTGCAATAAACATTAGTGTGCAGACAGCTTTTTTGTTTGCCAATTTAATTTCCTTTGGGTAAATTCCAAGGAGTGGTATGGCTGGGTTGTATGGTAGGGTTATATTCAGGTTTTTGAGGAATTTCCAGACTGACTTCCATTTAACTAGAACCTGATGATACCTAATTTTGGTTTTGATTTATGACTTATGACTAGTAACATTGGTATGTTTTCATGTACTTGATAGCCAATTGTATTTTTTCTTTTGAGAAATACCTACTCACGTCATTTGCTTATTTCTTAGCTGGACTGCTTGGTTGTTTTTGCTGAGTTTGAGTATATGTTCTGGATACTAATTTTTTTTCAAATGCATTGTTTATGAATAGCTTCTTCCATTCTATCAGTTGTCTCTTCACTCTTGGTTGTTTCTTTTGCTGGGCAGAAGATATTTGATTTGACATAATCCCATTTGTCTTTTACTCCTCATGTTATCTGTGCTTTCAGGGTCTTATATGAAAAAATGAGGAATCTAACACATGCAAATGTCATGGCACTGTTCACATTACAAAGCTAATATACCCATACTAGTAGAATCCAGAAAAATCCAAAAGGAAATATAATAGTACTTCAAAATGTTTGTAGAAAAATGAAATGAAGATAATTTTAGTGCAAAAATTTTAAATCCATATACATTTTTATAATATGCATTTGTCATAAATGTTTTAAAGATTATATGGAGGCTGGTGCCGTGGCTTAACAGGCTAATCCTCTGCCTGCGGTGCCGGCACACTGGGTTCTAGTCCCAGTTGGGGTACCGGATTCTATCCTGGTTGCCCCTCTTCCAGGCCAGCTCTCTGCTATGGCCTGGGAAGGCAGTGGAGGATGGCCCAAGTCCTTGGGCCCTGCACCCGCATGGGAGAAGGAGAAGCACCTGGCTCCTAGCTTCGGATCAGCATGATGAGCAGGCCACAGCAGCCATTGGAGGGTGAACCAATGGCAAAGGAAAACCTTTCTCTCTGTCTCTCTCACTATCCACTCTGCCTGTCAAAAAAAAAAAATCATATGGATAAATTTCAAAAAATTTTGCACCACAGGAAATATATGTTTAATTCAGTTTTCCACAAACTTTTGAAATGCCTTCATGTTTCCAGGGCCTCAAGCTTTAAAAACAGTCATTACTCAATGGGTCAAAATTAGATGCTAAGTAAATACAGAAGGCATGCTATTCAGCCATCAAAAACCAAAATTACTGTCAACTGCAGCAACAAGGATGAAACTGAAGGATATTATATTACGTGAAGTAAGCCAAGTAGAGAATAACAAATACCATATGATCTTTTTCTCTGTGTAAACTCAGGAATCTGATTTCCTAGAAGAAGACAGTAGAACAATGGTTAACAGAGGCTGGAAAAATAGGGTCTGGGATAGGTTGGTCAACTATTATCAACTTACAGTTAGATAAGTGGAATAATTTCTGGTGTTCTATTACACAGAAGGGTGACTCTCTCTCTCTCTCTCTCTCTCTCTCAATTTATACATACATACATATATATATATATATATATATATATATATATATATGGCAGCTCTACCACAATGCCAGCCCTCTCAATCTTTTATTTTAAGCAAATATTAAAGTAATATTTATCTATCTGATTGCATAGAAGGTCTTAAAGACAAGTTAAAAAGTATTTTTATTCTTAAGTGCTAAGTCATCTTGTGCTTTGTAAATGAGATAGAATTTTTCTTCCCACATCTTGTATGAAGGAATGTAAAATTTTGTTCATCTTCTGTGAGGATTTCATAGAAATTTCCAACATCAGTAATTATCTTGCTCATTTCTTGCTACTATAAATTTGCTAAGTTATTTTCCTTTTGCAAAATGCTACCATCCTTCCTTGGACGAATTCTATAGTGTTTATTATCTAATTTGTTTTGCATTCACATATTATAGATGCTCCCCAAGAATGTTCTGTGGGTAGAACCACGTACCAGACAACAAATGGCAAGGGGTTATGGGGTTTGGTCTTCCAGTTACTATTCTCTAGCCTTCTAATTTTTAAATATGTCTTTTCATACATAGATTTCAGTCTTTTTATACATTAAGTAAATTGAATTAATTATTCCCAGAATTTTAAAGATGTGAGGCACAAATGGAAACAAAGAGAAAGAAACCATTCCAGTTATGGTCTTTCTGGGCCATGTCTCCTAAATGGTGAGTTGCTGTCTAAAATACTTTCCTCAGTTTGCAGTGGAAAGTGTGGCATAGTTTTATTTTATGTCCAGTGAATATTCAGATGCCTAAAATTGAACTAGTATGGAGAGGTCTTTTTGCTATATATTTAAGAAGTTAAGTAGGTCAGCATATTGCAAATTTACTGTAAAAGGAAAGTGGTATATTCTTTTTTTGAGAATCGTTGTCAATTGTTTCTATCCCCGCATGCTGTGGCTGAATATACTACTTCCTTTTATTGTCTACCTAATATCAACTTAAACCATTCTACTATAATTTTCCTCTAAAACCAGAGCAATATAAGTCTTGCAAATCCCATTGGGACACTCATTTAAGAATTTGAAAAGAAGCAGTTTTATTGTGGAGAGAGCCCTTTCAATAAACCTCCCTCAAGCATTTTTCCTTTTCTCATGCAAATGACCTGCTTCTCAAAAATCTAAGTTTTGTTTTGGGTGAATCTGTTTTAATGATTTTTATGGCAATAATTATTGAAACAAATAATTCATCATTTTTTGCTTTCCTTATATTCAAGTCAAATTAACCAGATGTTCATTTAAATAATAGTTTATGCCTATACTTTTATATATATGGAAATACATATATGCAATACATATATCTATAAATATATATAAGAAAGCTTTTATTTCCTTTAGTAGAAACTTGAGATATAAAGACAGTTTTAAGGTATCCCTCTCATTTCTGTGGTTGTCTGAAAACAATGTCAAGGAAAATGGTGGTATCAGCAGAGATTAATCCTGATAAATACAGAATTGTCTCTGTACCTACAATTTTCAAAGGCAATGGTGGGATAATAAGAGAAACACAGAAATCCTACAGGGTGCCTAAAAGCATGACTTTCAGAGTTAAAAGAGTATTTGAATTCTTACTTGCTGCTTTCAGGAAGGTACTTAACCTCTCATCTGGAAATAAAAGGCAATGGTACAACAAAAATTCATCTATCATAAGGAAACAATAAAATAGAAGTTCCTCAAATGATTTTTCTAAGTATAAAGCTAAATGCGGTAATATCTACACATGGTAAAATTGTTTAGCATCCAACTATCATTCAATAAATGGCACCTATATTTGCAATCTATGGGGACAGGAGTAGAAAGAGAAGTTAAAGCTAGAATTAGTTTATAGATTTGGAACTCATTAGCAATGCCATCAGGCAAAGTGCTTCAATTCTCTAAATCTTAATTTTCTCACCTATAAAATAAAGATGACTCTATTCGTTTTCTGAAAGTGCATAATCAATTGTCACAAGTCTGCAGCTTAACTACCAAGTCACTTAATGGAACCTATTATTTTATAGCTTCTTAAGTCAGAAATCCAGGCACAGCCATAACTGCCTCCTCTCCACAGGATTTTGCCAGGTTAAGGTATCAGGTGGACTGCAATCTCATCTCACCCAGAGGCTTCGCTGGGGAAGAATTTGCTTCCAAACTCATTTAGGTTGTTGAAAGAATTGATTTCCTTGTAGCTGTGTCATGAAGGGCTTCAATTCTTGCTGTCTGGCAGGTGGAGGCTACAGATGGAGGTCACAGAAACCCCTCACAGCTTCTGGTTACCTGGCCCTCTCCATCCCCTAATTCAAGGAGACCAGAATGAAATCCTATAAACACAATGTAAGAAAGAGCATCCCCTTATGGAAGTCCCTCTTATCATATTTGCCTTACAATGAAAGCCATTAAGGGGTTGGGATCCTATCATCTTTATACTATTCTGTTGGCTAGAAGGAAATTCTAACCTCCCCTGCCCTGAAGAGCAAGGGATTTTAGAAGAGCTTGACTCCTTAGAATGTGTCCGCCACACTATATCACAGAATTTGGAATATATAAAATGATCAAAATATGTTTCTGCATGTAATTAAATCTTTCTAAACTTCAAAGTGTTGTACAAACACAGGAAAATGTTAGCATTTGATAAACTGTTCTAAGCATGGCTCGTTTTTTGTAATAGTGAACCAAAAATCTAAAAAGGATCTTTAAACACCAAAGAACTCTTTTCATACATGGGTATGTAGGAGAGTGAAAGGGGGGAAGAAGAGAGACAAAGACGGGTTCTGTGACAAATGCAGCAAATTATATACATAAGTGATGGAAAAATTCACCAAGTATTCTAAATGATTAAGATTTTAAATGGTGCAAAAAAGAGGTTACTCACGTTACTCAAAGTTTGCATTTGTTGACATATCTCACAGACCTTAGTTAAGTAGTTGAATTATATCTTGTTCAGGGAATTTTGAATGAATTTGAGATGTTAGATAGCTTGATATTGAAAGTTAAACTGAGCTTTATTAATACAGAGGAAATAATACATTAAAGAAATGGAACAGTGATGGTTTTGTATCAACTTTTTTGACAAAGTATGATTTTCATGTTAGCTGCCTGATATATTATTTCATTGTGATGATATAAATGCAAAAAAAAGAAATACCTGCTCCATTTTACGTTGGATTGATTCTCATTTTTTTAAATAAAAAGTTATCAATATCTCATTAAAAGACTAACAAAAACTTGGCTTTCCTTACATGTCATTGACCAAGTTTATGAAGTAATATCCAAAAGTGCTTTAAATATTGATGTGGTTTCAACCTAAAAATTAAACCTCATTAGTACAGACTTTTTCATGTAAACACTAAAAAATCTACCCTGAAGCTGTTAGGCTTGAAATACTAATTAGAAACTAATGTAAAAATATTTTATGCTTTTGAATACATCAAAGTAACTACTGTGAATCTTAATTATTAAAGGAGAGTATAAAAAAATAACAATGAGGAGAGTAAAATGTTAATTATTCTGATTTGATTAGCACATAGCATATTCATGTCACATTGTACTCCACAAATATATGCAATTAATGTTAATATAAATTTTATGAAATGTAAAAAAACAAGAAGAAAATATCTTTAAAGATTCTTACACAACGTTTTTAACCCCTGCAAGCATGATTCAAAGGGTGAAACCTGTGGATCTTTAAATTCCTTTGTGTGATGTCAAACTTTGATTCCAAAATGAACTCAGCTGAAGTTTCATTATTTGTTTTTCATATGAAGAGAACAGAAGCAGAAAAGTTTTAAGCTTTAGGAAAGTAATCATCTTATCTTTAATAAAGTTTATTATATTGGAATAGCATTTAACATTTATTAATTTCTTTGTGTCAGAAATTAATGTTTGGCTTTGCCATGTATCAACTCATTTTTTTTTCAATCCCAGCAGCTCTCAAGTGTGTATTCAAGAATTTCCTTACAAACAAGGATACCAAGTGGCAGGAATTTCAAAATCTTTTACAAATCACACAGTGGATTTTTTTCAAAATTTTGTGGGCACTTTCTCTTTTATTATTTTTACTTTTTTATTTTCATTTTATTTCAAAGGAAGAGAGATCCTGACAGAGAGATAAATAGAGATTTTTTCTGTGTACTGGTTCATTCCCCAAATGCCAGCAACAGCCAGGATTGGGCTAGGCAGAAGCCAGGATCCCAGAGCCCAGTCAGGGTTGCCATATGGGAGGCAGGGACCCAAGTACTTGAGCTATCACTTGCTGCCTCCCAATAGCAGGAAGCTGGATGGGAAGTTGAGAAGCCAGGAGTCAGGATTTGAAACAAGCAGTCTGAAGCTCAAGCACTTGTGCTTAGCAAATCTCCCCTGTATTCACAACTTCTGAAAAGAACTAGAAATCGTATCAAACTTAATGAGATAGAATTATACTGGCAGAATCTCAGAGAAATCAGACTCCTTTTTATTCACTCTAAATTGATGCATCTTTTATTTTGTTTGTAATTTTGAAAGGAAGAAAAAGGATATTTTTAGAGACTTTGAGAACACCTAAAATGGTTAATGGAATATTTTTGAAATGCATGGATGTATAACTGACTAGACATAGAACACATCTTTCAATGAAGCTGGAATTCATAAGCAACCCAGTGATAAATTAAGAAATATATTGTTGGGGCCGGCGCTGTGGCAAAGCGGGTTGACACCCTGGCCTGAAGCACCGGCATCCTATATGGGCACAGGTTCTAGTCCTGGCGGCTCCACTTCCCATCCAGCTCTCTGCAGTGGCCTAGGAAAGCAGTAGAAGATGGCCCAAGCCCTTGGGCACCTGTACCCACGTGGGAGACCTGGAAGAATCTCCTGGCTCTGGATTGGCGCAGTTCCAGCCATTGCGGCCAACTGGGGAATGAACCATTGGATGGAAGACATCTCTCTCTCTGCCTCTCCTCTCTCTGTGTAACTCTGACTTTCAAATAAATAAATCTTTAAAAAAAATTTAAAAATATATTGTCATTTCTCTCTCTTAAAGGAATTTATCAATGCATTGGATTCTCAGAATCACAAAAAATGCATGAAAATTACAACACAGTTTTCAGTAATACTCATCTTAATATGATATTAATATAGTGATAAGACATCCAAAGTAGTTCCTAGATACAATTCAAAGAATACAATGATACTTTAAACTCCAAAACTCTTTTGTGATTTTTAATGCCAACATCAATGAAGAGTTCTACAAAAACTGTGCGTGTGTGTGTGTGTGTTGGGGGTAGGATGACATTGGTCAGTGTGCTTTCTAAGTGCAGTTTAATATCAGCATAGTATGGGGGAGAAAGGAGGCCATCTTTCTTGTTCTACTCTGCAGGCCAGTCCTGAGTGAAGCTACCTTAAGTAAACTAATCTAAAAAATTAAAATTAAATTAAAAATTATATTGCACAGTAGGGTGAGTAGAGTTAACAAAGTATTTTCGATTTCAAAATAGCCAGAAAAGAGAGTAAACTGTTCTCACCACGAAGACATGGTGAATGTTTGAAGTGAAGGATATGCTAATTATCCTGATTTGATCATTACCTGTGTACACACATATCAAATCATAATGTGCCCCATAAAAGGTACTATTGTTTTGTGTCAATTAAAATGAAAAAAAAAACCTAGCACACAAACCCAAAGCTTAATTGATATAATATCTTAAATGTGAGTGAATTTTTATTTTGGGGACCAACTTTTATACCAGAGTAGTTGGCTAATTATCAGATACTCATGTGTTGGTAGCAAAAAAAAAAAATGAAGTTATAAAGTTATAAAAATGTCTATTGGTTATTTTCTCTCTTTTTTAGCATTCTAATCAGTTTTATTTTCTAATATAAATATTTTTGATTGAGTGCTATTCTTGGTTATTTTTCTGCAGAGTGTGCTGTGTGGACAAATCTCGTAGAGTATAGGGAGGAAATATCAAAAGTTATTTATGTTATATTTTATCTAATTAAGGAAAAATATTAACACATGTAATAAAATCAGCTACATTCATGGTATCAGATGATTACATGTAACAACACATAAAACACAAAGGGAAAAGGCAGAGTTCCCAAGGGGTGGCAGCAGTGTCTTTACCTCTCCCAGGATGTTGCTGCTCTCTCTCTGTGAATGAACACGTGGACAGCTGCTCACCTTGACCTGTTAAAGTAATCTCAGGTATTAACTAGTTTTAAATCCACTGATCACTAGAATCATTTTGATTCCTAGTCCTGTACAAGTACTTTGTCAGCACTTACAACACAGAAAACAACAATAATTCAGAAACACATCATTTGGTATATGAGTTTATATTCTCATCATATTACCTAAGGCATACAAACTTCACACATTTCATATATACAGATTACGAAACAGTTGATTCTTTTTTAGCCTACACTCCCTCCTGCCCACATTTCTACCATTTTTCCTCTTCCCTTTCCTGTTCCAATTCTTATTTTTGTAATAATGCTAGCTTTTCTACAATCAATGAATTTCTGTTTTTACAAATAATCTTAGGACAATTCAGTTCCTGTCCAAGAAGAACTACTACATGCTCAATTTTTTTCTGTAAATAATTCTGTTAATCCAGATTAGCTGGATTAACAAAACATTTTTAAGCCATAGATAGATCACTGCATTTTTATTTACAAAATGCCATAAACAAACATGCATTCCTTTACTCGGAAGACGTTAGATGTTTGAACATTAAGGCAGTGATGATTCTAAAACATAATGAAATTTTGAGTTAAGGCTTTATATTCTAAAATTAAATTCATAGGCAACTGTGACCAAAGCAAACTTGCACCTATCAGGTCGAGTTCATCTGCCCAGGAGATGTAACTAATCCATCACCAACAATTCTGTATCTGATGTATGGGACGACACCATCAATTGAATGAACCATTAGTTCCCTCAGTAGCACAAAGCTATGCCACAGAAAGGACAGAAAAATTATATTTTTGTTGTTGCTGCACTGAGTCTTGGTTGCCTGAAAGTTGGTAAACAATGAAGAACTCTGGTCTCCTAACAGCAGACACCCCCCACAGCATGTTAGCATCTCAAAACAGAACACATTCTTCATTCTTGAAGCCAATACATCTTCATTGACTGTTCCCTTTGGAGAAGACAGTTTGGTATCACTTTTTCTAAAAAATAAATAAATAAAGGAATACAATACAGAATACTGTATTTTAGGCAAATACATTTGTATTTGCCAGCCTCAAGGCACAAATAATATCCTTGCTAGACCAATGTATTTCCTTCTTAAAGGAAAATATGAATGGTGAATGGAAGGCTATTTTTTACAAAGATCTAATTTCATTTAACTTTACACACATAAGATTAACCCTACACTAAGTAAAGAGTTGAACAAATAGTATGAAAAAAGAAAAGGGGCTAAAAAACACTATTCCTCAACATTCAAGACAAGGGATGTTCAAAGTCAATGTATCTCAATGTGTCAATTTCACTTCTGTAGATTAACTTTTTAGATCCTCTATTAATTACCACACATCAGGGAGAATGTATGGTATTTGTCTTTTGGAAATTGGCATATTTCACTAAGTATAATGGTTTCCAGTTGTATCCATTTGTTGCAAATGACAGGATTTCATTTTTATTTTTATCACCATGTAGAATTCTATAGTGTGCATATACAATAATTTCTGTATCCAGTCTTCAGCTGATAGACATCAGGGTTGATTCCATATGTAAGTTATTGTAAACTGAGCTGCAGTAAACACGGGGGTGCAGGTCATTCTTTCATATGCTGACTTCTTTTTCATTTCACTAAATTCCCAAGTGGGATAGTTGGATCATATGGTGGGTCTATATTCAGAATTTGTTGCTTGTTGATTTTTGTATGAGAGGCATTCCAACTGTGGTGAGGTTAAATCTCATTGTGGTTCTGATTTGCATTTCCCTGATGGTTAGTGATCCTGAGCATTTTTTCAAATGTCTGTTGGCCATTTGAATTTCCTCTCCTGGAAAATGCCTGTTCAAGTCTTTGCCCATTTCTTAAACGAATTGTGTTTTCATTTTTGATTTTCTTTAGCATTTTGTAAATTTTGGTTATTAACCCTTTATCAGTTGCTTAGTTTGCAAATATTTTCTTCCATTGTGTCAGTTGCCTCTTCACTTTGCTGAGTGTTTCTTTTGTAGCGCAAAAACTTCTCAGCTTGAGGTAATCCCATTTTGTGAACTTCGGCTTTGATTACCTGTACTTCTGGGATCTTTTCCAAGAAGTCTTTGCCTATGCAAATATCTTGCAGTTTTTCCCCAGTGATCTCTAGTAAATTGATGGTATTGGAGCATAGATTTAGGTCTTTGATCCATTTGAGTGGATTTTTGTGTAAGGTGTAATGTGGGGTCTTTTATCATATTTCTGCACATTGAGATGCAGTTTTCCCGGCAACATTTGTTGAGGAGACCATCCTTGATCCAGGGATTGATTTTAGCTCCTTTGTCAAAGATAAGTTAGTTGTAGATGCATGGGTTGATTTCTGCAGTTTCTATTCTGTTCTGTTGGTCTATAAATCTAGTTTTGTGCCAATACCAGGCTATTTTTATTATAACTGCCTTTAGTATGCCTTGAAATTTGGTATTGTGATGCCTCTGGCTTTGTTTTTGTTGTATAAGATTGCTTTAACTATTCGGGGTCTCCTTTGTTTCCATATGAATGTTAGTATCATTTTTTTCTATATCTGAGATGAATGTCCTTGGTATTTTAAGTGTCTTTTTCTATTTCCTTCTTTAGTGTTTGTAATTTTCATTGTAGAGATCTTTGACATCCTTGGTTAAATTTATTCCAAGATACTTAATTTTTGTAGCTTTGTGAATGGAATCATGTCATCTGTAAATAGGGATTGTTTGACTTCCTCCTTCCCAGTTTGTATCCCTTTGATTTCTTTTTCTTTCTGAATGGCTCTGGCTAAAACTTCCAGGACTATATAAATAGCAATAGTGTGAGTGTGCATCCTTGTCTGGTTCTGGATATTAGTGTGAATGCTTCCGACTTTTCCCCATTCAGTAAGTTGCTGGTTGTGGGTTTGTCATAGATTGTCTCGATTGTGTTGAGGAATGTTCCTTCTATACTATACCCAATTTGCTAAAGGTTTTCTTCATGAAAGGATGCTATATTTTATCAAATGCTTCCTCTGCATCTATTGAGATAATCATATGGAACTTGTTCTTCAGTTGGTTAATGTATCACATGCATTAACTTGTGAATGTTGAACCATCCCTGCATATCAGGCATAACTCCCCCTTGGACTGTGAGTATGATCTTTCTAATGTGTTTATGGATTTGATTAACCAGTATTTTGTTGAGGATTTTTGCACCTGTGTCTATCAGCGAGAATATAATGTTTAGTGCAGGTCCCTTGCTCTGCAACTCCCACTGGCTAAGATGTTTTTCAGATGCCTTTGTTTGCGCTACACAGAGTGGCTTAAAAATGATAGAAACTTTGTTTTCTCACAGTTCCAGAACCTGGGAAGTTCAAAGTCAAGACACCTATAGGCTCGATGTCTGGCAAGGACCTGCTTCCTGGTTCATAGATGGCACCTTATCAATATGCCGTGTTCTCTAGAGTGCATACTGCATCAGTAGAAGAGCACATAAGCCATTTATAAATTGGATAAGAAACAACAATTTGGTTTCCTAATTTGGACTTGGGCTCCTTTTTCTCCTCTACTCCTGAGAAGGATTTGCATAATCTTAATATTTGGATGTCTTTCTTCTGGATACTCTATATTTCTCTTATTTCTATACATGGTATGTTTAAAAATAGTCCACTTATACACAGTATTTAATGTAAATTGTAAATTATTTACTAAATATGCAAATACTTTTAAGAGCTGTTTAAATATTCTAACATATTTTGAAAACTTTGCTTTGCCACTATATATTGCTTTGTTTCATCCTTTCTGCACATTTTCACTATTTTTAGTTTTATTTCGTGTATGACAATCAACCAGATTTCCTAGTAGAGGCTGTGATGGCCAAGCCCTAGGTCATTCCCCTCACTAAACGTAATACATACTTTTTCATCCTTCATCTCCAAATTTTCCAATAGAATCAAATGTTTTTCATGCTTTCTCCTTTCTTTTCTTGAAAAATATTATTTTATCTTGGCTTTTGGGCATCTACATTCCCATCTTCTTTATGCTTTCTTGACTTTTTCTTGTCATCTTTAAAGATCATCCTTCTCTGATTGATGGAGAAATTTTGGAATTCATTTGAGCGTGGCATTCTGCCTTCTGCTTGGCTCATACTTTCTGCCCTTCACATACTCTTTAGATTGTGTAACTCCAACCTAGGATTTCCTTTGCTATGAAAGAAAAAAAAACAATAAGAAATCATATCTCCAGCACTAATCCCTTATCCTGACTCACAATCATTGAATCCAAATGCATTCCTGATAAATCCTATTTAATGTCTCAAAGATTCTTGAAATTCTATTTTCAAATGCAATTTCATGACCTGCATTCAGTTGTCCCCTGACAAACTCTCTAGAAAACTCTGTCCATCAATCATAAACCTAGGATTCAAACTGAACATTTGTTTCTTCTTCACTCTTGGATTAATTTTTTCTACTTTGTGTCTGCTGACCTATTTCTCCCTCCATTGAGTCCATGCTACTGTCCATCTCGTATCTGGTCAAGTGAAATGATTTCTGATTGGATCATATCTACATATACTCCGGATTCCTCCATTCTTAACTCACCACCATAGTCAGAGGGATATTTTCAAATTGTAATTCTAATATACCAGTGCCAACTAATATTTCTCCAAATTCAGAGTGAAATCCTATGAGTTTCTAATGGGCTCAGTCCTTATCTATATCTCAAGATCCATCCTTTCATGCCAATCTGTCAACTCTTCCATCTCTACTGAACTTTCAATTACTTATACAGTTCACATACCATTCCTCAGTGTATAGTATACCTTTTGTTAGGCTACATTTGTTCATTACTTTTTTCTCACTAACTTTTTTATGTCTCTGATATCAGATTGAAATTCATCCAATGGGAAATTCTTCCAAGAAATGCATATCTAGGTATTTTTTTACTATCACAGGCACACGCTGACTCTTTTCTTAAAATTTTATTTAAGTTATACAAGTTTAATGTATTTCATATATACAGATTTAGGAACATAGTGACACTTCCTTTTCACCCGTCCCCTTCCTTCATCTCACATTCCCATTCTTAATTGTTACAAAGATCTATTTTCAGTTTACTTAGTGATCATATAGTTAACCCTACACTAAATAAAAGAATTAACTAATAGTATGAAGAGAAAAAAAAAACAACAACACTGTTCCTCTATGGAAGAGACAAGTGCTATAAACAATCATCAAATCTCAAAGTGACACTGACTCTTCTTAGTGGGACTTAAACACAGTTGCGATTTTACATTTGAGTGACTATTTGGTAAGTGCTTGTCTTTACCTATATCTTTATTGGAGAGGCAGAGAGAGAGAGAGTGAATTAGTATGCACATACACTCTTTCTTTGTTGAAATGCCCTGGCTGAGCTGAAGCTGAGGACCTGGGAATACATTCTGGGTCTTTCATGTAGATGGTAGGAATTTAATTACATAAGCCATCACTGCTTTCTCCCAGGGTCTGCATTAGCTGAAGCTGGAGTCAGGACCTGGAGCTGGGAATTAATTCAGGCACTGCAATGCAGAACATAGGTGTCTTAATTGGTAGCTAAAATCTCGCCTCACAAATATGTTATTCAGAGTCCACAATATAAGCTTCCGTATAGCCAAAAATTTTAACAAAGTCATCATGCCATCTCATTATTGTTGCCATACACCTAAATTAATGAGAAAATAAATGCTCAACTACTGCCATGAAAGCTGAAGAAACAGTTGGGATAAATTATCTATAACTCCTTAGCTCCAGAGGGAATGTTGTAAGAAGGTTTTTATGAGTCTTTTTACCCTAAAAGATATATAAAAGTAGAAATGCATTGATTTATCAAATTTATGAATTCCAGTAAGATTCATTGCTCAATATAGAATAAACACTTGAATAGTCATCCCAGACTGATTTTATTCAGAATATTTATAATTCTATTTCAAATTATATTTATATTCAAGAGAGGAAGCTTATAAACTGTCATCACTCTTATTTCTCAGTAGGCTGATGATTTCAGTTAAATTAATTTCTATATAAGTCATTCAAACCATTGAGCATGATGATTTGCTACTATTTGGCAGAATAGAATTCTGTTTTTCTTATGCTGATTGTAGTAAAAAAAAGCCTGTAAATATTAAGGACATAGAACTCTCACATGGTGTTTGGCATAATGGAATGTGTCAAACTGTCCCCCATGATGATGACAGGTTTTGTACAATCTGTACCATTTTAATGCATGACAAGATATATATGTTAAGTTGGTTATGAAAACTCAGAGAAAAAGGTTTCCAAATGTGAAAAGCAATAAAAGAAATCATTTTTTATGAAACAGTATATAAAATTTGTTACTGATGATGGATTTATAGTAAACCAATTTGTGGAATAAATGAAGTGTAGAGATTAGAATGTATTTGACGTAATAAAACTTACCTTGCATTACCCCTTGTGATTACTGATAACTGTAGGTGCTTATAGAGGATTAAAAATGCCTTTGATATAAAAGCACTGTGGTTTTGAGGTTTCATCATATTTTGGGATCTTTATCCATTCATGTGACATTTGCATTTGTTATGCAGTAATAACTTCCTTAATGAAAAGGCTGCTTTCCTGAACTTTCATATTTCTCAGCAAAATTCCCACTTAGAGGCAGAGAAATACTAGATTTATAGAGGTGCATTCTGGAGCTTATGAAGACTGGGGTATACTTGGGGAAAAAAATCACAATGAAATGTCAATAAATGTTAGAAATAATCAAATTTATTTCACATTCTTTGGCTAAAGGCAAAATTATATTTTATTGACATATTATATGTATTTAGGGAATAATGTTAACTCTGCTGAGAATATTCAGATGAAGAAATCTGACAATAGAATAATAAAACAAAGATATAGACTCTGGATACTATGATAGAAGGCCTGGTGATGAAGTGACACAGACTCTCAAAAGATTGAAATCTCCTAAGACTTTATTTAAACTATTCCTGCCCAACCTCAACCACTTCCCACACTTCTGGAGGTATTTGTGAGGGACAGATTTTATATTTCCTGACTGGGTCCACCTTTCCCTGAATCAATCTCTAGATGTATGGTATCCAATAAGGTAACCACTAACCAATATGGTAGCCTCTAGCCAACAAGCACTTGAAAAGAGGCCAGTCTGAGTTTAGACATCTTATAATGTGAACTATATACTAGATCTTTAAATACTGAGTACGTGAAAAGAGTGCACACTATATCATTAATGACTTTTTTAGAGGTACATGTTTACTCTAGCAGTTAAGATGTTGCTTAAGATGCTTGTGGCCCACATTGGAGTGCCTGAGTTCAATTCCCAGCTCTGGCTTCTGGTTTCTTTATCCTGTTAACGCAGACCTGGGTAGGCAGCAGTTAAGGCTCAAGTAATTGAGTTCATGTTACCCATGTGGGAGACATGAATTGCATGGCTGGTCCCTGGCAGGGGATTATTCTGGATATTGTAGAATGAACCAATGAATGGGAGCCATCATCCCTTTATCTCTCTGCCCTTCAAGTAGTTTTTTTTTTAATTTTACATTTAGTAGACATTGGCTATATTTCGTTACATAAAGTACATTATTAAAATTAGATTCACTTGTTTTACTGTGGGTGCTACAATGTTTAAAATTACATATAAAGCTCACATTATGTCTCTACAGAGCAGTACTAGAGTAACTACTACAAGATTGCCTTCTTCTGCCAAATAAAGTCATCCCAGCTGAGGGTTGAAAATCCACTGTGTTTGGAGCAATGAGAGGGAAAGAGAAGTGTAGTTATAGCATAGAAGGCATGAAGTGTTAATATCTGATCAGCCCTTGTCTTGACTGTTGAGGAACAACTTACTATTTTATTCCTTTTAGTATTTTTGTTGTTGTGGTTGTTGTTGTTGTTGCTCTGTTTGTTATACATAAGACCACTGGTTGAACTCTGTAATCGATGCACAATCATTGTTAGGCGTTTAAAATTAACAGAAAAGTGATCTATGTTAAACATAGGAATGAATAAGAGAGGGAGGAGATATATAGGTTGGCACATGCTCACTCGGACTTACCTCCAATGGTGGAACTAGAAATGTGCCAGGGGATTTCAAATCAATCTTACCAAGGAGGCAGGTACCAATGCCAGCGCACTTGGTAAAGTGATAAATATAAATACACAACCGATCAAAAAGATAGGGTATGTGTCAAAGAGATTTCACAAATAAGACCGTGTAAGCAAATAATGAAGGATAGAATTAAAAGGGAGAGAATGATCCTGCGGGGGAAGCAGGACACACAGCAGACTCATAGAATGGCAAACGCCCAAAACAGCACTTATGCCTCAGAATCAACCTTTGGGACATTCGGATCTGGCTAAATGGTCCATGAGAGTCTCACAGGCATGGAAAGCCATGACACGGTGGCAAAAAACAATGTAAATGAAAGACCCTGGTGAACAAGACCCCAGCAGAAGGAACAGGCCATCAAGGAGAGAGGCGCCTTTCTCTGAAGGGAGGAAGGAACCTCCACTGTGACACGGCCTTGACTAAACAAGTTCAGAGTCGGTGAACTCAAGGGACTTCCATAGCCTAGACAGCTCATAGCAAGAGTCTCGGGTGATTGCTGACGTCATAAATAAGAGTGCCAATTGTTAAATCAACAACAGGAGTCACTGGGTACATGCTCCCCATGAAGGATCTCTGTCCTTAAT
This sequence comes from Lepus europaeus, assembly GCF_033115175.1. Classification (NCBI taxonomy): domain Eukaryota; kingdom Metazoa; phylum Chordata; class Mammalia; order Lagomorpha; family Leporidae; genus Lepus; species Lepus europaeus. Next base: position 55,378,467 of record NC_084843.1, read on the forward strand.
GTGTTTTACTATGAAACTGAAAAACACTACTAGTTGAACAATACCCTATACCTTGTGTGGGTGTGAATGCAGCCTGTTGAAATCCTTGCTTAGTATATACTAAGTTGATCTTCAGTATATGAAGGTAATTGAAAATGAAACTAGATAAAGGGCGGAATGGGCGAGGGAGAGGGGAGGGCTACGGGAGGGAGGGAAGTTGGGGGGGAAGCCACAACAATACAAAAGTTGCACTTTGTAAATTCACATTTATGAAATAAAAAATAAAAAAAATTTGATCAAAGTAAATGCTATAATGTGAATAATAATTTTACAGATGTAAGTCAACCAGCCATCTAAAAGGACTGCAATTAATAACTGATGAAATCTCCCATGTTTTGACTCACAGAATGGCAGCTGGAGTTAAGGGAAGAAAATCAGATTACGAAGATAACAGAGTTGGAGGGAGGTTAAGGGAGAGGGGGTGCCTTGCAGTATGGGATGGTTATTTATCAGATTAAAGGAAAGTGGTTGCAGATGGCACAGGAAGACTATAGAACAAACCAATTGTAGCAACAGAGGACAGTTTTTATTACTTCATAAACCTGAACATCACTTCCTTTCAGTGAGGCCATAGGCAACTAGTAGCTATGCAGGGAGTCATTCTCACCAGGGTACTCCAGATCCAGCCATTTCTTCCATGATTGAAAGAACAATTCTGCTTTGTTAAGAAAATAATAGTTTAAAGCAGGATTCTCAGGAGAGTTTTCATAGCAATAGTATGTTAATAACTATAGTAACTGTGGACTTAATATGATACAAATCCAAAGTTCTCTGATCTACATCATACTATATTCATTATTTTATCAAAAGAGTGATTATTTTCATAATTCCCATTACTGTGGGAAGATAAAACTGTTTACGCGATGCATGATGACTGTGCTTAACCACAGCAGATATTTTACAGATGTCAACAAATACTGCTCTTCATCTCTGGGAAATAAGGAGCTTCCAAAAAAAAAAAAAAATCTAAACACAAGATTGAGTCTTATGGCTCAATGAGCTAAGCAGCTACTTGGTATATGTTCATTCCATATTTGAGTGCCTAAATTGAGTTCTATATCTACTTCTGATCCAGTTTCCTGCTGGTGCACATGCTGGGTAGTTGGGTCATTCTTGCCTATGTGGGAAACCCAAATGGAATTTGAGGGTATTGGCTGGGACGTAGTCCAGCCATGACTGTTGTAGGTATTTGGGGATTCAAAAGGGAATAGAAGATCCCTCCATCCCTGTCTCTGTCTCTGTCTCTCTCTATGTGTGTGTGTGTGTGTGTGTTGTTCTGCCTGTCAAATAAATGAAAATAAATATTAAATAACTCAGAGCATGAATAAGACTCATTTGTATGGAGTACACACACACTCTATAAGCACCTAAAGAAGAGTCACGAAACTGGGCTCAAAAATGCGTGGTTCTTTATCTTTCTTCTTATCAACTGACTTATTAATTTTCACAGTTAAATGGCTAAAAATAAAAGCTGTAAGAAGAGGATATTAAAGTGTAATAATTGGTGCTTGTATTTATCCTAAGAAATATGTGCTAAAATGCACATCATTTTTGGTCTTCTATCATGTCTTTTTGTAGTATTGTCAAGAGCACAAAAAAACCACATACAAATATGCATGCCAAATTAAAAACATTAAAAATTTTAAAAATCCTGAGCTTTGATGATAAAGCTCTTATGAACGTGAGGAAATTATGAGCTGACATTAGTATTAATGTGGAATATTTTTGATATACCTGAAGTAAGAAAAAGATGTATGTTCACATCTACATAAAATATACACATGTAATATATGCACATAATAGACCTATCTATATCACATATATGATACTACTTAATATATACTTGTTGATAAATACATTTTTTAGTATTTTAAAGAACCTGCCTATTGTTTACCAAAATAGTTGTACTAATTTACATTCCAACCAACAATGTGCAAAGATTTCCTTTTCTTTTATTTAAGTTATACAAGTTTCATGTATTTCATATATACAGATTTAGGAACATAGTGAGACTTCCTACCCTACCCTCCCTGATGCTCACACTCATGCTCCAATCCTTCTTCCTGCTCTCTCCTCTAGGCCCACTCTTAATTTTTTTTAATTTATTTTTTATTTTTTTGACAGGCAGAGTGGACAGTGAGAGAGAGAGAGACACAGAGAAAGGTCTTCCTTTTTGCCATTGGTTCACCCTCCTATGGCCGCCGCGGCCAGCGCGCTGTGTCGAGCACATCGCGCTGATCCGAAGCCAGGAGCCAGGTGCTTCTCCTGGTCTCCCATGGGGTGCAGGGCCCAAGAACTTGGGCCATCCTCCACTGCACTCCTGGGCCATAGCAGAGAGCTGGCCTGGAAGAGGGGCAACCGGGACAGAATCTGGCGCCCTGACCGGGACTAGAACCCGGTGTGCCAGCGCCGCAGGCAGAGGATTAGCCTATTGAGCTGCAGCACCGGCCCCCACTCTTAATTTTTACAAAGATGTGTTTTCTTTTTTTTTTTTTTCATTTATTAAACTTTTATTTAATGAATATAAATTTCCAAAGTATAGCTTATGGGTTACAATGGCTTCCCCCCTCCCATAACTTCCCTCCCACCCGCAACCCTCCCCTTTCCCGCTCCCTCTCCCCTTCCATTCACATCAAGATTCATTTTCAATTCTCTTTATTTACAGAAGATCAGTTTAGTATATATTAGGTAACGATTTCAACAGTTTGCCCCCATATAGCAACACAAAATGAAAAAATGCTTTTGGAGTATTAGTTATAGCATTAAATAACAGTGTACAGCACATTAAAGACAGAGATCCTACATAATATTTTTTAATTAATTAATTTTCTATGCCATTTCCAATTTAACAGCAGGTTTTTTTTTTCATTTCCAATTATCATTATATACAGAAGATCGATTCAGTATATAATTAGTAAAGACCTCATCAGTTTGTACCCACACAGAAACACAAAGTGTAAAAATACTGTTTCACACTTTGGTTTCACAATAGGCTAATCCTCCGCCTTGCAGCGCCGGCACACCGGGTTCTAGTCCCGGTCGGGGCACCGATCCTATCCCGGTTGCCCCTCTTCCAGGCCAGCTCTCTGCTGTGGCCAGGGAGTGCAGTGGAGGATGGCCCAAGTTCTTGGGCCCTGCACCCCATGGGAGACCAGGAGAAGCACCTGGCTCCTGCCATCGGACCGGCGTGGTGCGCCGGCCACAGCGCGCCTACCGCGGCGGCCATTGGAGGGTGAACCAACGGCAAAGGAAGACCTTTCTCTCTATCTCTCTCTCTCTCACTGTCCACTCTGCCTGTCAAAAATTAAAAAAAAAAAAAAAAAACAAAAACAAAACAAAAAAAAAAAACAAAAAAACAAAGTCCAAAAAAAATACAAAAAAAAAAAAAAATACTGTTTCAGTACTAGTTATAGCATCACTGCACATTAGACAACACATTAAGGACAGATCCCACATGGGATGTAAGTAGACAGTGACTCCTGTTGCTGACTTAACAATTTGACACTCCTGTTCATGGGGTCAGTAATCTCCCTAGGCTCTAGTCATGAGTTGCCAGGGCTATGGAAGCCTTTAGAGTTCGCTGACTTTGATCTTATTCTGATAGGGTCATAGTCAAAGTGGAAGTTCTCTCCTCCCTTCAGAGAAAGGTACCTCCTTCTTTGATGGCCCCGTCCTTGTGTTTTCAGTTTACTTAATACTTGTAAGGTACATCCTACACTAAGTAAAGAGTTCAACAAATTGTATGAAGAAAAAAACACTGTTTCCTCAACAAGAGACAAGGGCTATAAACAACCATCAAATCTGAAAATAATTCTACCTCAACATACTACATTTTAGGTACTCTAGTACTACTCCAGTAGTTATTCCACATTAGGGAGAACATATGATATCTGTCTTTAGGGACTGGCTTATTTCACTAAGTATAATGGTTTCCAGTTGCATCCATTTTGTTGCAAAACACAAGATTTAATTTTTCTTTATAGCTGAGTGGTACTCCATAGAGTGTATATGTACCATAATTAATTTATCCTTTCATGAATTGATCAACATCTGGGTTAATTCCATATTGAGCTATTCTGAAGTGAGTTGCAATGAACATTGGGATAAAGGTAACTCTTTCTTATGCTGATTTATTTTTGGTTGGTGTAAATTCCCAGGAGTGGGATGGCTGGGTCATATGATAGGTCTGATTTCAAATTTAGAGGTATCTCCATAGTGGCTACACCAGTTTATATTCTCACCAACAATGGAGTAGGGTACCTTTTTCTCCCACATCTTCAGCAACATTTGTTGATTTCTGTACGAGAGTGGTTTTAATTTGTGTTTCCCAGATAGCTAATGATCTTGAACATTTTTTTATGTCTGTTGGCCATTTGGATTTCCTCTTTTGAAAAATGCCTGTTCAAATCCTTTGCCCATTTCTTAACTGGATTGTTGGTTTCTTTTTTGTTGAATTTCTCGAACTCTTTATAAATCCCGAATATTAACCCGTTATCAGTTGTGTAGTTAGCAAATATTTTTTCCCATTCTGTAGGTGCCTCTTCATTTTGCTGAGTGTTTTGCAGTTGCAGAGTCTTCTCGGCTTGATGTAACCCCATCTGTCAATTTTGGTTTCTATTGCATATAATTCTGGGATCTTTCCCAAGAAGTCTTTGCCTATGCCAGTGCCTTGTAGAGTGTCTCCAATGTTCTCTAGTAAATTGATGGTATTGGGTCATAGATTTATGTCTTTGATCCATTTTGAATGGATTTTTGTGTAAGGTATAAGGTAGGGGTCTAGTTTCATATTTCCGCAGGCATAGATCCAGTTTTCCCAGCACCAGTTTTTGAAGAGACTTTCTCCAGGAATTCATTTTATCTCCTTTGTCAAAAATAACTTGGTTGTGGATGCATGGATTGACTTCTGGAGTTTCTATCTTATTCCATTGGTCTACGCATCTGTTTCTTTGCCAGTATGAGGCTGTTTTGATTATAACTTTCCTGATCTATGTCTTGAAATCTGGTGTTGTGATGCCTCCAGCTTTGTTATAGTTGTATAAAATTGCTTTAGACCTTCCATAACAAACTATATATATATATATATATATATATATATAATTTTTTCAAAAAATTGGAGAAGTACATGAAAGTATTTAAACAATTATATTCTGCTAGCATAATCTTGATGCCAAAACTGGATAAAAGTACAAAATATTCTCACTCAGAAATATTCTCGTAAATAAAGAAGCAAAATTTGTTTTCAAATATTAATGTACTGAAGGATTAATAAACTCTAAATACTTAGTGTTTTCCTCAGGGTAGAAATGATAAGTCAACATTTAGAAATTTATTAATGTAAGTTGTTAAATTAAGGTAATAAAAGGAGAAAGTGATTACATGTCAAAAACATATGCACTAAAGTTTGTCAGCAGTTTACTATGGAATATCTTTCCAAGGTAGGAACATTTAATTTAATGTGTAATCTATCTGGTACCTTCAAAAAGCATCAAAAATAAGAGGAAAGGCAAACAAACATTCCAACTACATAAGACACAAGATAAGGATTTTCAACATCACCATATTTCCTCAACACTGTACAGTAGAATCACTAAAATGTATAATCAATAGAAAGCAAAAATATGTTTCATTTTTATTACAAATTCACTTACACAGAAGTTCTAAACAGTAAAATTTAAATCACTGTATTTTAACAAGGCAAATAGAAGTCCTAGCTGGATTGTCACCAGAACGAGAACTGGAAGCCTATGAGCTCTATCTCTGTGACCTTGTTTCCTTGTCTGTGAAGGCAATCATGCTGTGGTGCTGGAAATTCTGGGGATTACTTGTGATTTCCCTGAAGCACTGCCTATCGCTGGATTAGCTGAGCACTTTTAGATGGAGTAATGTCTTGAAGACCTTCAGTACCAGGGAATTTGTGCCATAATTAGGCAGGATTGAGGTAGCAACTAAGTGCTATACATTCCAGCAGAAGGTAGTCTCTCCCAATGAATTTAACTACCTTTTGGTCTAATTCATTCTTACACTTCAAAATCTGCTGTGTTAAGGCAAATATGTGCATTGCATTTCTTCACAATTTATTTATCTTTTATCTCAAATATAGTGCCTCCCCCCAAAATATCAAGCTCATTGTTGGTATACAGCAGTTTATTGTGTGGATGAATAGCAGAATAAATGAATGAAAAGTGGATCTTTCAGTCTGCAAAAAAACAGACCTTTTGACACAGAAATGTGATAGAATTAAATAGTCTCATAACAACTGACATCCATTCTAGATTATGATAGCTCACTTTCATTTTAAGAGAACACATTACATTGTATAGAAGACAGTCAATTCTTTACTGAGTGAGCAAGAGACTCAGTGAATGAGTGAATGCAATTCATTATTATGATTTACGGAAAGCTTAGAGTTTGATACTTTTTACAATGTGAGCTGCAGTAATTAACTGCTGCATTTCACAATCACTTCATAAATATTGCTTTAATAAGCTACGTAACATTCGACTCAGATGTTTGCCTTAATTAAAATTTAAATCGCATATCATTTCCCTAATTTAACAATGCAATATTATTCACACATTATTGAGGAAACAAGTTCGAGGTTAAGGATCAAATGCAGAAGAATAGTAAAGGAAATTCAAAGAGAGTGATTTGACAGAAGACGCTTTGAAGAACCCCTTTCTTATAATTATGCAAATAGAAATTTATAATAGAAATTTCAGCTTAAATGTATCATCCATTTTTTGTTCTTGTATCATAAATATTTATATACTGCTAACTGTAAATTGCTAGTGCATCTTTTAAACTGTAGAATCTCACTGGTCTGAATTTTGGTAAATATCAACAATGGAAGCTATTAGTATTTAGAAAAAATATCAAAATATGGATACTTAAATCTATTTATCTTAACAACTTAATATTCATGGATCTGTATTAACTAAGGTGATTTTTTTTTGCCAAGATAGTTCTCACAGCTAATTGAAATTGAGGCACAAAATATAAAGCAAATAAATACTCTTAAAGAAGATCCACAGAATTACTGATAACTTTATTATACCATCCTGCATTGAAAATGAGTGAGCTTCAAATGATATACAACAAATCCTGATAAACATAAAAACCTGACTGCCAGGCATAGATATTCTACCAAATATACTACATCTGGTTAATGGGGGCTGATGTTGGGCCTGGCAGTAAAGCCACCAGTTAGGATGCCTGTATCCCACATCAGAATGTTTGGGCTCAAGTTGCTGTTTCACTCCCGATTTCACTTCCTGCTAATGCACACCCCGAGAGGCAGTAGTGATGGTTAGAGTAGTTGCTCCATGACATCCATGTAGAAGACTGGGTTCCCAGCAGCAGGATTCAGCCTGGATAGGTCCATCCATTACATTTGGGGAGTAAACTAGTGGACAAGACTCTGTCTTCTATCTCTCTGCCTTACAAACAAAACATGAAAAAAAAAATTTTAGATGTCCTCATACTCAAATAATCCTTTCACAGACCTAGCATTTCCACTGGGAATATTCTAAGATCATTAGTTAAATTCAAGGAAATAAATTTTCAAAATATAACTCTACCTGGTTGTGGTTTTAAGCTAATAAGAAAAACCCCTTTTCAATTTTGTAAATACTATAAATAAAAGCTTCATATCAGAGAACAAATAGCTTCTATTAATGAAATATCCGGAACTTCTCAGGATAAATATGCTCTTTAATACAGACAATTTTTATTTTCTACTTTAAAAAAACTGTACTCTAACCATGCTAGTTCGAGTAGTCGCTGTGAAACTTGCCATGGACTACAAATATTAATAAGCAGTTAACACTTTCAAATGCTGATTATAATTGGTACTCATTTAAAATTGTAGTTGGACAGAAAGCTCAATGAATAATTTGACTTTTTTATCTGGAAGTAAAAATGTATGTTTCTGATAAGAGTATTCTTTTGGGCTTTTGATAGAAACACATAAAAATACAATTTTTTTTTTCAAAATGTGGTCCCTTGGCCAGCTGTGAGTGAAATACTAATTCTCAGGCCATATTTTAGATATATGGTACTGAATCTTCTAGAGATGGAAGCTTGAAATTGCTGTTTTATCAAGTTCTTCAAATGATTTTGATGCAAGCTATGTTTAGAGAGCCACGTGTATGGATATGCTCTTTAAGCTAATATCCTTTAGCCTCTTCTTCTAAAAGAAATGGATGGCTACCCAAAATGTAGGCTGTGTCTCAGTCCCAGAGAGATCAAGGAGGTCCTGGCCCAGGAGGGGCAGATGCCATCCCAATCAAGGTCACCACAGGCAGAACCACGGATGGAAATGGGAGCCATAATGTAGAGGCATGTGGAAGCCAGTGCTGAGGGAAAAGAAGTTTAAATGAAATCTCAAGTACAACTAACCTGAATAAATGTAAGGGGACAAAAGCCTAGATTCAGGGGTCAGTAAATGAGATCAAAGGGCTACAAATAACTGAAGCTCTCTCAAACTCTTCATCTTTGAAATGACAAACTTAATAGCAATAGCTAACATAAAACAGATACCTATTTGGTGCCAGGAATTAAGCAAGAGCTTTGATGCATTATTTCATTAAAATCTCTTCACACATCCTATAAGACAATGACAAAAGTCATCTCAAGCTAACAGAACAGGATGCTGAAGCTCAGCAGGGTTGAGTAGCTTGCCAACTCCGCATGGCTTGTCAGGCACAGATGTGGGATAGGAACAGAGGGACAAAAACTCAAGTCTGTGCTTTCAGATGAAGTACTTATCTGAATGTCCTAATCATTGCCTAACACAAAGTAGACTCCCTTAAAAACGGGGAAGGTATATTAGACAGGTTAGACAAGGCAGTCTGTAGGGATATCAAGTAAAAGGACCAGATACACCTTTTTTACCCATCATAGTGCAGTCTCTTTGAATGAAACATGTCTCTTTTGAAAGACAAGGATGAAATGAGGAATTGATTGCCTGTTGCTGTTATACTTAATATCTCCAATATCATTCTTTGAAATTTCCAATATCATTTTTTGAAATTCCTTTTACTTCATTTGGAAGATTACAACATAACTTTACATTTTTAAAGGAATACTATCCTACAGTGACATTATACTAGTGTGGTACATCTGAATATCCACATCTAAGAAGATGATTGGGACAGCCTTTATTTCTGCTTAGCCTAATGAAACACTTGGAAACTAAGGGGAAGAGAAGATAGGGGGATACCATGGAAAACACATTTGAATTTGAGTTGTTTTCTCATTTTTATTCTCATTTCGGTTGAGAATTTGTACAGACAATATAACCTTTGCCGTGTGACTCTTTGCTGATAAGCAGAGAATGATGCTACCCTGTCCAGTCAATTATGCTCAGGATCAGTTCCCATGGGTTAGATTACTGTTAAAGTAGAATATGTCAAAGGGTACTAGGGATTATTTACTGGATTCAGAAAATAATTTCCAGCAATCTCTGAGCTCTAAAATGAAGAGCAGTGTGGTGACATAGCTCATGGAGCCTGGGAACAGTTGGAGTGCATTACAAGAGAACTGCTGCATGAGGAAGAAGTTAAGATCTTCATGGAGGAAGAAGTTTGTAGGGAAAGGGGCTCTGGAGCTCTGCCACACAGCATCCCTGACCTCAGGACTTTGCAGTGTAGTTGCCAGGGAAAACTGGACCAAAGGCTAACACTGCAATTCTTAGGTGCGTTTCACAGGAATGCTCTTCTCCATATCGGCTGCCACTGTGGTCAAGGAGCAAAAGTCAGAATTTTGGATGCCCAGTTGAAAAGGATTTGCATACAGAAGTCTCATCTGCAGCCATCCTCTCGCCAGCCCTACCTGTGTCCCTTTATCTGGCTGAGGGAAGCTTGTTTAAATTCTCAAACCTAACCTGGCCCCAAGGTTGCTGCTTTAGCCTTTGGCACGTTAACTCCAACTCCGTCTTATTTTTCCTCAGTTGAAAAAATTAATGCACTAATGCTTTAAAAAACAACTTTGAAAGGAAAAGGATAGGCTGTCTACCTACAGGACAGCTTGTTTCCCTTTTCTTTCAAAGTGTTACAAACATCTCAGTCCAGGAGCACTGTGGGAAAACATTTCTAGACTCACCTCTTCAGCGGTATAAATATGCTGAAGAATTTGGTCTACTGTGCAGTGTCTACACTGAAAACAATTACTGAATATTTACTGTTGTTGGTACTAAGCATCAATTGTATCCAATTTCTCTCACTGTACAGGGATATTTGGAGTGGGAGGAGCAATGCCTTTTCCCACTGGCTTTCTCACTGGTGCTCTATTCACCATAGCCTGGGTTTTTTCCCAGTGAAATAAGCTGAGCCAATCTGGTACTTTTTCCTGAGGGATTTTGAATCATATTCAAGGTTAATGTAAAGATGACTAATAGAAAACGAAACTACAGTGCATACATCCCAGTTACCTTCTGAATTTGTTTTTCCTAGTTTTTCCAGCTGATTCTAGAGAGCTGGATTGGAAGTGGAGCAGCTGGAATATGAACAGCTGCCCATATGGGGTGCTGGTGCTGCAGGCGGAGGCTTAGCCTACTAACCACAGCGCTGGCCCCTCTCCCTCTTTCTTAACCTGGAAGATTTTATAGAACTTGAAAAACATCCTGGGATAATTTTTCCAGTTTAAATAGATGATGTCAGCAACTAGAAAGATTCCTGTAATCAATTTCCTATTTGTGAAGTTGCCAGTAAGAATAATGTATTTATAAAACATAAAGCACTGCTATTACATTATTTTTCAAACATGAGAGTGGATCAGAACCACCTGGATGGGGGTTGTATAGCACAAACCTGAGTCTCCTCCCAGAGTTTTTCATTAGTCAGTTTGGGAAGGGGCACAATGTACATTTTGAAAAATTTCCCAGTTGATGCTGCTGCCAGTCGGGGATCACATTTTGAAAATTATGCAAGGCTATGATCTAGATTACTTTAATTCATTTGTGAATTATGAGAACATTTTCATCCTTCCATAGTTTACATGCTAGTAGGAGAGAAAGACAATAGTATGAGAAACATAAATATGTACACAATATGATCTCAGCAGTAAATATTATAAAGAAAAAAGTAGGCAAAGGATAAATAATAGGCAGTATAGATTTTGAAAAGGTGACCAAGGAAGGCCTATCTGAGGAAGTGACATTTAAGCAGAGTCCTCAATGAAATAACGAAGTGAGTCATCGTAGACAGGAGCTTTCCCAGAGGGCTAGCAAAGAAAAACAAGAAGGATATTATATGGAAAGGGTAAGTTTCTAAAATAAGACAATAATATCATATCCAGTGACATGAAAGATGAAAGATGAAAACAAAACAGAAAAACGAAAAATGTGGTTATGACTGCATCTGCATCTAAGCTTTTTGTATGCGCAGCACAAGGTTATGACAAGAATGGCATTTGATTATTAGGAGGTTAATAAAGTGGAGACTCTGACTCTTTTAGATGTGGTCTTCATTGCAGCAAACCAAATCATCAAGTGATAGCAGGCATGCAGAAAATAAGTGATTCTCTATTCTAGGTGAATATGTAAAAAATGATGAATAAGAGGTATGGCTAATGGCTAAACTATAATGTAATGAGTGGTGAAGAAACCTCACAAAAATCAATTACTATACATTAGCATGTAATGAAATTAAGAACAGAGTATGGTTACAAAAGGTCTTAAGAAAGTTCATGGAAAAGTGTAATAAAAAAAATAGAGCTTGGATTTAAGTTGTTTTATACCAACAGAAACTTTTCTCAAAACTTTTTGAAATATTTTTATTTAAGGGGTGAGTGTGTGATTCAGAAGGTTAAACTAGAACTTGGACAACAACATCCCATACCAGAGTGCTTGGCTCAGGATTAGACTCTGCCACTTCTGATTAAGCTTCCTGCCAATGCACATCTTCTCCATTTCAAATAAATAAACTTTAAAAAAATATTTGAGAGATAAAGTGACAGAGAAAGTAGGAGAGGGAATAAACTCCCTGGTTACTGTCTGAGACTCATGGGCAGAACTGGGCTAGGGCTGAAGATGGGAGCCAAGAACTCAATCCAGGTCTCCCACATGGATGACTGGAACTCAATCCCTCACACCATCACTGCTGCCTTCCAGAGTCTTCATCAGCAGGAAACTGTAGTCAGGAGCTGGGGTCAGGTGCTTTGATAGAGATCACAGATATCTTAAAGAGTAGGCCAAATGCCCACCTGTAAGCTTATTTTTTATTTCGATTTTTTAAAAAATTTTTAAAGCTCCCTCATACCTTTCTCTTGTCCATTCATTGTATTTCATATATATTTTTAAAGTCACTTTCTTTGTCATTTTTCTTTGATTCTACTAAATGTAAGATGTTGGTGGTTGTTCAAGTATGTGTGAATTAGCTCTTAGAAGAAACCCCCCCCCCAAAAAAAAGGGTCAAAAGTAAAAAATGTAATACTTTCTATTCATACATTTTGTACCAACAATGAAGCTTTTGGGTTGGTTCACTATGAAAATAGCCACATTTTTAAAGGAAATATTTATTTGAAAGGCAGAATGATGGAGGCAGAGGAAGATATAGACAGACAGACAGACAGACATTCCATCCACTGATTCACTCTCCATATAGCTACAATAGCCAGATCTGGGTTAGGCCAAAGACAGAGGCCAGGAACTCTCTCCAGTTCTCCCACTTGCATGGTACTGGCCCAAACACGTAGGTCTTCATCCACTGCCTTCCCAAGAACATCAGCAGAAAGTTGAATTGGAAGCAGAGTAGCCCAGACTCGAACCAGTGCTCCAATATGGGATGCCAGCATCTCAAGTGATGTCTTAACCAGTTGTTTGTGGTTGGAAAAGAGCTCCTGTAGAGTAGATGGGAGTATGGTTGGAACCTTAACTGTAGGGAGAAGGCAGACACCATAAACAGTGACTAATTTTTTTTTACAGTGGTGACATAGAGCATATTTCTAAAAGATCCCAATTGTCCCTGGAATAAGGGGTCTTTGTTTTATAATATGCCTAGAAATCCAAAATGGAAACCAATACTCTAAGAAAAATCTCTATAGGCATATATTCTCATTACATGGCCAAGAAGAAGCTTCATGGTCTATTTTTGTAAGACCAGGCACTTTCTCTCAACTGTAATAGCAAAGAATGAAAGAAACCCTTGGGTACTACTATTTATTTCAATGATATGCCTAAAGCAGGATCTTAAAAAAGATATTCATAATCTAGTTAATCTGAAGAGTCCTGGTTCTTTACTGTTCCAAGACTGATGATTCAACTCTGCTCCTAAAACCGCAGGAGCATCACTTTCATTTCATTGCTTCTCAAAATTTTTCTTCTTGAAATTTGTGAAGTTTGAAGAACAGCTCAATCCAGTGTATTGTTCTGCCTAGGTATTCACCTCTCAATTCTAAATCACTCTTTCAATGATTTTTCCTTGAATTATTAAATTTTGCTTATTATTGAAATAGAGAGCATACACAACTAGGAGGAAATTTCCAGTTATTTTGTGAATAAAGATTGAATCTAAAGACCTGGTTTCAGGTGAAAGAAAAATAATTTACAAATATTTCCCAAAGAAATAATCCTCTTTTATATCCTTATTCTTACAACATAATTTTGTCTTGAAATATTCCCTTTATTATTGTTTTTGTGAGACAAAAGAGCCAAAAACATTTTTATTGGGGGAGGCGATTTTCAGTTAAAAGCAGGAGTTAGATTCATTGTCTTGTGGAATGAACAGTCTCGTATAGTGTGGTGGAGATTATTGTTTGCTTTCAGCAATTTAATTAAAAGCTCAAACAAGTAAAGCCCACAGGGGATTTCTCCCACAGGCTAATTTATTGCTAAATGCTATTCTGAGTAGTACAGCACAGAAAGTAGACTGTCTGCTCTAAGTAGCCTAATTTATGAAGGGAATTAATGCATTTGGCAATTCTGAAAAAGTGTCCTTTCTGCGGTGCAGGAAGGTTTTTGGCATTTCACCTGATATCTGTTTATTTTGGACTAATTTACTATGTATAAATAATGATACTGTATCCAAACAAATGCTTTACCTTATTATGTCTTATTTTACTGTGTATGTATAGATTTTCAGTGACTTTACATATATGTATATATTTATATCTTTGCAAATACACACACATCAGTGAATATATATTTTAATTTGCTACAATATATTATTTTTAATATATGTAAGTATATAAGACTGATTCTTCTTTCACAAGGAGTAGGGAACGATCACTATCACATGGACTCGGGGCTTATGTAAAATAGTAGAGTTACTAAAAGGTTTAAGAACTGTGATGTGATGAATGTAGTTACACAGCGCATGCAAAAAATATTATTGACATCTACTCTACCATCAGAGTGTCTTTCAATATCCTTTATTTATTTCCTCTCATATCTTTGCAAAAAGAGGTACATTGCTTTGAGGACTCATAATAGGGTAATGGATGAGCAATACTGCACTATGGGAGAAAGACGAAACATTGCGCCTAGCACACTAATTCATATTGCAGACCCTAATACCAACCAAAATGCTTATAACTAGAGAAGAAGAACTTTGTATCAAAACTGTCTGTGTGAATACTACACTGGTTTGCCAATTATTGATCAAAACTTCTGAAACCAGCTCACTTGTCTATAAAATGGCATTAGTTACAAGATTAAATGGAACAGCATGTTTAATGCACTCAACATTGCACTTCTCATGGTGCTCAATAATGTCTAAAATATGGATAAATTGGGGCAGGCATTTAGTGCAGTGGGTAGAATGCTGCTAGGGATGCTCATTCCATTGGTGCCCGGATTCCAGTCTCAGCCCCACTCCCAGTTGCAGCTTCCAGCTGACATGTACCCTGGGAAGCAGGTGAGGACACATGTAGTTGAGTTCTTGTCATCCATGTGGGATACTGAGATTGTGTTCCTAGCTCCTGATTTTGGGCTGGTCCAGTCCAAGACATTATGGATATTTGGGGAATGAATTAGTATATAGGACATTCTCTCTCTCTCTGTCTGCATTTCAAATAAATAAGTACTTTAAACATTTAAAATATGGATAAATGTAATCATATTAATGTGATTGCAAACAATGTACTATGCAAACAATGCATTCCCACAAATACTTCTCTAGGGTTTAAGTGTTTGTTTATTTCATTATTTTTTTTTTTCATTTACATGAAAGGGTTACAGAGACAGGCTCAGAAACATGTTTCGTCCACTGCTTCAATTGCCACACGTTTGTGGTAGCTAGAGCTGAGCCACGGCAAAGCAAGGAGCGTGGAACTCCATCCAGGTCTCCCACATGGTGGCAGGGCCCCAGGCAATTCAGCCATCACTTCCTCACTCACAGGGTGCCTTAACAGGAAGCCGGATCATTTATGGGGTAGTGAGAGTTCAACCAGCACTCAAATATGGGATGTGGGTATCCCAAGCAGCAGCCAAACCTGCTGTGCTACACTACCCACCCTGCCTGGGTTTTAGGTAGTGTTCCAAAGGAAGAGTTATTGAACTATGATTATTGGTTCAAAAAGATGAACACTTTGAAGGCCCTTGGTACACATTTCCAAATAATTGCATTAAAAAACAAACAAACAAACAAAAAAACCACGAACCCACTTCCAAAGGGGAGTGGTTAATTAACCTGATTGGCTGGTGGGCACCCAGGTGTGGCCAGGTAGGGGAATGAGGTCACTCAGGGGCATGGCAAAGGCATCAGGTAGGGGCATGAGGTCATATAGGGGCGTGGCAAAGGCGTGGTCTTCCATGTCACAAATCTAGCAATTTTAACCTGTATACCTGCCTACTTCAGTAAGATTTCATGATACAGATTAAACATGATTGTTCAACCTCCCCCTAGTAGCATTCAAATTTGACATTTTATTTCTGCTAATTTTATTGTAAAAATTTCATTATCACTAAGGTTGAATACATTTATGTATTATCAGACTTTATATAGTTCTTTTATATCCATTTACAGATTTTTAATTGGGGATTTTAGTTCTCCTGGTTTTGAATAACATAATTTGGAATTCCTTACACTAGATTCGGGAGGGACTGATAAGACAATTATAACCCAGTTCCTTTGTAGCAATCAATACAGAAACTGATGGAGACAACACCTGTGGGAGAAAAGTAGTATTCACATGTAAATATCCTCTTGAACTTCCAGGAGTGTGTAATTTCCTACTTCCCAGGATCCTCCACTCCCCCCCTCATCTGATTTACTTAGGCTTTTCCAAGAGAAATGTGATCAGTAGTTTCCCAGCAAGGTAGGGAGCAGACCATTTTTAATCTGCCATTAGAAAGAAACCAAGTGATTAACCATGAATAAAGGAAATACATTCTTCATAGGAACTTCTTATAAAAATATTTAAGACTATGTAAAACATGATAGATTTAGATTTAGAGCACTTTCTTTTTTAATTTATTTAAGGTATACAAGTTTCACCATTTTATATATACAGATTTAGGAACATAGTGATCCTTCCCAATCTACCCTCCCTCATGTCCACACTCCAACTCTTCTTCCTCTTCCCTCTCTTATTCCCACTCTTAATTTTTATAAAAATCTATTTTCAGTTTACTTTATACTCATAAGGTTAAGCCTACAATAAGTAAAGAGTTTAACAAATAATATGAAGAAAAAACAGTGTTGCTCAACAGTAAAGATAAGGGCTATTAAAAATCATCACATCTCAATTGTCAATTTCACTCCTATAGATTACCTTTAAGGTACTTTAATAGTTACCAAGATCAAGGATAATATATGGTATTTGTCTTTTTGGGACTGGCTTATTTCACTAAGTATAATGGTTTCCAGTTGCATCCATTTTGTTGCAAATGGCAGGATTTCATTTTTTTTTTACCACTGTGTAATAGTATTCCATAATGTATATATACCATAATTTCTTTTTCCAGTCTTTAGTTGATGGACATCTGGGTTGATTTCATATTGTAGCTATTCTGAATTGAGCTGCAGTAAACATGGGGGTACAGATAATACTTTGATATGCTGACTTCTTTTCATTTGGGTAAGTTCCCAGAGTGGGATGGCTGGGTCACATGGTAGGTCTATATTTAGATTTCTGAGGTGTCTCCATACTGTCTTCCACAGTGGTTGCACCAGTTTACATTCCCACCAACATTGGATTATGGTATCTTTTTCTCCCACATTCTCACCAGCATTTGTTGTTTGTTGATTTCTGTAAGATAGCCATTCTAACTGGGGTAAGGTGAAACTCACTGTGGTTCTGATTTGCATTTCCCTGATTGCTTGTGACCCTGAGCATTTTTTCATGTGTTTTTGGCCCTTTTGAATTTCATCTCTTGAAAAATTCCTTTTCAAGTCCTTTGCTTATTTCTTAACTAGGTTGTTTATTTTGTTGTTGATGCATTTATTTAACTCTTTATACATTCTAGATATTAACCCTTTATCAGTTGCATAGTTTGTAAATATTTTCTCCCATTTTGTCAGTTGTCTCTTGGCATTGCTGAGTGTATTTTGCAGGTATAAACTTCTCATCTTGATGTAATCCCATTTGTCAATTTTGGTTTTGATTGCCTGTGCTTCTGAGGTCTTTTCCAAGAAGTCTTTGCCTATGCCAAAGTTTCCTCAAAGTTCTCTAGTAATTTGATGGTATCGGGTGGTGATTTAGCTCTTTGATCCATTTTAGTAAATTATTGTGTAAGGTAGGGGTCTAGATTCATACTTCTGCACATAGAGATCCACTTTTCCCAGCAGCATTTTCAAGGAGATTGTCCTTGCTCCAGGATTGATTTCTGCTCCTTTTTCAAAGGTATGTTGGTTGCAGATGTGTGGATTGATTTCTAGACTTGCTATTCTGTTCTGTTGGTCTACACATCTGTTTTTTGCCAGTACTAGGCTGTTTTGATTATAACTTCCCTGTAGTATCTCTTAAAATTTGGTATTGTGATGCTTCCAGCTTTGTTTTTGTTGTATAAGATTGCTTTAGTTATTTGGGTTCTGTTTCCATATGAATTTTAGTATTGCTTGAGAAGAATATCCTTGGTATTTTGATAGGGATCACATTGATTCTGTAAATTGCTTTCAGTAGTATTGATATTTTGATGATATTGATTCTTACAATCCATGAACATGGAAGATTTTTCCATTTTTAGTGTCTTTTTCTAATTCTTTAATATTTTATAATTTTCCTTATAGAGATTTATGATATCCTTGGTTAAATTTATTCCAAGGTATTTAATTCTTTTTGGAGCTATTATGAATGTGACTGATCTTAAAAGTTCTTTGTCAGCCCTGGCTTAGTCTGTTTATACAAAAGCTATTGATTTTTGTGTGTTGATTTCATATGCTCCACTTTACCAAACTCTTTCATGACTTCCAATAGTCTCTCAGTAGTCTTTTGGATCCCTAAATTATAGAATCATGTCATCTGCAAATAGGAATTGTTTGACTTCCTCCTTTCCAATTTATATCTCTTTTATTTCTTTTTCTTACTTAATGTCCCTGGCTATAAATTCCAGGACTTTATTGAATAGCAATGGTGAAAGTGGGCATCCTTGTCTGCTTCTGGATATTAGTGAGAATACTTCCAACTGTCCCCCATTAAGATGCTGGCTGTGGGTTTGTCATAGATTGCCTTGATTGTCTTGAGCAATGTTCCTTCATACCCAATTTGCTTAAGGTTTTCATCATGAAAGGATGTTGTATTTTATCAAATGCTTTCTCTACATCTATTGAGACAATCATATGGTATTTGTTCTTCAGTCAGTTAATGTGATGTATCGCATTTATTGATTTGCGAATGTTGAACTATCCCTGCATACCATGGTTAGATCCCACTAGTCCAGGTGAGTGATCCTTTGTGTGTCACTGGATTCGATTGGCTAGTATTTTTTGATGATTTTGTGTCTATGTTCATCAGAGGAATTGGTCTATAGTTCTCTTTCTCTGTTGTATCATTTTCTGGTTTAGGAATTAAGGTGATGCTGATTTCATAGAAGGAGTTTGGAAGGATTCCTTCCCTTTCAAATGTTTTGAATAGCTTGAGAAGAATTGGAATTAGTTCTTTAAATGGCTGGTAGAATTCAGCAGTGAAGCCATCTGTCCTGGACTTTTCTTTGTTGGGAGGGTCTTTATTACTGATTCAATTTCCATCTTGGTTATGGATCTGCTTAGGTTTTCTATGTCTCATGACTCAGTTTTGGTAGATTTTTTGTATGCAGGAGTTCATCCATTCCTTCTAGGTTTCCCAATTTGTTGGCACACAGCTCTTTGTAGTAATTCCTGATAATTCTTTTTATTTCTACGGTATGTGTTGTTACATTTTCTTTTTCCTTTTAGATTTTATTGCATTGGGTCTTCTCCCTCTTTGGTTAGTTGGGCCAATGATATATTAATTTTGTTTATTTTTGAAAAAAACAACTCTTGATTTCACTGATCTTGGTTTTATTTTTGGTAATTTGTTTTGTTTGTTCTTCTCAAATTTTCTTTCATTCCATGAACTAATTTTGGGTTTCATTTGTTGTTGTTTTTCTAGAACATTGAGATGCAATGATAGCTCAATTATTTGGTTCCTTTGCAATTTCTTGATGTGGGCACTAAGTGCTATAAACTTTCCTCTTAACAATGATTTTGCTGTATCCCATGTTTTGATATGTTGTATTGCCATCTTCATTTGTTTCCAGATTTTTTAAAATTTATGTTTCGATTTCTTCTGTGACCCACTGTTCTTTCAGGGGCATGTTGTTCAGTCTCCATGTGTTTGCATATGTTCTAGAGATTCTTGAGTTGCTGATTTCCAGCTTCATTCCATTGTGGTCAGAAAAGATGCATGGCATGATTTTGATTTTTATTTGAATTTGCTGAGTCTTGCTTTATTGGCTAGCACGTGGTCAGTCCTAGAGAAAGTTCCGTGCACTGCTGAGAAGAATGTGTATTCTGTGACCATAGGATGAAAAGTTCTGTAGATATCAGTTAGGTCCATTTTACCCATAATGTCAAATAGTTCTGTTGTTTCTTTTTTGATTGTCTGTCTAGTTGAAAAGTCCATTGCTGAAAGTGAGCTTTTATGTCCCCATTATTATGTATTGGAGTCCATGTCTTTGTTTAGATCCATTAACATTTCTCTTAAATAAGCAGGCAACCTAGAATTGGATGCATGTACATTTATTATAGTCACATCTTCCTTTTGAATTATCCCTTAATCATTTTAGTGCCTTTGACTTTTTTAAAGATTTATTTATTTATTTGAAAATCAGAGTTACACAGAGAGAGAAGAGACAGAGAGGAGGTAGAGAGGTCTTCCAGCTGCTGGTTCACTCCCCAGTTGGCTGCAACGGCTAGAGCTGGGCTGAACCGAAACCAAGAGCCAGGAGCTTCCTCTGGGTCTTCCCATACGGATTCAGGGGTCCAAGGCCGGCTCTGCAGCTCAATAGGCTAATCCTCCGCTTGAGGTGCTGGCACACTGGGTTCTAGTCCCGGTCGGGGTACCGGATTTTGTCCCGGTTGCTCCTCTTCCAGTACAGCTCTCTGCTGTGGCCCGGGAAGGCAGTGGAGGATGGCCCAAGTGCTTGGGCCCTGCACCCACATGGGAGACCAGGAGAAGCACCTGGCTCCTGGCTTTGGATCAACACAGTGCACTGGCTACAGTGCACTGGCTGCAGCAGCCATTGTGGGGTGAACCAACGGAAAAGGAAGACCTTTCTCTCTGTCTCTCTCTCTCACTCTCCACTCTGCCTGTCCAAAAAAAAAAAAAAAAAAAATGGATTCAGGGGCCCAAGAACTTGGGCCATCTTCTGCTGCTTTCCCAGGGCATAGCAGAGAGCTGGATGGGAAGTGCAGCAGCCAGGACTTGAATCAGTGCCCATATGGGATGCCAGCACTGCAGGCAGCAGCTAAGCCACATTGCCGGCCACTTTGTCTCTTTTAACAGTTTGTGTGTTGATCTATTTGATCTGATATTAAGATGGCAGTATCTGCCTTTTACTTTCCATTAGCATGGAGTATTTTTTTACATCCTTTCACTTTCAGTCTGTGGGTATTTCTTGGTGACAGCAAAATGATGGGTCCTGTTTTTTAGTCCATTCAGCCAGTCTGTTTCTTTTGACTGGAAAGTTGAGGCCATTTACATTTAAGCATAATGTTGCTAAGGAGTGACTTGGCCCTGCCATTTCCCATAAATATTCCTATTGTTTACTTTGGATTTCCTTTATACTCTACTGGGAGATTTTTTTGCATTCACATTCATTGATAATTATGATTATCTTTTTGTGTTTCTGTGCGTAGCACATCATTAAACATCTTTTGTAAGGCTGGATTTGAGGTATCAAATTCTTTGAGAATTTTCATATTCACTATCTCAATATTTAAAATAATCTCAGAAGATAAAGACATACAAAGAATGTATAAAGCACAAAGGATCTGTCTAATCTCTGAAACTATTTCCCCTGTTGTGGGACATAGTGGCTTTGGAAGATAATGGCATGGAGAGAAAACAAGTATAAAAGTCTGAATATGTGAAACTGAAAATGACTTTACCAAATCCAGTGCTATACCCTCCTCTTAAGAGAGAAAGCAGGGGACTGGTACTGTGGCATACTAGGCTGTCTCTGCCTGTGGCATCTGTATCCCATGGAGGTGATGGTTGTGTCCCGGCTGCTCCAGTTCTCTACTGTTGCCTGGGAAAACAGAAGATAGCCCAAATGCTTGGGCCCCTGCACCCACATGGGAGACCAGGAAAAAGCTCTTGGGTTCTGGCTTTGGATCCAACTAGCTCCAGCCATTGTGGCCATTTGAGGAGTGAACCAGCTGATAGAAGACTTTTCTCTGTCTCTCCCTCTCTCTGTCTATAACTCTACCTCTCAAAGAAATAAATGAATTCTTAGAGAAAAAGCAGAAAAGAATGGAAAATTCTCTTTTGCATTCTTCATAAATACTAATAGCCAGGATGAATAGCAAGTCCTTGGGTCCTGCACCCCATGGGAGACCAGGAGAAGCACCTGGCTCCTGCCATCGGAACAGCGCGGTGTGCCGGCCGCAGCGCGCTACCGCGGCGGCCATTGGAGGGTGAACCAACGGCAAAAGGAAGACCTTTCTCTCTGTCTCTCTCTCTCACTGTCCACTCTGCCTGTCAAAAAAAAAAAAAAAAAGATTTGTGCCCTACAGAGGGGGCACAGTTTATCTGCCTTGCCTTGATTTAAAGCACTACTCCTGCAACAGTACTAGGCCAAGGACTGCCATATCCATCCTTGGATATTACTGGTATCAGTTATGGTGGGACAACTCCAACTTGATATGGATTAAGATTGTGTCATGGATAGAGGTTTAGCAGCAGAGAATTGCTGAAACAAGGCCTGTTGTTGTGGTTGGATCCTCTGTGGAGCTATTAAAGCCAATGACCACAGGCTCCTGGTTTGGCTGCTCCAACAGAAAAGGGGAAGGGGAGCCATAACTGTATTTTATGAATGGGAGTAAGGTGCCCCTGGGGAGATTCCAAAATTATCTTGGAAAGAGCAATTTTCAAAGAGCCAAAGTTCCAGCCAGAGGAATCAAGAGCCATGTTTATTTCAGCATTGTAGCGATCACTTCATAGACAATCTGCCCAGCTCAAAATAATGCTCTTAATTTCCCCTCACATACATAATCATCTATCTCAATTATCCATTATTTTCCTAAATGTCCCTATCCGTTGGACATGGTTGATTGGAGCAGAGTAGACATCTGACAGAATAATCACACAAGTCATCAGTAAGGTAAGTCAGGAAACTGCAGGATGGCCACCTTTCATTCACTGTGCAAACTGAAAAGCAAAGAGAGCAAATTTTCATGCTGAACATGACATGGACTTTTGCTTGCCTGGTTTCCCAGGCTTCTGGCAGCTGCTGATGGCTTGGTTCTGGATCCTTCATAGATCATCTGCAACCCTGCTTTGGAAACTGACAACCTTTGGATAGCATCATCGTATTGGCCTATAACAAATCTGGTTGTTTTATGTTGAGGGGAAATATTGTCCCAGTCAACTAATGGTTAATGTTACAATGGCTTACCGAAACCTAGTATGGTTAGATCAGGTCATAGCATATTGTTGACATTTAAATTTTTCTGTTTCATTACCCTCCTTTTACATTATGAGCTTCTCAATCTAGTATATACATTATAGTTCAGTTATGTCTTCATCCACTTAGGATGCATTTTAGTACACATTAAGTATTCATTGAAGTACTCTCATAAAATAGGAACTGTGCATCTTAGATTTAAAGAGCTGTTTTAGATCTGGAGACAGTTCTCATTATTGAGAACTTGAGTAGACATAAACTCCTTTATTTGGAATTCTGTCAAACTTTTCAGCCATGAGCTGGGAGGTGGGCTTTATGAAATTTAAGATCTACATGTCCCCAACACTCTGAGTTACATTATTTATCTAGGTTTAAATTTTGTTTTCAAAGAAGTATATTTATTGCTAGCAGCATTCTAACATAGGGAAATTTGAGAAAAAAATAAAATCCCCATGGAAAATGTTCAGTACTTAACATCAGCATTCTCTGTGGGTAGAACAGAAATGAAGAAAAGAACAATGTGTCTTCAAGATGGGAACAAACATAGACAGGCTTGAATGAACTTTGATCTGCAGCAGAAGTTTCCTGCAGTTACTGACTTCACAGAGACAGAGAGGTAATGAGGTTCCTGCAGAGGAACACAGCAAACTAAAGTAGATTCATTGAGCCCAACACGGCTGCTGTGCATTAATTTTCAGATAATGGAGCATAACTAAAATAAGTGCAGGCTGAGAGCTGCAATCGAGGCTCCAAATTTAAAGGAAGCCAGTGGGACATGGAGATGAGGAGTCAGTGCTGGCTGTCATGGACTTAAAATAAATTCCAGAGCAGATATTATTAAAATAAGCTGTTCTTCAGTAGCAAGTGTATTAACTGTGCTTCAGGAAGACCCAATCATATGATAGGCTTAAAGACAGTGAATAGAAACCTAAACCCTGCTTTGATGTAGAATCTTAAACTTTCTCTAATGGAAGTTTTATATAATATTGGTTCCTTTATTCAATGAACATTAATGCAGTTCAGTATTTTCTATGTGTCAGGTGCTGGGCATGGCGAAATGAACAGAACTATGCCTCTACCTTCTAGAAGCTTAGAGTCTACTTAGTGAAATAAAGTATCATTGATTGCAGAAGAGCATGAGATTGTTAGTAGAGTGTGCTCACGGTGTTAGGGTAGGAGGAAATGGCTTCTTTGGGGTCAAACTGGGGAACGGGTTCAAGAAAAGATTTTCTTGTGCAAGATCTCTGGTCTTGCTATTTCTTTCAGGAGACACACAGCTTTTTCTTTTGTTTGCACCCATATGAAGGAGAATATTTCTTTAAAAAAAGGTGTTTTTATCTTAGTGAAACAGTCTGGAATGTTTGGTGGATTCAAAATCATTTTTTGAGGTGAATAGAAAATTTTACAAAGGATTTATTTATTTTTATTCCTGTGGCTTTCTTAAAGGTAATAAAAATGACTGTAAATGAACAAAGTCAGTTTATCCCATACACCAGTGTCCTAAATTTCAGTGTTCCCACATAGGTATGGGCATTGTGTGTATAACAAAATATTTGTGTATATGTTTTGCACACAAATACTGAAATTGAAGTGCATTGAGTATTTTACAGACCAAGTATAGACTGTAAGAAGTAAATATGCAACAATCATAGGTTTTATTTGTTTATTGTTTGTTTGCTTTAAGAGGCACAGAGAGAGCTTTCCTATCCAAAAATTCACTCCACAAATGCCTGTAATGACTACATCAGGGTCAAAGCTGAGAGCTAGGGACTCAGGTCCCCTGTGTAGGTCCAAGGAACCCGGCCACTTGAGCCATCACCACTGCTTCCCAGGTTCTGCATTGACATAGACCTACAAGGCAGCAGCTGGAGCTGGGTATGGAATCCAGGCATTCTGATACAGGGTGCAGGCTTCTGTTAGGCCAGACACCTGCCCCTGGTGACAGCTTGACCTCCTTTCCCCCGGATGGTAGAGTACACATGGACTTGCTTTCAAAAATACCAAGTTCAGAAATTCAAAAATAATAACTTTACCATAGAGAACCTGGCCAATATTATTCTTTAAAAAAAAAAAAGTTTTTATTTAATGAATGCAAATCTCATTAAGTACAACTGTAGGAATATAGTTGTTCTCCCCCAACCAACCTCCGTTACCCACCCTCCCAAATTTTTTATTCTTAAGGATGTAAAGGACAGCCTGATGAGATGAGGAGTTTGATAGTTTGGGGCTCTAGGTTTTTTGAAAAACTGTGAGAAGAATAGTAAGAAAATTTAGAATGGAAGACATTCTATGGGATATGTGGAGAGTATTCTTCAAGATTTCCAAGGTCCTAAAGGACAAAGGAAAGCGGAGAAATTTTCACATAGGATACTAGGGTGAAATAATTTCTCCATGCAGTGTGATAACCTGGATTGACTTGTGACACTGAAAGAGCATTCACAGAAAGACTAGTAGAAATAAATCTGTAGTTATGTTATAGCTATAACCAACATTGGTTTAATCTTTTTGAAAATATTTATATCACAATAATGGAAGGTGTAAATAAATGAGAAAACTGGATAAAGGATATATAGAAACTATCACTTTTTTTTTTTACTGTAACTAATGCACTTTTTCTGTACCTTTGAAATTATCTCATTCTGTGAAAAAAAATTCCTATGAGGAGATATCTGAGTATGATAAAGATTAATTTCTAATATACCATTTTAAAAACTTCAAACCCATCTGAAAAAAGAATTGGAATGCTTTTGTAATCTGAGAGTGTTGAGACTTTGTAGAGCTGTGGATGAAAGAAAACCCGTGATATTAAGTGACAGAGTATTAATACCAACAACTGAATAGACAAATTGCAGCTCATTAAAGTGTGTTTTCAATATGTATGCTTTTTCTATTTATTTTTCCTGTCTTTAGCTATAATTAATAGTGTCATGAATACAAGGGAATTACAACCAGTGAAGAATATAGTACCATAATATTTTTTATTAAACTTTTATTTAATGAATATAAATTTTCAAAGTATAGTTTATGGGTTACAATGGCTTCCCCCTCCCAAAACTTCCCTCCCACCCACAACCCTCCCCTTTCCCGCTCCCTCTCCCCTTCCAATAACATCATGATTCATTTTCAATTCTCTTTATATACAAAAGATCAGTTTAGTATAAATTAGGTAACGATTTCAACAGTTTGCCCCCATATAGCAACACAAAGTGAAAAAAAAAAAGTACTGTTGGAGTACTAGTTATAGCATTAAATAAGAGTGTACAGAGTACCATAATATTTTAAAATATCCTTTAAATATTATCAACCAAAAAATTGAAAGAATAAAAATTAAAGTGTTCAGTTACCCAAAATTTCTCTCTCTACTGGCGGGGTTGACTAAAAAATATATATATGTAGTGATTTATAATTTTTTGTTGTATACACATGTATAAAATAGGATATAAACAAAACTAAATAGTATTAAAAACTTAGATGATACCACTTCATGTAATTGCTATGTATAGTTATATTTGTGTTCACATATATATATATATATATATGGATTTTTTCTTTATTTTTAAGAACAGTATTTTTACATATTTATTGACTACACTGTACCACTTACATACATGTGTATAATATGCAGTTATCAAATCAGGGTAATCAACTTTTGCCTTTCTTTAACCTTATGATTTCAGCCTCAGAGTTTCTTTCTTCTATCTGTTTACAGAATACATACTAGATACATCTACGGCCATACCACCCTGAACACACCCGATCTCGTCTGATCTCGGGAGAATACATACTAGATTATTGTGAATAGTCTCCCCCTATGTGTAACACTATCCAGGCTCTCTCCCTACTGCACCCTTCCTAGCCTCTAGTAATCACCATTTTGCTTTGAGTTCAGATTGAGGTTTTTTTTTAAGCTTCCACATGAGGAAGAACATGTAGCATTTGTCCTTCTGTGTCTGGCTTATTTCCCTTAACATGATGTCTTCTAGTTCCATTCATTTTTGCTACAAGTGATAGGATTTCATTCTTTTTATCCTGTGTAATGCCATACTTTCTTCAGCTATTCATCTGCTAGTAGCCACTATAGATAATGTTTTAAATGCATTCTTTTGGACCAAAGCATACCTTCTCTCTTAATTTTCTTAATGGCAAACTCTCCATTCAGGCTATCTCACTGTAAAAATCTTGCAAACATTCCAAGAAACATCAGTAGCCAGGAGGCTGAAACTCACGATGTGATACCTACCTTGACATCTACAACTCTACTGATCATTTCTAGCTTATTTCAATTAGCTGCTAACAGAGTAACAGATCAGAATTCATCATCGTATTCTGCTTTTGGACTCTATCATTTGAAATTAGTATATGTAGCAAAAAGGGTTCAAGACTGTAATAATTTATTCAGTTAAATTATTTGAAAGCACAGAGACCAACAAGTTTTCACAAAAGCAAAATTGTCAATTTTGCATACTCCAGCTTGATGTGCAATAATCAGAGTAGTTTTACCATCACATCCCTTACCTATTTCTGACCTACTAAAATTGCATTTATTTACACTGTTATTTGTCTTCTCATTAATCCCTGAAAATCAATAAAATATTCCTACAAAAGAATTAACAGAATTTTTAGGCATCATACATAATTTTAAATTGTTAAAATTGTAGTTCTTCTTTACTTCTGGTATAACTTGGCAATAAATGTTTCTGGCAATCTAAGCTCAGTTTAGTCACTGGAGAAAATGTAAAACTGATAAAATATGTTTCACTCTTAAAGTGTTTTTGTGAGCATTATATAAGGATACAAATACACAGTAGAGGGATACAGTAGATCTATGATAAAGATGAATTTTATTTCTTCCTCCAGATAATCTGTCATTATTAGCCTGAATCTCAAGGTCAACCATGATGATCATTGCAGGCCATCAGGAGGGATCACTTTTTTTTTTTTTTTAGCAAGTAATTGATGAATTCCTATAGTTCTGGCACTATGATGGGTTGTGATGATAAATGGTAAATAAGCCAATACTGACCTTCATTGAGCTTACCATTTATTCAGAAAATTCAGCAGAAAATGAGCCAATAAATACATTAAAGTAGAATTACAGTAAATATGAAGACCTTGAAGAAAGCAGAGTGAATAATAATAGAATAAAAATCATGGTACAGCACTAAGAGTATGTGATTCGGTGGCAGGAGGCAAGCCTCTCTCTCCTCTCTCACCTGCCCACATATCTATTCTCCTGATCTAAGAGTTGATTCCTCTTTGCTGCTTCTGAGTCTGTTAATTTTGCTGAAGTCAAAGGCTATGGCTATTTCACCATAATATATTCTATTTGAACCTCACTGGGGTTTATGAACTCTAAATTAAAGGTTAGATAAATAACATAGAAGTAAATTTTTGGAAGATATGAAAGAATGCATTTGACACAATAAATGCTTATCCATAATTCCTTACTTTCTGATCATCAGCAAAGGACTACATTAATACATTTGTCCTGAGTGTGTTTTCTGCATTTGAAATTATTAAACTTCTTTCATAAAGTGCTCTTTCAGGTTTCATGTGTACAAGTTAACTAGATAACTTTTAAGATCTGAGATATGGATACTTTGAAGTGAACACAAGTTCTAGCAAAGTATTTAATTGGAAACAATTAAGGGTTGCTTCCTGGAAGAACTCTAAAAATGCATGAGATTCCTTAACTGATAGAATTAACTAGTCATTACTCTTCAGGTGTCCTCAACTGGTGTACAAAGGAGTCCATATGCACTTGAGTAAACAGTGCCTCTAACTATTTGAAACTTAAAGAAACAGAAATGTCTCACTCTTTTCAGGACACCTCTGATTTCCATTTCTCCTTTCCTCCTTTTTTGGCTTCCTATTTCATCTCTTCTTCTGTCTCAAAAGTTGCCAGGGACGTGTATGAAGGACACATTAATATTAAGTTGATGATGGCTTTTCAGTCTCATAACTCAAGAATGGACTTGGCAGTGTTCTGATCACAGAGGATGATCAATAAGACTCATTTATTTGCTATGACTCTTTTGAAAAGTGCTGAGATGATTCTTTCAACACCTTCTCTACCCTCATGGCCAGTGCTCAATATATGTCTCTTAAGTATGGATGAAGAATAGGTATCAGTTTTTCTTCTGCCATCATTTTGTCTGAAGATCATATTGTCCTAGCTATAGCTGTGGAAATATTTTGGTCATTGACTCTGGATAAATAACTCTTCCTGTTTATCAGGAAGGATTCACACTCATTCATACCTTTTTCCCCTCAAATTGAAACGAGGCTGCTCATAGAATCATTATATAAATGATACATATCAGCAGCTGACCTTGAAGAATGTCAACATTTCCCAGATACAAACAAGTCCCCACTTGGCACTTTACTACCGATAATGATCCAGAACAGGTGTTGATTCTCAATTTGCAGGTTCATTATGGATCTGTTAAAGTTTAGAAGTTGAGTGTGTGTCTCATGTGATTCCAAATTTTGCCATTTTCATCTACAGAGTGGGTTTATGTTCTCTTACTTCCTAAGAACATATGCTCTGCAATGGTACTATGGACCACAGCATATTCAGTATTACACAAACATGCTTTCTTGTGAACCATTTACCTAAAAATGTGATGGATTCTTAGCTCCACTCCTCATTTTCGAAGTTCATTTAAATGACAGACTATGGATTTCTTTATAGTAGTTTCACTTTCCCCCCACTAAGTACATATTTAAAAGCTTTACACATTTCTTGTGATACAGTCTGCAAATCATGTATTTCCAACAACATGGATAAATATATTGCTGCCTGTCTGAATCTTTTGTTTTGTCTTCTATGGAGCAAGGAGAATACTATAAACAAAGTAGAATTAGTCACCAGGGCTTTATCAAAAGCGAAGGTGTCATATTCATAAATGGGCTGTCATACTTTGAGATCACCAGCAGCAGGCTCTGATTTTTATCTGTGTACAATGACAAAAAAGCTGGTTTTTAGGATAAGCCATGTTTTAAGTCAGGAAAAAGTAATAGAGTTATCTGGTGTATCTTTAGAATGTTGCAAACCAGGAAACATACTGGTGTTAGTGAGAGAACTATTTGATTTACACTGAAATATAACAATGTAAATATATTATAAATACAACTTATTAGAAATATAGTTTTCAGCATGGAACACAAGTAAAAGTGGGGACTACATATGTCAGGGCCAATAAGGTTAGCAGAGATACCAAGGCCATAGTTGACTTAGTAAGAAAAAAAATACATGAAATAATGTATTTGATGAAGAAGTAAATAACTTAAATTTGGCTACTTTCATTTACAATAAAGTATTTGAGTATTCAAAGTATTGTCATATCTTTTGATATTTCAAATTAAACCTAAATATTTCTACATCTTATAAGACTTTGCCATTTAATTATAGGTATTTAAGAAGTTATTGCAGGAATGCAGAAGGAAAGGAACAAGATATAAAGCTGTCATTCTTTATTTTTTAAAAGTTTACGTAACAGAGTTACAGAGGGAGAGGGGAGAAGGAGAGATCCTCCATCCATTGGTTCACTCCCCAGATGGCTGCAATGGCCAGGGATGATTCAAACTGAAGCCATGGGCTAGGAGCTTCTTCTGGATCACCCACCCATATGGGTAACTTGCTTTTTCCATGTCATTAGCAGAGAGCTGGATCAGAAGTAGAGCAGCTGGAATACATATGAGGTTCATATGGGATGTTGGTGTTGCAGGTGGCAGATAACCCACTACATGATAGGGCAGGCTCTAAAGCTATTGTTCTTTAAAAACGTGTTGTTTGCTAGGTAATCCTTTACAAATCTTGAGTTTTCCTAGTTAAGTCTCACAAATAGCTTTATGTATCAAAATGTTATCAAATTGCAGGCAAAATAATTGAAAATTTGAAAAATGTATCTAATGTATATGGATGCGTACAAGTACTCAGTAGTGGAGCCAGGATTCAAGCTCTTCTGTGTTATCCTCTATGATTTCACATTTTCAGAGGAAGTTTAGTGATGTCCAGCTGTGCAGAAATATATGTGCTTGTTTGTAGGAAGGATCTGAACCTGCATTAAGGCGTGATCTAAAGTAATTTCAGTTGTAGGAGCCATGAGGCAAACAGATGAGATTTTTAATGGTTATTAATTGCTATGTGAGGAAGAGCTACGAAATTAGAGGAGATGCAGTCGGCTGTCATGAATGAGGTAGCAAAGCGTCTGCAAAGGCATTGAGTACTTCCCCCTCTGCCGAGTAGACCCCCAGATACGGATGCTCACTGAAGTGATAAAGATACAGGAGCAAACTTAGTGCCGCAGGAACACAGAGATTATGAAAAACCCAGTGTACTGACAGTTTCTGACATGTAAAGTTTGGAAAGAGCCCATATTGGAAATGTGTGTTTGCTTTCTTGTTTCATTTTCCACCTGTTATGCAACTGGTATGTAACTTAATGAAAGATGTTTTTCCTATCCAGCTGTCTCTCGTGAATTGACAAAATTTTATTCAGATAACATTTTAAAATCAGGATATTTATGAAATACCATATTTGGGAAATTTAGATTTCTGTAGTAATGCTGAAGATCCCCATCTCCCGACATTTACACACCTAATTTTATTTACTATAAAGAAATTCAAGCACCCATGCATGAGAAAAAAGACTTTTGATTTCAACAGAAAAAAAATTACATCTATCAACAGGAAATTGGATATAGATACATGACATACTAATTAAAATAAATGAGCTAGAATCATTTTTATCAGAATAGTTGGTTCTAGAAAAAATGCTGAGTGAAAAGTAAGTGGCAATGTATGTTGATACTAACCTTAGAAAATAAAATATAAACAAAACAACTGTTTCTACTCCCATAAAATACAAAGGAGCTCAAAAAAATGTGGAATTAAAACATAAGTTTAATTTAGTGTAAAAAATTTAAAATGAAGGCATTCTTCCAAAAATTTTCATGAAAATGTGTATCATGAAAAAGTACACATTTTAATTTTTTTGCATCAAACTAGAATTATCTTTTAAGTCTATTTTTCCACAGCATTTTTGAAGTACCCAGGTGTTACAGTATATATGACTAGGTACAGACAGGGTTAGAGAAGGAACCATTTCCTTCAGGAAGGAACTTACTACTGCTTAGGAAACAAAAAGATTAAAACAGAAATAAAGGAATCAACAAGTACATCTGTAAGTACTTCGTGTATGTGAGAGAGGGAGGCAGAGAGAAACTGTGCTTGGGCTCTTCGGGAAGAAAATTCGGATTCAGAATTGAGTCTGCTGGCTACTTATCAAGGAGCAGTCTTGGGATCAGCATCTGTTGAAGGAGAGGGGAAAGGTAAGGAAGCAAGAGAGGGCAATGGGGGAAGCTGAAACTGCAGTGCAAGCCCAATGGCAATCTCGCCTGGCCCCATGAGGACACTGTAGCTAAAAGCACCCATTGGAGAGGCCCCACACTGGGTCACTGAGGCAACCCCTGAAGGGGCTGACAACTCACAGGTGTCTTGACTGACAGTATGTCTTGTGGCACCTGACTCCATAAACTTTTCATTTGAAGGAAGTGTAGGTACAACTCAATAAATGAAGTCACAGACAAATGAACAATAAAATGAATAAATATGCGCAAAGAAAATGGCTCACAAACAACTTTTGTTCCTTAGTCTATAAAGACAGATCGTAGGAAAAAAATCAAACAATCTAGTAGAAAAAGGAGCAACAGACACGAACAGGCTATTTATTCCTATGTTCACACATATGCACATGTGCAAAAAGCAGGCAACAAATGTTCACAGACTAGTGAGAAAATAAATCCCCTCAGGTTAATGAAGTACAAATTGAAACCATAATTTAGCTTAAATCTTCATTTAATAATTAAAATGACATTCCATTAGCAAAGGTATGGGAAAAACCGCTTTATATTGGCATGTATTATTTAAAGTATATGAAAGAAAATTTAGCACTTTTTTTAATCGAGAAATTTGTCTTCCTAAATATATATTTGATAAACATAGTCACTTAAGTGCACAGAGAATATACAGTTGATCAGATTTGTAGTGTAAATAACTGGAAATCAATAGCAAAACCCCCTAAGAATATGAAACCTGGTAAATAAATTAGAGTCATATATTAGAAGAATGTGTAATCATTTGAAATATTGGACTATATCTCTTTAAGGTATGGAAAATTAAAAGCTAATTTTTAAAAAAATGTATATTAACTTTTACTTATTGAAAGGTAAATTTAATTATTTGAAGAAAGGGAGTAGGGAAGGAAGAAGAAAGATTGATTTTCTCTCTGATTTTTACATCTGCTGGTTCACTCCCCAAATGTCTGCAACCACTGGAGCAGAGCCAGACTGGGGACAGGAACCAGGAATTCCATGTATGTCTCCCCTAAGGGTGACAGGAATCAAGGTATTTGAGCCATCATTATCTGCTGCCTCCCAGGGTGTGCAATGGCAGGATGCCAGATCAGAAGCTGGAGCAGGACTGGATCCTTGGCACTCTAATAATGAATGCAGCCATCCCAAGTGGCAGCTTAACCTACTGCTATAATGCCCACCTACAAAAGTCAAATTGTAATATGTAAAGGACAGTAGAAAAGTGTCCTTTATGATGTTATATACATGGAAAAGTTCACTCTGACTATATAACTATTCAACTCACACACATATACTATATGACTGTCTTCTGCAGAATCCCACAGGAAGAATATTCTGTAGAGTTACAACACTGTCATGGGGATATATATTAAGTAAGTCAAAGTCAGGGACAAAGGACTTAGTTGTTTTTTTTTTTTTAAGATTTTTATTTATTTGACAGGTTGAGTTACAGACAATGAGAGAGCAAGACCGAAACAAAGGTCTTCCTCCCATTGGTTCACTCCCCAAATGGCAGCCACAGCCAGCGCTGCGCCAATCCGAAGCCAGGAGCCAGGTGCTTCTCCTGGTCTCCCATGTGGGTGCAGGGCCCAAGCACTGGGGCCATTCTCCACTGCACTCCCAGGCTACAGCAGAGAGCTGGCCTGGAAGAGGGGCAACCGGGACAGAATCCGGCGCCCCAACTGGGACTAGAACCTGGGGTGCCAGCACCGCAGGCGGAGGATTAGTCAAGTGAGCCGTGGCACCGGCCTATTTTTAAATTTCATTTTTGCACTTACCCACCATGAATATTTGCATGTTTTAATGTTTTACTATGTACTTATAATGTAATCAACACTCACATTTCTAGTTGAATAAGTTATTTTTCAATTTAAAGTTTTATATATTTGAAAGCTGTGAAGAGAGAGAGAAAGATTTCTTTCATCTGTTGATTCACTTCCCAACTATCCACAACAGTCAGGGACTGGCCAGGCTGTGGCCCAGAGTGAGAAACTCCATCCAGGTCTCCCATATGGTTGGCAGGACCCCAAGCACTTGAGTCATTATCTGCGGCCTCCCAGGTACATTAGCAGGAAACTACATTGTAAGTGGAGGTAGGACTGGCTCCCTGGTACTCTACTGTGGGATGTAGGTCTCCCAAACGGTGGTTTAACTTGCTGTGCCACAGCATCTGTTAAAAACTTTAAAATTTTACTTTCAAAAGTCAAATATTTTGATGCTCTGTTTCTCCTATATGAACATAAGAAAATATTAATGATTTTATAGACTCTAAAAGAAAGTACCTCCGTCATTTAATGCCAACTTCCTAGAAAGGGAATCCTAAGGTAACGAGACATGATTATAGTCACTTGGGAGATGGCCTAGCAAATTCAGCTCAAATACAGCAATCCCAAAAACATCACGATATGAAAATGGAAGAAAGTAAACAACTCTTCTTAGGACTCCACAATGAAAATGGCTGTTAGCAAACCTTTGTAATACTAGAAAATATATCAACAAAAGCATTTCAGAGCAGTTTGAACTCATCTTCAGTATAATGATTTCATCTCTGAAAATGAGCACCGCATACAGAAGAGGTTGGGGACTTGGTTTGCATTACGTGGGGTATGATGATCCTCTGCCTCAAAAAATGTGGGGGCATGTATTCTAGACATTAAATTATGGTAATTGAAACGGGAAAATGTCTACAGCCATTCTCAATGTGTTTGGGTTAGTTGCACATGAACATCTGCTTTCCCTTTATAACCCGAGACTGGAGAATAGCATCAATTTGCAGGCATTAACAACTTCTGCTCACAAAGTAGCAGACAAGCCTCTGTTGCAATGCCATACCAGCCAGTCTGCTCAGGGAGCAGGATCTAAGTGCTTACACCAACATCAAGCCAATAATGTACTGCAAAGGACCAGCGTGAGTGCTCAGCCATTTTGTATGGGGTTATTCCTCCTTACTCTTTTCTCGTCCTTTGTCCTTAAGTATGGAGAAGAGTTTATAATTTAGCCATTTTCAATCACAACTGGCAAATTATTAAAACTAAAATATTTATAATACATTGATATTCCTGAAAATTCTCCCAATTTATTCAGCCTTCTGCCTAGAGAAAAGCCATGGTATTGTTTCAGATCCTTTGCCTGTACACATTATACAGTATCGTTTCTACAGCTGGCTTTCCCATGCATGGGATAAATGTGGACATACTATTTCATTTCAAGGGATGCATCCTCTCTCATTTAGGAATTTTAAACAATTTTCTTATTATTCCTTAACAGGAAACATTTTACTAATGTGGAAATGTTCCAAATATTTAAAGACAAAATAATTCTAGTTCTATGTAGAATATTTGGAGAACAGAAACAGAGAGAATGTGCCCCATTTTCTATTAGGAAATGGAATAACATGACAAGGACTTCAAAGGAAAAGAAAATTGAAGATGAATATCTATCAAAAACATAAGCCAAAATCCCTCATCGTCACTTCTCTAATATACTGAACAGGGCAGTGCAGTTAAGCAAGGAAGAGAAATAAAGGGAAAATAATTGGTAAATATTTTTGTGCAGATATTCAAATGAATCTTCAGGTAAACTTTTAAAGTAAGTGAATTTATAAAGTTTACTAGAAAATAACCATTATTCAAAAATAAATTATCAATATAACAGCAACAAAAAATGATAAAATTAAATTTTATTGATAATTTTCATTAAAAAATGTCACCACCTTTGAAGCCAGCATCCCACAAGGGCTCCAGTTCCTGTCCCCAGGGCTCTGCTTCTGATCTACCTAGAAAAAGCAGCTTAAAGGTAGGTACCCAAGTGTTTGGGCCCCAGCCACCCACGCGGGAGACTCGGAAGAAGTTCCTGGCGTCATTCTGATCCAGCCTTGGCTTTTGTGCTTGATTGGGGAGTAAACCAGCAGGTGGAAGACCTCTCTCTCTGTAACTCTGCCTTTACAATAAGTAATAAATCTCAAAAAATGCCACGACCTTAGAATATGGTGTGAAAACCATAAAACACTACTGAAAGAAATTTTAAAAACCCACATAAATCTAGGGATATACCCTGCTAAATAACAAGGCAATATTTTAAATATGTGATTTCTTGCTAAGATTATTTTTTTCAATTTTCACTTTTTTAAAATTTATTTGAAAGGAAGAGAGACACAGAGAAAGAATTTTCATCAACAGATTTATTCCTCAGATACCAGCATCAGCTGAGATGGAGCAAAACTGAAGCCAGGAGCTCAAGTTGAGTCCCTGCCATGAGTGGAAGTGACCCAAGTAAAACTGAGTCATCATCTTCTGCCTCCCAGGGTGTGCATTAGCAGAGAGTTGGAATCAAGAGTGAATCCAGGACTTAAAACTCATTCCATGCTCCAATAAGATGGAATGCAGCGTCTTACTGGCTAGGCCAAACGCTTGCCTGCTAGATGTATTTTTAGACACAATGTAGCTCAGCCAAAATTCCAGCAGTTCTTTTTCAAGTTTCCTTACTTATTTGAAAGGCAGAAAGACAGCAAGTGAGAGAGAAATCTTCTGTCTACTGGTTCACTCCCAAAATGCTTGCAACACCCAGGACTAGGCCTGGACAAAGCCAGGAGTCAGGAACTCCATCAAGGTCTTCCTAAGTACTTAGGCCAAGATGGACTGCCTCCCAAATGGATTAACAAGAAACTAGATTGGAGACAGATTGCATTATAGACACTCAGACATGGTGTGTAGGCTTCCCAAGGGGCTATTTAACCTGCCATGCTCAAACAACCTCCACCCCTTTTCTTGTCAGTTGGTGAGTTATTCTAAAACATACAGAAGCACAATACAAAGGATCTGTTCCCCTCTTCCCTCCTCAAGTGCACGAGACACTATGCCACCTCTGATTGTTCACGTGGTCCAAGCCTTCCTTTACTGTCCCAATTTAAAGAGAAGTGGGAATGGGAAGTGGAAGCAGGTCCACCCCAGATTTTTCACATGTCATCATCAAACACCTCGAGGCTGGTCTGCACCCAGAGCTGCCTGGGCTCATGGTTTTTCCTGGAAATAGGTTGTGAATGGCCTTAGTCAGATCCAATGCCCTGGTATCTTTCAAAAAGAACTTTTAGCTACTGTTCTACCTTAAATAGTTGCCTGATTATATAGTCATTGCTTTAAAGACAGTGTTCTGTCTTTTTGTTCCAAGTGTACTATCAGAGTTAGTCTTTAGAAACTCTTCACAATGAGAATA
Organism: Lepus europaeus; assembly: GCF_033115175.1. Lineage (NCBI taxonomy): Eukaryota > Metazoa > Chordata > Mammalia > Lagomorpha > Leporidae > Lepus > Lepus europaeus. The sequence continues at coordinate 55,416,117 of NC_084843.1, forward strand.
TGATGAATGCAGTACACACAAGACTTCTCAACAGTGGTGCACTAAAACAATAGGGATGTTGATTCAATTAGGGAAACACTGCTTCCTTCAGTGACAATGAGAAGGTAAGGAAGTGAACAGGAAGTGACTGTGCATGTTTGCAGTGTTGCACACGAACAACTTCCATGAATTACCTTTGGCTGCAAGCACACATTTATCAATGCTGTTGACGTCTTCCAAAGTCCCTCACCAAAAATCTGGCTGCATCTTCAGCTACTTTGACATGGAAGTGTGATTTCCATCATGAATTAGCCTAGTGTTCAGTTTCTAAAGTGAGCACTTAGGACTCAACTAAAAACACTTTCCTGAGGGCTCAGCCTCATGGCCCAGTGGGTTAAGCTTCTGCTTGAGGCTCGGGCATCCTGTCACAGTGCTGCTGCTTCCCCAGCTTCCTGCCAGTGCTCCTGGGAAGGCAGCGGAGTGTGGAGGAACCACCCATGGGGGAGACCAGGACAGAGTTCCTGCCTCCTGGCCTTGGACTGGCTCTGACTTTGACCTCTGGGAACTGAAACACCAGATGAAAGATCTCCCTCCCTCTTCCTTTGTTCCTTCCCCTCTCTTTGTTGCTCTGCTTTCCAAATAAATATTTTAAAACATGAAAACTATTGCCAGCAATCTGCTTGGAAGAGAATGGCTTCCAGTTCTGATCTTTATCTTCCTGAGGGTAACAAAATGTGAAATTGTTGCTTCATCAGTTTATCAATGATTTTCTTTTGCATACATCATGGTTATTCATGTATTATTTATGCATCTAATAGTTTTTTTTTCTTTAAAATACCCCGACTAATAATAGAAGTGTAATTATGAACTACAAAGTAGCAGTGCTATATTTATTTATATAGATGTGCTTAGGGACTTAACAGTAGCATAAATTCCAGAATGTTGCCATTGTGCTCAGAATGAAATATCAAAGAAAAAGGCAAAGAAGTGTGCATCAGAAATAAGAGTCGTTTTCTGACCAGAAACTAAACATTTTGAAAAGAAAAGACAAAAAAAGACTGACATGGCCGGCGCCGTGACTCAATAGGCTAATCCTCCACCTAGCGGCGCCGGCACACAGGGTTCTAGTCCCGGTCAGGGCACCGGATTCTGTCCCGGTTGCCCCTCTTCCAGGCCAGCTCTCTGCTGTGGCCCAGGAGTGCAGTGGAGGATGGCCCAAGTGCTTGGGCCCTGCACCCCATGGGAGACAAGGAGAAGCACCTGGCTCCTGCCTTCGGATCAGCGCAGTGCACCCGCCACAGTGCCGCAGTGCGCTGGCCGCGGCGGCCATTGGAGGGTGAACCAATGGCAAAGGAAGACCTTTCTCTCTGACTCTCTCTCTCTCACTGTCCACTCTGCCTGTCAAAAAAATAAAGACTGACATATAAAATGTTTTCAGTTTATGAAGGCATGAAAGAATTGATGTAATACCTCATTGTTCTACATGACTAAACATGATTTATCTTTACTTTGATGACAATTCACAATCATTTCTCTTAACAATTGTTTCAGTTCATATCTGACTGACATTTTAGTAACTTATTATTTGTGTTTTTTAAAGAAAATCACAGAGGTGCTAGGACCAAAGTGCAAGGTAAGCAGCACCTTAGTTGAGTCCATTTTATCTCATAGAGACATGGAAGAGTTCCCGATGATTTTCCTGATAAGGATAATCTTGCAGATATGTTATGACTCCGAATTTTAATTTCTACTCTTTGGTTTTCAAATGTATGATTTCCTTAGATACAACATGTTTATCAACAGGTTTGATATATTATTGATAGATAAAAGATGGAATATCTACATTATTCATCATACATCATTTCATTCTCCTGAGCAAAGAAGGATGTGACCTTAATTTTTAAAGTAGCAGCTGACTTATTTTCCTAACCAGATATACACATCCACATTAACTCTCACTCCTTAGGTATGGATTTATAGGTTAGAAATGTTCTAAGAATTTACAACTCTGATTATCTGAGTATCAGATTTTTCTAGAAAAGTAAACATGGATTATACTAGACAGGCCATCAGGCAAATCCCAGAACTCTGAAGTGCATCGGAATATTTGTAAGTTTGTGGGGAGGTAAGACCTGGCACAGTACTTAAGACACTGGTCAACATCGGAGCACCTGGGTTCCGTTGCTCCAGACCTCCAGTCCAGCTCCCCTCCAGTGCATGTCCTGGGTGGTAGCAGGAGATGACTCAGGTAGATGGGTCATTGCAACCCATAGGTGAGACTGAATTTCCAGCTCCTGGCTCCAGCTGGACACCGGTCACAGGTATTACCTCCATTGGGAGACTGACCCACTGTATGAGTATACTCTCTCTCCATCTCATCTCTCTCTGTCTCTCTCTCCATCTCTCTGTGTCTCACAGTAAATGAAAAAATTATGAGGCAGCCCTTTGGCATAGGAGCTCATCAGCAGGTTAGGACACTTGGGACCCATAATACAGCGCCTGGGTTCCAGAGCCAGCTCGGACTTCCAACTCCAGCTTCCTATGGATCAGACCCGGAGAGGCAGCAGGTGATGGCTCAAGTACTTGTGTTGTTGCTACAGATGTGGGAAGCCTTGACTTAGTATTTTGTTCTTAGATTTAACCTGGCTCAGCCCTGGCTGTTGCAGTCATTTAGGAAATAGACCAGCAAATGGAAATTCCTTTTTTTTTTCCACCTCTCTATCTGACCATTTGCTTTGCGCTCTCTCTCTCTCTCTGTGAGAGAGAGAGAGAGAGAGAGTGTGTATATATATACACACATACACATACATACACACACACACACACCATTTCCCCACGAATATCTAGATATTCGTGGGGAAATGGTGCTTACAGTAACTTTAGGGGCCAGGTTTATGGTGCAGTGGGTTAAGGTATCACTCGAACTGTCAGTATTCCCACATCAGAGTGCTTGTTCAAGTCCTTCTTGCTCTGCTTCCTTCCCAACTCCCAGCTCATGCACTTGGAAAGACAGCAAAAGACAGCCCCAGTACTTAAACCCTTGATATCCTTGTGGAAATCAGGAGTTCCTGGCTAACAGACCAAGCTATTGTGGCCATCTGGAGAGTGAACCAATAGAACATCTCTGTTTCTTCTTCTCTTTCTATCACTCTCTCAAGTAAATAAATTATTTTTTAAAAGGTTATTTTGGTATAGAAATTTTCAAAGGTCATGCATATAAGGGTCTTCAAAAATATCATGCGAAATGCATTTTACAAAAAAAGAATGATTTCAAAACTTTTTACACCAAATTGAACTTGTCTGCTAATTCCATCTGCATAAACTTTTTGAAGTATTAAAATTTATGTAACATTATAAAATACAAATTTTGTGGACACATTTATGTGAAATAGCTTTACAGCTTCAAATTGCATTACCCTAGTGATAATTCAGAATTTAACACAATTCACAGACTCCACTGCACACAGACACTTGAAAAATATGGCACTTAGTATTTTAAGTTTTCAAATATGTTATCATGGTAAAAATGTTAGACAACTTCAGTTTCTTATAAAATACCAAGTGGTTTAGTTTGTTTAGACACAAATAACAGATGATAGTCTGAAGCTGGTATAAGAAAAAGACAGTAAAATATTTATAGTTTTGGACCTCAGCTTGTATAAAAGGGCATATCTCAGAGACCTTGTAGTGATTAATATGACAGCCTATCTCCTCATCTGTGTTCTCATCTTCCCCAAGTGAAGGAGACCCTGCTTAGGTGGGCACTGTCTCTTCACCTATGTGCCCACCTAAGATTCGCTCTGGGCATCCACAAGTCACTGACTCTTCAGATTATTCTTTGCTTGCCGGCACTTTTTAACTTTATTTTTCTTTATTTGAAAGAGTAAGAGAGAGGGAGAGAGAGAGAAAGAGATCTCAAATGTCCCAAATGTCTATACTAGCTGGGCTGGGTCAGGAGCCAGGAACTCTACCCACGTCTTCTACGTAGGTAGCAAGGACTCAAGTACCTGAGCTGTCATCTCCTACCTCTTAGAGTGGGCAGTAGTGGGAGTATGGATTGGAAGCAGAGCTGGACCTCGAATCCAGGCACTCTAGTAAGATACTCCAACACCACTAGTAGCAGTTTAACCTGCTATGCTGCAACCACCACCCTCCAGTCTGCACTGTAACCTGGCTCCCCCAGTGTCCTTCCATAAATCCCATGAATATGCTAGGATGCAAATGTCTTCCATACTGTCATTACCTTTATTTTACCACTTTGATTATGGTTCCTCTGAAGTTCTATACCTACCACTGGCTTTTGCTTTTTTGTTTACCATCCAAGTTTCTTAAAAGAACTTTCCTTCCATCAGTCCCCACTCATTTCTTAGTCTGGTTTCGGAATCTTCCCCTGTAAACTCATCGTAGTATGTTGCAGTTACCAGATACAATGAATCCTTCTGGTCCAAGATTGTGCCACCCATATCCAACCATGCACCAACTCCTATCCTACCTCTCCAAAACACCACCTATCAGTCACTGCTGTCTTTGTAGTGGGTCTACTTGGCTAAGATGAACCACATTTTACTTTGTGTTCATAAGATTAATCCTACACTAGGTAAGGAGTTCAACAAATAATAAGTAGAAAAAAAAAAACCTGTTCCTCGACAGTAGAGACAAGGACTGTAAGCAATCATCGAATCTCAAATCTCAATTTCACTCCCATGGCTCACATTTTTTGTACTCCATTAGTTACCACAGATCAGGGAAAACATACGGTATTCGTCTCATTGGGACTTGAAGTAGATCCTTGTAAAACTTAAAAGAGAGAATAAGAGAGGACGGAGGAGGAAAGATGGGAATGTGTGTAGGAGGGAGGGTAGGGTAGAAAGTGTAACTGTGTTCCTAAATCTGTATGTGTGAAATTTGTTTGCCTTAAAGAAAATTAAAAAAAAAAAAGAGAGATAAGCCACATTCCCAGAATTCTTTTCCCTGCATTTTGATCCAAAGTGGATCACAAGAGACACTTTAGATATCATAAGTCAAAAGTGAAGCACAACCATGTATTGATTCAATACTTAGAAGGCTGGTGCAGGGGCAGCAGGAGATGATGTAGCTCATGCATCCTCTCATTTACCTGCTGGCTTCATTCATCAGTTTGGGAGGCAGTTATTCCACTCTCTCCCAGGGCTTTCTTCATCATCTCCAACCTGGGCCAGTGCCCATTTAAGTTTCTCAACAAGTGACGATAGAAACAGTATACACAACCTAGTCTGTCGGTGTGGAATCCTATCCATGCTCATAGTTCTGCTTCATCCTCATTTTCCCCACTTTATATCCATCTGCCCTTCTATCTGCCTGTCATTCAGATTTCAAGCTCCAGAATCAGATGTGAAGGCAGATTTTCACAGATTCTTTAGCCAAATCCCCCAGTTGTGGAAGAACAGATTCTTACAATAAATTATGTATTTAATCTGTATCTCATGAATTAATTAGTCTATCATATACCTACTTTTATTTATCTTTCCTAGAGGTTCTTCTGTGATAATCAAGCCCAAACTGATGGAGTCTTTTTTTTTTTTTTGTCTTTCCTTACTTTACATTTCCTCACTGTTTTTTCTGTCTACAATCTTCCACCTTTTCCAAGCATTTTGTCTAGCTCACAAATTTAATTTCATATTGTAAAAATCTGTTCATGTCACTTCTCAGAGTAAAATCTTTTAGTGGTTTATAATTACTTCTGTCACACTACATAGATATCTAACAATGATGACCCAGGCCTATGAGTTGTGTAATATAATTACTTATTTTCCTTTTATTTGAAATGGAGAGAGAGAGAGAGACAGACAGACAGACAGACAGACAGACATAGAATATCTTCCACGTGCTGATTTACTCTCCAAATGTCCATGACAGCCCAGGCTGAGCCACACTGAGGTCAGGAGCTATCCCCTCAATCCAGGTTACTTGCTTGGGTGGCAAGGTCCCAAATACCACAGCCCAGGGCGCACATTACCAGAAAGAAAGCTGGAACCTGGGGCAGAGTCAGAGGTGGAACAATGGCATTCTGACATGGGATGTTGGCAACCCAAGCAATATCTTAACTGCTGCATCAAATGCAGAAACCCCTGGCATTTTTTTAATTTCTCTACTCTTATTTTTCCTCAAAACCCCATTACCTATGAGGGCCATGTGCACAGTTTCCATCCAAGCATGCCTAAGTATCCTCAGTTCTCTAGGTCTCCTTGCCTTTGTTCATGCTCCTCCCTCAGCTTCTGTCCCTAATGAATACGGATTCATCTTTGTGATTTAGTTCAAGAGGGATCCTTAGGAAATTTCCCGATAATCTTCACCCACAGTCAAATTCATTTGAGAGGCTTATCTGGGTAAACTTCCCAAGGATAAAGCATAATTCACCAACTCCACTGATTCCTAACCTTTCCACTGCAGCAATTTAATAAACCAGTAGGACTGAGGAGAGTGTTTTGGGAAGTTAATTTGAGATAACCTCAGATGGTGTGTTAGCCAGTGCAGTTATGCCAAATATGTTGAACTCTGCTCTGTCCTATGCCTGATAAACCTGTAATAAATATCTTTTGCTTCTCTGTGATCAACATTTCAGTTCCCATGGGCAGACTTTCTGACTCCTAATAATTTCTGTATGTATGGAGTGCTCTCTTGATTTCAGTCTTCCTGGTCCCTATATGGCTAATATATAGCAAACACTCTTTTCCAACACATTTAAATATACGTTTTGTTTTCCTTTTACATTTTTGATGCTTGCCTTGGATTGGTAGCTATCACATATCATTCTGTATACTCAACATAGCTCTATCAAACTTGATTTGTGTAAACAGGCAAAAATAATCAAAGGTAAGTTAAGCATATTTTCTGCAATTCCACAAAGCATAAGATCTAATCACCTCAGGTGATCTATACCAAGCTGTGAGGTTAATATCCCATGCCAGGGCTGTGTTGGAGATGAATGGAATTCTACTTCTGAGGTCAGTAGTGAAGGCAGCAGAGTTCCTTCAGAATTGTAGCTCTACAAAATAGGATTGGCTACTTTTTCTCATCTAATATCGTTACCATTTCAATATGGAAATACAGTGCCTAGTAAGAGAGGGAAAGCTAATATTAAATCATGGGAGTCTGAGTCCAAGAGCCTGCTCTTTCCCTGGTTTTAAAATTCTGCTTCCAGAAAGGGGTGTGTGATAATAATCCCTATCTCAAAATGTTGTAGTTAGTTGAATAGCAAGGTTAGGATTCTGTGGACAATGAAACACTCCTTACAAGAAAAAATGAAAAGACTTGATTTGTCATTTGGAAGAAAAGGGGAACCTTAAAAATAATTTCCCATCTTTTTTCCCTCATTCTTCTTTTCTTCCTTTCTTATTTCACCTCTTTCCTTTTCATTCTTCATACATAGACATTGTTCTCTAATGTTGACAAATGGAAGAGAAAGTGTAGACCATTACAGAAGACTCACATATTGAACCCAGAAAATGGAGCCAATCAATTTCTTATTTGCTTCTGCAGGTTCACTTGAGCGAACCCACAGTGCAGAGAAGCACAAGAACTACTTCTTTTGTGTCCTTTTGCTTTTCCACAAGGTGCTTCTCAATCCCTCTGACCCTAATGCAATTGCTTCATCCTCTATGGTAATTGTTAACCCTTTCTCTTCCCCCTTGAAATGTAGATAAATCTTCTCCCAAACACTTGCCAATTTTACAACTTAGGGATGAATTTTTTTAGGATGCTGAGAACTATCTGTTTGAAATGCAAACTGCAAGGATGACAGAGACCATATCACTAACTCAAAGTTCCTGTGGGAAATTAAGAGTCTCATTAGGGTGTAACCTCTGTCATGCAAATAATAGGAAGTTTAGGTTCCTCTAGGGTAAGTCCAATCAGCAAATGTAGACAGCCTAGGAAGCCCCCAGCTCAGCTTCTAGCATCTCTCCTACCCTTTGTCTCCTGGGAACTGGGTATCCAAAAACACTGCTGCTGGCAATAGTATCAGAATGAAATTTACTTCAGGCTGCTCATCGGAGCTGGTGCAATTTTGTCTTTAACAGGGCCCACCAGGAGAGTGTAGTGGAGATAACTGGTCACATAAAGATTTGTCTTCGGGAGCAAAAATACGTTGGTGGAGCACAGGGAGCAGCTTCAGATAATACATTTTGCCATTGTACATGGGTAAGTAAGTATTTATCCAGTAATAATATGTGTAAGGTAAAAATGACCAGATTTACCAGTGCACATCCACATCTACGTTCAAAAGTACGGCTTACTTCACTGTGGCTGGTTAATGAGAACATATTCTCCCCTTTATGGTGAGGCCTCCGAATTGCAGAATACTTTGGAATTCTTTATGGAAAATATATTGGGTAGCCTTTGAGTAACACTCGGGGCTTCCTTTGAATTTGAGAAGGAAATCTTCATCTCAAACTATGTATGTATCCTTTGCACTGAAGAACATCTGACCTGCCTACCGCAGAACATCTTCTGACCTGCCTACCCCAGCCCTCTCTTCTAATCTCTTGGCAAACCACGGGTGTCTGCTCTTCATTCCTGCCTCTGTGACTTTCCAGTTTCCTTTGCTTTCCATTTGCAAGTGTCTCTTTCCCTGGGTTTATTTTTCCTCTTCTGCGATGTATCCCATTTCCTCACTAACAACTTAGCCTTCAGTTATCTCTTTTTGCAATAAAAACAGACTCTGCAGGATTTTCTTCTTGGACTACAATTTCTCAGACTACCATAGAAAAAACTGACTTGAAATAAAAAAAGGCAGGAAGGAGATGAGGAGTAGGTGTGAGACTAGAGTTAAAATCTAATGAGTTTCTGACTATGATAGAAGAGCATACTGTAACTTGGGGAGACGTACACAGACTCGTAGATGCCAGCAAGGATATAAACACAGGCAAGGATATTGCTAACTGTAGAAGATGTCAGAGGGATACTTCATTGTCGGCCATCATCAACTGGCCCCATGAAATTTATAATTTTTTTTTTTTAACTTTACTCAATCTGTTACCGGTGAATGGCAGGGTTCTTGTCTTCATGCAAGAAAGAATTCAGGAATGAGACAGAGTAGTGGGAGGTAAAATAGCAAGGTTTATTAGGGAAGGGACATCCGTAAGTTCGGATGGGCACCTCTCCAGACAGGACCTGAGAGAATGCCCAGTCGCTCGGACTTGGCGGGGTGGGGGAAGAGTGAGGCTACATGGTTGAGTGGAGAGATTACACCTGACCAGGTCAGGCGGGCAGCTCAGCGTAGAGGCAGAGGGCTGAATGTGCCCTCAGGTTGAGGCCGGGGGGTTTTAAGGAGATGGGTCTTTGTCTTCATACATCTCCTCCCGAAACAAAGGATTTTATGGATGTAAATTTTAAGAAGCTCCTATCTGAGTTTTCCCCTGAAGGCATCAGACAGGAGGGAGGCTAGCTGGCACCATCCTGGGTTTAGAGGAAGGGTGAGCAGGACCCCCTAGAGAATTGGGATCCTGAGCAGGGTGTTTGAAATGCAGATACTGGGCTGCATCTGGAAGATTTGTCAGGCAGAAGGGGTGGGGACCCCCCACCTGGCAGGTTATCAGGTAGAAAGGCGCAGGGCAGGATGCAAATACCGGGCTGCCTCTGAAACATTATCAGGATGACTTTGAGATGCAGATGCATATGCTGGACATAGACATTGTCCCTTTACGCCTGTCACACACACAGCAGCTCATATCTGACTTCCTACCTAACAAATCCAAACCGTTAGTGTTTAATGGACTTATAGGGTCTTCATTTTGTTTTGAACTCATCAGGTCTTTTTCTTGCAAGTTCTTGTGCAATGATTAAAGAGGTTGGGAATTCAATTTTCAGTACTTTCATGTGCAAAATTGATAACATAGAAACAGCCTCCTTTGTGTGATGTTCAGTGCCAAATGGGAAAATGTCTTAGTCGTACAGAGTTTCAGTTTCCTAATGCTTTCCTGGCTTCTCTCCATGATGGCATCTGGGTCTGTGGAGCTTACATCGGGGGTGTTTGTGGCTGACAGAGCTGGTTTCCAAAACTGGTTAATGCAGCTTGCCTCTTCCCTACCAGCATCTGCAACTGAGACAGGTGGATTTATATTCTGAAGTCTGGAGTCTCCTGGGCAGGTCAGAGCTCAGCATTGCTTCCTAACTAACTAGTGCCTACTTGTGGTCTGCCTTATTGAATCTATAAGTTTTTCACATGGATGTGGATGACCTAAGAAGGCATCCAAATGGGTATGATAAATTCTACTTAATTTTGTGTGTTTTGTGTAGGAATTTACTTGGTACCATAGCTACTGTGAGATTAATGAGAAGTTGTTTCTAAACGTGCAACATACTCCTCACAGGGAACAGTTGTTTCTATCCTCTGAAACCAACTCAATGTAAACCTGAGAGTGCAAAGGAGGCATGGTTACAAAGAGTAAACTAGCATGGAAAATTCTTGCTCCCAAATTGCTTGGTGTTTCATTTTTTAGGGCCTTACCTTTGAGTGACTAATTTAACCTCTGATTTGCATTTTTTCCTCCTTTGAAAATGATTATAACACTAGCACTGGTCTCATGAAATTGTAATGAGGATTATATAAGTTATATACAACATTTGGAGTTTATAGGATTGTAAATAATTGTTACTTATCACCATCATATTTTTTAAAAATTTTTTCATTCTAGTTTTTTCTTATTGGACAGATAGACAGTGAGAGAGAGAAACAGAGAAAAAGGTGTTCCTTCCATTGGTTCACCCCCAAATGGCCAGTACAGCCGGAACTATGCCAATCCGAAGCCAGGAGCCAGGTGCTTCCTCCTGGTCTCCCATGCAGGTGCAGGGCCCAAGCACTTGGGCCATCCTCCACTGCCTTCCTGGGCCACAGCAGAGAGCTGGCCTGGAAGATGGGCAGCTGGGACTAGAACCCGGTGCCCATATGAGATGCGGGCGCTGAAGGTGGAGGATTAGCCAAGTGAGCCATGGCGCTGACTCTTATCACCATCATCTTTATAGTTGTCACTGTCATTGTTATCATTATTATTTTATTACTAATATCAATGTCTCAGTTATCAGCAGTATAAATGAAATCTCAGAAATATTTCCCAGGTAGGTTTTCCTATGTATATAGAGAAGTCATAAGTGATAACCACAGCCCACTTCTGGGACCTAGATAATTCATTTTAGCTCTAGAAGATATGTAGTTACCTATTCAAAGTTCTCATTTATAAATCACATACTTTTTGCTTTTTTCAATTGAAGCATAAATGGCCTCTTAATTCATGAAGAGAAAAAGAATTCAGGCCAACAAGTACTGGACTTGGTGTGAGAAATTACAAATATGACAAAGATCCTGTTTCCTGTTTACCAAGCATTTCTGGAACTTTGATGAACTAATTTCTAGAACATTTTTTAACTTCTCTGTAAAATGACTGTCTTGTCTGCCAAAGAATTTTGATGGGATCAGGTGAGATAATATATGATTGATTATGTGTTGTAATCTGTAAAGTCTTATAAGAATTGTCAGTATTCATTTAAAAGTCATTCATAAAGTGCTTACTCTAATACATCTTAGAAGTTATTTTTATGGTTTTTCCTCTTAATGCAATTCTGAAATTTTAATCTAGACTATTTATTTCTGATGAGAGTTGACAACAAAAGCAGTGAAAGGGAAAAGACTGTGTATTCTCAAAGGAAGTGAGCACATCTTATTAACCAAAGGAAGAACTCTGCTGTGGGAATTCATCAGCAAACCTCATAAAGTATGGGAAACCACTTCCACTTTTTTCCTCCCTCAGTCCCAAATCTAGAATATAGAGAAACAAACAGCCAAAATGTGTTCCTCAGGACTTACGCTGTCCTGAGGGGAAAAACAACTTGGTTCTTGTTTGTACTTTACTGCAAATTTGCATATAATAAATATTTTAATAATTTACCAAAGGACTCCAAGAAACTATTGCACTAGCAGTGCCTATAAACTAAATTTTGTTTGTTCTTCCTTGGATCTGTGTGATGTAATTGGGATCCCAGTTCATTTTTAGAGGGTGGGTTATTTTTTACATTGTATCTATAAGTCATTAATGGAAAATAAAGAACAACCTGTATTCAAAGGGCACCACATAATCCTTGCTGTGATAGACAGCAGACTCTAGGATTACACATCCTGAAATTGTATATGGACAGGTATTATATGGCATGTGAAATAGATGGCACATGATTTTGATGCTCAGTAACACCCAGAGGACTTCAAGTTTCACTAAAAATTTTCCCATCTGCAGTGCCCTGCTTTGTTAGACTCCATATAAACAAGCATTGCATAAGAAGAGGAACCACAATATCATAATATATACATAATATATATAATATCATATTATATACACTTACTGTGCTTGAAATGTGTGCCTCTCACTGTGGTGTAGTAAGCAATGCCTCACATGTGGCACTGGAATCCCATATGGGTGCTGGTTCCTGTCCTGGCTGCTCCTCTCCTGAGCCAGCTCTCTGCTTACGGCCGGGGAAAGCAGCGGAAGATGGTCCAAGTGCTTAAGTCCCTAAAATAAAATTAAAATTAAAATTAAAATAATAAAATAAAATAAAATATTCTAAACATTTCTAGTATCTTTTTGTTTGAAAATTGTCCAGGACATATTGTTTCTTAAGTCACCCATTATTAACAATATATATGCTTTTACATTAATCTCAGTTAGTCAAATATTTCTTAGTGTATTCAGTTGAATGTTATCAAAACAGATAAGAATATAAGGACTGAGAGAAGAAACATATGTGTGCTTCCCAAGTTCAGGCTGAAACCAAATCCTCTCTGTAGAGGTACTGAGAGGTGAGGCCTTGGGAGGTGACTGTGTCCTGAGGGCAGATCCCTAAGGGAAGCCCTGAGGCAGTTTTCGGATGTTCTGCTTGCTGGGAGGCCCTCACAGACACAGGCCAGCACCTTCATCTGGGCACCTGGCCTCCCGCACTGCACCAAGTACATTCCATGGTCTGTCAACTGCCCGGGGCCAGGGAGTTTGTCCTAACTTCACAAACGGACAAATGGACTATGACGACACTTTTATCAGTCAGGTAATATACACGTATTATGAAGATTTTCAGTCTCTTGCATATCAGCAAAATATTTCATAATGTAACAATTATCTATTATCAAGTAATATACAGAAATCTTCGTAAGATCACATAGATACACAGACTTAAGAGACAAAAACGGACAGTGGGAAGGTTTTTGGGCTAACACTTAAGATGCGGGTTGGGGTGCCGTCACCCCACATACAGTGCCTGCCTTTGAGTGTTGGCTCTGCTCTGTACTGTAGCTTCCTGCCAACGCACGCTGGGAGGCAGTGGATGCTGGCTCCACAGCTGGCTTCCTGCCACTCACAGGGCAGAACTTGATTGGATTCCAGGCTCCTGGACCAGGCTCCACCATGGCAGGCATTCGAAGAGTGAACCAGTACATGAGAGCAGTGTCCTCCAACCCCTACGCTGTCTTTTTACTTCTCAAATAAATAAAACCTGGGAGAGCGGCTGATCACAGTACCGAGGTGGTCCATTATGGCTGACATGCAAAATCTGGTAGAAAGTTTGGAGAGAGCAGGGGCCGTCTGGAGGTATCCCATACCTCTGACATGCACTGAAGATATGGAGACAGCCCTTCAAAAGCAGGGGCAGCTCTCTATGTGCAGGCATTGGACTCACTACTTGCGGTACTGTGGCAGAGTACTTGAAGAACAGAAAAGAGATTGGGGGAGATGTGCAGAAACACACAAAGATGGTGCATACAGGCCTGAAGCTGGAGCGAGCGTTCTTGGTTACACAGCCTCTCAGTGCCAGCAGCCAGCAGGTAATAAGCTCTCTGATTTTCTGGCACCCATCTCCGAGCAGATCCAAGAAGTGACAACATTTCGGGAGAAAACCCGAGGCAGCAAGTTGTTCAATCACCAGTCAGCTGTCAGTGGAAGCATCCAGGCCCTGGGATGGGTGGCTGTGGCTCCCAAGCCTGGCCCCTATATGAAAGAAATGAATGATGCTGCCATGTTTGATACAAACCAAGTCCTCAAGGAATACAAAGATGTGGATAAGAAGCATGTGGACTGGGTGAAAGCTTACTTGAGTATATGAACAGAGCTGCAGGCTTACATTAAGGAGTTCCGTACCACCGGACTGGCCTGGAGCAAAACGGGGCCTGTGGCAAAAGAACTGAGTGGATTGCCATCTGGACCCTTGGCTGGATCAGGTCCTCCTCCCCCGCCGCCTGGCCCTCTCTCCCCCAGCCCCTCCTCCCCACCTCAGTCCCTACCAGTTCAGTCTCCGATGACTCTGCCTCCCGCTCAGCACTGTTTGCACAGATTAATCAGGGAGAGCGCATCACACATGCCCTGAAATATGTGTCTGATGATATGAAGACTCACAAGAACCCTGCCCTGAAGGCTCAGAGTGGTCCAGTACGCAGTGACCCCAAACCATTCTCTGTACCTAAACCCCAAACCAGCCACAAAGAAGGAGCCAGCTGTACTTGAACTGGAGGGCAAGAAACAGAGAGTGGAAAATCAAGAGAATGTCTCCAACCTGCTAATTGAGGACACAGAGCTGAAGCAAGTGGCTTACATATACAAGTGTGTCAACACAACATTGCAAATCAAGGGCAAGATTCACTCCATCGCAGTAGATAACTGGAAGAACCTCGGGCTGGTATTCGATGACGTGGTGGGCATTGTGGAGATAATCAATAGTAGGGATGTCAAAGTTCAGGTAATGGGTAAAGTGCAAACCATTTCCATTGACAAAACTGATGGCTGCCACACTTACCTGACAAAGAATTCCCTGGATTGTGAGATGGTCAGTGCCAAGTCGTCTGAGATGAACATCCTCATTTCCACAGAAGGCGGGGACTTCAATGAGTTCCCAGTCCTGGAACAGTTCAAGACTGTATGGAACGGGCATAAGTTGGTCACCACAGTGACAGAAATCGCTGGTTAAGTGAAGTGCCGCTGGGTTCTGCACCCTCTCTCTCCACACCACGGGATGACTCTGTTATCAAGACGGGTCTTTTCTAGGTTTCCTCTACCTTTCTGCTCTTAACAGCTTCTCTGCTCTGAGAAGCACAGCTACCTGCCTTCACTGAATATACCTCAGGCTGAGATTTGGGGTGGGGTAGCAGGTCAGTTATCTTCTGCAGGAAGGTGCAGCTTCCTTGTATCAGTGCAGCCACACCGCCAATGCATTCTTCAGGAACAGCAGGCCAGGACTGGTGCATTTCAGCTCTCAGCGCTGGGGTTACTTGACCAATTGCAGTCCTTTGAGAAGAATAAAACAGCCCCAGGATGAACGGACCAGAACGTTCACACTAGGCCATCTTTCCCTAACAGTGAGCAGATAGGCAGCAGAAGCTGTGTGGTTCCAGGTGGTCCTTCTAACCAAATTGATCTTTCACTGTTGACAAGTAAGGCAAGGGTTGCACTGGATCAAAGGCTGAGACAGCCTTCTAGCATTCCAAGCAAAACAGTTTCCCCATAAGCATTCTTTTCTTCTGCATTCCATCGTAAGTCTGCCTCAGCCATGAGACAGTAGGTTCTCTGGGATCAGCTGCTGTAGCAGTGCCCATCACTGAGGGCAGGGGGACCCTTTCTTAGGGATCCCTGCCCAGCACCTTCCTACAGAAATGACTTTTTAAAAAAATATCATCACACCATTCCAAGGAATCTGGCATTCTTCCTCCCTGCTAGGTGCTTGTCGTCTTCATTGCCTTCTTTGCCCACCATCAGTGGCACGTGGCTCCCGTCCAGGAACTGCACAGAGGACTAAACCTCCCCTGCAAGCTGGTTTTGGGTCTTGATGGATGTAAGGATTTCGCACAGCATTGCTAATGTAAATTTCAGTTTTTCCCTCTAGAACAAACACTTACCAAAATATGCAACATTTTTTGGTGGGAAGAGAAACTGTCCTGTGACTTCTACCCATTTCCTGAGGCCTGCGGAAATAAACCTTTATGTACTTAAAGTTATACAGAAAACAGAATAAAGTTAGTACCAAACTTGCAAAATAAATAAATAAATAAAATCTTTATATTTGACCTTTTTATTAATATAAAGGTAACAGATGTCATGTATTCCATAAGTACAGATCTAAGAAGGTAAACATACTTCCCTCCCTTCCCCTCTGCCTTCCTTAATCCAAAATGCAAACAGCAGTTTGCTGTTTCTTCCCCTCCCCCACCTTCCCAATCCCTGATTCCTGCTCTGTGGTGGGATGAGAAGGCCATGCCAAGATGGCTGCTGGCAAGCGATTGTCAGTTACTCAGGAATGGCTTTAAACCCATCTGGCAACGGAGCCTACCTGGCTGTGATTGGTTAGAGCATAGACCGCCCCTTGACCGGATTGGCTGCCTTGGCTATAGAAGCTGTTGTACCAACTGAAATAAACGAGTCTGTGGGCTGCTCACCTCTGGCCCGCTTTCATCCGACTCCTGGGGTCTGTGTGGTGACTCTGTGCCTCTTGCCCTCACCATGCTCCTCCTCTCAGAACGAATCCATCACAACACTGCTCCACAGAAGTAACTTGCATTGCCTAATTTAGAAAAAAACAAAACAAAACAAAACTACCAATTTAGTTCTTTTATTTCAACATATTCTTATAGAATATACTCGTATTGTTTCTATGAAATTTACATTTAATGTTGTAGGTACAATACTATAGCCTATAATCTAGGTTTTCATTTTTAGTATATATTCATTTCCTTCTTTAAATGATTTATTTATTGGAGCCTGCACTATGGCATAGCAGGTAAAGTCGCCACCTGCAGTGCTGGCATCCCTTATGGGCACTGGTTTGAGTTCTGGCTGCTCAACTTCCAATCCAGCTCTCTGCTGTGACCTGGGAAAGCAGCAGAAGATGGCTCAAGTCCTTGGGCCCCTTCCCTACGTGGGAGACCTGGAAGAAGCTCCTGGATCCTGGCTTCAGATCAGCTCAGCTTCGGCCATTGCGGCCAACTGGGGAGTGAACCGTGGATGGAAGACCTCTCTCTCTCTCTCTGCCTTTCCCTCTCCCTCTGTGTAACTCTGCCTCTCAAATAAATAATTAAATCTTTTAATTTTATTTGAGAGGCAGAGTTACAGACAGAAGGAGAGACAAAGTAATGAGTCTTCACTCCCCAAATGTCCTCAATGGCCAGACCAGGGCCAACCCAATCAGAAGCCAGGAGCTTTTTCCAGATCTCCTACATGGGTAGAGGGGTTCAATCACTTTAGGTATCTTCTGCTGCTTTCCCAGGCCATTTGTAGGAAGCTGGATTAGAAGTGGAGCAGCTGGGTCTTGAACCAGCACTCATATGGGATGCCAGTGCTGCAGGCAGAGGCTTAACCTACTACACCACAGAGTCAGCCCCTGTATACATTTCCTTTTCAAGAGAAGTTATGTATCATTGAATATTATGATCATTTTCATTATTGCAAGGTTTGTTTTTTTTTTTTCTAAATTGATTCTGTCTTCTGTTTTAAATTCTTCTTTTGGTTATCATTTTTTTTTTGAGGGGAGAGAGGTGTATGTTTTATGGCACAGGTTTTCTCAACTAACCAGCAGCGCTTGCTTGTCTAATCAAGAATGAAGCACTGAGAAGCTACCTGGGACCTCCAAGTACACTGAAGGGATTTCTCAGTAGCAGGTGTCACATTAATTTGAAAAAATGATCATGTAATCTTTGGGGGAACTCTGGTTTTCAAAATCTATAGATTTTTTTTCTCCCTGGGGGATGGTAACTTCCCCTGAGAGATTTCTTCAATCTCATGCCCAAGGGAGAGTCTTGCTAACATCTTGAGAACAAAATCCAGAAAGGACAAGAAGCCTGAGCCTCAAAGCCAATGGCCACCAAGTCATTGTTTTTTAGTGTTTCTGCTGCTTAAAAGTGGCCTTTCCTCTACTTACACTGCCAGACATTTCTATATAATCCGAGAACTGATACTCATTATCAACTTGTAAGAGGAAGAGAAAGATCAAGTTGCAAAGCAAAATGAGATCAGCAAGCCAAGAGCCACCACAGACCGGTGACCCAGATGTCCAGGAGTTCTGTGACACCTCCCTTGGTTCTGCAGCTGCCCGACGCGAGCGGCTGTGGAGTGCAGCCAGAGATCCTCTGAGCAGCACTGACGCTGATCTGAGGGCCAGGGACAGCTTGCACTTGACTGACCGAGGAGACCAAGGAGACTCCTGGAACTGAAGTGGTACATGGACCATTCTAAAAAAGGTTTTATTAAGAATTAAATTATTCTTTTCTCTGTCTTTGTTCGGGCCACTTTCTTCCAGTAACACATTCTCGGGCTGTAGTTTAGGGATTATTACATCAGAATTACCTGGTGCAATTATTAACATACATGCCCACAACTCTATCTTTACCCTAGCCCAGCAGAATCTCGTAGGATGGGGTCCCGTGATCTGTTCTTCTAAAGAAACACCAACAGTGAGCAGTATGCACACCAAAGCTTTAATGTCTATCCTGTGATTTTTATATTCTAGTGATCTCCAAGTGGGGGGGAATTGTTACAACTATTATGCTAGTTACTGAAGAAATTTAAATGTTCTGCTTGCTGTTTGATTTATTTTGACCTAATTTGTGTTAAAGACAAGGGTGTTTGTGGATCAGAATTTTGTATCATGCATTTTGGTAACAAGTGATAAGAAAGAGTGTAACAGAAGAGATAATGAGGGATTTAAGGATATATACCAGCACATGTATCCTAGATATGTTAGCCGTAGTTGTGCCAACTCAGACAAGTTTAATCTGTATATGCTTATATCATCAGCTTCAGCAGGGAAATAATGATTTCCACTGTGCTGATTAATGGTGAACAGTAACTTATACAATTAACATAAGCTACCCCATGCAATGTGTAGCATATAATGCCAAGACTTGTTTGTGGCTGTGTTATATAATTGTGACTATCATCCTTGTACACCTTGTGTTGGTGTCTTCTGCAAAATTCTACAAGGGCTGAGGACTGAAGCCTGGCATGTTTCAAACGTTAGCTGAACAGGGTTTATTCCAGTTGGGGAGTGCAGAGCTGAGGAGTGACGTTGAAAAGAAGCACACCATTAACATTACACCAAAGTGAACGTTCAAGAATAAGCTTCAGAAACTAAAAATAGTAAAATGAGAAGAGCATTGGCAAATGAGAAAAGGATTGGATGTTGTTCACAAATTATTATGCTACCATCAACATACGCACAGAAGGAAGAAACAGTGAAAAGATCTCTTTTTTCCCAGTTTCCTTTTACCTCAGTAAAGAAAAAATTTGTGGTGATGAAAAAAAGTGTCACTTGGAAATATGATAATAGCTGTACAAAGTATTATGAAACCAAAGAAAACAGTCACATTTACAGATCACATATAAAATAGTATTGTAGAAATACTAGCAAATTCAGGTCCACTTACAATATTGTTAAGGCTCATGCAAGTATATAAATAAAATAGAGGCCTACATACTGTTTGTTTAAAAATTTAAGTGTTATAAATCGCATTAGTATAGTTTTATACTAAATATATTTTAGGCTCCAATTGTCAAAAACATGAACTTTGGTGCTGGTGTTGTAGTGTAGCAGATCAAGCCACCACCTGCCATACCAGCATCCCATTTGAGCACTGGTTCTAGTCTCAGCTGTTCCACTTCTAATCCAGTTCCCTGGAAATATACCTGGAAAAGCAATCAAAGAGGACCCGAGTGCTTGGTCCCTGCCTCCCATGTGGGAGACACCGATGGAGTCCCAGGAACCTTGCTTAAGCCTGCTCTTGCCCCAGCCATTGAAAAGCAGCAGTTGGAAGATATTCGCATTCTTTCTCTCTCTCTCTTTCTGTAACTCTGCCTTTCAAATAAATCTTTAAAATATAGATCTTTGTGTCATCCTGGAGCACTGACCAGAGCTCCCAGGCTACACCCAGCATACAACTCCAGGGATTCACTAAACGAGCAGACATTCCACTAAACCGCAGAAGCATAATTCAAAGATAAAATCCAAGAGGAAAACAAAACCAAAACCAAACCAAACAAAAAAATACCAAGTATCTCCACAAACACCTAAAACAAAAACAGAAATTCAAGAAACAAGATTAATGAAAACAACATGACCCACCTCCAAAGGAACCCAACAACACTTCAATATTAGGATATGAAGTTGAAGGGATTGATGAAATGTCTAAAATGGAATAAAAAAGGTTAATCATAGGATTACTAAGAAGCAATGAGAAGCAAATCTGTGAATTAAAAAAATCCATACATGACATGAATGAAAATTTTCCCACAAAATTGAGATTTTTAAAGAGAAATCCAAATGAAATATTAGAAATGAAGAAAAACTGAAAACACAATATATCAAAATTTATGGGATATATCAAAAGCAACAAGAGGAAAGTTTATAGCAATTGGTGCCTACATTAAGAAATTGGAAAAATACCAAATAAATGAGCAAACAATGCATCTCAAGAACCTAGAAAATAAAAAAAACAAGCCCCAAATTAATAGAAGAAAAGAAATAATTAAAATTAGATAAGAAATAAAGTTGAAACAAATAAAAAAATATAAATGGTCAGTGAAATGAAGAGCTGGTTTTGAAAAAAAAAACAAAATTGATATACCACTGGCTCAACTAACCAAAACAAAGACCCAAATCAATAGACTCAGCGATGAAAAAGGAAATATAATGCCAGATACCACAGAAATAAAAACAATCATAAGGTCTTACTACAAAAAGCTGTATGCCAAAAAATTGGGAAACCTAAAGGAAATGGATAGATTCCTAGACACATACCATCTACAAAAATTGAGTTATGAAGATATAGAAATAGAATCATAAAGATATAGAAAACCTGAACAGACCAATAAGCAAGACAGAGATTGGACAAGTAACAGACACCCCATAAATAAAAACACAGGACCAGATGGGCTTCACTGCTGAATTTGGCCCAGACATTTAAAGAAGAACTAATTCCAATTCTTTTCAAGCTATTTAAGATAACTGAAAGGGAGGGAATCCTCTCAAATTCCTTCTATGAAGCCAGTATCACCTTAAATCCTAAACTGGAAAAAGATAAAACAGAGAAAGAAAACTATAGACCAATATCCCTGATGGACATAGATGCAAAAATCCTTAAGAAAATACTACCTAATGGAGTTCAACAACACATCAGAAAGATCTTTCACTAGCACCAAGTGGGATTTATCCCTTGTATGCAGGGAAGGTTCAACATTTGCAAATCAATAAGTGTGATGGATCACATTAACCATTAACAAACTGAAGAAAAAATGATATGTTAACTCAACAGAAGCAGAGAAAGCATTTGATAAAATACAACACCCTTTCATGATGAAAACCTTAAGCAAATTGGGTATAGAAGGAACATTCCTCAAAACAATCAAGGCAATCTATGGCAAACACACAGCAAGCATATTACTGAAATGTTGGAAGTATTCCTGTTAGGTAGGAAGTCAGAAATGAGCTTATGTGTGTATGACAAAGGCCTAAGGAGTTGACATCTAGGTCCAGCATCCACATCTCAAAGTCATCCCGATAACCTTCCAGGTGCAGCCCAGGATCTGCATTTCAAACGCCCTGCCCCTTCTGCCAGATAACCAGCCTTCCTCTAAGGCTCCTCTAAGCCAGGGCAACACCTGCCAGGCTTCCCCCTGTCTGATAACTTCAGGGGAAAACTCATAAAGGAATTTTTCGTATTTATACCCAAAAAGTCCTTTGTTCTAGGAGTAGAAGAGGCAGGAAGTCAAGGCCCATCCCCTTAAAACCCCTGGTCTCAACCGAACTGTGTGCTCAGCCCTCTGCCGAGCTGCCCACCTGGCCTGCCCAGGTGTACCCTCTCCACTCAACCATGTAACCCCACTCTCCCCCAGTCTGAGCGACTGGGCACTCTCTCTCAGGTTCTGTCTGGAGAGGTGCCCATCCATTCTTACAGTTGTCCCTACCCTAATAAACCTTGTTATTTTGCTTTCTACTACTCTCCATCTCAAGCCTGAATTCTTTCTTGCGTGAAGACAAGAACCCTTGTTTCTCTGGTAACATTCCCACTAATATCCAGAACTAGACAAGGATGCACACTTTCACCATCGCTACTCAATGTAGTCCTGGAAGTGTTAGCTAGAGCCATAACCATCAGGCAAGAAAAACAAATCAAAAGGATACAAATTGGAAAGGGGAAAGTCAAACTATCCTTGTTTGCGGATGATATGATTTTATATGTAGGGTATCCAAAAGATTCCACTAAGAGACTACTGGAACTCATTAAAAGAGTTAGCTAAAATGGCAGAATATAAAATTAACACACAAAAACCAGTAGCCTTTGTATACAGACAATGCCACAGCTGAGAAAGAACTTCTAAGATTAATTCCATTCACAATAGCTACAAAAATTTAAATATTTTGGAATAAATTTAACTAAGGATGTCATAAATCTCTAAGATGGAAATTATAAAACACTAAGGAAAGAAATAGAAGACACAAAAAATGGAAAAATCTTCCATGTTCATAGGTTGGAAAAATCATTATCAGGAAAATGTCCATAGTACCAAAAGCAATTTACAGAATCAATGCAATCCTAATTAAAATACCAATGGCATTCTTCTCAGGTCTAGAAAAAAATGATGCTAAAATCCATATAAAACCAGAGGAAACCACTAATATTTAAAGCTATCTTATACAACAAAAACAAAGCTGGAGGCATCACAATAACAGGTTTCAAGAAATACTATGCTGCAGTTATCATCAAAACAGCATGGTACAGGCAAAACAAAACAGATGGATAGACCAAGGGAACATAATGCAAACCTCACAAATCGATGCATGCATCTGCAACCAACTCATTTTTGACAAAGGAGCTAAAATCAATCCCTGGAGCAAGGACAGTCTCTTCAACAAATGGTTCTGGGGAAATTGGATCTCCATGTGCAGAAGTATGAAAACAGACCCTACCTTACACCTTACACAAAAATCCACTCAACATGGATCAAAGACCTAAATGTAAGACTCAGTGTCATCAAATTACTAGAGAACATAAGGAAAATTCTGCAAGACATTGGCATAGGCAAAGAGTTCTTGGAAAAGACCCTAGAAGCACAAGTAATCAAAGCCAAAGTTGACAAATTGGATTACCTCAAGCTGAAAAGCTTCTGAACAGAATGGGAGAAAATATTTTCAACTACGCAACTGATGAAGGGTTAATATCCAGAATCTATAAAGAACTCAAGAAACTCAACAATAACACAAGAAACAGTACAGTTAAGAAATGGGCAAAGTACTTGATGAGGCATTTTTCAGGAGAGGAAATTCAAATGGTCAACACACACTTGAAAAAATGCTCAGGATCACTAACCAACAGGGAAATGCAAATTAGAACCACAATGAGGTTTCACCTCAACCCAGTTAGAATGGCTCTCATACAGAAATCAACAAATGCTGGTGAGGATGTGGGGAAAAGGTACCCTAATCCGTTGTTGGTAGAATGTAAACAAATGTAGCCACTGTGGAAGACAGTTGGAGATACCTCAGAAATCTCAATATAGACATACCATATGATCCAGCCATCTCATTTCTGGGAATTTACCTAAATGAAAAGAACTCAGCATATAAAAGAGTTACCTGTATCCCCCATGTTTATTGCAGCTCAATTCACAATAGCTAAGATATGGAATCTACCCAGATGTCAATCAACTGAACACTGGATAAAAATTTTTGGATATATGCACTATGGAATACTATACAGAGGTAAAAAATGAAATCCTGTGATTTGCAACAAAATGGATGCAACCGGACACCATAATAGTGAAATAAGCCCTTTCCAAAATGGCAAATGCCGTATGTTCTCCCTGATCTGTGGTAACTTCAAGTACCTAAAAAGTAACCTATATGAGTGAAAATGATACTTTGAGATGCCATGATTTTCAACTGCCCTTGTATCAACTGTTGAGGAACAGTGTTTATTTGTTTGTTTGTTTGTTTGTTTTCATACTGTTTGCTGAACTTTTTACTTAGTGGAGAATTACTCTTATGAGTATAATCTGATCTTTTTTGATCTTTGTCAAAAATAAGAATGGAAATAGGAGAGGGAGGAGGAAGGAAGATTAGATCATGGGCTAGAGGGAGGCTAGGGTGGAATGTATCACTATGTTCCTGAGTCTGTATATATCAAATATATGAAATTTGTATACCTTAAATAAAAATTTAAGAAACAAAATATGGCACTGGTGCTGTGGTGCAGTAGGTTAATCAACCACCTGCAGTGCCGGCATTCCATATGGGCACTGGTTCAAGTCCAGGCTGTTTCACTTTCAATCCAGCTCTCTGCTGTGGCCTGGGAAAGCAATAGAGTAGAAGATGGCCCAAGTATTTGGGCCCCTGCACCCATGTGGGAGACCTGGAAGAAGCTCCTGGCTCCTGGCTTCAGATCGGCACAGCTCTGGCAGTTGTGGCCATTTGGGGAGTGAACCAGCAGATTGAAGACCTTTCTCTCTGTCTCTCCCTCTCACTGTCTGTAAATCTACCTCTCAAATAAATAAAATCTTTAAAAATATAAAAACCCATTTAGAGTATATGGAAAGCCAAGACAGAGTTTAAAAATTAAGAATAAAGAAAGACTCTGCTAAGGAGATGGCACCATGAACCACAGCACAAAATAGAAAAGAACAATGAAAACAACTCTGGCAGGAGAACTGCCCCCCCCCCCCCCCACATCTGACTCACTGCACAGCCAGTGCACTGCAGTCTCTAGACAGAGTCACAGTCAAGGAAGCCCTTCTGATTTTCCGCATCCCCAGCGTAGGCAGTAATTTTCCACTCCTAACCATTCCCTCTCACCTTCTTACCTGCCCCAGGGCCCACGACATAGCCACAGCCTTGCTACAAGACAGTGGTCTCATGGAGCTGAAGCTGCCCCTACCCGGGTTGGCCCTCATATCTCTGATCTCTGACCTTCATCAATGAGAAAAAATGGTATTGTAGGGGTTCAACTCTTTGCAGAGATAGAAATGCCTCTTTATTTCTGTTGAACCCTATTCTTCTTACTTTGGTAGAGAAGAAAGCAGTTTTATTATAGCATTATTAATTGTCCCTTCTATGTGTTGTGAAGTGTTATGTTTAAGAAGAGGCAGAGTGGAAAGAAACAAGGATAGCCCAGGCAACACTTTCCACAAGCCCTGCTATGACTCACATCAGCTTTATAAAAGAAGACTGCAGAGAAAACACACAAAAATGTCATCTTTTAGATGTTCAAGAAGGAAATTCAGTAACCAAAGGCAAACTGGTATTTTGGTATTAGGGTACAGTTATGTATTATTGGAAGGAATTGAAAAAATTACATGATCACTGTATTTATAAATGAAAAAAAAGGAAGGAGTTGTTCCAATGTAGAAAAGATTAAACACTTAATTTTAAGATAATTCTGTATTATCCATGGATCAGTCTGTTCTAGCCTCTTTTTCTGGTTATTAAATATAATGATAAAATAGAGCTCCAATTTAAAATACAACTTCTCTGCCAGAATAACTTTATGCTTATTAAAAGTTCCTGAGTTTCTAATTGCCAGAAATATCTTATTCTCATTTAGGCTTTATTTCTTTGGCTTACCATATGCCCTGGACCTCGTAGGTTAGCGGTGAGTTTGGCATTTTTGACTCACAGCCCTTCCCTTCTGCCTCTGCCTTTGGAGTAGATGTATGCAATGCATTATAAATAAGTAAGTGTGGTCTGAACTCCCATCAGGTCTATGGATGATATAGATCTGTAAGTCAACTGGTGAACTGGTGGTACAGAAGCCTTCATCCCTGGCCATCCTCTTTCTAGTGGTTCCAACTAAGCTGAGTCAAAAGACTTAAATGTGAATTATGTCCATGAGACCCAGGTCACATGTATTTCTGCATGTAGGCAGAAATAAGCTTCTGAGTCCAAGCTTACAGAAGAAAATCAGGGGAAGGGATAGGTTCTGAGAAAAACGACATGGTGAGAAGGCATGAGAAGTGTTAAGGATGGGAACACAGGAAGCTCAGGGTCTTCTGGGATTGTAACTCCAAGTGAATTCCAGATGTGACTCATGGATGAGATAGAAGTGTTACAATGTGGCTAAGCTTGATTCTCGGCAGAGGATTGATAACAAAACAAAATGCTTGCTAATGACAGATATGCAAATAGATGAAGAATATTCTGTTGTAAGTGCACTAGTGCTCACAGGAAGAGAACTCACGTGGTTGGGTGGGAATAGATGCATCTCAGGTCTAGGCGGTTATTGCCATGTAGACATACAGCCCCATGCATCCTCTCAAGATTTACAATCAGCTGGGTATCTACAAGTGTAGGTGAAATCTCCTCATAAAAATATTGGCAGAAATTGATAAAAACAAGCAAACATGCACAACACATTATGGGGAAAAAAATAAAGCCAAGTCTGCATTTGGTTAGAGACTACCTATTTGAGAGACCTATTTAGATTGTAAGAGAAACTCAGTTGGCAAGTCAAAATCTGACCCTGACTGTCAGGAAATCTCTGTGGGCATTGGCATAAAAAGGGATCAATAATCTGACAGATATCGAACCTGATTATTAGAGTAGAAAGTTTGATCCCAGCTCCACTGATTTCTGTAACAGAATTTTCCTAAGCACATTCCTGGCATCTGTCTCACATTGCCCCAAAGGGTTGTGAAAGGGATGCTCGGTGAGTATGGGACAAAGAACTTACTATGAATGGCCTTGCTCTTCCTTTTTTTCACTCAAACGGAAACTGCCTCTAGGGAAAAGGTGGTTGCCACTATTGCTTCAGCCACGTTACCACGTGTAAAATTGCAATCCCGGTCTGCAGGGCTTGGCCTAAGTGATTAAATAGTTTGTACAATTTTGAGAGCATGTTTGAGAAAGTTGGGTTGACCAGTGACTTTTCTGTAAATCAAGCAGCATTCGAGTTATATTTTGGCTACCGTATATGCCTCCTTTATTTTATTTCTAAATTGAAGCCATTCAGACAAGAGGGTTGCTGTTTATCAGTTTTCCTCTGGGAAATCTCAATGAATATTTGATCATTTTATTTTACCATCAAATAGTGTTCTATTTGAATGTCTGTCGCTGCAATTAAAATATTTTGATCTTGTCCAGTGTTCTTTTATACATAAAAAACTTAGAAGTAATAAAACTGATTTGCCTACTGTTATCCAGATTACAGTAAAAAATATGGTAAAGGTAAGATGGACCCCTGGTTTCTGGTCTGTCACATAAAGGGCTTGGAAATTGTCACCCCCAAACATGGTCAGACAAGAAAATGTTGAACAATTTAAAAAACAATTTTTCTTAAATCCATCAGAGGATTGAGGTCACAGGTGAGCGGCCACCACAAAAGTTGGAGGAACATGAACAGTGATAATCATGGTTCATCTGGATCAGACGGCTGAGAGCAGAAGTCTGGCTCTGAGGACATTTCCAGTTAGAACATTACACCGTGACTGATGAACTGCTGGTGGCTCAGTGTAGACAAGCTGCAGGTCAACACTCCAGAGGGCATGTGTCTCTGATACCAACATGGGAGACCCAGATGGAGTTCCTGGCTCCTGGCTTCAGCCTAGCCTGCCCTGGCTGTTGTCCCATGACGGAGTGAATCTATGGAAGGAAGATCTCTCTCTCTCCATCTCTCCCTCACTGCCTCCATCTGACCCTTCCTCTCTCTGTCTTTCTGTTTGCTTTTCAAGTAAACAAAAATTTATTTAATAAAAAAAGTCTACCCTCAAGGGAAATTCTTGACAGACCCTAAATGAGGTAGATTTTATTAGAGCAAATGTCATTCGATAGAGAAAGCTTAGCTTTCTCAATAATATGTACAGGAACAATAGTATCAGCACAGCTGAACATCCAATACAACAAAATTTTGTCACAAAAATTAATTCAAGATACATCATAGACTAAAATGTAAAAAGCAAAAATATTAAACTTATATATACCATTAAAATCTTGGATTCAGTAAAAGGATTTTATACACAATGTCAGATTACCATGAAATAAAATATTGATGAGTTGCATTTCATTAAAACTAAAAGCTTCTGCTTTGCAAAAAAAAAAAAAAAAAACAAAAAAAAAAACCTCCTGTCAAGCCACATACTTGGAGAATATACCTGCCAAACATATATCTAAAAATGACTTATCTCCAGAAAATACAGTGATTCTTAAAATATGACAAAAAAAACTCTTATTTTCTTAAATGAGAGAAAAATTCAAAGACCTCACTTATAAACATATACAGTTGAGTAAATAAACATATGAGAAAATATTCAGCATCATGTGTTATTAGAGGATTACAAGTTTCCCATTTTTTTTTTTTAGCTGATTGGGATATTATCTTTCTTTGTGACTTGGTTATTCAAGAATGATCAAAGAGATAGCACTGAGACACCTGTGTTGCTGTTCTCCAATGACAAGAAATCTAAATCATGGTAAATCTTGCTAATGTTGTTACCTGCACTGTGGACTAGCATATATAACTCAACAAGTCAGTGTTGGCCCTGAGATTCAGTCAAAATATATGATGAAACCATTTGTATGTCATCTAAAGACCCAGTGAAGGAAATAATAAAATATAACCACAATATAAAAGCAAAACTGTGGCAAATGAATGCATAAAGACACTTGAAATATTTACCAATACTGGTCTTAAAATATAGTTTGAATTTGTACTTTATGTGAATAATAAATTGAAGTAAATAAAATGTGAGTTTTAAATTTGCAAACCAATTCAGGCATTTCCACTTCTTAATATCTCATTACAGAGATAATAGGATATATTTACAGACACCTGACTGAAGGAGCCTGCTGGGCAGAAATGCAGATATTCTGTTTGGGAAAATTATAGGATTTTTTTAGTGTCTCATTTTTCTTTTATTATTTCTTGTTTTTCATGAATCCAATATTGAACATATAAAGATACTGATATTTTATTTAGAGGTTCAATGAAATTGCAAAATAATATTCTACTTAGACAATTTTCCATAATATCATTTGGAAGATTAGCTTATAAATAAAACACCTCACACAATAAGAATTCGTAGCATCTTTTGTTCATCTGAGGAAAGGGATTCCAGCATACCTGAGTGTATAAGCACACATTCATAAACCTGCTTGTACGTGGGCAGGATTATGTCTGGAAAAGAGACACTTGGAATGCCAAGCAGGATTAGCATTAGTAGGCACCTACAGAATTACTTACTAAAACCTCAGTGATAGAACCAAATCTTTACATAAAGGAAATTGTATCATTTTGGTTTGTTTCAATGTTAGCAACAACAATGAACAGTGAAATGTAGATTCTTGAAATTTAAACCACTAAAGAATTTTTAGAGAGAATTTGAAAGTGGATTTACATTTTTTAATTAATGTATTTGACAGGCAAAGAGACAGAGAGGGCTCCAAGACTGTGGTTCACTCTCCTGATCCCTGCTACAGTAGGACCAAGTTTAAAGCCAGGAGTCAGGAACACAATCCAGGTTGGCCATGTAGGGGACTGAAAGCCGAATAATTGAGCCACTGTGCTATCTACCAGTGTCCACATTAGCAGGAAGCTGGAATCAGGAGCCGAACTGGAGCTGAGGCTCACGACTCTGACATGGGACACCGATGTCCTAACTGGAGACAATCACTAGGTAAATGTCTTCCCCTATGGAATTTTATTTTATTTTACAACACATGCATACACTTAAATGGTGGAAGGATATTCTGTATAGTAAACAGTGGACAATGCTTGTGTTGTGAGATAAGAGATACATCAGTTTAATTTTATAGCCAATTCACTAAATTAAGTAGAATGCACAAATTCCTTTTAAATGAACATATCCTTTATAATACATAGTTCAATGAGAACCATAAAATAAAGACACATTTCACAATATTAAATTCCAAAAGTAAATATTTTTTTAAAAAGGGAATGTGCTAAATTACATCTAACCATGATAGCTTCTGATGAGCAGAATAATCAAAAATAGTTAAATCCATGGTTCTTGTCAAATAAAGACCCTAGGAAATATCTCATTTCATAACTCATCAATGTAAGAGATATTTAAGGACACTTGTCTGATACTTCTAGAACCAAAGAAATAAGAAAAATGAATCACTGCAATGATTTGAAAAGTTTATAAATGACAGAGCTTTGGATTTATAAATTACAACCTTTGGCATAGTTCTCCCAGCCATTATCTAATGCTAGAGTTACAGAGCATCTGATTATATCTGGAAAATAACTATTGAGCCTACCTTAGTGAGCTCTGTGATAACACCTTTGAGAAGGTTTCACTGTAACAAGATATTAATCATTCCTTACGCTGTCTTTGGCTATAACTGCCAAATCATACTACTTATAGACACTAATGAACATGATACGCATATGTACATTACATGCATGTATAGATATATACTTTGTGTAGCTAACTCAAGATTATTTTTGAAAGAACAAAATACAGAATTGCAGTTGGGTTTGTAAAGCAGATACTTAGAATGGCAGTAAAGCGATATTGTGGGAATTTTGGAAGAGAAAATAAAATGGAAGGAATGACTCATGACTTTCTGTACCTTACTGCCTTCATGGAGAGCTAAAATATGTGTAGGAAATGTCACAAACATAATTGAAAAATAATATGCCCCCAAGAATACAGTGAAAGAATAACAATTGATCGTGTAGCATTAAGACAAGTTGAACGAGATTGTCATTTGAATTCTACAGAAGAAAAACCAGACTGCCATTTGTGTGTTTTTTCTATAGTGCTTCCTAAATATCAACGGAACAACAATAAAAATATCATGGCTCCCTCAGTGCTACAGAAGCACACACAAACAGTATACTCAAAAATAGCTTGCTGGCGCTGCGGCTCACTAGGCTAATCCTCTGCCTGCAGCGCTGGCACCCCAGGTTCTAGTCCCGGTTGGGGTGCCGGATTCTGTCCCGGTTGCTCCTCTTCCAGTCCAGCTCTCTGCTATGGCCCGGGAAGGCAGTGGAGGATGGCCCAAGTGCTTGGGCCCTGCACCTGCATGGGAGACCAGGAGGAAGCACCTGGCTCCTGGCTTCGGATCGGCGCAGTGCACCAGCCATAGCAGCCATCTGGGGGGTGAACCAACAGAAGGAAGACCTTTCTGTCTCTCTCTCTCACTGTCTAACTCTGCCTGTCAAAAAAAAAAAAAATAGCTCTCTTGAATTCATGCTCAAAAGCAGTGTTCTGATCCTTGGGTAGAAGCCGAGGGTTTGCCTCTGATTTTTCTGCTTTGTTAGTCTAATAACAATTTTATTAGTCAAAAAGGTATGCATGGCTGCAGATGAGTTCCCCGTAGAGTAGCTCGTGCTAACCAGGAACCCGGAGAACAGAAGCCTCCACAGGATGTGAACGTGAATCTACCCAAGCAAGTCTACCTCGAAACCCAGTCATGTCCGTTTGTCTTTCTGCTTTGGGATGGTCGCAGTTGACTCTGCCAGCTTTACCCCAGGCAGTCAGAACCCCTCCCACTTCACCTTTCTCAGAACCTCATCTTTACTTGACCCTCATGAATCTGGAATTTCAAGTACGAAAAGGCCTTTCGTAATGAATTCATTCACAGAGCATACTGAACGTATAGTTACTTACTTCTGCTAACTCTAAACAAAGCAAGGCTCTTAATACCTTTTTTTTCTCCCTGAAGAAAAGTATAACAATCTAAACTCTTTCTTTGCTCCCAAATAATTCAAACACTTGGCCTACCCTGAAAACTGCATTCTTGAAAAACATATGTAGATGGTGCCAAAAAAATAAAAAAATAAAACATTTTATGTAGAGAATAAAAATAATTCATGATTCCATTTCATTTTAATATCCATGCATATATAACCTCACCGGTTTCAAAAGTTAGAAATCCATCTAAAATGCTGAAATATTAAAATAAGAGAAATTGGTAGAATTATAGACACTACATAGCTTGTAAATGACCTCAGAAGGCTTCAGATATAACTTGTTGATCGATGCCTTGGGAAAGGCTGAGGCATAGTGGCTGGGTAGTTTCTGCTTGAAGACCTCCAGCTCACACTTAATACAACCAGGCACTTGCATTTCTGCAGAGCATAACTAGAGATCATTTTATCCTAAAAAAGTACAAAAATCCCATATTCTTTATAAATGTCACTTTCTACTTCAAAGTTTAAGATGGATCAGAGCACGCATCAGAGGTCCTCACTAGGAAGCAGCGATTTTCAGATGCCGGAGTTAGATGGCATCTGACGTGGCCCTCTTTTTAGGACAGATTTTATTTTACTTTATTTTTAAAGCAAGCAGTATGTCATCCTGGTAGTCTGAGAATCTCTATACTTAGATATTCAAAGTAAAGCAGAACTGTTTCTTAGCAAAATAAAACAACATTGTGGAAATGTCAGAAAAACTACATTAGTTGAGGAATGTGTAGCTACGTTTGTGTGTGTGTCCACATGGAAGTGTTTGTATACAGTGTGTCTGGGTGTTATGATGTGTCTGCAGGTGTCTCTGGGTGCCTGACAAGTAAGGAGTGAGTGGAAAATAGAGGTTGAGTGTTCTGGTTTTTTTTTTTTTTTTTTTTTGACAGGCAGAGTGGACAGTGAGAGAGAGAGAGACAGAGAGAAAGGTCTTCCTTTTTTGTTGGTTCACCCCCCAATGGCCGCTTTAGCTGGCGCGCTGCGGCTGGCGCACTGTGCTAATCCGAAGGCAGGAACCAGGTGCTTCTCCTGGTCTCCCATGCAGGTGCAGGGCCCAAGCACTTGGGCCATCCTCCACTGCACTCCCTGGCCACAGCAGAGAGCTAGACTGGAAGAGGGGCAACCGGGACAGAATCCGGCGCCCCGACCGGGACTAGAACCCAGTGTGCCAGTGCCGCAGGTGGAGGATTAGCCTAGTGAGCCGCGGCGCCGGCCCTGACTTATTCTTTGGCTATCATCTAAACTTAACTCCAAGCAACATTTAGCAATGGAGGGAACATACTTGTTATGCCTCCATCTGTGAATCATCTACATTTTTCCTTGAATGAATGTGGCATGGGAAAGTAGACATTCATAAACAGCTTTAGGTGAATAGCGTATGCTCTTGAATATGTATTTCAGGTTAAATCTGTAGACATTTTTTGATGCTGATTTCCAAGATGGCGGATTAGGGAATGACGTACTATGCTAAACTAGGGATAAATAGTGTAGAAAAATAATAGTGTAGGAAGTGCACTCTCAGGAGTGTATTAAAGAGAAAGCCATACTGGAAATTCTACAAAAGGAAGATGAACACTTTGGATATGTGTGTGAGAGATGTGAACACGCGGCACGAACACAGACACAACACACAACTGCAGAGGCCGAGAGCCAAAGTGGGCTTCAGCTTGGAGCTGGAGCTGGAGAGAGAGCTGGAAGAGTATACACTGGGGCCCTGGAGCCTAGCAGTTACTAATGGTTACCCGCGGACCCAGTGCAAGTAAAAGGGGCATGCGTATCTCACCCAGTCCTCTCCACAGCAGCATCTGCTGCCTGATGAGAAAGGGTGGGCGCCATTTGGGGGTGCGGCGGCAGCTGCAGAAGCCTTTGTGTGCACACACAGCAACTGGCTGAGACTGGATGCTCTCCTCTCGGCAGACTGGCAGCAATGCAAAGATAGGGCAACATTCGGCTGAACACGTATGAACCAAAGATTTTAGCAGCAGAAAACATTTGCAGTCCCCACTGACTTTGAGCCTGGTTGGTAGAATTGACAGGTGGTTGGGTACCCGTGTAGGACTGTAAGGCACCCACAGCCTCCCAATATAGCACAACCTCTGTGGCTCACGCCGCCTAGGTGGCGCTGGCTTGGGGAACATCTGCCCCTCTGTTGACCAGATGAGCTGGCAGGGCAGAGAAGAGTCTCTGAACCCAGGGACTATGGGAGCCTTATGTGCTGAGACCATGGTGACTCGGTGGCTACATGAGAGGTTGCAGGGTGCAGCTGGGTCTCTGGGCAATCACTGGGTGCAGCTCCTTGCCAAGCATGTGGGTAGGGCCCTCCAAAGACTTTCCTAAACCCATCGTAACTGGCCTGCTAGATGGAGTTTGGTGCAGGTTCTGGCCCTGTACTCAGCTCTACTTGGAGCCTCTCCTTTAGCTCACCTGTATCCCAGGGGAGATCTAAACTACCACTGCCATTTCAGAGGAAGACAATGAGGTGGACAAGCTAAGAAACTTTCCCCAGCCTCCGCAGTTCTGAACCAACAGCCTGATGCTCCAGCAGCCCCCACCTGGCCCTCAGTCCTCCCCTCTACAGAAAGCAGGCCCTGCCAGAGAGGTGAGATCAGGTCGATGCTTCTGGAACCTGGGCATCGTGTTCACAACTGCTGTTCTTCCTGGTTTTCCTTTTTGCCCTTGGTGGGTGTGTGATAATATTAGACTTTGAACTTAGTTGACATTTCTTTGTTGAATAAAGAGCTTGAGCACTTTATCATATGCATATTGGCCATTCAGAGGCCTACTTTTTTGACAGCTCCATTCTGACTTTTAAAGGTGATTTTTTTTTTCTAAAGGGTTTTCTGCCTTTTCCTTATTGATGTACAGGAGTTATTTGCATTTTCCGGGTATTAGTCTTTTTCTGACATGTGTAGTAAGATATATTCTGGAAGTCTGTGACTTTCTACTTCCTTCATAATGACTTTTGGGGACCCAGATTTTCACATTAACATGATCCTACTTAGCTGTCCCCCATTTGTGGGAAGGAAGTAAGGACTAGCTCTGTTCCCTTGGGCCTGGCATCTTGCTGGGACAGTTACCGTCATGTTGGACATGCACCTCCTTGGGGGACACCAGCCTCAGACAGTGTCACTCTCAGATGGTGACA
Source organism: Lepus europaeus (assembly GCF_033115175.1). Lineage (NCBI taxonomy): Eukaryota > Metazoa > Chordata > Mammalia > Lagomorpha > Leporidae > Lepus > Lepus europaeus. The sequence continues at coordinate 55,450,928 of NC_084843.1, forward strand.
GAATATGGCAAGGCCACCAGCAACATTTCTCTACGTGTAGACAAGGAAATTCAATGTCAGCCAAACACACTAAGCAGCCTCTCTTTTAGCTGACACGTGTGGCACCTGCTGCTTTGCCAAGCCCTGTTTCTACTCCCTGTGAGTCTTCCCTTCTAGATGAGGTATTGGGATGCCAAATCATAAGGTCACCTCCAATTCCAACAGTATCTGATCTAGAGGGAACCCAAGCTTCCTTAGGCCCTTCCTCAACACCACCAGTGAAAGCCCAGTCAGTTCATGGGTTCTAACACCTTGTCCGGGACAGACCATGATTCCCGTGGTATGTGTGTCCCCACTTCCCCACAGGAGGTCACGAGCCCAACTTGCTCATCTGTAAGTCGGGTCCTCGTGGCCTGCTGCAGGGCATTAGCAGTGGTGACCATGACAGGTGTTAATCAATGTCAGACAGGAATGTAGGAGGCTGCCAGTTAATAGAACTGAGAATTTCCACATTAAAAATTGAGAACTGGGCTGACATTTTGGCAAAGGTGATGAAGCTACCACGTGCAGTGGCGTCCCATATGGGAGTCATTACTTCTGAGCCAGCTCCGCTAATGGCCTGGGAAAAGCAGTGAAATATGGCCCAAGTGATTGGGCCCCTGCTACCCACATGGGAGACCTAGATGATGCTCTTGGCTTCAGCCTGGATCAACCCTGGCTATTGTGGCCATCTGGGGAGTGAACCAGCAGATGGAAGACCTCTCTGTGTCTCCTTCAATCTCTGTAATTCTGACTTTCAAAAAAATAAGTATATATTTTAAATAAATGGGAAGACCCCAGGCAAACCTGGATCAGTTGGTCAGCCTGGCAACTTCTCCACAGGCCTATCTGCAGGGCTTCAGCTTTTGCTTCACAGAGACAGTGATTGCCAACCAGGAACTGCCCAAGACAGGGACTTCAATAGGAGGACCTTGAAAGTTTCAAAACTCTTTATTTTCACCCAGCTTTCAGGGACATATATTAATTGACTATCAAAACAAAATTAAAAAGTAGGGCTGGACTTTCCCTGTTTCCATGTAAAATTAAGTTACCTGGGACAAAAAATTTCTTTTTAAAGGGCTTTGGCAGGTAGACCATAGGGTACTGAACACTACAGGGAAACTAACATATTGTTGCAGTATGAACTACCATATAAATGAGATAAAACAGGCACATCTCATAGAATTGTATGCTAAATGGATAAACGTTCTCTGAACTGTTTATAAATTCTAATTCTCAACATGAGGTATATAGAAAACACATCACAAAGTGCTCTCATAGGAAGGATTTCTTGTGTCCAGTGCGCCAGTTTGGCCCATGGAATCTGTGCTGAAGGAGAAGCCCAGAGGCATGGTCACAGGCAAGCAGAGGCAAACCCTGGTCTGCAGGAATTAGAACCACTGGCTTATGGATGAGCTCATTTTCCATTGCCACTGTGTTTACAAATAAACTTTAAGTCTGCTAAGACACTAAAAATCAGTGCTTCTCTGGGAATTTTCTCAGTAAAGGTGTTAAGCTCAAGTGAATCCAAATCCATAATGCTTGAGGCTGAAAGAGTTGTTTTTTTTTGTTTTTTGTTTGTTTGTTTGTTTTTCCTGCATGAACTTCATTGTTTTTTTGTTTCTAAATCAAGGGGGAATCACCCTGCACAACCTATCCCAATACCAGTGAACCTCCAGTGCCCAGCAGTCCTAGAGAGAGGAACAAAGAGGACGATTACTTGTTGATAGTCAAGCCTGGGGGCTCTTCTAAGACCCCTTCCTTCTCAGTGCATCCCTCAGGAAGTGGGCTCAGACCAGGACAACCCAGAATGGGCCCTCTGATCTACCTCCCTGGGAGCCGAGGCCTGGCCCAGCCAGGACATGAGACTCATGAGCCCTGATCAGCCCTCACTGCCACCACAACAGGATTTGCCTGTCCACACCCAGGACGATAGGCTGTCTGCTTGAGCCTTGAGCTCCCTCTAGAAGGTTCCTTCTCGAGACCTGCTCCCAAGAGAAGATCTGCCAATCCCAAGGCACAGGGAATGGCAGGGATGGTGGGTCTTGCCTAGTTCTTCTCCCTGCTGCCAGCCACGAAGAGTAACCTGCAGCAGCTGCTGCCATCCATCTACTGGCTCAGGTACTGACTCCTTCATCTCATGAGCACTTGAGACCTTAGATCGAGAGACCAGTCAGCTAGGCCATGTTAGTAAAGGGCCATGTGTGTACAGATTAGTACAGGGCTGAGCCAAATGGCGCCTGGGTCAGGAGTGAGTAGGTCAGGTTAAGGCTGGTTCAGGTGTAGATAGGACAAAGGGAGGGCAGGCAGGTCAGGAGTGAGTAGGCCAGGTTAAGGCTGGTTCAGGTGTAGATAGGACAAAGGGAGGGCAGGCAAAGCGAGGGCAGAGTGAGGACAGTGGCAGGGGTGTCTATGCCAGGTGATTAAAGATCTAGGTGAGGGACTCTCCAACATATGACCATGATCTCAAGGCAAGGATCCCTCTGTCCTGCTGGATAGGTTGGCCACATCAATGTCACCAATGTCCCCAGTGACCAAAGCTAGCTAAAGACATTTTAAAGTTTGTGCTAGTTAGAAATCCAGAATACCAAACTCTACAGAATACATCAAAAGCAGTTCTAAGAAGTTCAAAGCAATAAACATCTACATAAAAAAAAGATGTCTAATAAGAAAAACTTAACATTGTATTTCAAGTAACTAGACAAAGAAAAAACAAAAAGCTAAAACCAAAATTAGTAGAAATTAAGAAACAAAAGAAAGGGGCCAGCAATGTGGCACAGTGGTAGACCCGCTGCTTCGAACACTGGAATCCTATATTGGTGTGATGACTGTTTTGCTTCTGATCCAGCTTCCTGTTGAGGTGATTGGGAAAGCAGAAGTTGGCCCAAGTACTTGGGCCCCGGACACCCATGTGGGAGACCAGGATGGAGTTCCTGGTTCTGGGCTTTGGTGGTCCAGCCCTTCCATTGTGGCCATTTGGGGAGTGAATCAGTGTATGGAGCTTTCTCTTTCTCTCTCATTCTCGCCCTGCCTTTCAAAAAAATAAATAAACCTTCAAATAAGTTAATAAATATTTTAAAAGAAAGAAATGAAAGAATATATGCTTCTATCCAACTTAAAAAAAAAACAAAACACAAAGAACTGGGGGTTATAGTGAGAACTCCTGTAGTATTAGCAATGAATTTTTTCTTAATTTTGATATTGGTTACAAGTGTGATCAGTGGAGAAAAATCTCATTTATTTGTACACTTATTGCATTTCTTGGCGTTTATATTGGATTTTAATAAAATATTTAAAATGTTCAAAAGAAAAACTAAGCAACGAGCTAGTTTTCGAAAAGATAAACCAAATTGAGAGACCATTAGCTTGACTAAGAAGAAGATAGATGACTCAAATAAATACAAAGATTAAAAAGGAAACCACAAAAATACAAAAGACCAATAGAGGCCACAATGAACAATTGTACTACAACAATTGTAAAACCTGTAAAAAATGGACAAATTCCTGAACACATCCAGCTTGCCAAGATTGAATTATGAAGCAATAGAAAATTTATACAGACACATTTTGTTGTGGATTAGTTACTATTTGCTAAGATCTTGCTTAGTCTATATTCCATTTCCTTTCCTCAAGGAAAAACAATAGATGGACGCATTCCGATAATTTTACTGGGAATTTTGTAAGACCAGCCCCACAAGCAAGGATCTATGCATGCCTGGAGGACCTGAAAAGCCCTAAATTGCCCAGCTAAGCCCAACATTGGGTCTCTGAGCTATCAGAAGGAAGGCAAGGGGAGCTGTAAATCCCTGGTGAGTGTCAGAAACAGGCCCCAACACACTCAGAGAGAGTACTTGGAGATCTATTGGTTCCAGGCATTTAAAGAAATCCATATTGCATCATTAAACTGACTTCAGTGAACAAGCACAACAAAGAATAATGACTTTATAGAATCAGTTCATAACCATTTTAACAAGCAGCAACAATATAGCAGGGTAAACAGGATAAGGTGATAAAATTCCCACACTACATGTTAAAGGTGGCTAATTCCCAGCAAAATGAGTAGACAATCAAACAAGAAAATGGCATATAAACAAGAGACAAATGAGAAATAAAACTATGCATAAGACATCCATATGTTGGATTTATCAGGCAGAGATTTTAAATTAAAATGTTCAAAAACTAAAGAAAATCAACTAAAATTACTAGATGAAAGTATGAAAACAAAGTATCAAAAATGATTAATATCAATAAAGACATAGAAAGTATTCAAAATAAACCAAAGAATAATTCTGACATTTAAAATACTCATACATAAGGAATATTTAACATTCATTAGCCAAGTTCAATAAACAATTTGAGCTGACAGAAGGCAGAATTAGCAAACATGGGGATACATTAACCAAGCACATCCAATCTATAGAACAAAATGAACAATAATTGAAGGACAAAGAGACCATGATGTGTGGCAACATATGCAGAAATGGGTCCTGGAAAGAGAAGAAAAAGAGTTTGAGGAAGACTATGAAAAGGAAAACTTAAGAAAGGAAAAAAAAAAAAAAACTTTTTCTACATACACTGGAAGCTCATGATGCCCTGGTAGGAGAGAAGTGAAGATCTTCACTTTTAGACACACCATAGTAAAGATGTGGATACACAGAAACAAATAGGAAAACAGCAAGAGAAGTGATCCATCAGGTACTGAGTATCCTTGATAAGGTGGACAACTGATTTCTCATCAAGCAGAATGGAGTCCAGGAAGAAGTGGGACTAATATTCAAAGTGCTGAAAGAAAGCAAGTCAAACCTGGGCAGAGTTTCTTTCAACATTCTAGATCCAGCCAGGTGGTCAGAGGTAGGCTTTACAACTCAACATCAGACCTGGCTGGGCTGTAGGTCCCTCCAGTCAGGGAGGACACTGGGCCCAAGCAGGTGGAGGGGAGCCTGCTAGTGACATTCACAGTGAGAGTTGCAAGTCCCCTGTGCCTGCTCTGCGCCCAGGGTTGTTCACACATCTGATTCATCCTAGCCCTCCATGGTCAAGAGGTCTTTATAAAATGTCAGCCCTGACATAGCACTCCTATTGTGCCTTCATGAGCTCATCTCATCACCAAGGCCTTTATGGCAGGTCCTTCTGGGGGCAGTCCCTTCTCTCATTTCTTTGTTTTAATCCCCTGTCAAGAAGCCAGCAGGAAGTTTGTTCTGGTAAAACTGGGAAGTGTGACTCATCTCCTGCATCTGCCCCTTTTAAAGCTCAGAGTTCCTGGGTTGGATTTCCGGCTCTGGTTCCTGACTCCAGCTTCCTGACATTGCAGACACTGGCTCAAGTAATTGTGTCCCTTCAACCCATGTGGTAGACCTGGATTGAGTTCCTGGCTTCTGGCTTCATCCCCAGCCTATGGTCCTTGGGGACATTTTGAGTGTGAACTAGTAGGTGGGAACTCTCTCTCTTCTAACAGTTTCCAAACAAGTTAATTTTAAAATAACAGGGCTTATGCCTTTTTCACTCAAGATTATGATTCATTTATTTAAAAGACAAAGAGAGAGAGAGCACACTCCTATATGCTGGTTCACTCCTTAAATGACCACAATGGCCAGGGCTGTAGGGCTAGGCTGAGGCCGGGAGCTGAGAACCCAATTCAGATCTGTGGCACGGACTCAACTACTTGAGCCATTACCTGCTGCCTTCCAGGGTGTGAATGAGCAGGAAGCTAGAGTTTGGAATGGAGCCGGAATTTCGATCCAGGTGCTCCAGTGTGGTGTAGGCATCCTAATCAGTGCCTTAACTGCTAGGCCAAATGCCCACCCCAGATCCTACTGACTTAAAAAAAAAAATCTCTAGTCCTTGGGCCTAGAAAAGTGTCTTACCCAGGATGGCTTAAATAATGAGTGCCAATAGAAAATTAATTAATTTAAAAAATATATATTATGTAGGATCTCTGTCTTTAATGTGCTGTACACCCTTATTTAATGCTATAACTAGTACTCCAACAGTATTTTTTTTCTTTTCTTTTCACTTTGTGTTGCTATATGGGGGCAAACTGTTGAAATCGTTACCTAATATATACTAAACTGATCTTTTGTATACAAAGAGAATTGAAAATGAATCATGATGTGATAGGAAGGGGAGAGGGAGTGGGAGGGGGGAGGGTTGTGGGTGGGAGGGAAGTTTTGGGAGGGGGGAGCCATTGTGACCCATAAGCTGTACTTTGGAAATTTATATTCATTAAATAAAAGTTTAATAAAAAAAATAAAGCTGATGTCCTTTCTCTCTGGATCATACTGGCTGTTGGCTGGAGTCCTGTGCCTTCAAACAGTTGTTCATATTTTGTCCAGAGTCTTATTCTGAAAGGAGCTTCCCTAACACTTCCAGAACTGTATCAAGCTCCCTGTACCCTTTGTGGTTATTTCCTGCCAATGGTCTTTTGGACAATGCTAGGCCAATGTCTTACAGAAGTCCCATACCCAGACTTTTAAAAACTGTTTCTTATTCTTTGTCCTCTGAACATCCCTATCAATTGGAAGATTTAAAAACTCTACAGTGTTGAGCTAGCAGTTTTGTCAAACAACATTGTAGGTGATGTGGTTCCCATAGGTTAGAGGACATGAGCTACCTACATTCCACTATTGCTAGGACCATGATGGACTCTTCATTAAGATGGTGCCCACCAGAACTCTTTGATTAAAGTGCATGTTGTGCAGTGGAAATTAGTAAATAATCTGTGTGCAAACTTCCTCTTTATCAACTGTGTGTCCCTAGTATTTTAGCAGCCATTGACAATTCTTGCATGAATCAATCTACTACTTAGGCTTGCCAATTATGACTTCTTAAATTTATCTTCTGTCAAATATAAAAATAGGGCTTTCTGTCACAGGCTGATTTCTTAATTCTTTCCCCATAATTGCCAATTTTCAAAGAAAGAAAGTATATCATAGTCATCTAAGATGGCATTATTTTTTTTTCTCTCTGGATTTTCAGTGTGAAAACCAATGAAGACCACCCCAATGAGAACAAACATACAGAGCACGTTGATTATAAATTCAATTTATACGCTTGAAATTCTATGCCTTTATATCTAGAAGATATAATTAAGAGAATCACTTAAAATGTGTCAGTAATTCTGATTAAAAGTTCCACACCTAAGTTAGTGAGACCAAAGGCATCTGACTTTCAAAAACATCATCATTTTTGAGGATAGGTGTTTGTTAAACAGGTTAAGAAACCACTTCTGATGTACATTCAGATCCTAGCTCTGTTTCCAGTTCCAGCTTCCTTATAATGTGCACCCTGGGAGACAGTTGGTATTGGCTCAAGTACTTAGGTCCCTGCCATCCACGAGGGAGACCCAGATTGAGTTCTTGGCTCCCGGCTTTGACTAGAATTGCCCCAGATGTTGTAGGTATTTGGAAAGTGAACCAACAAATGAAAGAACTCTGTCTCCTCAATCTGTCTCTCTGCCTTTTAAATAAACAAAACATTTTTAAAATTATCTCTATTATTAGAGTACAGATCTAGTTGTCAATTAGGTGTGGCATCGTGCAAGCATCTTGAATATCGTGCACATTATATAATTTAAGTATGTAAAATGGTAAATAGTTTATTTTATAAAAATCATATTAATTATTAAATGTTCTTTTCCATTGTATGAATAGATGCTTTTTTCCAGAAAAAATTAAAATGTTAAAAAGACATTTTATAGTACCAAATCTTTGAATAATTACAAGCCTTGGAGTAGCTTTTTCCTTTGTGTTCTTTTCTATGATTTTTAAATTTTCAGGACAAAGGAACCTCATCTGACTTTTCTTGGCTTTGGTATCTCTTTGGATCCATTGTGATTATAGCTTGCTGTCTTGATACATTTTGACTTACTAAAAAACATTCTAACCTGGCGCTTCACACTTTGCTATAGTTAAGAGGAAAATCGACAATCATTTATATGAGCTAAGTTCTAAATCTTGAACAATAATATGGAACAATATATCTGACAAAATAAGCATATTTTAAATATAAGAAGACCTATCAATTAATAATGAAAAGAAAAATAACCAGTTATTTTTATATTTGCAAAGGACCTGAATATACAACTCACAAAAGAAGATATAATAATGTCTTATTAACACAAAAAGCTGGCTAACATCTCAGTCAATAGGGAAAGGCAAATTCAAATCATAAATCATAGTTAAATAGTTTTCAACAAAGAAGTTTCTGTATTTTACCCTCCTACTAGCAATGTATAAGATTTCTCCCTGCTATGCATCCTCATTAACATTGTGTATTATCAACTCCCCACAACATTCTAGTGAACTTGAACTAGTATTTCATTGCTGAATAATATGTCTTTTTGTGATAGTGTCTTATGAAGATAAACATCCTTATCCCATTATTAAGCAATCCCACCCTAGGTATTTTCTAATGAAAAATAAAATAAACATGTGTTCAAGAAAGAAAGTGATCCCTGTTAAATCTAAGAGTGGAAAAAGAGAGGGAGGAGATGAACAATTTGGAACATGCTCAATCGGACTTGCCGCAAATGGTGGAGTTAGAAATGTGCCAGGGGATTCCAACACAATCCCATCAAGGTGGCATGTACCAATGCCATCTCACTGGTCCAAGTGATCAATTTCAGCTCACATTCGATGGCTCTGATAGGTCTAAGAGTCAAAGAGATCACACAAACAAGACAAGTATCTGCTAATACTAACTGATAGAATCAAAAAGGGAGAGAAAGATCCAACATGGGAAGTGGGATACACAGCAGACTCATAGAATGGCAGATGTCCTAAACAACACTCTGGCCTCAGAATCAGCCCTCAAGGCATTCGGATCTGGCGGAAGAGCCCATGAGAGTATAGCAGGCATGGAAAGCCAAGATATCATGGAAAAAAAAAAAAAAGACCTAAATGAATGATCTCTGTGAGTGAGATCCCAGTGGAAAGAACGGGGCCATCAAAGAAGGAGGTACCCTTCTCTGAAGGGAGGAGAGAACTTCCACTTTGACTATGACCCTATCGGAATAAGATCAAAGTCAGCGAACTCTAAAGGCTTCCATAGCCCTGGCAACTCATGACTAGAGCCTAGGGAGATTACTGACACCATGAACAGGAGTGTCAAATTGTTAAATCAGCAAGAGGAGTCACTGTGTACTTACACCCCATGTGGGATCTGTCCCTAATGTGTCGTCTAAAGCGAAGTGATGCTATAACTAGTACTGAAACAGTATTTTTATACTTTGCGTTTCTGTGTGGGCACAAACTGATGAGGTCTTTACTAATTATATACTGAAGTGATCTTCTGTATATAAAGAGAATTGGAAATGAAAAAAAAAAAAAAAACAACCTGGTGTTAAAATGGAAATGGCATAGAAAATTAATTAATTTGAAAAAAAAATTATGTAGGATCTCTGTCTTTAATGTGCTGTACATTGCTATTTAATGCTATAATTAGTAATCCAATGGTAGTTTTTTCACTTTATGTTGCGATATGGGCAAAATGTTGAAATCTTTACCTAATATATACTAAACTGATCTTCTGTATATAAAGAGAATTGAAAATGAATCTTTACATGAATGGAAGGGGAAAGGGAGCGGGAGGGGGGAGGGTTGCGGGCGGGAGGGAGGTTATGGGAGGGGGAAGCCATTGTAACCCATAGGCTATACTTTGGAAATTTATATTCATTAAATAAAAGTTTAATAAAAAATAAAAAAAGAAAGAAACTTACAAAATTTCATGAAAGTCTCATTCATAACAGTTGGAAGTGGAAACAGACTTGTTAAATAATTGTGATGTAGCTGTTAAAATGGAATACTATTTAGAAACAAAAGAAGCTACCAATGTATACAATACTACAAATGGATCTCAGATTCATTATGAATAATAAAAGCCACTTAAAATTGTTGGTGGCTATGAATTTTTTAAACTTTTATTTAATGAATATAAATTTCCAAAGTATAGCTTATAGATTGCAATGGCTTTCTCCCCCCCATATCTTCCCTCCCACCTACAACCCTCCCCTCTCCTGATCCCTCTCCCCTTCCATTCACATCAAGATTCATTTTCAATTATCTTTATATACAGAAGATCAATTTAGTATATAAAGATTTCAACAGTTTACACAAAGTGTAAACTGTGTGTTTTACACAAATTTTGTTTCAGTACTAGTTATAGCATTAAATCACAATGTACAACACATTAAGCACAGAGATCCTACATGAGGAGTAAGTGCACAGTGACTCCTGTTGTTGACTTAACAAATTGACATTCTTGTTTATGGTGTCAGTAATCACCCTAGGCTCTTGTCATGAGTTGCCAAGGCTATGGAGGCCTTTTGAGTTCGCCGACTCCAATCTTATTTAGACAAGGTCATAGTCAAAGTGGAAGTTCACTCCTCCCTTCAGAGAAAGGTACCTCCTTCTTTGATGGCCCCATTCTTTCCACTGGGATCTCACTCACAGAGATCTTTCATATAGTGTATTTTGTTTTGCTTTGTTTTGTTTTGTTTTGTTTTTTTTGCCAGAGTGTCTTGGCTTTCCATGCCTAAAATACTCTCATGGGCTCTTCAGCCATATCCGAATGCCTTAAGGGCTGACTCTGAGGCCAGAGTGCTATTTAGGACATCTGCCATTCTACGAGTCTGCTGTGTATCCCTCTTCCCAGGTCGGATCGTTCTCTCCTTTTTTATTCTATCAGTTAGTATTTGCAGACACTAGTTTTGTTTATGTGATCCCTTTGACTCTTAGTCCTATCATTATGATCAATTGTGAACAGAAATTGATCACTTGGACTAGTGAGATGGCATTGGTACATGCCACCTTGATGGGATTTAATTAGAGTCTCCTGGCCTGTTTCTAACTCTACCATTTGGGGCAAGTCCGATTGAGCATGTCCCAAATTGTACATCTCCTCCCTCTCTTATTCCCACTCTTATATTTAACAGGGATCACTTTTCAGTTAAATTTCAACACTTAAGAATAACTGTGTGTTAATTAAAGAGTTCAACCAATAGTATTAAGTAGAACAAAAAAATACTAAAAGGGAAAAACTATTAAGTTGTTCATCAACAGTCAGGACAAAGGCTGATCAAGTCACTGTTTCTCATAGTGTCCATTTCATTTCAACAGGTTTCCCCTTTGGTGCTCAGTTAGTTGTTGCTGATCAGGGAGAACATATGATATTAGTCCCTTTGGGACTGGCTTATTTCACTCAGCATGGTGTTTTCCAGATTCCTACATTTTGTTGCAAATGACCGGATTTCATTGTTTTTTATTGCTGTATAGTATTCTATAGAGTACATGTCCCATAATTTCTTTATCCAGTGGCTTTGAATTTTTAAAAGGGACTTTCTATCACTTCCTGCAGAGTTCTAAATATATGCTGTCTATTATGCCCAATAGCTTTATGCCAGTGGCCATTAGTCCTGGCAAGCAGCTACTAAGAACTTAAAATGTCATTAGTGTTATTAAGGAAGTAGATTTAAAAAAAATTATTTATTTGAAAGGCAGAGTGATAGAAATAGAAGGATAGACACAGATTTTCCATCTGCTGATTCACTCCCCAGATGTCCACCATAGCTGAGTTCTGGCCAGGCTGAAGCCAGGAGCCAGAACGTCATCCAAATCTCACATGTGGTGGCAGTACACAAGCCCTTAGGTCATCGTCTGTTGCCTCCCAGCCTCATCAGCAGGAATCTAGATTTGAAGCAGAGCTTGGACATAATTGCAGACACTCGGATAGAAAAGGTGTGGTGGCTTAACCCACTGTGCCACAATGCCTGTACTGAGGAAATAAATTTTATTTAAGTTTAATTAAGTCTGAAGTTTAAATAGCCATGTATGCCTAGTGATAACTATAATGGAAAACACAGCTTTATATCTTATTTTGGGTGGTGGCTAAAATGTCAATTAAAAATCATCAATCTTAAATCCTAGTAGTTTATTTAATTTATAGTTTTAAAGGGGCATGGAAATTGCAGTGTTTATGTGTGAAAATTTCCATTTTAAACAAGCAACCCATAAAATTCAAAACACATATGGACAAAATTTTAGGGTGTATTTAGGAGGATGCTAAGAAGAATAAAGCTGTGGTTTAGATATAACTTAGGATACCTTTATCCTGTATCAGAGTGCCTAGGTTCAAATTCCAGTTCTGCTACCCATCTAGCTTCCTGATAGCAAGCACCCTGGGAGGCAGCAGGTCATGGCTCAATTACTTGTGTCCCAGCTACAATTGTGGGACATTTGGATTGACTTCCAAGATCCTGGTTTTGGCCTCACCCTGCCCTGGCAGTTGCAGTCATTTAGGGAATGGACCAGACGATAGAAGAGCTCTTTTTCTGTCTTTGTCTCTCTGCCTCTGCATCTCTATATGCCTGCCTTCCAAATAAAATGGAACATTTATAAATTAATAAAAATCTATAAGAGTAAAATTTCATCTGTCCTTGAAATTCAAATAAAATCCAACAAATCAACAGATTAAAGGAGAGCCTCTAGACCTAATTCAGTTTTTGTCTATCCCAACATTTCTTAAAAGCTTTATTTATTAGCTGAATACCATAGCATGCCATTTATTTCTACTAGTGAGTGACATGTGATTAACTGTATTGCCTTAATTAAACAGCAGATGCCTTGAGTGTGATTACCTACAATGATCAACCTCCAACCAGATTAGTTCCATGAACTCTGCTCTTTCATTACAGTTAATTACACCTTTTTCATAGGTCCCCAAAGAATCCCATATGATAGTGTCAAGAACGGGAATGTTTTTAATTTAGCCTGCAGTTTCATGGAAGCTACCAGAAGACTGATGGGCAAAAGACAAAGATTGTATCACTCATATCAAAGCAGAAGCATGAAGTTAATGTTTCTGGGTTCTTTTTGCATCCAAAATTCCTTGATGGTGCAGTAGGATGGTCCACATGGGTATTGCACACAAGCTAGATTTCTATCCCAGGTAGATTCCCAAATTTACAAATCCCCAGTCTTTTATGATGGCTTACAAGCAAATCTGCAGCACCTTTGCCCTGGAGTGAGAATTTATCTTCCTCTGCCAAAGCTGTTTCCTACCAAACCTCTTTGAAGAGATGGTCTGCAACAAAAGCTGTTCATGATTGTGTGGCAGAGTTAGCACAGTGGACCCTAGAAAGGCCTGTTTGCAAGCTTAGCCCTTGGAGGGCATCTGGAAGCAGGAATGGGAAACAGCTCCTTACAGTGATGTCAAACTTTCCCTACATTGTAAGAGTGACTCACTGTGCATCATTATTATTTGCACAGACTGAACACCTTCCCTCCTTCTGGGAATCTAGAATGTTGGGCTTTGCTGGGTAGACTCTGCCAGTGGAACAACCTCCAGGAAAAACCCTGAACAATTCATCTCTGATGCACTTGACAGGTAGACAGTCACCACACTCCTCACATTTTTTCCCCAAAATTTTTGGATTAAGTGATTACTGTGTGACTGCAATAGTAGAGGCTTTCTGAGAGTTTGTGCATGGGGGATACTGCTGTGGTGCAGTGGGTTAAATCCCCAGCCTGAAGCACCAGCATCCCATATGGTCAATGGTTCGAGTCCCACTTCCGATCCAGCTCTCTGCTATGGCCTGGGAAAGCAGTAGAGGATGGCCCAAGTGCTTGGGTCCCTGCACCCACATGGGAGACCTGGAAGAAGCTCCTGGCTTCAGATCAGTGCAGCTGCAGCCGTTGCGACCAATTGGGGAGTGAACCAGCGGATGGAAGCCATCTCTCTCTCTGGCTCTACCTCTCTCTGAAACTCTAACTTTGAAATAAATAGAAATGAATCTTTTTTTTTTTTTGACAGGCAGAGTGGACAGTGAGAGAGAGACAGAGAGAAAGGTCTTCCTTTTGCCGTTGGTTCACCCTCCAATGGCCGCCGCGGTAGTGCGCTGCGGCCGGCGCACCGCGCTGATCCGATGGCAGGAGCCAGGTGCTTCTTCTGGTCTCCCATGGGGTGCAGGACCCAAGCACTTGGGCCATCCTCCACTGCACTCCCTAGCCACAGCAGAGAGCTGGCCTGGAAGAGGGGCAACCGGGACAGGATCGGTGCCCCGACCGGGACTAGAACCCGGTGTGCCGGCGCCGCAAGGCGGAGGATTAGCCTAGTGAGCCGCGGCGCCGGCCAGAAATGAATCTTTTTAAAAAAGTTTGTGCATGGTTTCTGTTGGATGCTACCCCCAGTATTTTATCTCTTTGCTGATTTTGCTTTGGATTCTTTGATTATCATCAATTATAGCTGTGAATACAATAAGGTAGATCTGGGTACTACTTCAACCAAACTACTGAATGTGAACTTGGTCTTAATGATGCCCCCAAAATAAAAAATACAGAAACACAAGAGACTCATATATCAGTGTGTGCCAGTGACTTGGAGCTAAATGTTCATAGTCTTGGTATGCCTGCCTCCCCTGGCATGCCTTCAAGACCACCACACTATGAAGACAATACATGCAGCCCCAACCAAGTTACAAATTGCTAATACCCTAATTCAGGAATGACAGGTCAATACAAGCATCACCAGAAGAGGGCTGTGGTAAAATTTCTCTGAAGTGGGTTTTCATGACACTTGCCAGCCCTCCTCTGGAACTCTAGCATCTGTCACTGCGCCAACTGTCACCCACTCCATCATGCCCCTGATTTGCCGAGTATTCCAAGAGTGAGCTTTTCCTACTCATCTCTTATTCTTAAAATGTGTCTGCCTCATATAAGGCAAATAAAATTCTACCACCTGAGGGGTTAGCTGGTTATTTGACAAATACATCTAGATTAATTCAATTGTACATTCTGGACCTTCAGGTTTAACTAAATCAGTTCAACTGAACAAACATGAATTGCATGCTATTTATGAGCTAGATGTTGTTACAGATCATATGAACAAAGCTTTGCAGGCTCTAGCCTAAAAAATAGATGACTCATTGTAAAAGACACAAGATTTAGTAAAATGTGTGCATGACTGGAAATTACTTGAGCTAGGTTCTAAGTCCTAACAGTTTGAATGGCATTAAGCAATCAGCCTCCATTTCCAAAAACATTTTATAATAACACTGATTCATATATAGTCAAATATGTGAGAGGCATGTTTCAGGGCTATGTATAATGCAGAAGTTATTTTATTGATAACCATCTCTATTGTTCATAGAGTATTATGAATGTGTGTGTGTAAAGGGGGCTGTAAAAATAACAATTTTAAATAACTAATAGTAGGTTGTGATGTTTTCACATATACAGTGATTTAATATTAAAATAATTGAATTAATTACTCTTTTTCATATTATATGTGAAAGGAAAAATGGGAAACAGAAGATTGGAGGTTCACCATCCGTATGGATGATAAGCAGAAGAAAACCAGAACATGAATTTATATTTCCTAACTTGAAATGTTGTTTTATTTTTTGCTTGCTTTCAATACATCATAACTATCTCAACAGCAACAAAGCCACATTACTCATGAAAATTCTGCCCCTATTTGTTCAATAATTCATTTGAAAAATAAATGTTTTGATAATGTAATGATAAAGTACATGAAAGCTATTGCTAAATAACACATGTATGCAAGACACTGCTTCACCTTTAAAGAAAAAAACAGTATTTGTAAGCTGAGACAAGGTAAATCATATGTAGGAAATGTCTTTAACATTTTCAGAAGCGATTTGCAATAATTTGTATTAATCCTTCTATTAAGTAACATTTCCACTAATGAAGTTTTAGCAAGAGCAATTAGGGAAGAAAAACAAATAAAAGGGATACAAATTGGGAAGGAGAAAGTGAAACTCTTCCTATTTGCTGAGGACATATTCTTTTATAAAGGGGATCCAAAAGATTCCACTAAGAGACTACCAGAACTCATAGAAGAGTTTGGTAAAGCAGCAGGATATAAAATCAACACACAAAAATCAACAGCCTTTGTATACACAGACAATGCCAAAGCTGAGAAAGAACTTCTAAGATCAATCCCATTCACAACAGCTACAAAAAAAAAAAAATCAAATATCTTGGAATAAATTTAACCAAGGATGTCAAAGATCTATATTATGAGAATTACAAAACATAAAAAAGAAATAGAAAAAGATACAAAAAATGGAAAAATCTTCCATGTTCATGGATTGGAAGAATGAATATCATCAAACTGTCCATACTACTAAAAGAAATCTATGGATTCAATGCAATACCAGTCAAAATACCAAGGACATTCTTCTCAGATATAGAAAAATGATGCTAAAATTCATATGGAAACACAAGAAATTCTGAATAGCTAAGGCAATCTTATACAACAAAAAACAAAGCTGGAGGTATCACAAAACCAGATTTCAAGACATATTACAGAGAAGTTATAATCAAAACAGCATGGTACTGTTACAAAAATAGATGGACAGGGTAGTGCAGCAAGTAAAGCCACTGCCTGGGCAAAGGACTTAAACAGACATATTTCAAAAGCAGAAACCCAAATGACCAGCAGACACTTGAGAAAATGCTCAGGATCACTAATTATCAGGGAAATGCAAATCAAAACCATATGAGGTTTTACATCCCCCTGTCAGAATGCTGGTGAGGATGTGGGGAAAAAGGTACCCTAATCCACTGTTGGTGAGAATGTAAACTGAGGCAGCCACTATGGAAGACAACTTGGAGACACCTCACAATCTGAATATAGACCTACAATATGACCCAGCCATCCCATTCCTGGGAATTTCCCCAAGGGAAATGAAATCAGCGTAAAAGTTATCTGTACCCCCACGCAGCTCAGTTCACAATAGTTAAGACATGGAATCAACCCAAATGTCCATCAACTGAAGACTGCATAAAGAACTTACGAGATGGGTATACCATGGTATACTATACAATGGTTAAAAAAAATGAAATCCAGTCATTTGCAGCAAAATTGATGAAACTGGAAAACATCATAGTTAGTGAAATAAGCCAGTCCCAAAGGGACAAATACCATATGTTCTCTCTGACCTGTGAAAACTAATAGAGCACCTTAAAGGCAGTCTGTGGAAGGGAAATTAGCACTTTGAGAAGCAATGCCTTTGAACAGTTCTTGTCTTTACTGTTGAGGAAGTTTTTTTTTTTTTTCTCCATACTATTTGTTGAACTCAACATAGAGTTAATCATTTGTACATAATTTTTTTTTAAATTTTTATTTAATGGATATAAATTTACAAAGTACAGCTTATGGATTACAATGGCTTCCCCCCCCCCCATAACTTCCCTCCCACCCACAACCCTCCCCTTTCCCACTCCCTCTCCCCTTCCATTCAATTCAAGATTCATTTTCAATTCTCTTTATATACAGAAGATCAGTTTAGTATATATTAAGTAAACATTTCAACAGTTTGCCCTCACAGAGCAACACAAAGTGAAAAATACTGTTGGAGTACTAGTTATAGCATTAAATCACAATGTACAGCACATTAAAGACAGAGATCCTGCATGATATTTTTTAAAAATTGATTAATTTTCTATGCAATGTCCAATTTAAAACCAAGGTTTTTTTTTTTTCATTTTCAATTATCTTTATATACAGAAGATCGATTCAGTATATACTAAGTAAAGATTTCATCAGTTTGCACCCACACAGAAACACAAAGTATAAAAATACTGTTTCAGTACTAGTTATAGCATTACTTCACATTGGACAACACATTAAAGACAGATCCCACATGGGATGTAAGTACACAGTGACTCCTGTTGTTGACTTAACAATTTGACACTCTTGTTTATGGCATCAGTAATCACCCTAGGCTCTAGTCATGAGTTGCCAAGGCTATGGAGGCCTTTAGGGTTTGCCGACTTCGATCTTATTCTGACAGGGTCATAGTCCAAGTGGAAATTCTCTCCTCCCTTCACAGAAAGGTACCTCCTTCTTTGATGGCCCCGTTCTTTCCACTGGGATCTCACTTGCAGAGATCTTTCATTTAGGTGTTTTTTTTTTTTGGTTTTTTTTTTTCCAGAGTGTCTTGGCTTTCCATGCCTAAAATACTCTCATGGGCTCTTCAGCCAGATCCGAATGCCTTAAGGGCTGATTCCAAGGCCAGAGTGTTGTTTAGGACATCCGCCATTCTATGAACAACATCAAAACAAACAACCCACTTAAGAGATGGGCCAAGGACCTCAAGAGACATTTTTGAAAGAGGAAATCCAAATGGCCAACAGACACATGAAAAAATGTTCAAGATCACTAGCAATCAGGGAAATGCAAATCGAAACCACAATGAGGTTTCACCTCACCCCTGTTAGAATGGCTCACATTCAGACATCCACCAACAATAGATGCTGGAGAAGATATGGGGAAAAAGGGGCACTAACCCACTGTTGGTGGGAATGCAAACTGGTTAAGCCACTATGGAAGTCAGTCTGGAGATTCTTCAGAAAACTGAATATAACCCTACTATACAAACCTGTCATACCACTTCTTGGAATTTACCCAAGGGAAATTAAATTGGCAAACAAAAAAGCTGTCTGCACATCAATGTTTATTGCAGCTCAATTCACAATAGCTAAGACCTGGAAACAACCCAAATGCCCATCAACAGTAGACTGGATAAAGAAATTATGGGACATGTACTCTATAGAATACTATACAGCAAGGCCGGCACCATGGCTCAACAGGCTAATCCTGCCTGTGGCCCCGGCACACCGGGTTCTAGTCCCGGTCGGGGCGCCGGATTCTGTCCCGGCTGCCCCTCTTCCAGTCCAGCTCTCTGCTGTGGCCAGGGAGTGCAGTGGAGGATGGCCCAAGTTCTTGGGCCCTGCACCCCATGGGAGACCAGGAGAAGCACCTGGCTCCTGCCTTCAAATCAGCACGGTGCGCTGGCCACAGCGCACTGGCCGCGGTGGCCATTGAAGGGTGACCCAACTGCAAAGGAAGACCTTTCTCTCTCTCTCTCTCTCTCTCTCTCTCTCTTTCTCTCTCTCCACTCTGCCTGTCAAAAATAAAAATAAGTTAAAAAAAAAAAGAATACTATACAGCAGTCAAAAACAATGAAATCCAGCCATTTGCAAGAAGATGGAGGAATCTGGAAAACATTATGCTAAGTGAAATAAGCCAGTCCCAAAGGGACAAATATCATATGTTCTCCCTGATCAGCAACAACTAACTGAGCACCAAAGTGGAAACCTGTTGAAGTGAAATGGACACTATGAGAAACAGTGACTTGATCAGCTCTTGTCCTGACTGTTGATGTACAATGCAATACTTTATCCATTATAGTATTTTTTTGTCCTAGTACTATTGTTTGAACTCTGTAATTGACACACAATTATTCTTAGGTGTTTAAATTTTAACTAAAAAGTGATCCCTGTTAAATATAAGAGTGGGACAAAGAGAGGGAGCAGATGTACAATTTGGGACATGCTCAATCGGACTTGCTCCAAATGGTGGAGTTAGAAACGGGCCAGAGGATTCCAATACAATCCCATCAAGGTGGCATGTACCAATGCCATCTCACTAGTCCAAGTGATCAACTTCAGTTCACAATTGATGGCTCTGATAGGTCTAAGAGTCAAAGGGATCACACTAACAAGACTAGTGTCTGCTAATACTAACTGACAGAATCAAAAAAGGAGAGAATGATCCATCATGGGAAGCAGGATACACAGCAGACTCATAGAATGGCAGATGTATATAAAATTAATTGAAAATAGATCTTAGTAAAATATAAGTGTGGGAATAACTGAGGCAGGAGGAGAGGAGGTAAGACTATGGGTGGGAACATGGGTATGGTGAGAATCACCATGTTCCTAAAGTTGTAATTATGAAATGTATGAAGCTCGTAACTGTAAGGATGTTTAGCTCCACATACTCTCCTATGGACTTACTGCTAAGGATACAATTTAAAAACTTGCCATGGGATGCCAAATCCCCATAAGCAAGCTGGTAATGAAAAGTATTTTAAGTGTTAAAGTGCTCATACAGATAGGAGTAAGTGTTAAAGAGATCATAGAAATAGGATTAAGTGTTTGGCAGTAATAAAAGAATTAAAAAGGTGTGAATGCTCCAGTATGGGAAGCAGTCCATACAGCCAACTCATAGAAAGACAATCTCTTTAAGTAGCACTCCAACCTCAGAATCAGCCTTTATGTCTTCCTGGTTTGGCTGAAAAGCCCACAAGAGCATTTTAGGCATGGAAAGCCAAGACACTGTGGCACAAAGTTTCCTCCATCAAGGACCTCTGAGTGTGAAACCACATCGGGAAGAAGTGGTCATCAAAAAAGAATGTACTTTTCTCTGAAAGGAGGAGAGAACTTCCATTTTACTTAAATACTGAAGGAGTTTGTGGACTCAAAAGGCTTCAGTAGCCTAGGCAGCTCATGTCAAGAGCCTGATCACTTATGTCATACATAATATAATTGTTAAATTAGCAACGGGAGTCACTTTGCACTAACTTCCCATGCAAGACCTCTGTCCTCAAAGAGTTGTATTATGAGAGTTAATAGTAAAACTTGTTCTCAAAAATTTACTTCATTTTAGTGTATTAAGTGGAGAATATTCTTAGGTCTCATGAATTTTAGATAAGCCTAAGTGCCCAACTCCATTGCTTGTTTCCTTAGGTATTCAATTAAGGAAAAAACTTGTTCTCAAAGAAAAAAAAGTATATGATTACAAAGATTAAAAGAAAAATAAGTAAGTAGCAGGAAGGGTAGGAATGAGGGAGGGAGAGAGGATGGGGTGGAAAGCGTCATTATGTTCCTAAAACTATATTATGAGATACATGAAATTTGTTCCATTATAAATAAAAAAAAACTAGTTAATATCTAGCAGGGGGAGAAGCTTTGTGGAAGACAAATTTAAAATGCCTCCGAGAGTAGGTCCTTTAAGGATCTCAGAAGAAATATAGGGGCGGCATTGTGGCATAGAGGGTAAAGCCACCACCTGCAGTGCCAGCATCTCATATGGGCAACCAGTTCAAGTCCTGGCTGCTCTACTTCCGATCCAGCTCTCTGCTGTGGCCTGGGAAAGCAGTGGAGAATGGGCCACGTCCTTGGGCCCCTGCACCCACAAGGGATACCCAGAAGAAGCTCCTGGCTCCTGGCTCCTGGCTTCAGATCCACGCAGCTCCGCCATTGTGGTCAGTTGGGGAGTGAACCAGTGGATGTTAGACACCTCTCTCTATATCTATATCTATATCTATATCTATATCTATATCTATATCTTTCTCTCTCTCTTTGTCTCTCTCTTTCTCTCTCTCTTTTTCTTCCTCTCTCTCTGCCTCTCCCTGTGTAACTCTGACTTTCAAATAAATAAATCTTTCAAAGAAAAAAAGATGACAATGTAGAGAAAAGATTGTGATTTTCACTGAACATATCAGCAGTGGGTCAGATGTTTCTTTGAATAGTTCAGCACCATCAGAGATTATGAGAAAAGAAATTAACTGTAAAAGCAAAGGGATTAAAGTTTTTGATGTCACTACCTCCTGAATTCTCTCGCAGAAATGTGGATTTGCTTAGAATCAGGTGATCAGAAAAGACAGATGTTACCTTGGCTTGTAGAACTTTAGAATACTTTGACTACTAAGTATTGACCAGCATCATGGGATTTGTGAAGATGATGGAGTAACACAAACCCAGATAATGAATAGACTCACCCCAAAGTTAACATATTCTAGGCTCTATTTCCATATTATAATTTATTCTTGAATTTCAATTCTCTTTCACACAGTGCCAACCATGGCCCATAATAAATAATCAGGACAATTATTCCAATAGAAAGAGAAGGATATTTGTCTTTAACCTCCACCAGGGGCATACATCTTCTTCTTGAAAACTCTGTGTATCAGGAATTATGGTTGATGACCCTATAAAACAACTCTGACAGATTTGATTGAAATACTCTCAATCACAGATACAACTTAAGCCAAGCTATGCCTCCCAAAGTCAAAAATGTATATGATATATTCAGAAGAACAGTTTAACATTGTTTAAGCTTTCCTTTCTCTTGAGTCCTGACTCCCTAGGTTGTTGCCTATACCCCAAATGATGATAATCAACATCAAACTAAATCTTTTACAGTTTATACACACACACACATACACACATGCACAACCCTTCAATCATGTGTTTATTTGTATTGAACTGAACATAGGTAGTGATATCACAGCATTTTTTTTTACTTTGTTTCAAATATTCTCCTTTTCTCTCTCCTCCATAACTCAGAAATAAATATATTTCATGACTAATCTCATACATTTTGTTCAGTGGTTACCTACTTCTGAGTTTGAAAATATCCTAAGATTTCACCTTCCATTCATTTTTAGTAAACTCATGTTTTCTCTAAAACAATGTGGAGAGCACAATTTTTCTCTACCTAAATACATTCTTCTTCTTGGATATATAGTAGTGTAGTTATTTTTTTTAAAAGATTTATAATTCTTCATTTGAAAGGCACAGTGACAGAGAGAGGAAAAAACAGAGACAGAATATCTTCCATCTGCTGGCTCATGGTTAACTCCATAAAGACACTCAATAGCCAGGACTGGGCCAGAGCGAAGCCAGGAGCCCATAGTTCCATGTGGGTCTCTCAAGTGGGTGGCAGGGATCCAAATACGTGGGCCATTATCCACTGTCTTTCCAGGTGCACTAACAGGAAGCTGGATTGCATGCAGTGTAGCTGGGACTCTTACCAACACTCAGATATGAAATGCAGGTGTCTCAAGAGGTGGCTTCGCTCACTGCACCAAAATGGCCATCCTAATAATCTTTATAGTCCAGGGGAAATCCATACCACAAATCCAGCTGTTCCATGGTTCTTTGATGAACATGTGAAAATACATAAATGAATTTGGATCAAATGCTGGGATCCAAGTGCAAAAGCAGTTAAGCTAGATGAGTGAACTGTAAAGCAAAAGAAAGTTGAGTGATGGCAGTGTTTTAAAAAGTGAAATTGTTAGCCAGTGCCGCGGCTCAGTAGGCTAATCCTCCGCCGCAAGGCGCCGGCACACTGGGTTCTAGTCCCGGTCGGGACACCAATCCTGTCCCGGTTGCCCCTCTTCTTGGCCAGCTCTCTACTGTGGCCAGGGAGTGCAGTGGAGGATGGCCCAAGTGGTTGGGCCCTGCACCCCATGGGAGACCAGGAGAAGCACCTGGCTCCTGCCATCGGATCAGCGCGGTGCGCCGGCCGCAGTGCGCCTACCGCGGCGGCCATTGGAAGGTGAACCAACGGCAAAGGAAGACCTTTCTCTCTGTCTCCCTCTACTGTCCACTCTGCCTGTCAAAAATTAAAAAAAAAAAAAGTGAAATTGTTAGATTTTGTTTGCAGAATAAGGTTCTGGAGCAGAAGTCAGAGTGGAAAGCATTTTGGTTCTCTCTCATACGCTCGAGAACAGAACAAAATGGGAGAAAAATTAAACTCCTTCTGAGTGGGTCCCAAGATTAAAAAAAAAAAATGTGGTCAGAGTATAGCAAGTATTATGACCCATATGAAAAGATGGAATGAGTGCTTGTGTTAGAGATTCAATCCTCTGGAATAACTGGTTTACAATGAAACTTCCAACAACCACACAGGAAGTTACCATACCTGGCGCTGAGTTGGAGGAGTTAGTAATACGAGAGACTATAACACATGATTTTTATAAATGGTACCTGAATTGACATTGAGCCTGACAGTTAAGACACCCATGTTCCACACTGAAATTTCTGGCTCTGGTTCCTGATGTCAGCTTCCTCCTAATACAGACCCCGGGGAGGCAGCTGTGATAGCTCAAGTAATTGAGTTCCTGCAATCCACGTTGGAGACCTGAGTCATCTTCCTGGCTTTCAGCTTTGGTCTAGGCCTCGGTACACCCACGGCACACAGTTACTGCAGGCCTTTGGGGAGTAAATCAGTGTATGAAAGTGTTGCTCTCTCGCTCGTGCATGTGCTCTCCCACCTTCACAAACCAATGCATTTGAAAGGAAAGATGCTGTTCCTTCTGCTCTGTATCGTTCCTTCCTACCATCCTGCCCACGGCAGCCCCACACAGTATGGATTTGGGTCTTCTGTTCATGTACAAATCACAAGCAACAGATACCAGACAGGGTAGAAGGTGGGGAAAAAAATGAAGGTGGTTAGAGTTAAGAAGTTCAGTTATACTTAGAACTGTCTTTTTTTTTTTATGACTTTTCAGTTTTACAAAATTAAATTTGGAGATCTTAAGCAGTCTACAAATACCAGGTGCAGTTTATAATGTTAAGGGAGCTATATTTATTTGCTTTATTATGGTTGCTATAATCTGAATTACTATGGGAAGAATGAAAACAGGAACAAAAAATCCCTAGGGTTAATCCTGTTTTTTAACACATTGTTTGGCATGATCATTGGAAACATGGATGAACTCCTTTCCTTTTTTCTTTTGGAAAACTTCTGATTTTGCTGATTGTCACCTAGGATTATCGCAATTTGGACTTACTTTCTTTTTTTTTTTTTGACAGGCAGAGTGGACAGTGAGAGAGAGAGAGACAGAGAGAAAGGTCTTCCTTTGCCGTTGGTTCACCCTCCAATGGCCGCCGCGGTAGGCGCGCTGCGACCTGCGCATCGCGCTGATCCGATGGCAGGAGCCAGGTGCTTCTCCTGGTCTCCCATGGGGTGCAGGGCCCAAGAACTTGGGCCATCCTCCACTGCACTCCCTGGCCACGCAGAGAGCTGGCCTGGAAGAGGGGCAACCGGGACAGGATCGGTGCCCCGACCGGGACTAGAACCCGGTGTGCCGGCGCCGCAAGGCGGAGGATTAGCCTAGTGAGCCGCGGCGCCGGCCGGACTTACTTTCTTAAACTAGATGTCCACCACCAAACCAGAATTTAACATACACTGGAAGACTTATTTTTAATATTAGACTGTCTTCTCAAGCAAACTTTGGCTTCAGCTTAGGCTATACAAATATCAAATTTATAACTCTGGTAGAGAAAGCAGAGTTTAACTTGGCTCCTGTGGAAGCTTCTGCCAATGCAGATTGGGCTGAGCGTGACTCTGCTTAGTGCAGGTGCATGCCAGGATGGAGTGGGGTGTCAGATTCTACGATCTGTTGCATTTACCACCACCTTGGGCTTCCCAAGAAAGATGAAAAGCAGCTGTTAAAAGAAAAAGCAGACTTCCTCACAAATATATGAGTTAGAGAAGACTGACACCCAGTTGTATTGCCCCCATGTGTAGGACACTACAGGGACAATTAAACATGATGCTGCAATCTAAGACTGAATTCACAAGTGTGAAATCATTCTGTGAATCTGCAATCAATGCTCTTCCCGGAAAACCTCATGCATGAATATTTGTTATTTTTCTAAGTTATTGATGTTTGTGTTAAACTTTTAACTTATTTTAACTTACTCCCCTTGCCCCAGTTTCAAAGGGTGACACAAGTCTACTAGAGAGGTGACACCTAAGTAAATAGTGATAAAAATGTAGAATTCATTGTTCATAATCAGTGTTTTTGTTCTTCTCACCTTAAAAATATTATACCTTATGAAAGTGAACATAATGTATACAACCTTAACCAAATCATCAAGATAAACTTCAATAGTAGTGCCATGTTAATAATGCACGACTTTAGTAGGATGTGATTCAATGGACTCTTCCTACTGTGATCTTCATCCCAAACCCAGGACTCCAGTGGATCCATAACCCAGGCATCAGATGCGCCCCAGCTAAAGATAACTACACAGCGTCCAGAAGGTCTTCAGCAGCAAGGCGTCTGAAGGAGGCTCACAGCTAGGAGTAAACTAACGAGAATGACTAGCAAATACAACGTGTGCTACACTGGAAAAGAGAAAGGATATTGGATAAAAACTAAGGAAATAAGAATAAAGTGTGGACTTCAGTTACTGTGAATATATCTGTGTTGGCTCATTGATGGTAGAAATGTTTTTAAGGTTCTGATGTTGACCCAAATAGCTGTAGTTTAGTTACTTTCTTTTATAACATTGTTGGTTTTAACTTTATTTCTTCCTGGTTTGTACTTTTTGTCATTTTATTTACTTATTTATACTTTAAATGAATTTTTAATTGCAGAGTAGTTTTAAATTTACAAAACAAAAATGTGACATATTACACAGATGTCCTGAATACCATAAATCCAGTTTCCCCTGTCATTAACAGTTCATATTAGTATGACAAAGTTGTCACAAAACTACACCCAGTTTTCTCTATATTTTTATCCAAATTGTTCCTGTTCCAGACATTCCTCCCAGCTTCTAGGAATCACTATTCTCTCTATAAGTTGAGATTTGTATTGTTTTCTTTTGCTTTTAGCTCCCACATAGGAGAGAACAGGCAATACTTTATTGAGATTATATGAACTACATTGAATAATTTGGGAATAATTGACATCTTTCAGACTTTTAGTCTTTGTAGCTCCAAATTTAGTATGTTTGTTCATTTATTTATGCTGTCTTCAAGAGCTTTCAAGAAGAGATATAACCTCTTTATTTTAAAATTTATTTATCTGAAAGGTTGAGTTACGAGAGACAGAGAGAAGGAGAGAGATTATCCATCTGCTGGTTCACTCTCCAAGTGGCTGCAATGGCTCAAGCTGGATTCGGCTGAAGCCAGGATCCTGGAGCTTCTACCAGGTCTCCTATATGGGTGCAAGTACTCAAGCACTTAGATATCTTTTGCTGCTTTCCCAGGTGCATTGGCAGGGAGCTGGATCATAAGTGGAACAGCTGGAAATTGAACCTGCACCCATATGGGATGCTGGCATCACAGGTTACCTGCTATACCACAATGGAAGCTCCCCCAGAAGAGATATAACGTCTACACATAAATTTATCACACATATCTGTTTGAACTTCAATAATATTATTGTCCAAAATGTTCATTTTTAAATAACTATATGGTAGTTCTTCAAAAAATTAAGCATAGAATTACCAAATAATAAAATCCAGCAATTCCATTCCTATGTACAAAATTTAAAACATCCAAAACAGGACTTAAAAAAATTTTATCTACCACTGTTTATAACAGCATTGTTCATAATAGCCAAAGTTGAAAACGATCAAATGTACATATATAAGCCAATGCAGAAATATATGAAATGAAGTATGCATGAAATATTATTTCATGGATGGACTTTGAAGACATTATGCTACGTGAAATAAATCAGTCATAAAAGGAAAAACATTGCATGATCCCACTGATGTGAGAACTGGATATAGTTTAACTTAAAAGAGACACAAAGCAGAAAAGTTGTTATTAGGAGTTCAGTGGAAGACAGCAAATGGGGAGTTTTTGTTTAATGGGCACAGTTTCAGTTTGGAAGATAAGTTTCTGGAGATGGATATTGGTGATGGCTGTACAACCTGTGAATAAACTTGGTGCTATTTAAATGCACAGTTAAATGTATACTTAAACATGAACAAATGGAAATTTTATGTTTGTAAAGCATATCTTACCACAATAAAAATTTTAAAAATTCTTTTTCTAAGAGTATTATTCACTTATAGGTATGCAATTCGGTTTATATATTGATAGTATAACTGGAAACTGTCCACTGTATTTAATTATAACACAGATAGCACTTTATTTTTGATGCATAGAGTTTAATTCCACAATCCTTGGTCAAACACTTAGGTGCTAAATGCTGGAGTCATGGCTGGGAACCACCTCTCTGCCCTGAGTGACCCAGCGACAAGCAGCAGCGTATCACTTTCAAAGACAACAATGTTAAGGCCTCACAAGATGTGCTCAAATCCAAAACTCCTATATTCTGACAAACTGTACACATGTGAGCACTTGTACATCCTGATATCATTCTTAATGTCTTCAAAATATCGTTTCTTTTGTTTGAGTGTTTGCACCTGGGAAAGCACCCAACTAGATGCTCCAGCAAGTCTTGTTCCTGCCTGGCTGAGCCACCCTAGTGCTCCTGCACTGGCACCAAAGCCATTAGGGCCACTGTCAATGGGCACGGTGTGCATCAGGGACCAGTCCTTTCCCTGCTCATCCTCTGGCTTAGATTCTGAAGGCACCCCCAACAACTTCGACATCAACATCCCGTTTTCAAAAAACGAAAATGAAAACTATGTCCAAGGCATCAGTCTTAAAACAAGCAAGAGCCCAGCCAGGAGACACAGTCTGAAACACTGGATTCTGAACTTGAACTTTCAAAGGAGTCACCTTTGGAAAATTCTTGGGGCTGAAGGTGTCCTCCAGGAGAAACGTCTGGCCTCCCCGAGGGCCTCTTTGAGTACCTTTAATCCTCAGGAAATTATTAAAACACAGCCTCTCCATGGGAATTCCCATCCAGTACTGACTGGCAGATATCCCTGCCCAGTGGCAGCTCAGGCATGCTCTGCCCATGAGCAGAGAATGGAAGGCTGGGAGAAGAGCAGGGAACCGACACTGTGGGCACAGGCAGACCTCTGCACTTGCATAGCACCTGTACTAGGTGCAAGGTGCTGCAGTCCCCACTCCAGAGAGGACGAGGAAGTCAGAAAATTTATTCATCTTTCCTAGTCAAGATCATTAATTTGAGGGGCTGGCACTGCGGTGAAGTGGGCTAAGCTTCTGCCTGCTGCACCAGCATCCCATACAGATGCCAGTTTGGTTCATGTCCCAGCTGCTCCTCTCTAATCCAGCTCTCAGTTTATGGCCTGGGAAAGCAGGGGCATCTTGAGCCTTCTCCTTGCACAGATCTCTTGTCCTGCACCATGGAGGGGCATGCATACCACAGGCCTTTCCTGCCAGCACCTGGACCAGAGAGAGAACACTATAAATTACTAAACAGGAGAACAAGGGAGCGAGAAAGCCCTCCCCATCCTTCAAAGGTTCCCACTGAAAACCAAGTTCAGTGCCACTACAAACAGGCAGAAGCTTTGGTGCTGCTCATTCCTTCCTCATTGCTCTTGTTATGTTTTGCCTCTAAGGATTTTTTTTTTCCTTTTCTCCCAATTCAACCAAATATAACAGTTTCTTTTTCTTCTCCATCTATGATATTGCAAATGTTCTCTTCTATGAGGCTTTATTTCAGATTGTTAGTACATCACATTGCTGGATAGAGATTACTCCCCTTTCAATAATTTTTTTATTTATGTTTGAAAGATATTTTATGTATATTTGTTTATTTAAGTGTTATTGTACAGTACTGGGTATCAACCATAAGTGGTCTTTGGAAATAGAGAAATTTGGAAATAGGGAAACTATAAAGAAAACACTTGCAACTAATGGAATAAATACTTTATAATTTCGTAATTAGCTTAATAAATTACTGTGATAATTAGAAAACTCTGCTGGCAACAATTTCCTCTATCCATCTGGTCCTGATTACTGAATAAAGTAAATGGCCCATTGTTTGGAGAACTGGTTATGTGTATATTCTCATCACTTTGTATCCACCACGTTGGTGAAGAAGGGATCCCCTATCTCAAACAGTATTAGAGAACCAAACACATACAGCTATAACCTGGACAGATAAGACAGAGAGCAGTTTATTAGTCACATGTATACTGCAGGAGGAAGACACCAAATACAATGCAAGGCCACATGGAAGGTGCAGTCAGGAGTAGACTCAATCAGCAGAGGCTGTAGAAGGCAGGATTTATTGTAGCGTGAGGGTGTGAGGGGCCCGTGTGTTAGCAGAGAGCTCATGTCCAATAAGTTGAGGAATGGGTAGAGTAGAGCTGGTGCAGCTGATAAGGGATTAGGCAGGGAGACTTTCTTACTAGTGATCTAAAGACAACAAGGGAACTCACAACTTTGCCTTTGGAGTCTTCGGAGACTGCAAGATGTCAAACTAGCAGATGGAATTTCAAGTCTTATAGTATAGTTTGATCTGGGTCGTCAAAATCCAAGTCTGTTTCTGTCATTCCTTAATTCAATAACTATTTGTACCTCACTAATTACTTAAAGTCATATTCAGTCAGACATGGAATAGTGGCCTTAGAATCATTCTGAAGACAGTACTCTAACCAGAAAGCCAATCTCAAATGTTTTCTTTTTCGGGGCCGGCGCCATGGCTCATTTGGTTAATCCTCCACCTGTGCGCTGGTATCCCATATGGGCGCCGGGTTCTAGTCCTGGTTGCTTCTCTTCCAGCCCAGCTCTCTGCTGTGGCCCGGGAAGGCAGTAGAGGACGGCCCAAATACTTGGGCCCTGCACCCGCGTGGGAGACCAGGAAGAAGCACCTGGGTCCTGGCTTCAGATCGGTGCAGCGTCAGCCGTAGCAGCCATTTGGGGGGTGAACCAATGGAAGGAAGACCTTTCCCTCTGTCTCTGTCACTGTCTAGCTCTATTTGTCAAATTAAAAAAAAAGTTAAAAAAATTTCTTTTTCTAAACTCTAGAAATTTATTCATCTTTCCTAGTCAAGATCATTAATTTGAGGGGCTGGCACTGTGGCGCAGTGGGCTAAGCTTCTGCCTGATGCACCAGCATCCCATATGGGTGCTGGATTGGTTTGTGTCTCGGCTACTTCTCTTCTAATCCAGCTCTCAGCTTATGGCCTGGGAAAGCAGTGGAAGATGGCCCAAGTGCTTGGGCCCCTGCACCCACATG
Organism: Lepus europaeus; assembly: GCF_033115175.1. Classification (NCBI taxonomy): domain Eukaryota; kingdom Metazoa; phylum Chordata; class Mammalia; order Lagomorpha; family Leporidae; genus Lepus; species Lepus europaeus. Next base: position 55,481,406 of record NC_084843.1, read on the forward strand.
GGAGACCCGGAAGAAGCTCCTGGCTCCTCTCTTTGGATTGGCCCAGCTCTGGCCATTGCAGCCATTTGTGGAGTGAACCAGTGGGTGAAGTCTCTCCCTCCCTCTGTCTGCAACATTACCTCTCAAATAAATACATACAGTGTTTTTTTAAAAAAAGATCATTAACTTGAGAAACCATCATTATCTCATTACTTTAAGCATATAAACTATTTTACTACACAAAAGACAATATCTAACATAATCAGGTACCCTTCTACTTGACTTTGCATATGATTAATTTCATTCTCAGGGTGTTTTCGATATATATCACACACAAACTATTAACTGTGTATCAATTTTGCATTGAGTTGCTTTCTCTTTTAATTATCTTTAGTATACACATGTTGGTCATTTCTGGTTTTCACTGCATTTCACATCTGAATTTTATGAGGCTTGAACTAACAGTACTAATATATTTATCACTTATATCTACATTGAAAATCACCTTAAACTGAGGCCAACAGAGCAGGCATTTAGAGTAGCAGTTAAGATAATGATTAGGACACCCACATCTCATATGAGAATACCTGGGTTCAACTCCTAACTCTGCTCTCCACTCTAGCTTCCTGCTCGTGTGCAACCTAAGAGACAGTAGGTTATGGCTCAAGTACTTGGGTCTCTGCCACCCATAGGAGACCTGAACTGAGTTCTGGTTTCTGGCTTCTACCTGGCCCAGCCCCAGCTTTTGTGGGCATTTGGGGAGTGAACCAGCAAATGGAAGATTTCTTTATCTTTCTCTCCTTTACAAATAAAATAAAAGTAAATAAAACTTTTCAAAAATCTGATAGATTAAGATAAATAATTTTAGGGTTAAAAATGCTTAACAGTGAAAGTTATAGTAGAAAATAAAATAGGTCACAATAGTGCTTAGGGTGGTATGGGATGCCTGTATATACTCTTGGAAAGTATACAAAGTATTAATACACTGCAGAGACACAGTATAGAAATTTGCATGATGAAGTCATGAATTTCCGAAATGTCCTCATAGGACAATGTAAACTAAACACTTAAGATGAAAGAAAGAAGTCTACTTTAGGGATGATGATTCTTATGGGAGATGGCTTGCTGGATGCTCCTGTAGCAAAACATGAACAAATCTGGGTCAATCACACTTCTTGTAACATACTTAGGTATTTATCAGAGTGAGAGTCTTAACACAGCATGCAGGTATTTCAGAAGAACATCAAAGGCTTTTATCTTAAAATATGTATGAGTATGTCAGTAAAATTATCAATCATTTTAGATCTAGAAATAGATATTTGTATTCCTTTTTACAAAGTTTTTTTTTTTAATTATTTGAAAGGCAGGCTGACAAAGATAGATGGAGTGGATGCAGAGAGCAAGCTTCCATCTGTTGGCTGCACTTCCAATATGCTGCAACAGCTGGGGCTGGGGCAGGCCTAACACCAGAGACCAGAACTCCATCTGGGTCCTTCACACTGTGGCAGAGACCCAAATATTTGAGCCCTCATCTGCTGAATTCCTAGGTGCATTTTCAGGAAGCTGGATGGGAAGCAGAGTAGTCAAAGCTCAGAACAAAAGTCTGATAGGGGATGTGGCCATCATGGGCGGCCGAGTAACCCTGTGCACCACCATGCCTGCCCCTTGGGTTACTTTCTAGTGTGTAATTAGACCTTTCATTATCGAAGAAAAACTGTGCAAAGATATATGTGGAGTATGTCCTGGTATAATGACAGAAACAACAGAGATTATCAACTTCTATACAACTATTCAAACTTTGTTGAATTCAAATTTAAATTTTAAAAATATTATTTGGACCATTCAAACAGTGTATGATGGGTTCTGTCACAATATAGTGATCACCTCAGAAAAAGCAGAAAAATTTTTTACATTAATGGCCCTAAGTTTTCTTGTCTGTGCAGTGCTTTCCAGTTGATGGGACTAACCGAAAACCAAGACCAGTTGCTGTAAAATATATGTCTGTGTTCTACAAACCTCATAGATAATCATTGCTTTATTCTTAGTATACATGGAATGGAGAAAACATCTTTGAAGTTTAAGTTAGTAAACCATATAAAAGAGTATCCATGAGTGGACTTCGACAAGTTAGTGGGAAAGTGGAAAATTATTTTAGTACCAAAATTTCAATTTTTCATTATCTATATTTTACATATGGATTTGGCATGCCTAGCTTTGATTTGAAGGCAAATATGGTAATACTTAATGTCACTTCCCAATTGGCTTTGTATTTCCCTACTGTTTGGCCTATAATATAATCTTTCAACTAGTAATATCATGTAATTTCAATCCAAAAAATATAATAAGTACTTCAGTGATTCCTTCTGTGGTTGATTGATATCTACTAGGTAATATAGCAACAACTATACTGTGTCTATTAAAATGGTACTGGTTTATGGCTTCATTGTACACAACACATTTAACTATAATTTGCCTGGGGATCATGATTTTAAATTGATGCTAATGAAATGCAAATGACAATTACAGGACATACACTATAGGTATTTTTCTCCTCAATTTTTCTTTGTCAGTATTTCAAGTAAAGAGTTCACTGCAGATAATGAGACGTGCCAGAAATAGCTACCCATGCACAGCACTTCCAAACAGTAATGAAGGGCTCGCTTACTTCAAAATGACCAAGAGTTACATTCACTTTCAAGTAAGAAGGAAGCATAAAACTAAGCAAAAAGTTCTACTCTGAAAGAATTTTAATTGTCTTACACATACTAAAAGTTGCATCAAAGTTACTCAGTTAAATTCAGGGGATTTTTCAGCCTTTGGGAAAATCATGGCTTACCCAAATCCTGCCTTAAGTTTCCATTTTACCTAAGCTACATTTTTTTGTTTATGACTCATTTCAAAAATTTTGCTGTGTACTAGATACCTGCCACATATTTTGTATGGACAATTTTATTTTAATTTTATAATGATTCCATAAGGTAGGGATAAATGTCTCTTTTTTCCTGATTGGGAATAGGCATCAAAGATATTAATAGCAGATTATATAATAAGTAACAAATGTCTAATATGAAACTCAATCTTTATAAATTCAGAAGCTAAATCCATTACCATTGAGTTCTACTGGCTCTTTGTCATTGTGCCACTTTCATTACTGCACATTTTTTTTAAATTCTATGATTTATTTATTTTTGAAAGGAACAGACAGAGATAGAAAATGGAGAGAACTAACGGTTCAATATGAAAAAAAGCAATGGTGAATTCAGTATGATACAATCTTTTGATGGAACTTAAAGAAATATAACAAGGAAAAAGTAAGCCAAGCGTGTTGGGACTTTCTTCCTAAATCTGTGTGGTAAGATGTAGCATACACTTGTTTTTATTATGAATGCTTCGATTTGGGCTGCAGAGTAAGCATTTTGTAGTCATAAAACCAATCAGGCTTTGAACATGTTTAGTGACAGAAGCACCTCAAAAATATTTCCTGTTAAATGAAGAGGCAACCAACAGAATGGGAAAAATATGTGCAAACTATGCAGCAGATGAAGGATTAATAACCAGAATCTACAAAGAGATCAAGAAACTCCACAACAACAAAACAAACAACCCACTTAAGACATGGGCCAAGGACCTCAATAGACATTTTTCAAAAGGGGAAATCCAAATGGCCAACAGACACAGGAAAAAATGTTCAGGATCACTAGTAACCAGGGAAATCTAAATCAAAACCATAATGAGGTTTCACTTCACCTGGGTTAGAATGGTTCACATACAGAAATCTATCAATAACAGATGCTGACGAAGATGTGGGGAAAAAGGGACACTAACCCACTATTGGTGGGAATGCAAACCGGTAAAGTCACTATGGAAGACAGTTTGGAAATTTATATTTATTAAATAAAAGTTAAAAAATATTTCCTGTTGTAAAAATATATACATATGGATTTGGCATGCCTAGTTTTGATTTAAAGGTAAATATGGCAATACTTAATATCATATACATAGTTTGCATATTTTGTTGAAATTATAATAATGAAAAAGAATCATATTGTAATTGATATTACCAAAACAAAAATCTAAAATTTTCATTGAAATTATCTTAGAGTGATATTCTGTTTTTCTGTGAAATAAATTATGCTATCTTTCTGAAAGTCTTTGTTCACTTGATTTCCTCTTTAAAGGTTACAATTCCTACCCTCAAGTGAATATAGGATCCTTAAAAACTGCCTGGGAAATTAATGTGTATTATGAATAATTTTAATTACATTTCAGTTTTTTGCACCAAAATAAACTATCTTTTGACTCTATTTTCCACCAAATATTTGAAGTGCTCTCAAATTTCTGCTGAGAGGTTTTCATTAACACAATAAGGCTATAAGAAAAAAATGAATGTTGTGATATCTTAGAGATCAAAGAGATGTGAGATGTAATGGTCTGATCCATCAGTGCCTTCTGTGACTTGGAGAGATCAAGGAAAATTGTCTGGGGACTACTCCTTCGGAGCAATGATTGGCCCCTTCTCCAGTTTTCACATCCTCCAACTCAGTGCCAAGATTCGTATTTAAGACCGTCACCTTACTCCTCCTGCCTGGGCACTGTGTGGTCCCAGGATATCTTCCACCTATCTCTTCTACTTTGCTTTCAGGGCCTGCTTTCCCTCATCCTAGGCCCTTTCTCTTCTTCTCTAAGTGCCATCAAAGATGGCCATTCTGTTTCCCACTGTCCCAAAATCTAGCTCTAGATTTAAAATGGTTTTTATAAAGATACTAATGATAGTTTATTGCCTTCACAACCAACAATCACATATAACATATGTAATTTTTTTAAATAAACACTTGAAATAATAAATACGCAGATTGTCTTTCTCTAGTAATTTAGGGATGTATCCATTTGGAAAAAAATAAGCATTGGGAACATGAAGCACAGATTGGAACTGGGTGATCACTTAGAGACAAAGATCTTTCTTTCTGGAAAGCAGATTAGACATTTACCTAAAATAATGTGAGGTTCTGGACTGTAGGTGACCTCATAGGCACCTAGTTAGTATTTTTTTTTAAATTTCCCACATTCATGGTGACTTTTGCTCCAGGACGTCTGAAGGTACTATTGTGTCAATGACAGCTATAAGTAATTCTGAAATTTCTGATTTGGAAAGGTTTAGAATTTTTAACAAGTATAAAAATTCACAGAAACTATTCATTATAGTAGTATATTAATATAAACTTGTAAAGTGTAATTTTATAATAATTTATTATAAATTATAATTATATTATAAGTTATTAATTCCTCTTCCATTATAAAATTTCAATTTTTCTTAAGTTCCATATTCATCCCTGCCTCAAAGCTTTTGCATCTGCTTTTTTTAATGTCAAATGCTTCTCATTTGATCTTTGCATGGTTAGTTCATCTTCTCAAAGATGCCTCTTCCAATCATCTGTCTAAAGGTTTTGGTACAGGGTATATATGGTGAGTGAAACTAAAGAGAAAGAGTTAACGGAGAAGACAAAGAAAAGTGGCATAGCAAAAGCCAAGAAGCTGACTGTGTTGATTGCCACTGTTGCAAATAGATTTAAAGCTGCTTTGACCCACCACATCCAAGAGAAGGGCCCATTCATTGAACTTGCCTTTGTCTTACAATTTTGGCTCATCTGTACATGGGCTCAACAAAGCTCAGCAGCATCAGAGGAAGTGCTTGGGAAGGTGAAGAGAAGTTTTGGCAGGTGGAAGAGGTGGCTGCTAATGCAATGAACAGGCTTGGGGCACTGTAGCTGCAGTAGTAGGGCAGATACAGGCCACAGGAAGCAGCTTACATAAATGTAGGCAAAGCACCTAATCAATCATTTTTCCATGATCAAAATTTTTTAAATTCCTTTAGCATTTTCTTATTTTTTTACCATAAAAATCTACCTTTCCAACTCAAAAGTAACTTCTGTGAAAGCCTAAATGCCACTACCTTATTGCTTACTTTATGCTTATCATCTATAGTAATACTTGGCACATTAGCTGAAACATGAATGGATATAGAAAAGGCAAAAAATGCAGGTAGAAGTCCAAGGGAAATCTCTGACACAAGGTAATGCCATATCTGCATTGCTAAAATCGTAATCTAAATACCTAAGCCATACGAACAGCCTTCCACAGCTACTCAGCAGATTGTTTTTCCAATCCACCAAAATTCTTCAATGCTTCTGACATTTCAAATCAGTCACTATAGAAAAAGACACAAGACTATAAGGATATTATCTCTTTTACCCATTGTTCAGCTTTGTTGATGTGTGATTAACAGAATTTGTATAGATTTAAGATATACTATGTGATAGTTCAATATATGTCTACTTTGTAAAATGGTTACCATATCAATCTAATTAACATATCCGTCCATGTTACATAGTTACCTTGTGTGTGTGTGTGTGTGTGTTGAGAACACAGAGTTCTACTATCTTAGGAAATTCAAAGCATACATCATTGTATATCATTGTTAACTATAATCACCATACTGTACATTAGGCTTCTGGTACTTATCTTAAAACTGAAGCTTTGTACCACTTAATCAATATCTCCCTTTTTCCAATAGACTCACAGCTACCAAGAACTACCATTCTACTCTCTGTTACTACATTTGGACATTTTTATGAAGTCACATGTTGTTTTTATTTTCCTATATCTGTCTTATTTCACTTAGGCTAATGTTCTTAAGGTTCATCCATGTTTTTGTAGACAGCATATCTTTCTTTTGTTTGTGGCTAAATAATAATCCACTGTATGTATGCATGCATTATATGCTATCTTATATATATATAATTTTTACTCATTCATCTGTCAATAGATATGTGTCTTCCTTATCTTGGCAAATTTAATGCTGCCATGAACACACAAGTGCAGGTATCGCTTCAATACACTGATGTCATCACCAAGAAGTGGAATAGTTAGACCATGTGGTTGTTCTAATTTTAACAGGTTGGTGAGTCTCCATACTGTTTTTCATAGTGGCTGTGCCAGTTTACATTCCCACTGACATCACACAAGCAGTCCCTTCTCCCTGCATCCCAGTCTACACTCATTATCTTTGGACTTGTTGATTGGAGCCATCCTAAGAGACGTGAGATGGTATCTCATGGGTGTTTTGATTTACTTTTCCCTGATGATTAGTGACATGCAGTCTTTTATTTTTATAAATAACCTCATAGCTTATTTATATATCTTCTTTGGAAAATGTCTTTTTAGAACCTTTATTCTTTTTTAAATCTGTTTAAACTTTTTATTCGTCCTGAAGGTTACAACTCAATTACACTTCCTCTGTAAAGGCCACCTCATTAACTAACATTATCCAGTCACTCCTTTGTGTTTCTACAACATATTTATCTCCATCACTGTACTTTTCTTATTCTGCCTTGTATACAAGGACCCATGGTCATACCACCTAAAACTCTGAAGGAAGGTGGGTGATAAGCAACAGTTGTTTATCTTTGTACCTCACTTTCATATGCTTAGTGATGCAAACCTTCAGTAAATGCCAATTTCTAAAGCGATTTAAATCTAGATATTTGGAGGAAATTCCTATACCCATGCAAAGAGAGCGACAGAGTGTGCATATCCATAAGTTACAAACCATCACCGAGTGACTGGAGTTTCCAGAGTAAATGATCTATCAATTTCTACTTCTATTGAGCACAACTCATTTCCATTCTTTCCCTGCCCTCAGACCCTAGTGTTTATATTTCAAAGTATACTAAATGCCACAACCTCAGGATAGGTTTGTGTTTTCTCTATCTGAAAGCTTTAATAGACATCGTCAAGAATAATGTCAGTAGAATGCCATTTCTCCCATTGGAACTGAGATATTTTCTGTGGGCATGTGGGTAAATAGCAAGTGCTGTCTTGTGGTCTTTTTATTTTATAGAATTTAGGTAGTTGTTTATCCCAGTTTTAACTAACACAATTTGCAACTTGTGGTTTATTTAGTAGTGAGCTATTTCATTAGAAGGAAACTAAACATTGGATATTCAGATTGGGGGCATTCTAATGGAGTCAATCTTTGTGGCTGCTTTTTCAATAATGATTATTAGACTTGCTCGAGTTTCCTCCAGCACCTCTGTCTAGTATCCTCAAACATAAATATCTATTAATATTGTTTGAAAAGTTGAGTTTTCTTATTGTGTTTAGAAAGTGTTTGAAATGTTCTAACACCAACAAAAATTAATGTTATACAGCAATACAAGCATACAAGGGATATTACCACTTGTCTTCTTCCACAGCTACTCTTTCATCCTCCTTTCAACTCTTTTTTTTTTAAACAGGCAGAGTGGATAGTGAGAGAGAGAGACAGAGAGAAAGGTCTTCCTTTGCTGTTGGTTCACCCTCCAATGGCCGCCACGGTAATCCGATGGCAGGAGCCAGGTGCTTCTCCTGGTCTCCCATGGGGTGCAGGGCCCAAGCACTTGGGCCATCCTGCACTGCACTCCCTGGCCATAGCAGAGAGCTGGCCTAGAAGAGGGGCAACCAGGACAGAATCCGGCGCCCCGACCGGGACTAGAACCTGGTGTGCTGGCGCCACAGGCGGAGGATTAGCCTAGTGAGCCGTGGTGCCAGCCCAACTCATCTTAAATTTAAGTTCTTTCCCTTAAAATTCTGATTTGATTAAGCATTCATATATGAACTGTTAGCAAGTAGATGGTAAAGAAGAAAAGCTGTGATTCCAAAAGATACTAAATAAAAATTGAAGAGACATGATTTATCCATCCAACATAAAGAAAGCTGACAAAAACTTCACTACAACATCTTGATTTTGCTTTACTTACAAAGCAGAGAGTCATAAATTACAAATTTTCAAAGCTCCTTTCCTCCCACACCCAGTAACACAAAAAGAATCATGAAAGGATGAATGGAGTGATACAAAGCCATGGCGAAAGTCAAAGAACAAAATTCAACATAAATAATCGAGGCAAATTATCCTCAGGGTAAACAAAGGGCCACAAAACAGAAGAAAAATAAGAAAAATTAGGTAAAAGAAATGTGTCAGCATATGAGAAGACTTTGAAACCAAAAATTAAAAGATTAAGCAAATAAATGAACAGAATATGGGGAAAATAAAAATAGAATCAGTTAACTACAAGAAGGAAATGGGGAAAGGACAAATTATCTAAAAAATTAATAAACTGAAGATTCCCAAAGGAGATCCGACACAATTAAAAATTTAGTAAGGGACATTGAGGAAAGTCACAAAACAACAAAGAAAAAAAATTTTAAGAAAGACTCACAAATGGATAATGAAAACAGAAAGCAGGAAAGGAAAGGATATTTTTTATTTTACTGGAGTTACTGAAGAAGAAAAACAGTAAGAAAAAATGAGTTCCTGTGACTTTAACCCTCCTCAAATTTCAGAATTACTAAAATATTGAAAAGTCCCTGAGGTACTTGGAAAAATTGGAAGTGGAGCTGGGGTTAGCATCTCCCTGCTAATGTGTAATCTGGGAGGCAGCAAGTGATAGCTCAAGTGGTTGGGTCCTTGCTACTCATGTAGGAGACTTTGAATGAGTACCTCGCTCTGGGTTTCAGCCTGGCCCACCTTTGCCTTCTGCAGGGTGGTAACACCCTCTCTGTAAAAGGCTTTTGGTAAGTAAGGAGTTCTAGGATTAGTATGAAAGAATAATAGATAGGAAAAATAAGATAAGGAAAAGAAAAAAAAATGAAAAACAAAACAAAACAAAAACCCACAAATACAAAAACAAAAAAGCTGTTGCTCAACAGTCCAGAGAAAGGCTGTTCAAAGTCATTGCTTCTCAAAGTGTCTGTTTCACTTCTTAGCATAGAGTTAATCACATGTGTATCAGTTAATTGAAAATAGATGTTAGTGAAAAATGCGAGTGAGAATAATAAACGCCAGAGGAAAGGGGTCAGAGTATGGGTGGAAGGGTGTGAATAGTGGGAAGAATTATCACAATCCTAAATTTTTAACTGTGAAATGTATGAAGTCCACAACTGTAAAGCAGTATAGTTCTGCACACATTCCTATGGACTTACTTCTAAAGGTACTGTTTAAAAACTTGCCATGGGACCTCAAACCCCTTTAAGCTGGGAGGTAAAAATAGCATTTCAAGTGTTAAAGGGATCATCTAGATAGAACTAAGTATTAAATTGATCATATAGATAAGATTAAGTATTTGGTAATAATAATGAACATAATTAAAAAGGAGTGAAAGCTCCAACATGGGAAGCAGTCCATACAAGGACAATCACCTTAAGTAGCACTCTGACCTCAGAATTTGTCCCTTAGGCATTCTGGTCTGGCTGAAAACCCCAGGGGAGCATTTTAGGCATGGAAAGACAGGACACTGTGGCAAAAAGTGTTCTACATGAAGGACCTCTGTGGGTGAGACCTCAGTGGAAAGTAGCAGCCAACAAAGAATGTACTTTTCTCTAAAGGGAAGAGAGAACTTGTACTTTGCTTATGGTCTTGCCAAGTTGTGGTTTCAAAAGGCTTCCACAGCCAAGGCAGCTCATGCCAAGAGTTTCAGGTGGTCACTGACATCATACATAAGAGTGTTAATTGTTAAACAAGAGTTATTGTGCACTAACTTCCCACACAGGATCTTTGTCCCTAAAGAATTGTATTATGAGAATTAATAGTAAAACTTATTCTCCCCACAAAAAAAAAGAATAATTTCCTTTTAGTGTATTAAGCAGAGAATACTGATATTTCATAAGCTATAGTTATGTTTAAGAGCCCACAAAAGTTGTATCATTCTTAGATTTTTCTTTAAAGATAATTAAGTTTCTAAAAGGAAAGAGGGAGGAAGGAGGGAAGAGAAGGGTAAGAGAAGAAAAAAAAGTGAAATTACAGTCAATATGCATTAACTTTGAATAACCCTTGTCTGGACTGTCAAGGAACATTTTTTTCCTCTCTCTCTCTCTTGCTTATTTTCTTTTTCTGTCTCATACAAAGCACTAAACTCATTACATAGAACAGAGCTAATCCTTTGTATTTAAAGTTAAATCAAAATGGATCTTGGTAGAAAAACAGGACAGAGAACAGGGGACGGAGGAGGAGGAAGGATGGGAGGGCAAGTGCAAGGGAAAAATTACTATGTTCCTACTGTTGTATTTATGAAATACATTCAAATAAATAAATAAATGGCTTTTGGATTCTCTCTCCTTATCTCTCTGCCTTAAGTATTGTTTTCCAGGCCCTCCCCAAATCAGGTAACTAAAAAGCAAAAGATAAGTAACCTCAATTGAAGTAATGAAAAAAAAAAAAAGCACAAAGAGATGGCAGTTTGGTAATATATTTTTTTAAATTCAATTAAATAAAGTCTGAAATAAGTATTTCATATACAACTATATTGACCTCAAATATCAAGAGTATTGAGACAAGTATCACATGTGTTTATGGGGATTCTAAAAAGGTGATCTCATAGAATTTAAAAATATAATGTTGGTTATAAAAGGCTAGATGGATAGGGAGAAGTTTATAAATGGGTACTAGGAGATAGCTAGATAGGAGAAAGTTCTGAGAGTCCATTGTCTGGGGAGATGTGTATAAATCAAGCACTGTATGGTATATTTCTCTATAAAAATAAGTAAGCGAATAGAGAGCAGCAAGATGGCGGAATAGGAAGGGAGCACACTATTAGTCCGGGGGAGAGACAGATTAATAGAAGTGGAGATACTGCAGGGTCAAGGAAGAGTAGGGGAAGAAACAGCAGAGGAAACTCTTCTGGAACTAGTGATTCACAGTGGACCTGTGTGGAGAGTGTGGGAGCCCAAGTTCGGGACACCAGCGGCAGACTCAACGCACCAGCGCTGGAACGCGAGGTGAGCCGAACCGCAATAGCCCAAGACACCAGCGGGCAAGCGGAAAGAGGAGACTAGAGGGAACAAGGCTTGAAACTCCGTGGGGAAAAGTTCACTAGGCTAACTAGAAGAGAGAAAGGAAAAAAAAAAAGTGACCAATACGGACACGAGTTTCTCTCTCTCTGCTCACCCCTCAAAGGCGAGCAAGACAAAGAGCAGGCGCCATTTTGGACATACGTCATAAGCAGGGCGACCTCAGGTCTGCACCGGCCCTGAGCCTAGCAGAAAAAGCTGACTCTGGGGAGAGGGGTGAAATAACAGGAGATTAGCATCTAACTTGGCAACCCAGTGGGAGACTGCAGAATTGGAGCCCACACCAAGGGCAGCACAGATTCCCTGTGTGGTCCTTGGGAAAGAGCTTCCAATCTCTGGCTCCTGTGGGTATATCATTTGCCTGCTAACTACCTCCAATTACGTTCAGCTGTGCGGAATTACTTCCCTTTTGAATCAAAAAAGAAAGAAAGAGAGATTTACCACACCTAACCTGGGAGTGTCATCTTTGACACACCCTCAACCCTGAGGAACCAAACACAGCTCTCAGTCCACACTCATCTCAAGCCTCTAAGGCTCCACTGAAAGCAGACAGTCCACTTAATATAGAGCCATAGTGTAACAAGAAAAAACTCCACAGTGAAGAAACCAAATATATCCAACATGCCAAACAACAAACGCAAAAACCGAGGTAACAAGAACAAGGAAGACACTATGACGCCCCCAAATGAAAAAGACCCCAAATCAAGATTATGAAGATGATGAGATAGAAGAAATGCAAGAAGCGGATCTCAAAAAATTGATAAGAACATTAAGAAGTTCTCAAAAACAAATTCTTGAACTACAGAAATCCTTCATGGACAAGATAGAAAATCTCTCTCGGGAAAATGAAATATTAAGGAGGAATCAAAATGAAATGAAACAACTAGTAGAACAGGAAACTGAGATAGTGACAAAAAACCACAATGAAATGAAGAATTCAATAGATCAAATGACAAACACATTAGAGAGCCTTAAAAACAGAATGGGCGAAGCAGAAGAGAGAATATCAGACCTAGAAGACAGAGAACAGGAAAGGAAACAGGCAAACCAAAGAAAAGAAGAAGAAATTAGAAATCTAAAAAATATTGTTGGGAATCTACAGGATAATATTAAAAAACCAAACATTTGGGTTCTAGGAGTTCCTGAAGGCATGGAGAGGGAGAAAGGATTAGAAGGCATTTTCAGTGACATACTAGCAGAAAATTTCCCAGGTTTGGAGAAGGACAGAGGCACCTTAGTACAGGAAGCTTATAGAACCCCTAATAAACACGACCAAAAGAGATCCTCACCACGACATGTTGTAATCAAACTCACCACAGTGAAACATAAAGAGAAGATCCTAAAATGTGCAAGAGAGAAACGTCAGATTACTCTTAGAGGATCTCCAATTAGACTCACAGCAGACTTCTCATCAGAAACCCTACAAGCTAGAAGGGAATGGCAAGATATAGCCCAGGTACTAAGAGAGAAAAACTGCCAACCCAGAATATTATATCCTGCAAAGCTCTCATTTGTGAATGAAGGTGAAATTAAGACTTTTCATAGCAAACAGAAACTGAAAGAATTTGTTGCCACTCATCCTGCCCTGCAAAAGATGCTTAAAGATGTCTTACACACAGAAACACAGAAACATGGTCACCAATATGAAAGAAGGTAAAGGAAGGAAACCTCACAGCAAAAGATCACAGGAAGCTCAATTTCTCTTTGACATAGAATTAAACTCTGATGCTCTGTTAAATCAATGTGTTAAAGTAATCTATTATGTTCTCTTGATGTCTGTTAAATTCTAATTGTTCAAAAACAGCTGAATTTTTATTAAGATCTAAGGGTTATTTAAATATGTGCTTATTTTCAAAGATTTGGATAATCACCTTGTAACAATGATCAAATTTAGTCTATGTTATGTCATGATTTTAAGGAATCTTATTTCAACCAGATATTTTGGATTTTGAGCCTTCTTGGCATTCTTGACAGGCATTCAAAAAATCAAAGTTTCAAACAATCTGGTCTCTAAAATTTCCAGTAAATCTTGGACTTTGGTTTTTCCAGTTTGGGCCCAACTGAAAAAATCGAAGGACCTATGTCTGTCATCTTATAGAGACACCAACTAATCAGGCTATTTGGATTATATTAGAAGTACTGTCAAGATGTGATGTGGTACCAAACTTTAAGTTTCTATAATGGAAAATGCTATTAATACAAATGTTTGAGAATTAAAAAGTCTAATGTTCTTGTGTTACTAGACATGATAGTTATCTTAATGAGAAAGCCCCAGAGGCCTAAAGGGTTAAATACTTGTAAAATCCTACAGGTGCTTTCAAAAATACTGTGAAGTAAGCAAGTGCCTCTTGTTGGTTGATGAGTTTATAATTTTAAACATGGCGACTTAAAGTCTTTTGTCATCCACAGTTATATATGATTTGCTGCTCATAAAACTAAAGCGTTGTTGGTTCTGTGTTTAGCTGTCGTCCTATAGGTTCCTATGGACTTTTTCCAGCCACTTTTATTGTATTCAGTACTTTGGGATGGCTCTGTAAACAGATGAAGCCAATAATGTATTAACAGTACCAACTGAGAGAAAGTATGGTTAACTGAGGTTACTAAAAACAAAAAGCAATTCAAATCAATTGGCAATCTACAAAAAGAGTTAAAGATTTTAAAAGCTATTATTAAAATTGCTATATTGGCCTACTATGCTATGTTATATGTGTGTACATATTGTATGTCCACATGGGGAAATTTTATTAAGAGTTTTATTTTAAATGGCTTATAGATAAGATTGTCCATAAATTTAAGCTGCTAAAATCAATCAAAGATACATTTTAATTTGTGTGACCTGAATCTGTGTATCATATGTTTTAAACTTGTTGGTAGAAAGAAACTAAAAACATTTTAGATGGTTGTGCTTAAGTTTACTGGTTAAACAAACTACACCATGTTAGATATTTAAGAGGTGTTTTTAAATACATGATTCTTAAAATTTATAGAAGGCATTGGACCTTCTGGTAAATGTTTTCTTAAGTTGTTATCTAATGGTTGAAACGGTTTGCTAAGTATTCATGTGATATTGCTATTGTCAGCAAGTGATCTAGGACTTGCTCCCTCATTTCTCTATTCTAAGCCCAACTTGTACTTTCATTTCTCTATTCTCTTCAAGGTAGGAAACTAATTCTATTATGAAGGAATCTGTAGGACGCACAATTTAATCTTTAGACCTTATAAAAGAGATGGCTAACATTTTTCTGTAATAGCACAGCCAAAATAAGAACTTAAATAATAATCTCATAGCTAGATTCTCTTCGCCATCAGCAAAGTATACAGTAAGTAGAAAAAACCTCCCTTTCAGACCAAAGGGAAAGAGAGTTTTAAAGTGAGAATATATGGACCTGCCCTGGAGTCGAAGGATGCCCAGGTCAGAGCCACAGATCTTATTGGCTCTAAGCTGAAAAGCCCTTCACTCAGCCCAACTTCCAAAGTGACCACTGCAGCTGAGGGGATGGCCAAGTAGGGTCAGCAACATTGCAGGCAGAACTGTAAATTTCTTGTTAGAGATGCCCCCTGCCTTTACCTGGCCAGCTCTCCTCCCAGCCCAGCCAAGTTATGAAAGTCAACAGAGTGCCTTCCCCTAGGAGGTTCACACCTCCCTTAGGATATACCCCATGTGAAGAGATAGATAGGTCTGGGCCTCTTAACTTACAAGGCCTAAAGCCCAACAGATTATTATCAAGCCCCTTCTATCAGGTTCTATTTGCCTCTCAATCAGAAAACTTAATTGTAGCTTAGACAGCACCTTTCTTAGCTCCTCTAATAATGACTCTGTCCTTTGTTCTAGACCCTGTCTAGCACACTTGGGCCTCATTCCTGTGTAATCATAACCTCTACTCTACCACCAATGGCTCTACTCCCTACCTGTGTGTACTGGTGGTCCTCTTCCCCACTTAATGCTGTATAATTGTTCAAACCTGGTAAATGCCACTCTTAGGATCATTGGTTACTATCCTCACTCTGTCTTTTATGACCTTGTCTAAATATGATCAGAGTCGGCACACTTGGAAGGCTTCCATAGCCTTGGCAACTCATGACGACAGCCTAGGGTGGTTACTGGCGCCATAAACTAGAGTGTCAATTTGTTGGGTCAACAACAGGAGCCACTGTGCACTTGCTCCTCATGTGGGATCTCTGTCCTTAATGTGCTGTACATTGTGATTTAATGCTATAACTAGTACTCAAACAGTATGTTTCACTTTGTGTTTCTATGTGGGTGCAAACTGTTGAAATCTTTATACTAAATTGATCTTCTGTATATAAAGAGAATTGAAAATGAATCTTGATGCAAATGGAAGGGGAGAGGGAGCGAGAGAGGGGAGGGTTGTGGGTGGGAGGGAAGTTATGGGAGGGGGAAGCCATTGTAATCCATAAGCTGTACACTGGAAATTTATATTCATTAAATAAAAGTTAAAAAAAAGAAAGAAAATAAGCTAGAAGATAGGATTTTGGGTGCTTTCACTATAAACAAATGCTAAATTTTTAATAGATAAGTGTATGTAGTCTGAACATTACACAATGTATACATGCACTAAAACATCACACCATACCCCTTAAATATGTATAATTTATATATTTCTGTGAAATTTTTCAAAAATACACTCTGGAAAAAAAAAGAAGATCTAAATGAAAGATCTCTGTGAGTGAGATCCCAGTGGAAAGAACGGGGCCATCAAAGAAGGAGGTACCTTTCTCTGAAGAGAGGAGAGAACTTCCACTTGGATTATGACCCTGTCAGAATAAGATCGAAGTTGGCGAACCCTAAAGGCTTCCATAGCCTTGGCAACTCATGACTAGAGCCTAGGGAGATTACTGACGCCATAAACAAGAGTGTCAAATTATTAAGTCAACAACAGGAGTCACTGTGTACTTACGTCTCATGTGCGATCTGTCCTTAATGTGTTGTCCAGTGTGAAGTAATGCTATGACTAGTACTGAAACAGTATTTTTACACTTTGTGTTTCTGTGTGGGTGCAAACTGATGAAATCCTTACTTAGTATATACTGAATCGATCTTCTGTATATAAAGATAATTGAAAATGAAAAAAAAAAAACCTTGGTTTTAAATTGGACATTGCACAGAAAATTAATCAATTTTTAAAAAATATCATGTAGGATCTCTGTCCTTAATGTGCTGTACATTGTGATTTAATGCTATAACTAGTACTCCAACAGTATTTTTCACTTTGTGTTGCTATGTGAGGGCAAACTGTTGAAATGTTTACTTAATATATACTAAACTGATCTTCTGTATATAAAAAGTATTGAAAATGAATCTTGATGTGAATGGAAAGGAAGAGGGAGTGGGAAAGGGGAGGGTTGCAGGTGAGAGAGAAGTTATTGGTGGGGGGGAAGCCATTGTAATCCATAAGCTGTACTTTGGAAATTTATATTCATTAAATAAAAGTTTAAAAACAAAAAGAGCATTGGAAGGAAAAGGCAGATTTTAAAATACTTGGGAATTCTGCTGGACCTACACAGCCAATGTAATGGATCTAGTAAGAGTTGAGTTTCATTGCCCATAAGTCATATGAGAAAAAAACAGAACTGGGAAAATGGGTTTTGGTGGTGAGTGCATACACACACACACACACACAGAAACTGTCCTAAAAAGCGGATGATGGCCAGCGCAGTGGCTCAATAGGCTAACCCTCTGCCTTGAGGCGCCGGCACACCGGGTTCTAGTCCCGGTCAGGGCGCCGGATTCTGTCCCGGTTGCGCCTCTTCCAGGCCAGCTCTCTGCTATGGCCCGGGAAGGCAGTGGAGGATGGCCCAAGTGCTCGGGCCCTGCACCCCATGGGAGACCAGGAGAAGCATCTGGCTCCTGGCTTCAGATCAGTGTGGTACGCCGGCCACGGCAGCCATTGGAGGGTGAACCAACGGCTAAAGGAAGACCTTTCTCTCTGTCTCTCTCTCTCTCACTGTCCACTCTGCCTGTCAAAAAAAATAAAATAAAATAAAAATAAAAGCTGATGATACATGTATGTTACAAAAATGGGGAAAAAATGCATGGAGCTAAAAAATGTTTTGCACCAGATTAAATTTATCTTTAATTTCATTTTTCCATAAACATTTTGAAGAATGTGTGTGTGCGTGTGATGAAAGTGGGATAAAGGTGAAATTATTTTTTCTAACCAATCTTGCATAATTTAGCAACAAAGTAATTACAATAAGCATTTATAACCCACAAAATATAAAAATAAATAGGAAGAAACGGAAGCCCCTTGTAATAGACTTCCAGTTCTTGAATGTAGATGAACCGTTGGAAACAGAAAAAAAAAAAAAAAAAGAAAAATCACCACAGCCAGAACCTCAAAGTAAAACTTTCCCAGGAAGCAGCCAGGAATGGATGCTAATGTTAGTGAGTGAAGGTACAAGGAAAAACAGGATATTTCCATAGTTTAAAATAACTCCCCACAAAATAGGTGTTAAATACTAAGAGAAAAGAGTAGCATTATAATGGAGAATCCTAGGAGACACCACCTAAATCAAGAAATCAAAGTCTTCCTCATTTGTCCTAAGACACAGGATCACCATGCAGCTCCTGTTGTAATGTACTGAGAATACACCACATCACTTCTTGGTGGCTCTCCCTTAAAAGAGCTAACATTAACCAAATCACCCAGCATTAAAATATCAAATCAAATTGAGGGACATTCAACACAATATTTGGCCAATTATCTTCAAAGTATAAAGGTCATGAATGACAAACCAGATCTGAGAAAAATTAACAGCTTGGGGCAGACCAAGAAGTCATCACTTTAACAGGCAAGGTAAGACTCAGAGCTGGATCTAAGAACAAAAATGCAGTAGTAATGTAACAACTG
Organism: Lepus europaeus; assembly: GCF_033115175.1. NCBI lineage: Eukaryota > Metazoa > Chordata > Mammalia > Lagomorpha > Leporidae > Lepus > Lepus europaeus. The sequence continues at coordinate 55,500,137 of NC_084843.1, forward strand.
GTAAAGTACACATAATGTCTATAGACCAATGAGTAGTATTAGATCAATGCTAATTTCCAAATTTCAATACTCATAAGTATGTAACATATTAACATGAAGAAACTGGGTAAAGCATACATGGGAATTCTGTATTACTTTTCCAATTTTCAGGAAGCCTAAATTTAAAAATAAAAAAGTTGTGTATTTGCATTTACCTATTAACTAATAATGTTGAGCATCTTTTCATATACTGTTTTGTCTTTTGTGTATCTTCTTTAGATAATGTTTATTTAAAGAATTTTCCTATATTTAACTATTATTTGCCTTTTTATTTATACCTTTTATTTCTCAATAAATAGCCATTTTCACTTTTGTCTTGTTTTGGTAGAGTCATACCATTGAATACATTTCACTATTGGATAATAGCTTCAAAAATTTCAACATTATATTCAACTGATGTTAAATATTACTGAATTTTGCAGTGGAAACAGATAAATCTCATTTCATCCATAGAATTTCTTGAAGCAATTATGGAGATCCCTCTGAATTGACATTCCTAACTGTCCCACTTGAAAAACAGGGACAGGGTTCAAAGGAGTAAAATATCACCACTACTGCTGGGAGAACACTGCTAGAATCTGTCAACACTTTAAAGGTTTCTAGAACATGACACATTCCTCACGGTTGCTCTGCAAAGCTGAAACTTGCTAATCAGAGAGATCATGGGAGGTCCTATTTTGCCCTAATTTTTTTCTGCTCAGACAACAGAAACTGGGCCTATTCTATGAGCCTGTAACAGAGGAGAGTATACTTGGATCCTAGCAAAGTATCTTTAAAAAAGAATACAAATCAGGAGGGATTAACATACCAGAATCGCGTCTTTTCCAAATACTGATCATATCATATTCTTCCTTCCTAGTGCAGCTACTCAGTCAGTAGGGTTAGGAGTGAGGGCAAGTACTCTCATGAAGTCACAGGATGCATTTTGTTCATTTGCAGAAACCTGGAAACGAGAAGAGAATTGTTCTCTGTAAGCAAATTTGCTGTGTAATCTGATTTACATGTTTGTACAGTATCACATCCAGTAAAATCTGGTTTCTCTCAAAATTTTACAATTTTGGACAATAAATAATAAATTCTGCTATCTGTGGAGAAATGACTAAAATGCTGTAAAATGTTCATCTGGATTTTTTTTTCTTTAGATAAATCATCTCTTTTATCTGGAGCATTAAAGTTCCAAGTAACATTAATAAAAGTGAGTTATTAGCAAGTGTGATGTTAAAACTTCTTGCCTGGAGTAACCATCCAATTGAAAACATTTTTTTTCTTTATTTCCCTCTTACCTAATGAATATATCATAGTTTGTTCCCATATATAAAAAGCTATTATTGGTTTGTCAACAGAAAATGATCTCTCCAGAAAATGATTAAATTAGAATTGTGGCCATTAAGGTGAGGCTGAAATCAGCCTGGAATCCTGGTCACAGGGTAGGTATCCTGGAAGTACTAAGAAATAAGTGACTCAGCATCCACTTTAGGGAAACAGTCCATCTTGAATACATGCCCTGCCTCAGGGTGGTTCTAGGTACCCTACTTCTCCCTCAGTTTATGCTTCCTTCATCTTTGCCCACCTACAAAGAGTCCCAGTTCCCGTAGGAGTGTCTGGATTGGTGGATATGAGGTTTAAGCCACAGGGATCACAGGAATCTGCATAGATTCCCTACTGGGAGGTGAATTACCCCATTGATGAGGAAATCCCAAACATGGACAGAGCTGTATGCTGGGAAGATCAATTAGCAAACATTCACCAAAATATGAACTCAGGAAAAAACTAAGATCTTGGAAATAATCAGAAATTGCTAGCTGTGAATGTTTAAGGGTATAATCAACATACTTTACAAAATACTTCAGGGTTAGCAATCCAAAAAAGTGATTCCATGCTAAGTGCTGGACAAAATAAAAGGTGAGGAACTTGGGAGTTCTTGTCCTAAGGTTATTTTTCGTGTCATTAGCAGTATGTGTGAACTGTGATGCAAAGTCTGCTCTAAGCCATGGGCAAAACATAGCAGTGAACATATTGACAAAATATTCACTATTCAATTTCTATTTCAGATGTTTAGTTGCACACTTAGATATGTAATACCAGATATAAATAAAAAATGCACATATATATATTTCTGATAAATGCATATAGTTCCTGTTATTTCAGTGCCCTAGAGATTCATTCTTTAACAGCAACCCTTTCATACTTCACTGTTCTATAACTTACTGTCTGATGATGAGATTCAGGAAAATTTGAATCAACTCTCTAGTGTTCTGATGATAATTAAATTACATCATATAAGATAAATTATCTAACATCATCTGGAAAATAAGTATAGTGGAGATTCCAAAATGGCAGATTAGGGAGGAAGCTTACTGCTCTAGTCTAGGGGAAAATAGTGTTTTTTTTTTTTTTTTTAAAGACAAAGTGGAGAGAGTTTAATCTCATGGAAGAGTTAGGGAGAAAACTACAGATGAAACTACATGCAAATTAGAGGGCCATGGTGGGTCTATGTGGAGGTTATGGATGAGCACAACACAGGACTCCAGCAGCTGAGAGCCTCAGCACCAGCTTTGGAGAGTGAGGTGAGACCAGACTGCAGCAGTCCAAGCTACTGGCAATAAAGCTGTGGAAAGGACCCAGTGGCAGACAGTGTACCTGCCAACCTAGAGGGGGAAAAAATGGAAAAAAGGGGGCACGATACTCTCTCCCAGTATTGGTGTCCTATAACTAGCTGAAGAGGGCAGGTACCATTTTGGATATACATAACAGGTGAACTAGTTCGTGCCTATGGACCCAGCAACTAGCTGACAGGAAATGTTTGAGTCTTCCTGGGAGAACTGACAGGGAGCAGGGCATTCATGACTGTGTGAGCCTTCTGTGCTAGGACAGACTATGAAAACACTGTGGCTGTGTGGGAGGGTGCAGAGTGTGGCTGGTTCTCCAAGAAGTCACTGTGGGTGGCTCCTCACTCTCAGGGCTCCCTGGTAAGAGTCATTGCTGCAGGATCCATCCTCACACTGTTTGTGTGGTTCTTGTGGCAGCACTGAGGAATACCACACCCACTGGGGCTAGCGCCCAGGCAGTGGTCCCCTTGAAGGAGAGGAGGTGAGCATGAGACTTTGTCAACAGAGCTGATCAAATCCTCTCCTCTGATAAAGATTAAAAAAAAAATGGTTTCACCTTGGAAATTTGGTTTTCACCTTGGAAACTCCCCTTACCCCAAAGCTTTGAACAGAGCTCATGCCCAGCACAAGCCTCAGAGAATTCACAAAAGGAGCAGAAACTCCACTAAATGACAAAGGCATAGTCCAAAGATAAAAGCCATCACAGGGCAGGGGGAGAGAATGTATCTAGACAAATGCAGAAACTCAATAAGCAAGGAAAACAACATGATGCCCCAAAAGGAACACAACAATACTAGAATGCAAAGAAGAAAAGATTGAAGAAATGTCAGAAAATGAATTTTAAAAATTGATCATAAGATTACTTAGAAGTAATCATAAGCAAATCCACAAATTAATGAAATCAATACATGATATGAATATAAATTTTCCCCATGAAATTGAGTTGTTAAAGAGAAATTAAAATGAAATATTTGGAATGAAGGATTCAATAGGTCACATTACAAATGCATTGGAAAGCCTTAGCAATAGGCTCGGTGAGGTAGAAGAAAGAATATCTGAGTTAGAAGACAAATCTCTAGAAATTTTATGGTCAGGCCAAAATAAAGAAATTAGAAAACTAAAAAACAGTGTTGGAGATCTATGAGATACTATCAACTGACCCAACATATGGGTCTTAGCAGTTTCTGAAGGGGTGGAAAGAGAGAATGGATTCGAAGGCCTTTTAGTACAACAATTACAGAAAACTTCTGCAATTAGGAGAAAGGAGCATCTAAGTACAGGAAGCAAATAGAACTCCTAAAAGACATGACCAGAAAACATCCTCATCACAACACACTGTAGTCAAACTCTCCACAGTAAAACATAAAGAAAAGATTCTAAAATGTGTGCAAGAGCAATGCCAAATTACTTTCAGAGGATCTCCAATTAGACTCACAGTTGACTTCTCATCAGAAACCTTACAGGGAGAGAATGGCAAGATAGATTCCAAGTCTTAAGAGAAAAAACTGTCAACCCAGAAAACTGTACCCTGTAAAACTTTCATTTATGAATGAAGGTGAAATAAAGACCTTCCATAACAAAGTATTTGTCACAACTTGTCCAGCCTTACAAAAAATACTTAAGGATATGCTACACACAGAAACATGGCCATCATCATAAAAGATGGTAAAGGCAGAAAACATCCCAGTAAAAAGGAAATCCAAGGTAAACAATAGGAATATTTATGGGAAAATGGCAGGGCCAAGTTGTTACTTATCAATAGTCACCTTGAATGTAAATAGCTCAACTATCCAGTTAAAAGATGCAGACTGGCTGAATGGATTGAAAAACAGGACCCACCTATTTGCTGTCTATAAGAAACACATCTCACCAAGAAAGATATATGCATACTGAAAATGAAAGGATAGAAAAAGAAATTTCATGCTAACAGAAACCAAAAAGAGCTGCTGTTGCCATCCTAATATCAGAAAAAAATAGGCTTTATCATAAAAACTGTAAAAAGAGACAAAAAGGGGTACTATGTAATGATTAAGGGATCAGTCCAACAGGAAGATGTGACAATAATACACATATATTCACCTACTTACAGAGCACCTAGATATTTAAAAGAAATAATGGATCTAAAGGGATACATACACTCCAATACAATAGTAATGGGGGACTTCAGTACCCCACATTCAGAAATGGACAGATCAACCAGACAGAAAATTAGCAAGGAAGCAACAAAGTTAATGGACACTATCGACCAAATGGATCTAATGGATAGCTACAAAATTTTCATCCCACAGTTGTAGAATACACACTATTCTACTAGTTCATGGAACTTTCTCTGGGATAGACCACATCCTAGGCTATAAAGCAAGTCTCAACAAATTAAAAAAAAAAACAAACTGAAATCATACTGCACATCTGCTCTGACCACAACAGATTGAAGCTGGAAATCAACAACTCACGAAATCTCTAGAACATATTAAAACACATGTAGACTGAATAACATGCTTCTGAATGAACAGTGGGTCATTTTTTCTATAAGAATGTAAAGCTAAAATTTATTTTTAATTGTATATATTTACGGGGTACAGTAATATTTTGATAAATGCATAAAATATATACTGACAAAAAATAGTAGCTAATCGAATCCAACAACACATCAGAAAGATCATTCACCTGGACCAAATGGGATTTATCCCTGTTATACAGGCATGGTTCAACATTTGCAAATCAACAAATGTGAAATATCACATAACCAAACTGAACAACAAAAATCATCATTTTCTCAATGGATGCAGAGCAAGCATTTTTTTTTTTTTTTGGACAGGCAGAGTGGACAGTGAGAAAGAGAGAGACATAAAGAAAGGTCTTCCTTTTGCTGTTGGTTCATGCTCCAATGGCCGCCGCAGCCAGTGCGCTGCGGCCGGCACACCGCGCTGATCCGATGGCAGGAGCCAGGTGCTTATCCTGGTCTCCCATGCGGGTGCAGGGCCCAAGCACTTGGGCCATCCTCCACTGGCTTCCCGGGCCATAGCAGAGAGCTGGCCTGGAAGAGGGGCAACCAGGACAGAATCCAGCTCCCCGACTGGGACTAGAACCCGGTGTGCCGGCGCCACTAGGCAGAGAATTAGCCTATTGAGCCGCGGCGCCGGCCAGAGCAAGCATTTGATATAATACAGCATCCTTTCATGATGAAAATCTTAACTAAATTGCATATTGAAGGAACATTCCTCAACACATCAAGGCAGTTTAACAAACACATGTCCAGCATCCTATTGATGGGGAAAAGCTGGAAGCATACCCCTTAAGAACTAGAACCATGCATGCATGTCCACTCTCCCCATTGGTATTTAATATAGTCTTGGAACTTTTACCAGAGTCATTAGACAAGAAAAAGAAATCAAAGGGATAAAAATTGGAAAGGAGAAATCAAATGGTCCCTATTTGCAAATGACATGATTCTATATAAAGGGGATCTGAAAGACTCCACTGAGAGACTATTGCAACTCATGAAAAGAGTTTGGTAAAGTGGCAGGATATAAAATCAACACACAAAAATCAATAGCCTTTGTATACACAGACAATGCCATGGCTGACAAAGAAATTTTAAGATCAGTCCCATTCACAATAGCTCCAAAAAGAATTAAATACCTTGGAATAAACTTAATGAAGGGTGTCAAATTCTCTGCAATGAAAATCACAAAACACTAAATAAATAGAGGAAGACATTAAAAATGAAAAAATCTTCCATGTTCTTGGATTGGAAGGGTCAACATCATCAACATGTCTATCCTACCACAAGAAATTTACAGATTCAATATGACTCCAATCAAAAAATAAATGACATTCCCTGAAGATCTAGAAAAAATGATGCTAACATTCATATAGAAGCACAAGAGATCCTAAAGCTAAATAATCTTATACAATAAAAAACAAATCTGAGGGCATCACAATAACAGATTTCAAGATATACCATAGGACAGTTCTAATAGAAAAACATGAAACAGACCTGTAGACCAACTGGCACAAAAACAGACTTGTAGACCAACAGAACAGAGTAGACTCCAGAAATCAACCCGTGTACCTACAACCAATTTTGACAGAGGGGCAAAAATCAGTCCTTGGTGCAAGGACAGTCTCTTCAACAAATGGTGCTGGGAAAACTGGGTATCCGCATGCAGAAGCATGAAGCAAGACCCCTACCTTACAATTTACACAAAACTCCACTCAAAATGGATTAAAGGCCTAAATATACAACCCCATACCATCAGATTATTAGAGAACATCGTGGAAACCCTGCAAGACATTGGCAGAGACAAAGAGTTCTTGTAAAAGACCCCAGAGGCACAGGCAATTAAAGCCAAAACTGACAAATGGGATCATATCAAACCAGGAGGCTTCTATACTACAAAAGACACACTCAGCAAAGTGAAGAGGCAACAGACAGAATGGGGGAAAATATTTGCAAACTGCGCAATTGATAAAGGATTAACATCCAGAATCTATAAAGAGCTCAAGAAAGTCAACAACAACAAAACAAACAACCCAGTTAAGAAATGGGTAAAAGACTTAAACAGGTATTTTTCCAAAGAGAAAATCCAAATGGCCAAGACACATGAAAAAATGCTCAGGATCACTAGCCATCAGGGAAATGAAAATGAAAACCACAATGAGGTTTCTGCTCCCACTTTTGAGAAAGGCTTTCATACAGAAATCAACAAACAACAAATGCTGGTGAGGATGTGGGGAAAACGGCACACTAATCCACTATTGGTGGGAATGTAACTGGTACAGCCACTATGGAAGACTTTATAGAGATATCTCAGAAATCTGAATATAGACCTATCATATGGCCCAGCCATCCCAACCCTTGGAATTTACCAGGGAAATGCAATCAGCATATGAAAGAGTTATCTGTACCCCAAAGTTTATTACAGCTCAATGCACAATAGCTAAGATACGGAATCAACCCTAATGTCTTTCAACTGAAGACTAGATAAATTGGATATGTACACCATGGAATACTACATGGTGGTAAAAAAAAAAAATAATATCCTGTCATTTGCAACAAAATGGATGAAACTGGGGAACATTATACTTAGTGAAATAAGCCAGTCCCAAAAGGACAAATCCATATGTTCTCATTGATCTGTGGTAACTAATAGACTACCTAAAAAGTCCGCCATGAACAGGAGTGTCAAATTGTTAAATCAGCAACAGGAGTCACTGTGTACTTACACCCCATGTGGGATCTGTCCCTAATGTGTCGTCTAAAGCGAAGTGATGCTATAACTAGTACTGAAACAGTATTTTTATACTTTGCGTTTCTGTGTGGGCACAAACTGATGAGGTCTTTACTAATTATATACTGAATTGATCTTCTGTATATAAAGAGAATTGGAAATGAAAAAAAAACAACAACCTGGTGTTAAAAAGGAAATGGCATAGAAAATTAATTAATTTGAAAAAAAAATTATGTAGGATCTCTGTCTTTAATGTGCTGTACATTGCTATTTAATGCTATAATTAGTAATCCAATGGTAGTTTTTTCACTTTATGTTGCTATATGGGCAAAATGTTGAAATCTTTACCTAATATATACCAAACTGATCTTCTGTATATAAAGAGAATTGAAAATGAATCTTTACATGAATGGAAGGGGAAAGGGAGCGGGAAAGGGGAGGGTTGCGGGCGGGAGGGAAGTTATGGGAGGGGGGAAGCCATTGTAACCCATAAGCTATACTTTGGAAATTTATATTCATTAAATAAAAGTTTAATAAAAAAAAAGTCATCGATAGAAGTGAAATTGACACTTTGAGATGCAGTAACTTTGAACAGCTCCAGTCTCAACCATTGAGTTTTTTTTTTCATACTATTTGTTGAACTCTTAGTGTAGAGTTAATGTTATGTATATAAAGTTAATTGAAAACAGATCTTCATAAAAAATAAGAATGGGAATAGGAGAGGGAGAAAGAGGAAGGGTGAGAGTGTGGGTGGGAGGGTGGGAAGAATCACTATGTTCTTAAACTTGTATTTATGAAATGCATGAAGTTTGTACACCTTAAATAAAATATTTCTGGGAAAAATAAATATAAAAAATCCATTGTCATAATTGAAATCCTTAATTTTTTCCTTATTAATTCTGCACTGGGCAGAGGTGCTACAATTTATTGATAAATATAACATCCATTGTTTCTCCATTCGTACATGGATTCAATTATTCTGTATCCATACAGGCATAATAGATGCAAAGTTCTAAGTGTTTTTGTAGAATGAGAGAATCATAGAAAGTGGGAAGGAACATAATTTTACAACAGTTAGGTATTTTTTACTATATCTGATTTAAATAGGATCATTTTGAAACATAATGATAGATTTTTGCTTAATATTGTCAAAAATGTTTAACAAAATGAATAAAATTCTATTTTCTTTCAGAATCATGATTAGTTGAAAGACTCTACCTAATTTGATTACTGATAGGCCACTAATTAAGAAATATAATGTTTCAAGAACTATTCTATATGTATACATATACATATTTATATTTATAGTCTTCTTAAACACAAAAGAGATCAACTTCCAGAATGGCAGCATAAGGTTCTGCATGACTTCTTCTCTCAGAAAAATAGTGAAAATACTTGCAAATAACTAAATTAGCCATTTCAGAACACAATTAACCAAAGAAAGAAATTGAGCTAGAAAGCCATTTATTCAAGAGAAACTACTGACATATGTAAAAGAGGAACTTGCAGTATTTCAATTTGGAACTGTTCCCATCCCCTCATACTGTCCCGCTACACCATCATGGTGCACAAGTTTTGAAAAACCAGTGGCCTTGATGCCAATGAAGAGTACTCATCTCTTTGAGAGCTAATTATAAACCCTGCGTCTTAGTCACAGTTAATATTTTGTCTGAAATTCATATCAAATGTGTTGTGATTTGACCTCAGAGCACATGTCAGAAGAGAGGGAAAATAACAAACCCTATTCCCAGGGCATTATTAAAAACAATATGTGTCACCCTAAAATATCATTGCTGCTTAAAGCAATTATGTTTGTTGTAAGGAACAATAGCCCAGTTCCCATTAAAAATATTATAAGAAGGTAATTAAGAACTAGATGATTGCAGGCACATTGGAAATCTGAACACTTGCTTGGAGACCTTGGAACACTTTGTAGATAGATGTAGGAGGTTGTATGCATTTTCAGGTTAGAGGTGGAAAAAGGAGTTGTCCTACTACACCTGCTTTTATTCCCCTATCTAATCTGTAAGAGAAAGCTAAGACTGTCTAACAAACTGCCTGAGGTTTTGAAAGTATGTCTTCACACAGAGACGCTGATATAAACCAGCAAGTCATGAGACCCTTACAACTGTACTTCCCTACCCACAATGTCCTCCTTTGTGCTACAATAAGTGTCTATTTCCACAAAACCACTGCCCAGAACTATCAACAGTAGAAAATGCTCAACAGAGCTGCTGACTACATTCCCATGGTGACCTACAGCTAACTATAATAATGTTATAATAAAATTACCAGGGCTGACACTCTTGCTGTCATCATGAACCTGACAGCATGACGCTTCCAGATTTTTCCAAAAAGGAAAGAAAATGGGTGGTACTCAAACCTCGACCTAAATACCATTCCCTGTGACTATCCAACTCCTGTTCTCCCTCCAGATCATACAAAAGGGATAACCGGAACCTCGAAGGGTGCCACTCACTCTTGAGAATGCTCACACTCCCTCTCCAGGGTGTACTTTCCCTTTGCTAACAATAAATCTTATTCCTCCGCTAGCTTTTACCTACATCTCATCATTGGGTTCTTTATTGTGTTGGAGAATAGACTCTGGACCCAGCCATCCAATAACAATATGACTTTGCCAGAGACAAGGCCTATCAGCAAAGTCTCTAAGAAAATCTTCTGATTAACTACGACTGTCTACTAACTTATACTGACCTAGGTAAATCCTAGGAAGCTAGGCTTGAAAATAAAAATGCAAATGTTGACAAAATAAAAAAAAAAAAAGTAAAAGGAGAGAACTCCACGGCTACCTTCCTATATGCAATTCTTGCAGAAAGTAGTTAATTCAGGACAGTGACCATACCAACAGCAGCAACAAGGAAAACAGCAGCAGCAAATACAAGAACAAAAACTGGGGGTAAGCAATCTGATAGTAAGTTGTTAAAACATATGAAAAACATCCAGTTTACAATGAAAAAATCCTAAGATGTGCCAATAAATAGGAAGTACATCACATACATAGCAAAAAAGTAGCCAACAGAAAATGCCTTGCAAAGGGCCCCAAATACATAGAGGCAAACATAGATTCTTGTCTGCCACATACATGAGGGTATATGTGAGAGTTTGTGACTGGAAGTTATTGCTGATGGGAATGAGGTTTTATCTGGGGGGTTCTTGAACAGATTATGACAGTAGCTACAAAACTCTGCGCATATATTAAAGTCCTTGAACTACACTTTTTAAATAAGAAAATATGGTAAATAAGTTTTGCCTCAAAAAGCTATTCAGAATATAGTATAACATATATAAAAGCTGTTATTAGAGAACTTTGTAATTATTATTATACCACCATTTCCAAACACTAGGATAACGAATTATATAATTAATAAGAACCACTATAATAAATGTCATAGAGAGTTGCAAAGATTTGTGAATGTTTTAAAAGTTATAGAGTGAGGGGCCAGCACTGTGGTATAGCAGGTAAAGCTATACCACACCGGCATTCCATATGGGCACTGGTTCAAGTCCCAGCTGCTGCAATTCTGATCCAGCTCTCTGCTATGGCCTGGGAAAGCAGTGGAAGATGGCCCAAGTCCTTGGGCCCCTGCACCTGTGTGGGAGACCTGGAAGAAGCTCTAGGCTCCTGGCTTCAGATGGTCCCAGCTCCAGCCATTGTGGCCATTTGGGGAGTGAACCAGCAAATGGAAGACCTTTCTCTCTGTCTCTTCCTCTCTTTATCTCTCTATAACTTTGCCTCTCAGATAAATAAAATCATTTTTTAGAAAAAAGGTACAGAGTGGTCCAATGGATGCACCCCAGCATTTTCTGTTCCCATGTAGATGAGTATTTCAGTTGATAACACCTTCATCTGCAGTACCTTTACTGATTTCCTCAGAAAAAGAGAGCTAATTAAATACTGAATCTATGTTTCTAGGCTTTAACCCATAAATCACCCATCTATTTTAATCCTTTAGATGCATTGCAGATAATTTCTTTCATGCACGAGTGTGGAAAATTACACATGGCTTTAATCTTATTTTCCACTTCAAATCATAGTGGAAGGTAGGCTTTTTAAAGAAAACATACCAATACAACAATGGGCCACAGTGGGTAAATATTCTAAGTCATATCATGTCCCAGAATTGTTATAAAAATTAAAGTGTATAGACTTGCATTTTCTTCCGGAAAAATGCCTTTCAATGAGTTGGTAAAATTTGAGGGTAGAATAATAAGAGAAAATGTAACATGTTGCAAGTGCATTCTGAGAAAATTGAAGTTCTTTTTTCACCTCCACCATCTGGTCCATGATTACTTTATCTATCTATGCTAATCAGAGATATTTGTTCTAAAGGTGAAAGTGTTGACTTTGGTGAACATAGGCCAACCTGCAGAGTTATAAACATGCTCTATCCAGATAGTGTGGGAGATAATGCACAATTACTTTTCAAAAGCCATTCGGGCAAAGAAATGACTTTTTCAAAGGATATAAATTCATAAAATTCACCTCTGAATGCTGAAATAAAAATTGAACACTGGTCTTTGAATTTGAAAATACCAAAAATTATTTAAGTCACATAAAAGTCAGATAAAAATTATCACTATCCTCTAGGAACTGAACAAGTATTTGGAAACTGGGTTTGGCAATTTGCAAGGTGTCCTTTTAATGAGTTTACAGACACTCATGAGTATAAAGAACTTTCACTTACTCAAAAAACCCTCATCAACATGTATGTCTCAGGTATGTTTATGAACAGCAGTTATTTGTAGTTTCTTGTAGTCTGTGTGTCCAGTTGCCTTCATTCATTTATGATAGTTTCCTGCCAATATGAAGTCAGACCTACTAAATATATATGAACTTCTGTTACTCAGCATTTTCACATTTTTACTAACTTAGAATTATTCCTAATCCAAAAGAATTTTTGTGTAATAGTTCAGTTAAAGTTTGTAGGTAAGTAAGTGTAGATACTGTTAAGTCAGCCATAGATTGAAAGTAAGGCCATAGCTACAATTAACTCTTTAAATTTCATTGTTTATGCTTCCCCTATTGACAGAATCAGGAGGTTAAATTATGTTTATTAATTGCAAAAATATACTCATTTGAGTGGAAATTGTTGAGAATTCACTCTTTATTCTTTTATAATATTTCAAGCATTTTGCCACATTTAGTTCAAATGTAAGTATTATATACTATTTTCTTTAGAAGAGATTAATATCACAGAGTGAGGGAATCATGACAATGATCATAATGTGGGGAAAGAGGAGCATATTATTATTTACTTGGCATGATTCAGTGAAGCAATATTTTTATCTAAATACCAAATGATCTGACATCTACACAATTTTTATACTGCCTATATATTAATTTCCACAAATAAGGGAAAGAATGTGACATTAGTCTTAAATTAAAAGGAGAGAAAAAGAAAGAGTTATACAGTCTCATAGCTTTATGGCTTGGATATATTTCCAAGGAGTGTTATTTGCAAGATTATTCTTTCTGACATTTATGAGGAAATAATTTAGCCCAGTAACCTCATTGTTAAGGACTATGTAATCTCAGACAATTTTGATAGTTCCTGATATTTATTAGGTATATAAAATATATCATTTATTAGATTTATTTAAATTTCTGTTCTCACTTTTGTCTTCAATAAGATTGTGGTAATAATATCATACCTGATATCATAGTTGGAAGGCTTAATACAGATAGGTAAAAGAATTGCCACAAAACCTAACATTGTGAGCACTGTCAGAATGGCTGCCATGATTATTAATGAAATTCACTCCTAAGATAGGTTTGAACGCAAGTGAAATTTATTTTTCTGTCCTTTCATTTTCCTTTTTATCAGTCTTCTGTTGTTTCCCTCCTACCCCTCAATGCATTCCTCTTGACAACTTCCTATTTATTTTCTGTAAAAGTTTTTTTTTTTAATTTATTTGAAATGCAGTTAGAGAGGAAGAGAGCCAGAGAGAGAGAGAGAGAGAGAGACAGATCTTCCATCCTCTGGTTCACTCCCCAAATGGCCACAATAACCAGGGCTGGGTCAGATTGAAGCCAGAAGCCTGGAGCTACTTCCAGATCTCCCACATGGGAACAGGAGCCCAAACACTTGGGTCATCTTCTGCTGTTTTCCCAGGCATATTAGCAGGAAGCAGGATCAGAAGTGGAGCAGCCAAGAATGCAACCAGCATCCATATGGGATGCTGATGTTGTAGGAGGTAGTTTAACCTGTTACACCATGACACCAGCCTCAGAAAATGCAATCTTTAAAATAAAGTCATGAAGTATGCAAAGTTCAAAGTTTTATGCTCTGTAACACATCAGAATACAGCAAACTATATACCACACACACACACACACACAATTAAAAGATGCCCACCCAGTTAAAAGATACAGGTTGGCTGAATGGATTAAAAATCAAGACTCCAAGACTTGCTCCCTCATTTCTCTACTCTAAGCACAACTTGTTCTTTCATTTCTCTATTCTCTTCAAGGTAGGAAACTAATTCTACTATAAAGGAATCTGTAGGACGCACAATTTAATCTTTAGACCTTATAAAAGAGATGGCTAACATTTTTCTGTAATAGCATAGCCAAAATAAGAATTTAAATAATAATCTCATAGCTAGATTCACTTCGCCATCAGCGAAGTATACAGTAAGTAGAAAAAACCTCCCTTTCAGACAAAAGGGAAAGAAAGTTTTTAAGTGAGAATATAATTTTCCTCATGGGCATTGTCTACCTTAGAAAAACTACTACAGAACATGCCTGTGACTATAGACTTGTAGTTCAGGCCACCGAAGATTAGAGATGGGATACGGGCACTCCCTTGACTTGCATCCTCTGGTCTGCTTTAACACAAACCAGGAGGAAAAGAAAGCTAGGCATCAGAAGCAATGGGTGGCAGGCCTATTACTGGCTGATCTGTACAGTGATCTGCCCTCAAGGAGACCCAACAGGCCAGTCCACTGCAGTGGCTTTCAATGTGGTAAGCCTGGGCTTCAGCAGAAGTCAGCTTGTGAAGAGCCCTGGCAGCTCTGCCAAGAGTTGGATCACTGGAAATGGACCTGCCCTGGAGTCAAAGGATGCCCAGGTCAGAGCCACAGATCTTATTGGCTCTAAGCTGAAAAGCCCTTCACTCAGCCCAACTTCCAAAGTGACCACTGCAGCTGAGGGGATGGTCAAGTAGGGTCAGCAACATTGCAGGCAGAACTGTAAATTTCTTGTTAGAGATGCCACCTGCCTTTACCTGGCCAGCTCTCCTCCCAGCCCAGCCAAGTCATGAAAGTCGACAGAGTGCCTTCCCCTAGGAGGTTCACACCTCCCTTAGGATGTACCCCATGTGAAGAGATAGATAGGTCTGGGCCTCTTAACTTACAAGGCCTAAAGCCCACCAGATTATTATCAAGCCCCTTCTATCAGGTTCTATTTGCCTCTCAATCAGAAAACTTAATTGTAGCTTAGACAGCACTGCAGCTGAGGGGATGGTCAAGTAGGGTCAGCAACATTGCAGGCAGAACTGTAAATTTCTTGTTAGAGATGCCACCTGCCTTTACCTGGCCAGCTCTCCTCCCAGCCCAGCCAAGTCATGAAAGTCGACAGAGTGCCTTCCCCTAGGAGGTTCACACCTCCCTTAGGATGTACCCCATGTGAAGAGATAGATAGGTCTGGGCCTCTTAACTTACAAGGCCTAAAGCCCACCAGATTATTATCAAGCCCCTTCTATCAGGTTCTATTTGCCTCTCAATCAGAAAACTTAATTGTAGCTTAGACAGCACCTTTCTTAGCTCCTCTAATAATGACTCTGTCCTTTGTTCTAGACCCTGTCTAGCACACTTGGGCCTCATTCCTTTGTAATCATAACCTCTACTCTACCACCAATGGCTCTACTCCCAACCTGTGTGTACTGATGGTCCTCTTCCCCACTTAATGCTGTATAATTGTTCAAACCTGGTAAATGCCACTCTTAGGATCATTGGTTACTATCCTCACTCTGTCTTTTATGACCTTGTCTAAATATGATCAAAGTTGGTGAACTTATAAGGCTTCCATAGCCTTGGCAACTCATGACGACAGCCTAGGGTGGTTACTGGCACCATAAACTAGAGTGTCAATTTGTTGGTTCAACAACAGGAGCCACTGTGCACTTGCTCCTCATGTGGGATCTCTGTCCTTAATGTGCTGTACATTGTGATTTAATGCTATAACTAGTACTCAAACAGTATGTTTCACTTTGTGTTTCTATGTGGGTGCAAACTGTTGAAATCTTTATACTAAATTGATCTTCTGTATATAAAGAGAATTGAAAATGAATCTTGATGTGAATGGAAGGGGAGAGGAAGCGGGAGAGGGGAGGGTTGTGGGTGGGAGGGAAGTTATGGGAGGGGGAAGCCATTGTAATCCATAAGCTGTACACTGGAAATTTATATTCATTAAATAAAAGTTAAAAATAAAATAAAATAAAATAAAATAAAAAATCAACACTCACCTATTTGCTGCTTTCAAGAAACACACCTCATCAAAAAGATACCCACAGACTGAAAGTGAAAGAATGGAAAAAGATGTTCCATGCTAATGAAAACCAAAAAAAGATCAGGTATAGATATCCTATATCAGACAAAACAGACTTTCACACAAAGACTGATAAAAGAGACAAAGAAGGGCACTATCTAATGACTAAGGCATTAATTCAACAGCGGAATGTGACTATAATAATCGTATACTTGTGCTCGCTTCAGCAGCACATATGCTAAAATTGGAATGATACAGAGAAGATTAGCATAGCACCTGCTCAAGGATGACAAGCAAACTCATGAAGTGTTCCATATTTTTTAGATCAAATGGATCTAACAAGTATCTATAGATCTTTTCATCCTACTGTTGCAGAATACACATTCTTATCAGAAGTGCATGGAACTTTCTCTAGGATTGACTACATACTAGGCCATAAAGCAAGTCTCAGCAAATTCAAAAGAATTGAAATCATACCATGCATCTTTTCAGCCACAATGGAATGAAGCTGGAAATTAGCAACTCAGGAATCTAAGAGCATGTGCAAACACATGGAAACTAAATAACATGCTCCTAAAGGAACACTAGGTCATAGAATAAATCAAAAGAAAAATAAAAAACTTTCTGGAAGCAAATGAAGATAACAACACAATATATCAAAACTTATGGGATACAAAAAAAGCAGTGTTAAGAGGAAAGTTTTTAGCAATAGGTGCCTACATCAAGAAATTGGTTCCATCTCACCCCGGTGAGAATGGCTCACATTCAGAAACCTACCAACAACAGATGCTGGAGAGGATGTGGGGAAAAAGGGACACTAACCCACTGTTGGTGGGAATGCAAACTGGTTAAGCCACTATGGAAGACTGTCTGGGGATTCCTCAGAAACCTGAACATAACCCTACCATACAACCCAGCCATCCCACTCCTTGGAATTTACCCAAAGGAAATTAATTTGGCAAATAAAAAAGCCATCTGCACATTAATGTTTATTGCAGCCCAATTCACAATAGCTAAGACCTGGAACCAACCCAAATGCCCATCAACAGTAGACTGGATAAAGAAATTATGGGACATGTACTCCATAGAATACTATACAGCAGTAAGAAACAACGAAACCCAGTCATTTGCAACAAGATGGAGCAATCTGGAAAACATCATGCTGAATGAATTAAGCCAGTCCCAAAGAGAAAAATATCATTTGTTTTCCCTGATCGGTGAAAACTGAGCGCCAAAGGGGAAACCTGTTGAAGTGAAATGGACACTATAAGCAACAATGAACTGATCAGCTCCTGTCCTGACTTTAGATGTACAATGTAATATTTTATCCTTGTTCTAGTACTATTGGTTGAACTCAGTAATTAACACACAATTATTCTTAGGTGTTTAAATTTTAACTGAAAAGTGATCCCTGTTAAATCTAAGAGTGGAAAAAGAGAGGGAGGAGATGAACAATTTGGAACATGCTCAATTGGACTGGCCGCAAATGGTGGAGTTAGAAATGTGCCAGGGGATTCCAACACAATCCCATCAAGATGGCATGTACCAATGCCATCGCACTAGTCCAAGTGATCAATTTCAGCTCACAATTGATAGCTCTGATAGGTCTAAGAGTCAAAGAGATCACACAAACAAGACAAGTATCTGCTAATACTAACTGATAGAATCAAAAAGGAGAGAAAGATCCAACATGGGAAGTGGGATACACAGCAGACTCATAGAATGGCAGATGTCCTAAACAACACTCTGGCCTCAGAATCAGCCCTCAAGGCATTCATATCTGGTGGAAGAGCCCATGAGAGTATAGCAGGCATGGAAAGCCAAGATATCATGGAAAAAAAAAAAAAAGACCTAAATGAATGATCTCTGTGAGTGAGATCCCAGTGGAAAGAACGGGGCCATCAAAGAAGGAGGTACCCTTCTCCGAAGGGAGGAGAGAACTTCCACTTTGACTATGACCCTATCGGAATAAGATCAAAGTCAGCGAACTCTAAAGGCTTCCATAGCCCTGGCAACTCATGACTAGAGCCTAGGGAGATTACTGACGCCATGAACAGGAGTGTCAAATTGTTAAATCAGCAACAGGAGTCACTGTGTACTTACACCCCATGTGGGATCTGTCCCTAATGTGTCGTCTAAAGCGAGGTGATGCTATAACTAGTACTGAAACAGTATTTTTATACTTTGCGTTTCTGTGTGGGCACAAACTGATGAGGTCTTTACTAATTATATACTGAAGTGATCTTCTGTATATAAAGAGAATTGGAAATGAAAGAAAAAAAAAACAACCTGGTGTTAAAATGGAAATGGCATAGAAAATTAATTAATTTGAAAAAAAATTATGTAGGATCTCTGTCTTTAATGTGCTGTACATTGCTATTTAATGCTATAATTAGTAATCCAATGGTAGTTTTTTTCACTTTATGTTGCTATATGGGCAAAATGTCGAAATCTTTACCTAATATATACTAAACTGATCTTCTGTATACAAAGAGAATTGAAAATGAATCTTTACATGAATGGAAGGGGAAAGGGAGCTGGAAAGGGGAGGGTTGCGGGCAGGAGGGAAGTTATGGGAGGGGGGAAGCCATTGTAACCCATAAGCTATACTTTGGAAATTTATATTCATTAAATAAAAGTTTAATAAAAAAAAAGAGGAAAGTTTTTAGCATTAGGTGCCTACATCAAGAAATTGGAAAGGAACCAAATAAATAGCTATCAATGCATCTCAAGGATCTAGAAAAACTATAGCAAAAAAAAAAAAAACTAATAGGAGAAGAGAATAATTAAAATTAGAGAAGAAATCAACAGAATTGAATAAAAAAAATTTTTAAAAGATCAGCAAAATGAAGAACTGTTTTTTTGAAAAAAATTAACAAAATTGACACATGATTGGCCCACCTAAGCCAAAAAAGGAGATAGATCACCCAAGTCAATAAAATCAGAGATAAAAAAGGGAATTTAACAACAGACACCATAGAAATAAAAAGAGTCATTAGAAATTACTACAAGGAGTTCTATGCCAACAAATAGAAATCTAGCAGAAATAGATAGATTCATGGACACATACAGCCTACCTAAATTGAACCAGGAAGACATAGAAAACCTAAACAGACCCATAACTGAGTCAGAATTGAATCAGCAATAAAGGCCCTCCCAACAAAGAAAAGCCCAATTTCCAATGGATTCACTGATGAATTCTACCAGACATTTAAAGAATAACTAACTCTAATTCTTCTAAAACTATTCAAAATAATTGAAAGAGTGGGAATCCTCCCAAATTCTTTCTATGAAGCCAGCATCACCTTAATCCCTAAGCTGGAAAAAGATGCAGCAGAGAAAGAGAATTACAGACCAATATCCCTGATAAACATAGATGCAAAAATCCTCAATAAAATACTGGCCAATAGAATTCAACAACAGATCAGAAAGATCATCCATCAAGACCAAGTGGGATTTATCCCTAGTATGTAGGGATGGTTCAACATTCGCAAATCAGTCGACGTGATACACCACATTAACAAAGTTCAGAAGAAAAATATTATTATCTCAATAGATGCATAGAAAGCATTTGATAAAATACAACACCCTTTCATGATGAAAACTCTAAGCAAATTGGGTATAGAAGGAACATTCCTCAATACAATCAAAGCAATTTATGAAAAACCCATGGCCAGCATACTATTGAATGGGGAAAAGTTAGAAGCATTTCCACTGAAATCTGGTACCAGACAGGGATGCCCACTCTCACCACTGCTATTCAATATAGTACTGGAAGTTTTAGCCAGAGCCATCAGGCAAGAAAAAGAAATTAAAGGAATACACATTGGGAAGGAAGAACTCAAACTATCCCTCTTTGCAGACGATATGATTCTTTATTTAGGGGATCCAAAGAACTCTACTAGGAGACTATTGGAACTCATAGAAGAGTTTGGCAAAGTAACAGGATATAAAATCAATGCACAAAAATCAACAGCCTTTGTATACACAGGCAATGCGACAGCTGAGAAAGAACTGCTAAGATCAATCCCATTCACAATAGCCACAAAAACAATCAAATACCTTGGAATAAACTTAACCAAGGACTTTAAAGATCTCTACGATGAGAATTAAAGAACCTTAAAGAAAGAAATAGAAGAGGATACCAAAATTGGAAAAATATTCCATGCTCAAGGATTGGAAGAATCAACATCATCAAAATGTCCATTCTCCCAAAAAGAATTTATAGATTCAATGTGATACCAATCAAAATACCAAAGACATTCCTCTCAGATCTAGAAAAAATGATGCTGAAATTCACATGGACACACAGGAGACCTCAAATAGCCAAAGCAATCTTGTACAACAAAAACAAAGCCGGAGGCATCACAATACCAGATTTCAGGACATACTACAGGGCAGTTGTTATCAAACAGCATGGTACTGGTACAGAAACAGATGGATAGACCAATGGAACAGAATAGAAACACCAGAAATCAATCCAAACATCTACAGCCAACTTATATTTGATCAAGTATCCAAAACCAATCCCTGGAGTAAGGGCAGTCTATTCAATAAATGGTGCTGGGCAAACTGGGTGTCCACATACAGAAGTCTCAAGTAAGACCTCTACCTTACACCTTATACAAAAATCTACTCAACATGGATTAAAGATCTAATTCTATGACCCGACACTATCAAATTATTAGAGAACATTGGAGAAACCCTGTAAGATATAGGCACTGGCAAAGACTTCTTGAAAATGACCCGAGAGGCACAGGCAGTCAAAGCCAAAATTAACATTTGGGATTGCATCAAATTGAGACGTTTCTGTACTTCAAAAGAAACAGTCAGGAAAGTGAAGAGGCAACCGACAGAATGGGGAAAAATATTTGCAAACTATGCAACAGATAAAGGGTTAATAACCAGAATCTACAAAGAAACTCCACAACAACAAAACAAACAACCCACTTAAGAGATGGCCAAGGAACTAAACAGATATTTTTCAAAAGATGAAATTCAAACGGGCAACAGACACATGAAAAACTGTTCAAGATCACTAGCAATCAGGGAAATGCAAATCAAAATCATAATGAGGTTTCACCTCACCAGGGTTAGAATGGCTCACATACAGAAATCAACCAACAACAGATCCTGGAGGGGATGTGGGGAAAAAGGGACACTGACCCACTGTTGGTGGGAATGCAAAATGGTAAAGCCACTATGGAAGACAGAGTCCTCAGAAGCTTGAATATAGCCCTACCACACAATCCAGCCATCCCACTCCTTGGAATTTAACCAAAGTTAATTGAATTGGCAAATAAAAGAGCTATCTTCAACTCAATGTTTATTGCAGCTCAATTCACAATAGCTAAGACCTTGAATCAATCTAAATGCCCATCAACAGTAGACTGGATAAAGAAATGATAGAATATATACCTTACAGAATACTACATAGCAGTTTTAAAAATGAAATCCATTCATTTGCAACAAAATAGATGAATCTGGAAAACATCATGCTGAGTGAAATAAGCCAGTCCCAAATGGTCAAATATCATATGTTTTCCATGAGTTGTGACAACTAACTAAGCACCTAAAAGGAAACCTGTAGAAGTGAAACTGACACAAGGAGAAAAAATGACTTGATCAGCCCTTGTCCTGACTGTTGAGGAATAGCTTACTATTTTATTCTTTTTAGTATTTTCTGGTTAAACTCTTTAAAACTCACAATTATTCTAAGGGGTTTAAATCCAAGTGAAAATTGATCCCTGTGAAAAATAACAGTGGGAATAAAAGAGGGAGGAGATGTACAGTTCGGCACATGCTAACTTGGACTTACCCCTAACAACAGAGCTAGAAACGTGCCACGGGACTCCAAATCCCATTAAGTTGGCATGTACCAATGCCATCTTACTAAAGTGATCAATTTAAGTTCATAATTGATCATAAAGGTAGGATTAAGTGTCAAAGGTATCACATAAACAAAACCATTGTCTGCTAGACACCGATAGCATTAAAAAGGAAAGAACTATCCAACATGGGAAACAGGATACCCAGAAGACTCATAAAATGGTAGATGCCCTAAGCAGCACTCTGGCCTCAGAATCAGCCCTTAAGGCATTCAGATCTGGCTGAAAAGCCCATGAGAGTTTCTCAGGCATGGAAAGCCAAGACACTATGGCAAAAAAATGACCTAAATGAAGGATCTCCAAGTGAGCTCCCAGTGGAAAGAACAGGCCATCCAAGAAGAAGGTGCCTTTCTCTGAAGGGAGGAGAGAACTTCCACTTTGTTTATGGCCTTGTCTAAATAAGTTCAGAGTTTGTGTACTCAGAAGGCTTCCATAGCCTTGGCAGCTCATGACAAGAGCCTATGGTGATTACTGACATCATAAATAAGAGTGTCAGTTGTTAAATCAATAAAGGATTCACTGTGCACTTACTCCCCATGTAGGATCTCTGTCCTTAGTGTGTTGTACTATGTGAATTAATGGTAAAACTAGTATTCAAACAGTACTGTATACTTTGTGTGTCTGTGTGGTTGCAAACTGTTGAAATCTTTACTTAGTTTATACTAAATTGATCTTCTGTATATAAAGATAATTAAAAATGAGTCTTAATGAAGAATGGGATGGGAGAGGGAATAGGAGATGGGATGGTTTGTGGGTGGGAGGGTGGTTATGGGGAGAAAACTGCTATAATCCAAAAATTTCAAAATTTATATTAAATAAAATTTTTTAAAAATTATATACTCAATCAACCTCAGGGGCCTGACTATTGAAAAGAAATATTAATGGATCTAAAAGAAGATGTAGACTCCAACAAACAGTAGTAGGGTTTCAATACCCCACTTCTACCATAGACATCAATGAGACAGAAAATCAACAAAGAAACAACAGAGCAAAATTACACTATGGATTAAATGGACCTAACTGATATCTACAAACCCTTTCAACCATAGTTGCAGAATACCTATTCGTTTCATCAGTGCATGGAACTTTCTCTAGAATACATCATATGCTAGGCCATAAAGCAACTCTCAGCAAATTAAAACAAAAATATCAAAATCACACCACTCATCTGCTCTAACCACAATGGATGAAGCTGAAAATAAACAGATCAATCTCTAGAACATATTAAAACACATGGAGACTGAACAACATAGTCCTGAATGAACAGTGTGTCACAGGAGAAATATAAAAATTTCTGTTAACAAATGAACATATCAAAACTTATGGGATAGAGCAAAAGCAGAATTAAGAGGGAAGTTCATAGCAATTTGTGTCAACAGGCATTTTTCAAGAGAGGAAATTCAAATGGCCAACAGACATTTGAAAAAAATGCTTAGGATCACTAGGCATCAGGGAAAAGCAAATCAAAACCACAATGAGGCTTCACTTTACTCCAATTAGAATGGCTCTCATACAGAAATCAATGAACAACAAATGCTGGATATGGGAAAAAAGGTACCCTAATCCACTATTGGTGGAATATAAACTGGTGGAGCCACTCTGGAAGACACTATGGAGAAATCTGAATATAGATCTACCATATGATCTAGCAATTCCATTCCTGGGAATTTGGTCAGATGAAAAGAAACCAGCATATGAAAGCTATCTGTACTCCTAGGTTTAAAGCAGCTCAATTTACATGAGCTAAGATATGGAATCAACCTAGATGTCCATAAACTGATGACTGTATAAAGAAATTATGGTATATACCATATGGAGTACTATTCAGCTGTAAAAACAAAAAATTGAATTTTGGCTTTTTCAACAAAATGGATGCAACTAGAAATGATAATACTTAGTGAAATAAGCAAGTATCAAAAAGACAGATATGTGTTTTCCCTGATCTGAGACAACTTAAAGAGTACTTAAAACATAATGTATTGGATTGAAGTTAACATTTTGAGATTTGATGATTCTTTACAGCCCTTGTCTTTACTGTTGAAGAATATTTTTTCAAGATGTATTTATTTATTTGAAAGGCAGAGTTACAAAGAGGCAGAGGCAGAGGCAGAGAGAGAGGTCTTCCAACCTCTGGTTCACTCCCCAGATGGCTGCTGTGCTGATCTGAAGCCAAGAGCTTCCTCTGGGCCGGCGCCGTGGCTTAACAGGCTAATCCTCTGCCTCGCGGTGCCGGCACACCGGGTTCTAGTCCCGGTTGCCCCTCTTCCAGGCCAGCTCTCTGCTATGGCCCGGGAAGCCAGTGGAGGATGGCCCAAGTGCTTGGGCCCTGCACCCGCATGGGAGACCAGGAGAAGCACCTGGCTCCTGGCTTCAGATCAGCAAGATGTGCCGGCCGCAGCGGCCATTGGAGGGTGAACCAACGGCAAAAGGAAGACCTTTCTACCTTTCTCTCTGTCTCTCTCTCACTATCCACTCTTCCTGTCAAAAAAAAAAAAAAAAAAAAAAAAGAAAGAAAGAAAGAGCTTCCTCTGGGCCTCCCAAGCAAGTGCAGGGGCTCAAGGATTTGAGCCATCTACTACTGCTTTCCTAGGCAATACCAAGGAGCTGGATCAGAAGTGCAGTAGCAAGGACTTGAACCAGCATCCATATGGGATACCTGTACTACAGATGGCAGCTTTACCCATCATGCTGAAACAATGGCCCCTGTTCTTTCTTCATACTATTTGTTGAACTCTTTACTTAGTGTAGGGTTAACCTTATGAGTATAAAGTAAACTGAAAACAGGTCTTTGTAAAAATTAAGAGTGGGAATAGAAGAGGGAGAAGAAAGAAAGGTTGGAGCATAGGCAAGAGGCAGGATAGGATGGGAATTATCTCTATATTCCTAAATCTGTATAGATGACACATATTCCTAAATCTGTATAGATGAAACATATAAAACTTCTTTACCTTAAATAAGATTTTTAAAAAAGAGAGCAAACATGTCAAAATACTTTCTACAACATTTGAAACAATTTTTAAAATCTAATCAGTTTCCTTTTATCAATTAAAATTCTTTAACAATAAGCTGTCACATTGATTATGTACTTTAATGAGGATGATGTATATAAAGAGCAAAGCTTGATAGTGCCTCATCACCATGGGTGATTTATGTTTTTTTTTTTTTAAAAAGAGAGGGGTGGAGAGAAATTCCCTAATCCTAATGTACAACGTTTTAATGATGATATTTAAGGGATAGTGCAGTCAGATCAGGTAAATGTTCCTGGCAAGGGCTTATGCCACTACTCCTAAATATACTTTAAGTTGTTGAATATATACTGGATAACAGATAATTTTAGTCTTTCTACTATGGATTTTGACATAAGTTAATGTTCTCAGATTGTGTCTGAGGACTTACTTTTTCATGCTTTGCCTTGCACTGTCTATACATCTATTATTTTAATTATATTCCATATATGCCTTCAGAACTATAGGTTTTTCTTATTCATCTAAAAGTCCTTTATTGATGATACTTATACAATTGAGTTGATTTAACATTGCCAATGTAATTAACTCAGAATTTTGATAAAAAATATGGTTCTACAGTTAGAATATTTGTATTTCAAGCTATTCCTCACACATAATTGTTTTAATTCAAACATTAAAGGAGTTTAGTGAAAATCTGAGAGGTACACTGAATTTTTGTATTATTCAGTTGTGTTAAGTGGAGGTAGTGTTTCAGAAGTGAGACATGGGGATTAGCGACAAAGGAAAATTTTAGTCGTTCTTTGTTTCATTTAGTCATGATGGATAGTGTAAGTAAGAGAAACTGTATCCTGGAACTATATGCCATGAATAAGAAACTAATATGTCAAATTTTCATGTAAATTATTTAAAATAATCAAAGAGTTAGTAAATTCAGTTTATATACGCTCTCTTTTTATTTCCCCTAAGGCAAGCTCATAGCACATATTTGGAGTTGTAAATATAGAGCTTAAAGTGTAAATTTCTAAGCAGAGCATGGCAAGGTAGATGAATGGATTCCATTAATGTCAGGGGAAGAAATGGAGTTAAATCCGTTTTTCATTTGCCTCAAAAATGAAGCCCTAAGCAAGTTTTGCAAATAGCAAGTCTTGCAAATGGCAAGAGTAATAACAGTTTAGTCATGAACCTACGGCTCTTGGTGTTAATGTACTAATTCATTAAACCAACTCTTTCCCTGACTAAAGTCATTTTGTAAGTGGTTTTTAAGCTAAAATGCCCAGCATAATGAAAGTCTAGATTTTAGCTGTTTTCTTTACCTTCCAATTTTTTTAAAGTAAAACATATTTTTCAATGTAAATCACGTTTATGACAATTTTCTTTTTTCATAAATTGTATAAGTACTTCATGATCAAGAATTAGGTCGACAAAATGAAAAAATTCACAAGTGACATAGTGTAAATCCTTAGAAAATTTTGTTTGAGTTGAGTCATTTAATAGCTCTAGAACAGACATCAGCAAACTGGCCTACAGCCTATATTATTTAATGTTTAATTTGTTGTATGTTGTCTGTAGCTGCTGCTTCCAAGCTGTGTTGGCACAGTCAAAGAAAAGGAAAAGAAAAGCAAGGCTTCCTTTCACTGTAGGATACAAGTGCTTGATCAGGTTGCTACAAGTGAGTCCAGTAGAAATTCTGAACTCAATAGTCATTTCTTTCTTTCTAAATTTCTCTTAATGGGAAGATACTTCCTTTCTTTCATTAACTACCAAATGGAAAATGCTTAGTAAACCCGATGTGATAAGGGAACAGAGATGTGTAAAAAGAAAGGAGACACTTCAGAGTCAGACCAGGCATGGGTTCCTTCAGACTCTGTTAATCTCAAGGATAAACTATGATTTATAATTGATTTACATATATATTCTTTTATTATTAAACTAGCTATGCAAAAATGGATATTATGGTATCTTCTGGTTCTGACCTCAAGTTTTAATAAGCTCCCTTGGATCAACTAAATTATAAATCTTTAATCTTTGAGCCCTAGTTATAAAATATATTTATTTTCAGTAAATTCCCAAACAGCAAAGTTTTGCTCGCCTAACATTTTTACATAGTAAATAATAATGATATGTTTTAACTTCCTTTTTTTCCCCAAAGATTAACATCACTTGACATTAATTACCTTCTCTAGGAAAGAGAACCCTTGTACACTGTAGGTAAGAATGGAATTAGGGCAGCCATTGTGGGCAACAGTATAGATGTCACTCTTAACACTAAGAACATAACTAGCTTTGATATAGCAATCCTACTGCTGGGTATTTATCCAAAGGAAATGAAATCTGTCAGAGATATCTGTATTTACACATTTATTGTAGCACTATTCATAGAAGTTAAGAATTGGAAACAATTTTTGTGTTCATCAAATGATGAATATAAAAAGAAAATTCGGTCCACATACACAATGGAGTAGTATTCAAACATGAAAAAGGAGGAAATCTTATTTGCAAGAATATGGATAGTATTGGAAGTTAGTATGCCTAGTGAAATAAGTTGGACACAGAGAAACAAGTATCACAGACTTCCATCACATGTGCAATCTCCAGAAGTTAATCCCATAGAAGTTGAAAGGAGAATGTAGGTAGCAGGGTGGGAGGGAAAGGGGAGGAAGGATGGGGAAATGTTGATTAACTGCTGCTCAGTTATGGTTAGGGGGATATTAATGTTCTGTTGTAGAGCAGGGGGATTCTAGATAATGAAAGGAAGGCTTTTAGGTATTTTGTCATAAAGTAATGTTGCCTTTGAGAAGATCAATATGTTTACCCTGACTTGAACACTATGGATTGTATACATGTATCCAAACATCTCATGGGAGGTTGGCGCTGTGGCACAGTGAGTTAAAGCCCTGGCCTGGTGTGCTGCATCCCATATGGGCACCAGTTCTAGTCCCGGCTGCTCCTCTTCCAATCCAGCTCTCTGCTGTGGCCTGGGAAAGCAGTAGAAGATGGCCCAAGTCCTTGGGCCCCTGCACCTGCATGGGAGGCTTGGAAGAAGCTCCTGGCTTCAGATCAGTGCAGCTTCAGCCATTGCAGGCATCTGGGGAGTAAACCAGCAGATGGAAGACCTCTGTTTCTACCTCTCTCTGTAACTCTGTCTTTCAAATAAATACAATAAAACTTAAAAAAAAAGAACATCACACAGAGCTGTGGCACAGTGGGCCAAGTCCCTGCCTGCCAGATGAGGAAGCAGGTGTTTGGTGTAGTTGTTAAGACAACACTTGTAATACCCACATCTCATACCAGAGTGCCCGAGTTCAAGTATTGGCTCTGCTTTCTATCCAGTTCCCTACTAATGAACACCTTAGGAAGCAGCATGTGATGGCTCAAGTACCTGGGTCTATGCCACCCAAAAGAGAGACCCGGATGGAGTTCCATCCTTGCTTTGGCCTATTACAGGATGGCTGTTGTGGGCATTTGGTGAATGAACTAGCAAATAGAAGAAACTCTGTCTCTCTCCCTCTCCTTACCTCACCCCCAAAAATATGCTAGATGGTGCCTGCACCCCACACCAAAGAACCTGGGTTCATTTCCAAGATTTGGCTCCTGAAACTGTCTTCCTGCTAATGCTGACCCTAGGATGCAGTGGAGATGGATCAAAGTAATTAAGTTCCTGCCACCCATATGGGAGACTTGGATTATGTTCTCAGCTCCTCACTTCAGCCAAGGTCAGCACAGGTGCATGAGCATCTGGGAAATGAACAAGCAAATGGGAACTCTATGTTTCTATCTGTCTCAAAAAGATGATTATTAGAAAAGTAGGAATATAGTTACAACTACTTAATATTGGTAAGAATTATTTTTGTAAACTCATTATACACATGTACTCATACACAAAATATACAATAGTATCCATATCATTATTTTGAAGTAGAAATTATAAATTAAACTTTTTCAAATATTAATTTCACTATAATTCCCAGAGTCCAATCCACTAATTATAGTATAAGTAATAAATACTTCTTGCAGTGAAATTAATCATATATTAGAATTAGTTTGGATAACAAGGTTAATCTACTAAAGTTCCACTATCAATGATGCTAATATCCTTATTGAATTCTAATCAAGCTCTATGCATAAATTCTAATTGTTCTTACCAAACTGAGTAGTCAAGGTATCTGACCATCATGTACCTTGAGTCTTACACTGGAGACTTTTCAATTTAACCAAAGCATTGCTTTGGACTTGTGATATGCATCCTTGTTTGAAAAGATTTTAAGGTACCATACACAATTACACACTGAACAAGAGGCAATCTATAAGTCTTTTCCAGATAGTGAAAATACTTTAGTATTTCATTTAATATATAAATACGTTATAGAAATGTAGTTTACAAATCATAACATTGGTTATGAGGTTTCAACATAATCCATTATGCAAGAAAAAAACTAGCTTTAAAATACAAAAATTTATTTATAACAACAATTCTAGAAGCATTAACAGCATTTATAAATTTTTAAATTGTCTAGAGGATGACAATAAGCCAGTCTTAAGTGAATCAGGAATCTGCTGGGGAACATGTTAGCCTAGTGATTAAGCTACCAGTCAAAAGCCTGCATTACACATATAAATGCCTGGGTTCAGTTCCTGGCTCCAGATCATGACTGCAACTTCCTGCTAATGCAGATCCCTAGAAGCAAGGGTTATAGCTCAAATATTTGGATTATAGCCACCATGGTAGAAGACTTGGGTTGAGTTTCCAGCCCCAGTTGGAATTTCAGCCCTTGCAGAAATTTGATGAGTGGACCAACAGATGAGTAAGTCTCTTATCTTACACTGTGTCAAGGGTATAGCATATGTCTGCCCTCAAGGAGACCCAACAGGCCAGTCCACTGCAGTGGCTTTCAATGTGGTAAGCCTGGGCTTCAGCAGAAGTCAGCTTGTGAAGAGCCCTGGCAGCTCTGCCAAGAGTTGGATCACTGGAAATGGACCTGCCCTGGAGTCAAAGGATGCCCAGGTCAGAGCCACAGATCTTATTGGCTCTAAGCTGAAAAGCCCTTCACTCAGCCCAACTTCCAAAGTGACCACTGCAGCTGAGGGGATGGTCAAGTAGGGTCAGCAACATTGCAGGCAGAACTGTAAATTTCTTGTTAGAGATGCCACCTGCCTTTACCTGGCCAGCTCTCCTCCCAGGCCAGCTAAGTAATGAAAGTCAACAGAGTGCCTTCCCCTAGGAGGTTCACACCTCCCTTAGGATGTACCCCATGTGAAGAGATAGATAGGTCTGAGCCTCTTAACTTACAAGGCCTAAAGCCCAACAGATTATTATCAAGTCCCTTCTATCAGGTTCTATTTGCCTCTCAATCAGAAACTTAATTGTAGCTTAGACAGAACCTTTCTTAGCTCCTCTAATAATGACTCTGTCCTTTGTTCTAGACCCTGTCTAGCACACTTGGGCCTCATTCCTTTGTAATCATAACCTCTACTCTACCACCAATGGCTCTACTCCCAACCTGTGTGTACTGATGGTCCTCTTCCCCACTTAATGCTGTATAATTGTTCAAACCTGGTAAATGCCACTCTTAGGATCATTGGTTACTATCCTCATTCTGTCTTTTATGACCTTGTCTAAATATGATCAGAGTCGGTGAACTTGGAAGGCTTCCATAGCCTTGGCAACTCATGACGACAGCCTAGGGTGGTTACTGGTGCCATAAACTAGAGTGTCAATTTGTTGGGTCAACAACAGGAGTCACTGTGCACTTGCTCCTCATGTGGGATCTCTGTCCTTAATGTGCTGTACATTGTGATTTAATGCTATAACTAGTACTCAAACAGTATGTTTCACTTTGTGTTTCTATGTGGGTGCAAACTGTTGAAATCTTTACTCAATATATACTAAATTGATCTTCTGTATATAAAGAGAATTGAAAATGAATCTTGATGTGAATGGAAGGGAAGAGGGAGTGGGAGAGGGGAGGGTTGCGGGTGGGAGGGAAGTTATGTAAGGGGAGAAGCCATTGTAACCCATAAGCTGTACATTGAAATTTATATTCATTAAATAAAAGTTAAAAAAATAAAAATAAAAAGGGTATAGTGTATGGTTATATGTTATATGCCAAGGGTACATATGTAGACACACACACAAATAAATTCATGGGAAATAAATTTTTGAATCCCCTCCATATATGTATATATGTGTGAGTATATTTATCAGTCATAGATGCTTCTATATTTAATCTGTTGTGATATTTAGTTTTGGCTGAAATGTTTAAGGAAAACATGGACTCACATGAATATGTAATTGGAAAATGGAATAACATTTCAGTAGACTCATCAGGTAGTTGCAGATGGTCTAATGTGATGCAACACCAAAACGTGATGAAAGGTAGTTTCTTAAAGGTTAATTGCAAATCGCAACCAAAATCCTATCAATGATTTTCTCATTGTGTTAGTTCTCACTGATATATCCTGGACATAAGTCAACTATTTTTGATAAAATCACTGGTCAATTCTTCCTTCCGGATATACATTTATCCTAATTTAGGGAAATGGAAAGTGGAAACAGATTGCTGTAAGGTTACTTTTGCATCTTAAATGCCGCCTGAGAAAAGTGAAACCTTTAGCTTTATAGACTTTTATGGGAGTTTCTGTATTTCAGGGGAATTACACAGATAAGGACACACTGAAGATTCGTTTTAACTTCAGGTTTCCGTACTGGGTTCTTTTAGATATTACTGAGTATCACAAAATTTCCCTGGAAATTAACAGTTTACTCACAAAACCAGATGATTTTTGAAAATAACTAGTGAGTTGAGAATTGTGGCTTAACAGTTCAGGTCATGATTTGCCATGCTGGCATCCCATAAGAGAATGCCAAGTCAAGCCCTACTTCCTCTGCTTCCAATCCAACTTCCTGACAATATGTCCGGAAAGGCAGTGGATGAAGGTCAAGTACTTGGACCCCTACCACCCACTTGGGACTCCCAGACAGAGTTACTAACTCTTGGCTTTGACCTGGCCTGGCTTGGCATAGCCCAGCTTCCACTGTTGTGACCATCTGGGAAGTGAACCAGTAGATGGAAATCTTTCAATTTCTCCCTTTCTCTGATGCTCTTTCAAATCTATAAATCTTTAAAACAAAGTAAAGTAAAAAATACGATAATCTTAAAAATTATTGTTTTACTAGTTTGTATGACTTCCCTGAACTGGTACCCTTCACTAAAAAAAAAAAAAATTAAAGAAAAAAAAAAAACAAAAAAACTTCATGAATTCTGTGTTAATATTACCACTGGGTTTGTCCGAAAAGTTTTCACGTATTTGGAAGCTGTCAAGTATTCCAAAATCTAGTTTCCCTTAAAATTGAATCTCATCATTGGCAACACACATTGTTATTTGTTCACTTTAGACTAGAGGTTCCATTTCTTAATTCCCAAACACAAAATTCTTAATACCAGTCTGTCAGTCATTCATTCAAGGAAAAACAGCAGCAACAAAGTGGCAATTGAGCTCACAAGTCCAACAACTGCACAATTGCTTTTCCTTCATACAAACATTGTGAGTAGGCAGAAGTGGCTTATATACAATCCCTATAATTTAGAATATTAAAAAGACATCTTCACAAGGACATAGATTTAATGAGATTAATAATTTTCAAAGACATTCTTAGATGAAACAAGCAATGTTTTATGTGTATGTCTCAAGGAAAATTAAAATATTTATACATGTTAGTAACACTACTTCACCTCCTGTTATCAGTGATTTTATATAGCACTGCTTTTGTACCACCGATACAAACATCTACACAGTAATAAAGGCAAGTTTTATCTTACTAATACTAAGGTGATACTTTTCTCAGACCACCTGCAAGAGTTTCAGTAGAATTTTTGTCCAAAGACCACACCTTGTTAACCATTGTCTGAAAATATCAACTCAAAGTTGACAGAACTCTGTAGGAGTAAAAGCAGCTACTGCTGACTGTACAGTCTTCCATATGTGCACCGTGCAGTATTTTGTCTAGGAGAGTAATTCTTTTTCTCAGGGATTTCTTCATGTTGAGGATATGTTGGAGGTTACCTTGTACTTGTGAATTAAATACAAGGCCATTTGTGTCATTGTTTACAGGTTCTTTTATGTTTCTGTTCACTCCTGCTGCCTTTAAAAGCACATCTGATTGATAGATACTCAGTATTCACATTACAGCTTACACCAAACAGCAGAGGGGTACAGATTTCTGCTAGAAATGAACATGCTTGACTTGCATTAATATGCAAAACCCCTCAACTCAGCAGATACAGTATGTGAGATCCTACAAATGTTCTCAATTGTATCAAAAGGACATTAAGCAACATGTCAAGTAACTGCTATGTAGAAAATGAAAACAATTCTATATTATTTTCTAATTTACACAATAACACCTGAAGTCAAATTATTAACTATATGTAGTGTTTTACTAAAGCCAACTCATGGCTCCCAAGAGTTAATCGTGCCACTCTCTTCCCAATTCCACGATTCCACACTTACCGATTTCAGTGCATGTGTTTTTCCTTACAATATGTAAGGGTGAAAAACTACCATCCATGGCACTGAATACAGCATAAACTAAGATATACTCTTGGTCTGGTGATTAACATTTATGTGGGATGGTTGTAATGGACTGATTCAGAAAGTGTTTAAACTTAAGCATATCAACCATGTTGGCTCTAAGAAGAAAACAGTAATTTAAAGATTTAAAAGGTCTTTTATTAAGACATAAAATAAAAACCACACAAGCAATTGAAAATAATGGGCTATAAAACCAAATACAACGATTGACATCAGAGTTATCCATAGCTATATCAGAGTGTGATATAATAATAAAAATTGCAACTTGGAAAAAATAAGGCTAAGTTTCTTTAGAAATCACAAACTGAGATTAAACTTTCTCTAAAAAAATTCCAGGGTCACATATTGGCCTACATAGATTTTGACTGCCTACATTCTTTCTAACCATGCAATATTTTATCTGTATCTAGTTGTTGTTAAATTCAGCTAAAATACATGGTAGCAGTTTCTATGCTGTGATATTTTTATACTATGTTTTTATTCTATAGTCTTTGAACATTGTACAATGAAAATGTGAGATTAGAAAACACATGATAAAATCCAAAGCAAATATAAACAAGGATTTCAAAATTAGTTTATTCCAAATAGAGTTTGAAGAATTATTGTATCATTTTACCTTTTCTCCATTTTTAGTTTTAATAATTAAAATTAAATATATTAAAATTAACCATGTTATTTTAAAAGAATATTAAATTCATTTAATAACCTAGGAACTCCATATACTTTTATATTTATAGAACAGTCATAACAAGTTTGTTATGACTGAATATATTATCTTCATTTATCAGTTCAAAAGCTGAGGTAGCAAGAGATTACTATCTCATCCAAAGTTGTAATACAGACAGAATATACATATGTATTATTTTGCCCATGAGATTTGAACTCCACTTTTTCCCTTGAGCAAACAGAATGATTAATTCAGCGCAAACTGCAAATCAGGTATCTTTTTCTATATAGCTCTGGGGTTGTGAAATTCATTTGTATCTGAAATCCATTTTCAGTAAACAGAATTTCCTTTCTTTTTCATTTGTACTTAACAAGAATGTAGAATAAAAGATGTTTTGGGAGAACATTGAGAACAACTATTTAAATGTTAGTATTGACCGAAATGGGTGAAAAGATCGTAGGAAACATGTAAGTCTGTTTTCCTTTACAGTATCCACAAAAATCAGCACTGGTAGTTGCTGTGTAGAAGTTAGATAATATCTCATCTAGAATGCATGAATGACTATGGTAGGAAAATAGGAAGTTATTCAGGTCAAACCATATTTTCCAAGAGTGACCCTACTATCTGGTGTATGGGGTGGCAGTGTCCAGGTTCTTGTCTCTGATGCAAAAAAAGAATTCAAGGACAAGACACAGGTAAAGGTCAACAGATACATGAGATTTGAGCAGCACCCAAGGATGCTTGGGACCATCCTTTTATGCAATCTGCAGGCGTAGACAATGTGGCCTGAGGCAGTATTTACCTGAATATTCATGAAGGGGAGAGTATGAGGTGAGGCTTGAGTACAGCCCAAAGTTTCATGGCATCAGGTGCATGATGGTAGTCAGAGCATCCATGGTGGCAACTTTATAATGACCTTATAGTGAGCTGAAAGTTAGCAGGAGTGTCAAATTGTTAAGTCAGCAACAGGAGTCACTGTGTACTTACATCCCATGTGGGATCTGTCCTTAATGTGTTGTCTAATGTGCAGTGATGCTATAACTAGTACTGAAACAGTATTTTTACACTTTGTGTTTCTGCGTGGGTACAAACTGATGAGATCTTTACTAATTATATACTGAATCGATCTTCTGTATATAAAGATAATTGGAAATGAAAAAAAAAAACCTGGTGTTAAATTGGAAATGGCATAGAAAATTAATTAATTTTTAAAAAAATATTATGCAGGATCTCTGCCTTTAATGTGCTGTACACTCTTATTTAATGCTATAACTAGTACTCCAACAGTATTTTTTTTTTCACTTTGTGTTGCTATATGGGGGCAAACTGTTGAAATCGTTACCTAATATATACTAAACTGATCTTTTGTATATAAAGAGAATTGAAAATGAATCATGATGTAATTGGAAGGGGAGAGGGAGCGGGAAAGGGGAGGGTTGTGGGTGGGAGGGAAGTTTTGGGAGGGGGAAGCCATTGTAACCCATAAGCTGTACTTTGGAAATTTATATTCATTAAATAAAAATTTAATAAAAAAATTAAAAATTAAAAAAAAAGAAAGTTATTATTGGAACACAGCCAGCAGGCATATGCGTTTATTTTTGGCCAACAATGGTTTAAAGTAATGGTTTTATGAAACTTCAGTTTGCCAGAGCTGTTATTTTGTGCTGTGTGGAAAATGGAGATGGGGAGTGCATGTGGGGCTGCAGCACAGGCAAGGCTACAGAGAGAAGCTGGAAACTTCAGCTACTCCTTGCTAGCTACCTGCTTGTCCACAGCACTACCACTGTCTACAAGATCAGTTTGTTTTTCTTTTATTTTTTCCCCTCAGGATTTATTTTCTACTCTTTGATTTTCTATACTACTGGTCTTTCTCTGGGGGTGTTTCGCCCCTGGGATTTTTTTAGCTCTTGGTAAGGGCTCTTGATAACTGCTATAGGCAGACATAGTATCAAGTGTATACCAATTTGGATTCAGTAAGAATTAAGCTTAAATATGTTTCTTTCTATGACTAAAAGTCTGATGAATCAAAGTACATACTATGGAACCAATTGCTAATTTCTCTTGCAACTACTTATGTCGAGGTTTTCTTGTTAGCCTATGGGACACAGAAAGACAGCTGTGTTTGCATTTCCTTTCTCCACTTCCTTCTCTCAGCCAAGTATTCCTATTTAAAACCATTTTTAAAAAATTTAATGTGTCCAGAATTGTAGCAATATTTTAACGATGCTTTCAATTGTCATGCATTTTATTGATATTATTTGATAAATTTGTATTTATTTTATTTGAAATGTAGACATATATACACACTCAGAAAGAGAGGGAGAGAAAGAGAAAGCTCCCACAAATGCTTATGCTGGGCCAGCCAAAGCCAGGATCCTGGAACTCAATCCAGATCTCCCAAGTGGTTGGTAGGGACTCAGCACTTGGTCATCATCCACTGCCTTCCAAAGTGAGCATCAGCAGGAAGCTATAATCAGAAATGGAGCCAGGTCTCCAACCCACTCTAAGATGGGATGTAGACATCCCAAGCAGCATCTTAACTGCTACACCAAATGCCTGCCATGATATTATTATTTTTTAATCTATCAAAGGGGATTTTAACCTTTATTTTTTTTGAAAAGCACAGCAACAGAACAGAAAGACAGAGGGAGGGAGATCAAGCTTTCATTAGCTGGTTCACTCTCCAAATGCCTGTAACAGGTAGGTCTGTGCCATGCAGAGACCAGGAGCCGGATTCCAACTGGATCTCCCACATAGGTGGCATAGACCCAAGCACCTGAGCCATCATCTGCTGCCTCTCAGAATGTACATTAGCAAGAAACTGGATCAGAAGGGACTCTATGCCAGGCATTCATTTGCATTCCAAGTGGCAACTTAACCACCTGTGTCACAACACCCACCCCTATTAAGGAAGATTTTGAACAAATCATATTATAATAGCATAATGACCCCCACTGTACCCATTACCACACAACCTCAAGTCACACACACACACTCATTTTGGGGGCTCGTCTGGGATGATGGACCCCAAGTTTGGGATTCCAATGCACTCGGGTGGTCCCCCAAAGACCCAAACTCCAGACTGGTAGATGCAAAAGCAAGAGGATTTTTATTAAGCATTTGCGCAAACGGGCTCCCTGTCATCAGAGGCGAAGAGAAGCCCCGAGCAGCAGTTACAAGCATCTTTTAAAGGCAAAAACCACAGGATTAACATATTTCGCAGGGTTTGGCTTGATTGGCTAGTTTAAAGGTTACCATGGGTACTCATTGGGTCCTTTTAGATGGGGAGTGGCTGCCCCGGGTGGGGGTAAGGGGGCTATTTTCTCGGAATACCCGCGGAATGTTCTGCCCGTTAATCTCAGTGGAACATCTGGGAAGGGCGTCTGTGAAACCTGCCTGGGATCAGGCCCAGTTCCTTGTTCTCAGGCCCAGTTCCTTGTTTCTAGTTTGGCAACATTTTTACCCCCAAGCGTTAGCAAGCAAAGCTGATGTGTACAGAAGCAAGAGATCTGCAATTAGCTCTTAGCCACACTCGCCATAAAGCACACCAAACACCAGAGTAAGGGTCCCTTGGGTTTTTCAATAATTATTATTTCAGTTGACACACCAATTCATTATTTTTGGATCCTTCTAATCACCTCTACTTTGTCTGAAAATTTTAGCAAGCATTTTTGTTGTTGTTGTTTATTTCCCTTTGCAACAAATGTTTCTCCTTCATGCTCAATAACTATTTCAATTAAGTTGTCAAAAGATATTTTTTTCATAATTATGGTATTTTTATATCTTTATATTTACCATTTCTGAAGAAATTCTTAAGCTATTTGCTATCAACAGCATTATGGTGTTTGATTATTGATCGATTTATTCAATTTGACCTTGGGTATATATCTTCACGGAAACATTCATCTCACTATAACCAGCACACTTAATCTGTTTAATAAATTTGTTGCCAAAATGTTACTGCAGATCAGTACAGATGCCCTAAATGACAGGAAAGGACAGTCCAGTTTCCCCTCACCCCTGAGGTCATGTTCAACATCAGTTGTGAGTTTATTACTTTTTATCCTGAAGGGTTTCAAAATCATTTTCACTTTTTTGGTCCCTGCTGCTGTCCTGTGCTCTAGTTATTTATTTTTAAATTTTATTTAATAAATATAAATTTCCAAAGTACAGTTTATGGATTACACTGTAAAATCTACCATCATACAGTAATATGTGTATAACTTCTTACTGACAAGACTCCAGAGCCTGTAACAGATACAGAACAATATTTTCCATGAAGGTCTTCTGATCTCAAAATAAATAATCTGAGGTAAGTCACTAAATAGTTTATTGTTATAAGAAAAATCATAGATTTGGTTTACTTACACATGGATTTGGTTTAAAATTTCAATAGGGACTGAAAGTAAAGGATATTAACTTTTGCTTTGTAAGCTCTTTAAGGAATGCATTGCATTGGCCTCTTGAAATGGCTGCTGGTCATCACATTCAAAGGCATTTAATGGCTCTACTAGATCTAAATCATAACTTACACATGCACTGATACTTGCTAGCTGCATTAAGGCCTGAGTCAGCACTGGTCATGGCTGAGCAAGAGAAGTTTATTTAGTGGCTTCCACCCAACTGGAAAAAGGCTGCAGATTTCACTGAAATTAACCACACCTTTATTTTTTTTTTGGTGGGGTGGAGCTGGTTGGCTGATTGAAGGAATTCTTTAAACATATTCCATTGTTGTTATTGGTTCTACTTTTAGATGTATTCCTGAAAGGTGTGGTTTCACTGGAAATTAAAATCTGCCTTTGATCATTTTTTTAAAAGTATAATATCTTGAAATTCAAGGCAATTGAAAGATAATCTAGCCCAAGGCTTTATATTTAGATAGGATGCAGCAGGATAACTACTCCAGCTCCCAGCACTCTTTGGTAAACAAGCAGAATGAGAACAAAAGAATCCAAAACATGTGATTAATGTTCTAGTCCCTTGTACTATGTTATTAAGTGCAAGTGTTGAGTATTTAGCCACATCGACATAAAAAGAAGGAACAGGAGAGATTTCAAGTCAGACCTAGACAAAAGGATGCTGCTACTCTTCCTAAATCTAACATTTCCTTTGCCAGGTTACTCAGTGAGACAATAATACATTTCTCTTTCACAAAAAAGTCATCAATTATTCCACAATAGATTTTTAAAAAGCAGTTTGGAAACAATCACAATAATCTTCCATAAGCAACAGTTTCTTACCAAAACATTACCAAATAAAACTAATTTTTGACCTTCATTTGCTTTAAATCTACTCTTCTAAAAAAAAAACTCAGGTTTAATAGAGAAATAACATGGGTACATAATAATTATTCCATTATCTTTCCTTTAGTCTCAGGATTCTAAATGAAAAATCCAGGATGGATTTTTGGAGATGATGTCATTGACTTTGTAACCAAGAGTGAAGCACAGAACAGGGAAGAGAATGAGGAATGGGTTCTCTTCCAAGCTTGTTTTTCTGAGGATGTTACAGGACAGCTATCTTTAACACTGTGCTTGAAGAGGGGTCAGACTGCCACCAGCCAGATACAAGAAACTCAGCTGAGGCAGAGTTTTAAAGAGAGAACGTGTAAAGATGTCCTGTTGCTTGAGCAGGAAGGGCCCACTGGATCCCTCTTGCACATCTGAGTGTTCTTTGCACGTGGGAAGGACTACCCTGCTCCTCCTTTTCTACACTTGGAAATTCCTGTCATTCTTGCTATAAAAACCCAAGCCAACTGCTTCCGGGGAAGACAGTTTCTTTAGAGAGCTGTACCTTTCTACTGACTCCCAAATAAGCTTTCATTTGAACAACTCCCACTTGAGGCCTTATATTTAGTAGCACCCCAAGCAAATGGGCCCCTTGTATGGCTGACAGTTTGTTCTTCCAATAGGTAGTGATGAGAGAACAATTATAAATGTATATTCTAGGCAGAGGGAATCACACAATAAAGACCTGGGAGTGGAGTAGTAGAGGTACAAAATAAACATTAAAGTGGAATTTGATTGAAAAGTAAGAGTTGCACATAATGTTGATAAATAAAATATCTTGGCATACTATGGAACTTGCATGTAACAATTCTGGAACATGTCTTGACAGACAAGTGATAATGCTAGGCACGGTGATTGAGGAAGATAATGCTAGGCATTGGTGGAAGATGGATCACACAAGGATGATAGTGAAAGGAAAGAAAACTTTG
This sequence comes from Lepus europaeus, assembly GCF_033115175.1. Taxonomy (NCBI): domain Eukaryota; kingdom Metazoa; phylum Chordata; class Mammalia; order Lagomorpha; family Leporidae; genus Lepus; species Lepus europaeus. Next base: position 55,540,855 of record NC_084843.1, read on the forward strand.
AAGACCTGTATTTGGATAAAGTAGTAGAAATGTCTGATAAAAAACTTGTAACATATAATGTATCATTGTTAATTATATTCACCCTGGAGAAACTTAAAACAGAGGAGAGGACTTTGCATCTAACCACCTTAAAACATGATAAATACTTAAAATAAAACAGCACATTACTTTCTTGAAAGAAAATAATCATAAATTTTTTGATTCATTGGGGGAAATTAGCAATATAGGAAAAGAGTATCATTCAAGATAAATTTGAAATTCTAGATTTTCAGAGAATAATGATATAATGAAAAAGTTTAGAAAATCCCTAACTGCAACAAATTTTGATAGGAAAATGAATGCTCTGCATTAAAGGAAACACTAATCTGGTTGGGAGAATTGTATTAATAGCGTGAGATGTATGGGTATGGAAGAGGCATCCACAATCTTATTGTATGGCAAACAATCTAGGGGCATGAGAATTAGAAAAGCAAGTGAGAATTTCAGGAATGTCTCTATTTCTAGAGGTGGTAGAAAATATGATCCAGTGAAGGAGGAAAAGATGATGCAGCCAAGAACGTATGAAGCCAACCAGGGTGAGTGAGAAAATAACCAAAGGGAAAAGAAACCCTGGGCGAAGTTGGCAAAGATGAAGAACTGCTAATTCTGCACAGCTCTGAGTCAAATCCAGAGAGGCTTATGGGAATGTCTTGCTAGGCCTGAGTACTTCACAGTACATACAAGTGTGCAAGAACAGAGGCACAGCAGTTAACACAGTACAAATCACATCCAGCTTTACAAAGAAGTGCATGCATTTCTTAATTTGATTGTAGATAACCTGAGAGTTTAAACAACTGTTGAGCAATCTATGATTGTTATGTGCTACTTGAATACATTTGGGACATCATTTCATGTTGAAAATGACTTTCTCTAAATTGTGTTGACTGTATTACGTGGCACTGCTAAAACCAAGTCCATCACTGTCTCAGGTAAATGTATGTTATCAGTAAGCATGTTTGACCTTGGGATAAAGTTTCAAGTCAAGTCACTTGGCTAACCCACAGCTCCTCTCTAACTATAAGAACTCTAAAAACCCTTTTATATCTGACATGAATGCCTACTAATGTGCAATATTTCTTTTCATGCTAAAATTAATCTTTTTTTTTCTAAAATGGAAATGTATGTGTCCAAAAATTAAAAGCAAAAGCATTAGGAATTTCACACATTTATATTTGATAAAATTACACATTCCATTTCAAATGACACATTCATTTTTCCTCATTACTTGAATGAATAAAAACATTCTTTGCTGTTCATTAGCATTACATGGAATGATTTTTCCAAAAATATTTATATAAAGTACTTTATAACAAGTATAAAAACTTTAAAAAATAAAGTTACAGAGGGAAGAACTATTTTAACATTTCAACTGCTTGAAATTGTTGAATTGATAATATATTTAAAAATAAAAAGCTGGCCTGATATGATGAACAATAGTAAGATTATTCTATTATTTTTACTTGATATTTTGTCTTCAAAAAGAAAAAAGCCACTACAAATAATTGAACCTAGTTCCTAAGTCAACAATATATACAAGTTACTTAATTTGTAGCACAAAAGAGTAATAGTAAAGGGAAAATTATTGATGACTGAATACACATAAATATTTCTACCTGTGAATACCATGTACGAGAGTAACTTTTAGTTCTCCTAAAATGCAAAGTTATGCACTCTTATTTTCAACAACATAGTGAACCAAAAAATATGACACCTACTCTTAATCATATTAAATTTTTTTGAATCTATATTTAAAATAGAAAACAGGTAAAATTAATATTTTTCTTAAATTCTTAAAATTAGTATTTATCTCCAAGAATGTAATATTTCCTGGTAAGTCATTAAAAGATCTACATACCAAGTACACTTGACCACTATAACATGATAGTTGGTGGGGAAAAGAATTATTTATTCCTTATGTGAAATGATACAGTATTAACTCTAATCAGTCCATGAAATATTATCTACAATATTAGGTAAAATTTTTCACAGCTGCCTCTAAATAATGATGATGATGATGATAAAATAGAGTCAAAATTAATAGTTAGAAAAATTAAAAAATCAAGAAGTTAGTACAAGAGAAGCAATGATCAAATGACAAAGCAAAGGAGATATACAAAGAATAACATGATAAATTCAAATTCAATTACATCAGTCTTTGAATCAAGTGCTGATGATCTAAAATCTCCAATTAAAAGGAAGAGATTTACAGAGTGGATTAAAAGAAAAAGCAAGCACTGTTTCACTATACGCAGTCTAGGAGAGGCAAATTTTTAGTATATAGACACAAATAGGTTGAATGTGATGGACAGAAAAAAATAATCCATGCAAATTCTACATATTAGAGGAATGATGGGTCTCTTTCAATAAAGGATCAAGTAGGCTCCAGGACCATAAGTATGACCAGAAACCAAAAATGATATTTTATAATGAAAAATGAGATAATTCATCAGGGATTTCTAACAATTATAAATGTGTGTCCTTTCTTATATTTCAAGATGTGAAATGAAAAAAATTTAGAGCAAAATTAACCAAAATTAACCAAAAGTAAATGAAATGAGGAAATAATAAATAGAAATCAGTGAAATAGGAAACAAAGATGTAAAGTACAAAATTAACAAAACAAACGTTGAAAAGTTCAAATAAATTATCAAATCTCTGTCATGGGGTGGCTGAGTCTAGAATCTTGTTTCTGACAGGAGAAATAATTCAAGGATGAGACATTGGTAAAGATCAAGAGATAAACAAGATTTATTTGCATGCAAAAGGCATAGTACATGCTCAAGAGTGAGCTGCACACAGTGAAATTCAAGGCCATTCTTTTATGTGATCTGGAGACACAGTGGGTGGTGTCTGGGGTCTGCTTTAAATGAATAGTCCCAGGGGAAGAGTTTGAGTGGAGTCTGAGTACTGCCCGTTGTTTTGACCATTTTTTGTCATGGTGTCAGGTGCAGGTTGGGAGGAAAAATGTCAGTCATGGTAATTTTATTACAATCATAATACAATGAGCCAAAGATCATCATGCCTACCCAGCCCACAATGTTATTGGCTATTTTTGGTGAGTACCAGTTCCTAGTGGCTGTTTCACTGTGGCTGCTGTTTTCTACTGTACAGAAAAGTTGACCAACTGGGGAAGGTGAGGGGGTGGCGGTGTGTTGGTGATGCTGCAGCACAGGCAGGGATGCTGAGGGGGCCAGTGAACTCAGAACTCTTATTAGCTACCTCCCTGTCTATATCATCCTTAATTACCTTTATCGTGAAAAATCAGGAAGGAAGTCAAAGATCCCAGTCTAAGTTAAAAAAAATAATAAAATATTCCCACTACACACATGGCAGACATTAAAATGACAGTGGGAGAGGGGCTAGTGTTGTGGTGCAGTGGATTAAACTTCTGCTTGCAATGCCAAACTCCTGTATGTAAGTTAGAGTCCTGGCTGTTCAGCTTTTGATCAGATTCCTGCTAAAGTGCCTGACAACAAATGATGACTCAAGTACTTGAGTTCTGGTCACCCGTTTAGGTGACCTAGATGGAGTTTCTGGCTCCTAGCTGCAACCTGGTCCAGCTCTGGATATTGTGAACAGTTAGGAATGGAGCCAGCAGACATTACTGTCTCTCTTGTTCGCTCACTCACCCTCTCTGTCACTTTTTCAAATAAGTAAACTTTAAAAAATGATCATGAGAGAATATTACACACAATATTATGTCAAGAAATTTGGTAACTTTAATGAAATGTGTAAACTTCCTGGAAAATAAATTTTACCAAACTGATATAAGAACAAACAGATTTTGAAAGCAGTATATCTATAAAATAAATTGAATTTATATCAAAAATTTTACAAGTGGGGAAATCCTATTTCAGATAGGTTTAGTGATTAGTTCTATCAAATATTGAAGTAAATATCAATCTTACAATATATAATGTTTCAGAAAATTGAAGCAAATCACTATCTCATTTAGGTTGTCTCACATGTTAACATGCTTTTGAGGGCAGTATGACCATAACATGAAAACTTTATAAGCATATTATGAAAATGAAAATCAAAGATGAAGTTCTCTCATAAATATAGATGGATGTATTCCTAACCATATATTAGAAAATCTTATAACAAATATATATGAATAAAATATTTTATGTAAATCATATAACCCTGGTATGTATTTTGCTGTTACTATTACTTCTTGCAAAGCTGTATTTCAGAGTCAATGTAATAATGGATCCAAATGCGAGGCCTCACAATGATGAAATTTAAGGGATTACCCAACAGCCAGCCCTCAGGGCTCTCAGGACACAAAAGAGCTCCTGTACAAGGAAATCTGGCAGAGATGTAATGGGCTTTGTTTTGCAGTCCCAATGTGTAATTTAAGGCAGAATTAGTTTTGCATGACATAAACGATTCTGATACAAAAGGGAAATAAACAAAGGCAAGATCTTGGTCAAATCTCTTCACCTTGGTAAACTAAGCCAGAGCCATCCTACTAAAATTGTGGTGTTCACAGGGCATAGAGTTGAGCTTGAGCACACCTCTAATAAGGCCTTTGTTAAATGGCTTAACACCTTGTTATGTGAAGAGAACATAGTCCCCGCCCTTACAGAAAATGTATCCGAGAGCAATCCTTGTTCTTGTGCAAATGAACGTTAATGCTTTATTCTTCGGATTTCACCCACAGAAAGAGTATCCTGTAAGAGCTTTCCATTCCCCAAAGAGGCTGCTATGGAAACGAGATCTGATGCATGACAGAGGACAGCTAGCTGTTCTGAGCTTCAGCACTGAGGGGGCCTTTCCACAAGATTTTCAATTGTCTGTGCAGCCACTACAGAAGCGCCCGGGAATTGCACCACACAGCAAACCTAAGGAAGAGACTGCTAATTCAGCTTGGCCCGTTTTACTTACTCAAGGTCCCTAATTAAAAGTAAGCTTCAGGGCACAAACGGTGGAAGCCAGACTTGCTCTGACCCTGAGGGGCTTGTAAACTGGCTTTTGCAAACTGCTTTGGCTCTTTCAGGTCGGCAGGAAAATGGAATGTCTCTGTTTGGTTGAACAAATGCTCCCACTGTGGCTTGCAAGAAGGGATTTGCCTCCTTAAACCTGTTATATTGTGTAGGGAGGGAGAACTGGCTTTAGGCAAAGTTAGACTAGCCAGGAGGGGTTAGAGCCCTACTGGATTACAGCTCTGTGGATGGCCTCAGAGTCACAGGAATTCGGATTTGCCTTCCACATACCTGAGGCTTCTATCCCTTTCTGATATATTGCAATCTCTAGCCTTAAGCGTTGCCTTATGTGCTAAAAGACAACACCTATAGACTCCCACAAAAAGATGTCCCTGGCAAGTATTTGCTACAGATGTCTTTTGGCTGATACCTGATTTTGGTGCCTAAAATGGAGGTGCTTTGCAGCTGGTCTTTAACTCTGTGGGCAGCCATCAGTGCCTTTCAAAGTTCCAGATAGTCAGAGTGAAAATGAAAAGCCCGAGAGACACTGGTGTGGCAGGTAAGCCTCCTCATGACCCGTGCAGAAGGGGGAACAGTCTATGCCAGTCTTTGCCTTTGGTTGCAATTATACACAAATTAGTACTGCAATCAATGGGAAGCACTTGCTTTAGATGTGGTTCTTATACGACATGTGTCTGAATTTCTATCAATGTATTTCCTCTTTTCAACACTCTTGTGAGGCAGGGTATTAAGCATGGTTGGCATGTGCTTAGAGAGAACAGACGTCACATCTGAAGCTCTCCTTTTTGTCATTTGCCCTGAATGTTCTGGGAATAATGAGTTCTCTCCACTTTGAGCTGGAAATGTATTATCTCCTAGCCCTGCTCAACTTTAAGTATTTCTCATTTACTCTAACCTTACTGCACCTGCTCTGGATTGCTTTCACATGGTCTCACCCTGAGCAGTGATGGCTAGGACTCCTGAGACACTTCCCAATACTTCCTTCACTGCAGTCAGTGGCTTCTGTGATGAATCCTAGCCTCCTGTTTTCTGTGGCTGAAATGTAGCAAGAGAGCAGTACTGGACCAGGACAAGGAAGCCAGCCAAAAGACTTGGGAGGCCTGAGACCTAGACTGGTCTGTCAGTGAGTAAAAGCAAATACTTCCTATGCTTGTCTATTTAATCCTTTAGTTACCAATCCAGTAATAGTCTCTTTTAGACATAATGACAGCTTCTTAAGTACATAGTAACAAACAATTTCACTGCAAACATTCCCTAGCAAAATACAGGAAGAATAAAAGTTGCCAACTGGATACAATTCTACAATTGTTCCTCATTTTATTCTGTTCATCTATACACTCAATGGAAAGTTAGAATTTTGTAAAAGGTATTGTCATGTGGACTGTGTGTAATCACCCAAAGGACAACGACTGGGATCTCATATGTTGTTGAACATCCAGATCTTGGCACAGAGCCCAGCACTTAAGACCACTAGTAAATATTTGTCGAGTAATTAATTCAGTGCATAAGCAAATTATTCTCAAGATTTTAAAAATGTAAGATAAATGCTAATGTAATAAATTATGTAGCTGTTATTCAGAGAAAAATCCATTTTCTGAGCTACAGGGTTTTCTTAAGAGTACAGACTTAAAAACACATAAATTATGATTTAGTGTCAGAAAAGCATTTGGAATTTTTTTCCATGGAAAAATATTATATCCCAAAGAGGCTAAGCGATCTAAAGATAGATTAACTTAAAATCAGATGCCCTAAGTCATTTTTCATATTGATATGATATTTTCAATATTACTAATGTTTCCCTTTTGTTGATATCCACTCACAACATCTACATGAAGACTCCAAGGGCTGGTATTGTGGAGCAGCAGGTTAAGCCACTGCCGCCTATGGGGCCAGCATCCCATACTGCTGCTGATCTGAATCTCAGCTGCTGTACTTCGGCTCCATCACCCTACTAATGGCCCAAGTACTTGGGCTTTTCTATCCATGTGGGAGACCCAGATGAACCATCTAGGCTCTGGTTTCGGCCTGATCCAGTCCAGGCCATTGCAGCCATTTGGGAAGTGAACCAGCAGATGGAAGATCCCTCTCTCTCCCTCCCTCTCTCCCTCCCTCTCTCTCTTCCCTTTCTCCCTACCTACCTCTCTTTTGCTTTAACTCTGGCCTTCAAATAAATAAAATAAAAAAAATAGAGAGTCCAATCCTGGATTCTAAATTGGTTAATCTTGTTTTTATTCCAAATTAGTCTTCCTTAAAATTTATGTGACTTGTGAAGAGTTACAGTTTATGAAAAACTGGACTGGAACTGGAAATACTTATGTGAAAATATTAACTATATATATATATATATCACAACTATTCTATACATTGATGCTAAACTTGCATGATAATAATACTAGCTGTCAGGTTTAACAATGCAAATATTACTCAAACTACTTAAGAATTAATGATATTTGGGTTTGTTTCAGATTTTGGGTTTGTTTGTAAGATTACACATAAACACACATGCACACACACACACATATATATAATTATTTTATCTTTTTTTATTGTATGTATTTAAAAGGCACAGAGACAAACATAGCTCTTCCATCTGCTGGCCAGGAGCCAGGAATTCAATCCAGGTCTCCTAAGTAGATAGTAGGGGACCCAAGTAACTTGAGCCATGATTTGCTGCCTCCCAGGATACCTATGAGCAGGAAGCTGTATCAGAAGCAGAGCCAAGAAAACCCAGAGACTCTGATATGGGATGCGGGTTTCTCAGTGTCATAACCTCTTTTCCTAACACCCACCCAATAAGATTGTATGTTTTTAAGTTATAATGGCCAATAATACATTTATTAAGAGAATGGGGAATAAAGGAAAGTAATACTGAAATTGGAGTTAGAATAAATAGGTTTGAAACTTGGTCATTTAATGGTTTTTGTGTGGTACTATTTTTTATAAATGACCTTAAGTAATTTTTGAAAAAAGTTTGTGTTTAATGTGAGAATTTAATAAAACAAAGTTAATAAAACCTAATGGATTTTTTCAGTGTGTTTGCTGCAAAAATAGTATATGCTAGCACACTGTATATGTTTACATTTTGAATGTATATACAATGTAAAATATTAACTTTGAACATGATTTGTACTGTCTCTATAAAGAAGAAGAGTACATTAAGTGCACATAAAACTTATTTGATCTTTCTAAAGAGAGGCAAAACTTCTTTTCAGAACTCCTATAATAAAAAGGAAGTGCATATATATATATATATCTCCACATACATATAAAATCAACTTGTGAATAGCATCACCATTTAGCAAAATATTGGAAATTATATAGAGTAAAATTAAGTCACAGAGTTATAAAGTATTCACCTTTGATGTATGTTTACTATGGTTTTCAGAGATTTTATTTTAATGCAATCAAACTACTTCTATAAATCTACATCATGCTCTATCTCCTCAGTTTTAGGAACACAGGAGTACAGTGCTGGAAGATCCTGATTTTCCAGCACAGGAGATATCACCTCTACAAAATGGAGTACAGATTGCAATCTAACCACAGAATAATCACATATGAATCTCCCCTCATAACAGCCATTCTCTGATATCAGGTGGTACTGGAAGCACTGGAGCAGTCTCCTAATCAACCACGATATGGTGATAGGAGCTTCTGACTTAGGTCGCATGCAAAGTTCTCCTATGGACAACTTCAAGAGTGAGCCCCATCCTTGAAGCTTTCTGAGATAGTTATCCCCAAAAGTTTGACTTATCTGAGTGACTGAAACAATCCTATACCTAGCACATATAACAATGAGAAAGAGTACAAATGAAACACATTCTTCTCTCTGTACTCACTTTCCAGGACAGTATGTTATAATAGATTCAGTTATGAAACTTTGTCCCAAGTGATTCAATTACACACTGGAAAATTCTGTTTGTGTCAGAATCTAGTTATTATTGTGATACATTTTAATTTTGCCAAATAATTCTTTCTAAATTTTCTAAAGTAAATCTTTAAATTGATTTTCTAGGTACTAAACTGTAGTGTCTATAGGTATATAAACATTTAGCTAATTTTCAAAAAAATTGATTGTTGGTATATTCTGATAATATTTGGGGAACTAGAAAACATTTTTCTCTTCGCAATATACAAACTACAGAATGTTAGAGGTTACTGCTCAGCTGACTTATGTAAGAGCTGTCATCTATTTATGTCTGATTGCTTCCTTGGGTTTCTAGTGACTAACTATGCTTAAGCATTCACTGATTATTTAGAGAATCACTTTTAAGCTTCCTCTGCAAAAAAAAACAATAGGTAAACAAAGGATTCCCAAAACGTAAAATACACACCTTTGCAGTTTTTAGACTCATAAAACAGAATAAAAATCTCATGTTTAACAAATACACTTTCATGAATCCAAATGCAATAGAAAGAATCAGTTACTTTCTAAGGTGCAGTATTTTGGTTGGTCGTGTAACAACAGACTTTTATAACATTGGGAGTCACATCTTGGAATTTCCCTTTCTGATGTTACTGATGTTCTAGGCAAGTCTTCTCTAGACATCATTTTATAAGGAAGTGGGAATACAGTAGAATTAAGAAAAAAATGTCTGTACCATATGGAAGTCTGATATTCTCCCTCAGGATCTTTCTGTATTAACCTCCCTTACTTAGTGGTAAGTATCAGATTTGGAATGTGAATCCAGATCTTCCAACTCTAACCCAGTACTCTTGCTTGCACTGTTTTAGGATCAAATGACCAAGCTCAAAATTAGCATATAGGGAGCCTTGTAACAAGTAGGGCTACAGAGGATTACTTATATTAGACCCTTCCATCAATCCATTAAGCAAAACTCCCTTTCCTTTTTCCTTCCATTGTTAAGTAAGAAGTTCTCTTTTAAAGTGCTGAAGGTTACTACTTGCTAACAAAGATACAACACATGTCATAACAATCAGTTATGATTATCTGGAAATAATTCATAATCATCAGTAAACTGATTATAATTTTTGGTATTTTTGTACTGCTTAGAGTAACAACTTCACCTATAGCTTATACTTCTGATTTATCAATTCAATGATCAGTTCACATTATACTACTGGAAGGACCTGGGGTATATAAAAAGGGAACACACTAGACAATTGGAAAAGGGAATAATGTTTTTGCTTCTAATTAGCTACGTGATTATAGGTAAATCACTTAAATCTCTGAACCTCAATTTATACATGAAATGAAAAGCTGTTCTCCAGCTGTGGCTGTCATATTGTACTTGTACAAATGAAGCAATATGGAAAACTTGCTAAAATGCATATTTTGAGACTAATTTTTTCTTGGAAACTCTGAATCTCTAGCTCTTGGATGGAGCCCAGGTGTCTGCAAATTAAATAAGCACCTGAAGTGATAGTATCTCACAGTATCTGTAGGCAACAGCTAAAAAAAAGAATTAGATCCTCCCTGAAAGTCTTTCCAAGTTTTAAAATGCTATGATTTAAAATCCACAAAGAGAAGAAAGAAAAGCATTGGGAATGAGTCAGTAATTTCGATATAATTGAAGCTTCATTGCAATTCCATTAGTAAAGTTTTGAAAAAAATGAGTCACACCTTAAGTATGTCTTCAATTTTCCCTATATATTGGCATTAAAACAGTGAACTCTTGAATGTTTTAGTTCCTGTGTTCCAAAAATTATGTAAGAGCTTGGTAATCCTAATTAAGACATATTATCTTTTATCACATAATAATAGCACTACATGGAATTTGAATACCAGATGAAATCAGTTCACTAGAGTTAACCCTTCAACTGTTCATCATTTCAAGACTTTCAGCTGTAGAAGTTTCAACTACCACAGAAAAAGAACTGATTTTTTTTTTGCTCACTTAGAAAAGCAAAACCAGTCTTCAAAATACTCTGAAGTGTTCAAAAATAAAGTTTCTGTTTTTTTTTTTTTTTTAAGTCCTCTGGTTTTTAAGTACAAAGGACAATTGGCAAATTTAGATTGTTGGTATTTACTAACTTTGAAGATCACACAGTTCTGGTAGTTTGCACATGATTCTCAGTTGTTTCAAGTGGCTGGGCTACTAATTGGACAGTACTCAAGCTTATTTAAAAGTAAACAATTTGTAGTCATCGTCAATTATTTTAGTAATATTATTAAATCAAGTGTCAGGATATCTCCCTGTAAATGAAAATAACGCTCTATCACCATTTTTTTTTTCATTCCTGATCTTTTTCCCAATTTTATCCCTCATTTACACATTTTAAAATCAGTTTATATTAAATTATATTGAAGGATATGGAAAGGACTTAAGACACTAAAGATTTTTTTCAGGACACTTAGAACATTTAGTACTTTTGGTATATATCTAATCGAAATGAGATTATTGACTAATAATATATGCTTGAATAATTGGTAGTATGGGTCTCTGATGTTTTTTACAGTGGAAACACTATAGAATGGTCAGTTCTAGAAGCAGTCTTCTTGGGTTCATTTCTTGGTTATATTGCTTGAATGCTTTGTACACTTCAGTAAGTTACTTATATTCTCTTGAATTCATTTACTTATAAGCAAAAAAGACATAATAATATGTACCTCATAAATTTATACAGACATTCACTTAGTTTATATAATTCCATCAGTTACATCATTTTATACTTGTTACTAAGGTTGTTAATCTATTCAACATTACATGAAAGCATAGTTAAGCATAGTTGTTTTTAAAGTTTCAATAGTCACATCATGTAATTTGAGTTTAATGTATTATTTCTAAGTTGAATATAAGGTTTTGGGTATCTTCTGACATGCAAGTTATAATTCAATTGCTAATTATAGAGGGTTACTAAAGGTATTTTTACTGTGTGTATTCTATTATCAGCCCTTCCCTGCTTTTTCAATACCATCTGCAATCCCTCTAAAAAAGTTGAAGTCAGTCTTTATTTTAAAAGTGCTTTAAACATTTCACTGAAATAATTTAATGTATTGGTTTAATGGAATTCTCATGATACAGTAGAATAAATGGGCTGTTAAGAATATTGAAAGAATTAGAGAGCAGTGAATTTAAAGCTCCCTCTTCAACTTTTCTAAAACATCATAAATGTAACCATTAATATACAGTTTCCTACCAAAGTACAGCATTCTTGAAAAATCTTCCTTTCTTCTTTAATAATTTAGAAATATTACAGTATGCTGAAAGATAAACCATGGTTTTTAAATATATAAAAGCATTACCAAATCACATTGGAGATATTTTTTTCCTGTACAACTAAATTTAATTTAATTTACCAATTTAATGAAAAATAAAAAATTTGCAGAAGGAATTGTCTAGGAGTATCAGTAGATGTAAAAATTATCAACTTTTCAATATATAATAAGTACATTAGAATTTTATGTCACCAGTTTACATATATATAAACACCAGTGGGACTACATACAGAACACATTTCATTTTCATTTTATTAATTATCTCAACTTGTGCTAATTATCTCATAAAATTGACATCAGCACCATCCCCCTCTAAGTTTGCCTGTGCTTAAATAAAAACCAGGAACCAACTATTACTCCCTAAAGACAGCTGCCGCTGGACAGATACAAAGTGCAACAGTTTTCAGGTGAGCACTTGAAGAGGCACTTGCCTTACTCCTGCAGGCTGGTAACATTTAGGGGAGATTACAAGAGATCCTGAATTTTCTACAGCTATGGACTGAGCACTTCATACCCATCTACCTTGCACCACTGAGGTTGGTTATTGTGGCTTCCCTAACCCTTATTTCCTCAGATCTTCTAATGATTCTTTAACCCAGTGTTTAAATCCTTCCTATTGATAGTGCATGCAGTATCTTCTGTATTCCTGGCTGAAGTTTGATGGACACAAACTTGATGAAGTAGATATTTTTCAAAGGTTAATTTCTTTATTTGAAAGTTACAGAAAGAGGGAGAAAAGGAGAATATTTCATCTCCAGTTCACTCCTCAAATGATTGCAACAGGGAGGAATGGGCAAGACCAAAGCCAGGAACCAGGAACTCCATTCTTGTCTCCCATATACGTGGCAGGGACCCAAGTACTTGGGCCATCCTCCACTTCCTTCACAGGCTCATTACCAGGAAGCTGGATAGGAAGCAGAGCATCCAGGATTTCAACTGGCACTCAGATAGGGATGCTGGTGTCACAAATAGTGGCTTACCTCACTACACAAAGCTGACCCTGATACAGTAGATACTACTATTTCCCCTTAACAAATTGGGACAGTTACGAGCATAGAAACTAGCTAACATTTTCTAAAATCACACAAGGAACACATGACCACAACAAGATGTGTCTCAAATTCATTGATGATTTTGTGCAAGGAAGAATGTGTCAGTCACTAAGTTCGAGGTTGGTTTTAACAGTGGCATGCCTTGCACTAACAATCTATATTGCTTCGATACAAACTGAACAAGAGTCAAAGTGTAATAGCCACGTGTATTAGTATAAATTTAATTCAGTATAAATTGATTCCATATCTAATAGATCGGCAGCTTAATAACCAGAGAACTTCATTATTCAAAATCCATTTATGGGAGTTTGTGATACAACCTTTTGTATGCTTAACCAACCTTAAATGCTGGGGCTGGTGCTATGGCACAGCGGGCTATTGCCATGGACTGAAGCGCCAACATCCCATATGGGCACTGGTTGTAGTCCCGGCCGCTCCACTTCTGATCCAGCTCTCTGCTATGGCCTGGTAAAGCAGTAGATGAGGGCCCAGGTCCTTGGGACCCTGCACCCATGTGGGAGACCCAGAAGAAGCTCCTGGCTTCAGATCAGTGCAGCTCTGGCCATTGCAGCCAATTGAGGAGTGAACCAGCGGATGGAAGACCTCTCTCTCTCTTCTCTGCCTCTTCTCTCTCTGTGTAACTCTTTCAAATAAATAAAAAAAATCTTAAATAAAAAAAAAGACCAGACCCCCGCCCAAGAAAAACCAAACCAACCTTAATTGCTTGCTGGGCCTTAAATGTCTGCTAGTACTAATACATGAAAGGACATTTCATCATGCGGTAGCCAGCCTAAGTCACCCTGGAAAAATGGAGTGGCAATTAAGAACTTTGCACAGGAGATAAAGACCAATGGCTTAATCCATTGATGAGGGTACAAGAAAGAACCCCAAAATGCAGCTTAATAGACAAAGAAAAGTGGGATGCAATAGATTGGCTACCAATTTACATATTTTGAGATGTCATGGTCTTTCAAAACTGAATTCAGTTAACTCCTCTTCTTGCAAGCTTCTCTGTGTTAAGCCTTCTCTCCTCTCAGGGTAAGATCAATATCCCCCAACCAGCAAACTGATCATCATATGAATGTGTTTATGGCAACAATTTTTTTAATCTTTTTTTTTTTTTTTGACAGGCAGAGTGGACAGTGAGAGAGAGAGAGACAGAGAGAAAGGTCTTCCTTTGCCGTTGGTTCACCCTCCAATGGCCACCGCGGCCAGCTCACTGCGCTAATCCGAAGCCAGGAGGCAGGTGCTTCTCCTGGTCTCCCATGGGGTGCAGGGCCCAAGCACTTGGGCCATCCTCCACTGCCCTCCCAGGCCACAGCAGAGAGCTGGCCTGGAAGAGGGGCAACCGGGACAGGATCTGGAGCCCCAACCGGGACTAGAACCCGGTGTGCTGGCGCTGCGACGCAGAGGATTAGCCTGGTGAGCCGCGGCGCGGCCTATCAATTTCAAACTTACTATTTAGAATAGCAGATAGACAATATCTTTGGGTTTTGATGTTCACTTATTTTCATTTATTTGAAAGGTTGATGGGGCCAGTGCCATGGTGCACTTGGTTAATCCTCTGCCTGTGGCGCATCCCATATGGGCGCTGGATCTAGTCCCAGCTGCTCCTCTTCTGTGGCCTGGGAAGGCAGTGGAGGGTGGCCCAAGTGCCTGGGCCCTGCACTCGCATGGGAGACCAGGAGGAAGCACCTGGCTCCTGGCTTCAGATCGGCACAGTGCTGGCCGTGGTGGCCATTTGGAGAGAGAACCAAAGGAAGGAATACCTTTCTCTCTCTTTCTCACTGTCTATAACTCTACCTGTCAAATAAATAAAAAAAAAAAGGTTGAACAGGATGTGTGTGTGTGTGTGTGTGTGTGTGTGGGAGAGAGAGAGGGAGAGAAAGGGGGAGAGGGAGAGAGAATCTTCCATCCACTGGTTTACTCTCAAAATTTCTCTAACAACCAGGGGTGAGACAGCCCAAAGCCAGAAGCCAAAAACTCCATCTGGGTCTCTCATGTGGATGGCAGGACCTAGGTACTAGAGCAATCACTTGTTGCCTCTCAAGGTGCACATTAGCAGGAAGCTGGATTGGAAGCAGAGGCAGGACTTGGTCTGAGGTACTCAGATATGAGATGCAGGCATCCCAACAAGAGGCTTAACTTCCTGCATCACAACAACCACCACTCTAGTTTTTGAGTGTTGAGAACCCATAATAGCACATATATCTATATTATCCATGTTAATCATGAAATTGTTATTATTTCATATTTTGAAGAATTACCCCAGGGCCAATACAGAGAAAAATGTAGCTGTGACTGACGCATTCATTATCCAGAGTTGGAAGATTTGAGGAAAGGCCACCTTTTGACATTTGATGAACTGCTTTGGAAAGAACCTAGAACACAAGCTCCAGAAAACAATATGTCTCCACCGATATGACAGAGCCAAAGGGAGGAGGCAATTTGGGTATAAGAAGAATGAAGGACAGGGCCCATGCTTTGGCAAAGTAGGTTAAGCCTCCACCTGTGGTGCTGGCATCCCATATGGGCATTGGTTTGAGTCATGGCTGCTGCACTTCCGATCCAGCTCCCTGTGGATGGCCTGGGAAAGCAGTAGAAGATGGCCCAAGTACTTGGATCCCTGCATCTACGTGGGAGACCCAGGAGAGGCTCCTGGCTTTGCATCCACTCAGATCTGGCTGTTGTGGCCATCTGGGAAGAGAACCAGTGAATGGAAGATCTCTCTCTCTTGGCCTCTCCCTGTCTGTGACTTTGCCTCTCAAATAAATAAATGTATCTTTAAAAAAATGAAAAATGAAAGGAATGAAAGAGTATCGACACTACACAAAGGCCAACTAAAAACACTGAATGACCTCTCAGCCCACCTAGCATTGCATGAGTTATGATTATGTTCTATGCTTAGTGGTGAGGAGAGAGTATATGGGAGATGGTAAGAAAGTTGGGGATTGGGGCAAGTCCACAAGTGGACTATTGTAGATTCATGATAGTAGGAATCCAAACCAGAAAGACTTGATTTCCCAAGGACACACAAGGGATGTGAAACAAAATTACCTGTGATAATATTTCATATTAAGCATCATTTCTTGCTATAAACTGTCTTAACAACAGCTTTACTGAGGTATGACTCACCAACTATACTGTTTACCTTTTATACAATTCAGTGGTTTTTAGTATATTCAGAGTTCTGCAACCCATCACCATAATCAGTCTCAGAACATTTCATCACCTTAACAGAGCTGTGCACAAAGTAGGGGTCATTCTCATTTACTCTTCCTCTTTCTCCTGCCCTCTGCCACCCCTGAGCACTAAGCAACTTAGAAACCACTTTCTGTTCCTATTGACTTGTCTGCTCTGAATATTTCATATAAACGGCATCATGTAATGATCTCCTGGAGTTGACTTTCTTCACTTGGTATGCCATTTTAGGGTTAACTTATGACGTACCACATTTCACTACTTCATACTTTATCTTTATTATTTTAGAGAAGTTTTACCTTCACAGCACAATTGGGAGGAAGATGTGGAGATTTTGCACATGTGTTCAGATATACCCTCCTTGAGTGGTGTACTTGTTATGGTTGAAGGACCTACACTGACACATCAGAACCACCTCAAGTCCATACATTATGCTTAGGGTTCTGTCATGGTTTCGTCTATTCCATGTGTCTTGACATACATATAATGAAAGCAATCTGTCATTATAGTGTCATACAGAGTATCTTCATTGCCCTAAAAGTTCTCTGTGTTCTGTCCACCTCTCCTCACACTCAGCTCCTCACAGATGCTAATCTTTTCATTTTCTCTCGAGTTTTGCCTTTCCCAGAGTCTCATACAGTTGGAATAAACCAGTGTATAGACTTTTAAGATCAGTTTTTTTTACTTAACAATATTCACTTAAGATTGTTCTGTGGGGCTGGTGCCATGGTTCACTTGGTTAATTCTCTGTCTGCAGCGCCGGCATCCCATATGGGTGCCAGTTTCTAGTCCCGGCTGCTCCTCTTCCAGTCCAACTCTCTGCTGTGGCCCGGGAAGGCAGTGGAGGATGGCCCAAGTGCTTGGGCCCCTGCACCCCATGGGAGACCAGGAGAAGCACCTGGCTCCTGGCTTTGGATCGGCACAGCGCCAGCCATAGCGGCCATTTGGGGAATGAACCAATGGAAGGAAGACCTTTCTCTCTCTCTCTCTCTCTCTCTCTCTCTCCCTCTCCCTCTCCCTCTCCCTCTCTCTGTCTAAATCTGTCAATTAAAAAAAAAGATTGTTTAAAAAAAAGATCATTCTCTGTATTTTCATGGCTTGGCAGCTCATTCCTTTTTTAGCGCTAATATCGTGTTGTTTGAATGTTTGACAGTTATTTATTCATTCATCGACTGACAGACATAGTTGCTACCAAGTTTTGAAAATTAGGAATAAAATTAACTACAAATATTTACTTGTGTGAATACACAAGTTCAGATCCTTTGTACAGATATCAAGGGGCATGATTGCTGCTACATATGAGAAGACTGTTTAGTTTTTAAAGAAACTACTAATGCATCTTTCAAACTGGCCCATCTTTCTGCATTTCCACTGAATTTGAGTTCCTGTTGCTTCTTGTTTGGTGATGTCAGTGTCTCAAGCTTTGGTCACTCTAATAGGTGTACAGTGATAGCTTAGTGCTTTAATTTGCATTTCATTGTTAAGAGACGTGGAACATTTTTCAAAGGCTGACTTACCTAATATATACTAAACTGATCTTCTGTATATAAAGAGAATTGAAAATGAATCTTGATGTGAATGGAAGGGGAGAGGGAGCGGGAAAGGGGAGGGTTGCGGGTGGGAGGGAAGTTATGGGAGGGGAGAAGCCATTGTAACCCATAAGCTGTACATTGGAAATTTATATTCATTAAATAAAAGTTTAATAAATGAAAAAAAACTTTTAAAAAAAATAAAGCTGATGAATCAAATTAAAAAAAAATTCATCTTCATATCCACAGTACCTCTGTTGTCTCCTAAGAGTATTATGGTTTTACATTTCCAATTTAGTTATATGATTCTTATTTCTGTTCAAGAAAGGTTAAATTTTTTTTCCAATTTGAGAAGCCAATAGAGAGAGACAACAGGAGTGAGAGTAAGAGTAAGCACTCTCATTGACTGGCCCACTCCTGTAATGCCCAACAAAACAGGGCCTCAATTCAATCATTCCTCGATATGAGTGGTAGCAAACCAAGCACCTGAGCCATCACCACTGCCTTCTTGTGTCTGCATAAGCAGAAGGCTGGAATCAGAAGCAGATCCAGGACTTGAATTGAGGTACTCCAAAACAGTACACAGATGTCTTAATGGCTAGGCCAAATGCATACCCTCTAAAATCCAGGTTGAATTCATTTTTGCAAAGGATGGAAACTCCTCTAGACTCTGTATATTTATTTTTGGTATGTGGATGCCCAGTTGCTCCAGTGCCTGGTGCTGAAAAGACTACTTGATTTCTAAATAAAGTGTAAGACCATGTAAGATTTCTATATTGCTTATTGTTTTATACATAGTTTTAAAAACTCTGCCAATTTTACTTAGTTTTTTTAGTTGGAGTATTGCACACAATATACAATTTTCTTATTCTTTGTTTGTTGGGTCTAAAGTGAACCATGAAGTTTTTTTTTTTTTTTTTAAAGATTTATTTATTTATTTGAAAGTCAGAGTTACACACAGAGAGGAGAGGCAGAGAGAGAGGGAGAGAGGGAGAGAGAGGGAGAGATGGGGGGGGGAGGAAACAGGGGGAGAGAGGGGGAGAGAAGAGGAGAGAGAGAGATCTTCCATCTACTGGTTCACTCCCCCAACTGCCTGCAATGGCCAGAGATGTGCAGATCCAAAGCCAGGAGCCAGAAGCTTCTTCCAGGTCTCCCACACGGGTGCAGGGGCCCAAGGACTTAGGCCATCTTCCACTGCTTTCCCAGGCCACAGCTGGGAGCTGCATCAGAAGTAGACTAGCCAGGACTTGAACTGGTGCCCACAAGGGATGCCAGCACTGTAGGCAGCAGCTTTACCCACTACACCACAGTTCCGGCTTCAAAGTTTTCTTATTCATTTGTGATAGCAATAACAAGGTCGGCCGCGCGCGCTCGCTCTCGCTCTCATGCTCACTCTCTCTCTCTCATTAGGCTGGCCAAAATTTGATCAATTCTTACTGATCTTTTAAAAAAATTAATATTTGACTTTGTTGAATCTCTTCTTTATATTTTCTGTTTTCTTAATTTCTACTCTATTCCAATTACTTATATATGTTTGCCTGCTTAGATTTATTGTACTGCACTTTACCTGTTTCCTTTTTTTTTAAAGATTTATTTATTTATTTGAAAGGCAGAGTTACAAAGAGGCAGAGGCAGAGGCAGAGAGAGAGAGAGATCTTCCATTTGCTGGTTCACTCCTTAGATGACTGCAAAGGCCAGAGCTATGCTGATCCAAATCAGGAGTTTCTTTTGGGTCTCCCAGAGGGGTACAGTATCTCAAGGACTTGGGCCATCTTCCACTGTTTTCTCTGGCCATAGCAGAGAGCTGGATCAGAAGTGGAGCAGCCAGGACTCGAACCAGCGCCAATATGGGATGCCAGCATTGCAGGTGGCAGCTTCACCAGCTACACCACAGTGGCAGCCCCTACTTAACTTGTTGAGATAGGCAATTAGCTCATTGATTTTAATTTTTGCTCCCTTTTCTATTATATCTACCATACAAACTTTTTCAACAAATTGTTTTTCTGTATCCTACAGGTAATATGTAGGATTTTTTTTTTCTCTTGTCATTTACTTGAAATAGTTTTCAAATATTTTTGGGTTCCTTCTTTGATTTATACATTACTTAAAATTGTATTTTTTATAATTCTAGGAGGTTTCCTAGCTTTAAGCCATGGTTGTCTTTTAGTTCACGATTACAGCACATAATATGCATAGTTCCAATGCTTAAAAGCTCATTGAGATGTAGTTTCTGGACGTGCATTTAGGTAGTTTTTTAATTGCCCAAATGTTTTCAGAAAGATTATGTGGTGTGCAATTTTTGGCATAAAATCTCCATTACCTGCACTTGCTTTACATTGCTGCCAATAATTGGGATATGATGTTAAACAATCATTAATTTTCCCACTATAATTTTTAATTTTCATATTTTTTGTGGTTCTACTTCTGTATAATTTGAAGGTACATATTTCAATGAGTATATATTCCTATTTGGTAGATTGCATGAATAAATTAAGCCCTTTGTTTTTGTGAAATAGCCCTAATCATGGCTTGCAATGGTTTTTAACCTTTCTTTCTGAAAACCACAAATAATAACACAAAATTTATCTCTGTGGACAAAACTGGGTCACACCATCTAACTCCTAGGTTATTTTCTTCGTTTATACCTGGTGCTGTTGACAATGACAGCTTCCAACATCCAATTATCTTTTTTTTTTTTCTTATGCTGTTCCCTCTCACTTGTGGCAAAATGGTAAACATACTGCATTCTCTAAGAAAACTATTATAAAATACATGAATAGTAAAAAAACCATAGATTCTCAAGATAGCATTCACTGGAATGATCAGAATTATATAAGGTAAAGAAGAACTGAGAAATTAGTAGATTAAATAATTTGTCCCTTGAGGATAAACAGCCTAAGTTTTGTCCTATGTTCTTCTGTGATAGTATTAAAAAAATCCAAATGTTCTCAGATAAAGAATATGCTGTTACCTAGATTACTGGATTGTATCTTAGCTCTTCAGAAACCTATTTACCTAAAAAGTATATGTATGTAATGTATACAGATATACATGTACATTCTGAAATTACTGATTTTTTGATCTAATGAAACATGTATCTATATATATCCAGAATAATTATTATGCTTATTAAATTATCTAGCCTAATAAATATTTAATGCTATTAGAATATTTTACAGAAGTACACCAGTAAAAGTTCTCCTAATTGAAAAACAAGTGTATAATTTTCATTGTAAAAGAAGTAAATTTTAAAAACTTATGAAACATGTCAACATTGCCCCAATATTTGCAAGGACAAAGGGAATACAGAGAATCTCTAGTTTCTTGCACAACTTAATTCTATGCCCAACTGACTTTTTTTTTTCCCCCCAACTCTATCAACATTTTTAAAGATATGAAGTCAACAGAGGTAGTGTGAGTAAAACTGATTTTTTATGGCTTCACTTTCAGCAATCATGACTATGTTTGGTTCACTGATTTTAAGTAATTTAAATGATATGTAAATCAGAATGTACGGCTGGTGTCAATCTAAAGATTTGTTAGGAAACCTGCAGAGGGGTCCTTATTAAATTTATGAATCCATGGATAATGGGAAAAGTACTACATATTGAAAACAGAAAATGGCCTAAGCAGATTGAATTATTTTTATTAATGACTTATTAGGCCAGTTTTATAAAAATAATCAGAAGTGTGGCGTAAGTCCTGGTGATTCACCAAAAATATCTTTATAGTAATGAGTCATGCTTATTTGTTAAAAAAATATATGGGGAACAAATTCACAAATACATAAAAGTGAATAAATTATCACTACAAAAAATCAAAACAGATACTGCTGCTCGCCTTTTACGTATTTTCTTTTAGTCTCATTCCCATTAATTGGACTTTAAAATTTAAATCCTTTATCACTATACCTGATATATTAACTTTGTTATCAAAGTATTTTAAAAAATATTTTAGATAATATTTGTGACTGTTTTTTAATATAAAGAGAACAGATTACAAATACTTCACAGATGTAATTCTAAGAGTGATACTTCCCTCCCTTCTGCAGTATATATTTGTATATATTTTATAATCAGACTCAATGCTACATTAAATGAAGTTATCAACAAATAAAAATTAGAATTAACACTCTTCAACAGACATATAGACAATTGCTTTCATCATACTATATAAAGTTGAAATGGATTTCTTGTTTGTGTTAGGATATGGGGGTATATACTCATATATTCACAATTGTACTAGTATTTCAGAATATTTCTGTTGGATTTTGTCATTTTCTTCAACTAATAAAAAAGCTGTAATCCTCTTCTAGCCTAAACATTACAATCTCTAATGTGAAAATTCAAGGATGCATTCTGTGAGCATCCTAAAAGGTTGTTTCAGTCAGGATGGTTTCCATATAGACTCTTCCCCTATTTTTACCACATAATTCTCCCCTTTTACAATAGAATTCAGTTGTTACTTTTAGCCTATTGTTGTCTACAGATTTCATTTACTTGTAGATCAAATTTTTCTTTATCTCCTGCTGTTATCCAGTGATAGTGCTGGATCCTAGAGATACAATGAGAAACAAATTGCTAAGTTTTTGAAACTTTAACCAAAGGGAAGAAAGTGGCTATGAATTAGTTACAAAAACAAATGTGAAAGTTACAACTGCAGTCAGTGCTATGATAGTGAGAATAGTGACATGAGATATTGCAAAAGCAAAGTCAAACTTGTTGGTTCATGCATAGTTGCTATGAAGAATATTGATCGAACTAAAAACTGAAGTAATACCTACTAACCAAAAAGATCATAGAAGAGCATTCTGTGAAGAAAAATGTATTTACACTTTCTGGAGTGAAAAAAATACCATTATTTGGTGATGTGAAGCTGGAGAAATACGTCAGTTTAAAATACCCAAACAAAAAACATAGGTATGATTTAAAAGTGATTTCTTTTATATAGAAAATAGATGGAGTAGGGGATGTGTCAGTGTTGTGGTGCAGCAGGTTAAGCCACCACCTCCAACACTGGCATCTGGGACTTCAAATATATCTCCTTGCTAGTGCACCTGGGAAAATAGTAGAAGATAACTCAGTGTTTGGGCCCCTGCACCCGTGTGGGAGAATTGAATGGAGTTCCTGGTTTTGGTCTGGTCTAGTACCAGCTATTGCAGCCATTTGGGGAGTGTATGTATATATTGCTACATGTATATATTCATATTTATTCAAATACATTAAAACATTTTTAAAAATAGATCAGAAGGAATCCATAAGGATGCAGAGGGATGAGGTAAGATGATATTTGAGAAATGGAATGGAAATATTTGGAAGTGCGTTTGACAAGACTTGAAGATGAGCACTCAGGACAGGGTAACGAGTGAAGCCAAGGATCACTCTTTTCTGAATTTTCTCATAAGCTTGATGGAAACCTTGCAGGAGATAGAGTTTTGAGAGTGGTAGTATCATACAATCTATTTTGCATGTATTAAATGTGAGCTGCTTTTGATAAACAGGGGAAAACTCATGCTTCACTTGAAATAAAAAGAACAATTATCAACTGGAGATAGAAATATGACTATGTGGCTCAAAATGGAAGGCATGGGTCTAATAGAGTCATTTAGGGAGAACCTGAGAGTGAATAGAGTATATTCACAGGTGAGAAGGGCAAATTAAGCACCAACGGCAGCTCATGAAATTTGTTACTGTTCTTGCATATTTTCCTGATAACATCTTTTAGTGCCTTTGAATATTTTTCTATTAAACATTGGATATTTCCTTATCAATTTTTATGTGTACTTAGATGATTTAATATTGAGAT
Source organism: Lepus europaeus (assembly GCF_033115175.1). Taxonomy (NCBI): domain Eukaryota; kingdom Metazoa; phylum Chordata; class Mammalia; order Lagomorpha; family Leporidae; genus Lepus; species Lepus europaeus. The sequence goes on from NC_084843.1 coordinate 55,564,610, forward strand.
AAAATGTTTATTTCTAATTTGTGTCTCACTTTAATTATAGTTTATGTTCAAAAGTATTAATTTATAAAATATTTATATTGCCTTTGTCTCATTATTTTGTCAATGATTAGAAACTTTCCTTATTAATGCTTATACAAATCTTTCTTCCTCAGATGGCCCAAGTCCTTGGGCCCCTGTATCCACGTGGGAGACCTGGAAGAAGCTCCTGGCTTCAGATTGGCACAGCTCCAGCCATTGTGGCCAACTGGGGAGTGAACCATCAGATGGAGCACTCCACTCTCTCTCTCTCTCTGCCTCTCCTCTGTGTAACTCTGACTTTCAAATAAATAAATAAATCTTTTTAAAAAGCCAACTCTTTCTTCCTCATCTTTAATTTTCCTATCCATCTGGTCTGTGAAATATATAAATAAAATGTGAAACTGAATTAATTATGAGTTGTTGAGGAGTTCCAAGATGGCGGAGTAGGGAGGGAGCTTACTGCTCTAGCCCAGGAGAAGACAGTTTAAAAAAAAGTGGAAATAGTGTAGTCTTGGGGAAGACTAAGAGACAAAAATGACAGATGAAACTCTACCGAAATTAGAGGGACATGGTGGACCTGTGGAGGGCAATGAGCGCCCATGACTGGACTCCAACAGCTGAGAGTCTACATACCAGTACTGTAAAGTAAGATGAGACCAGAGTGTAACAGCCCAAGTCACTGGGAAATTGGAGCCCCATGGGGAAAAGTGCACCAACCAAACTAGAGGAGAGAAGAAAAAAAAAAAAAAAGATGGTACAGACACACATTTCTTTCTCTGATCACCTTACAAAGGTGTACAGGCTGACAGAGCAGGGGCCATTTTGGACAATGGTAATAGCTGCACCAGCTCCTGTCTGCCCTTGGCAACCAGCCAAGCAGAGACTCCTGATTCTGGTGGGGAGAACTAACAGGGGGCTAGGAGCTTGTGACTGAGTGAAGCTTCTGAATCAGGACTGTGAAAAATACTGAGGGTGTAGGGGAGGACCCACCAGTGCAGCTGGGACTTTGATCAGTCTCAGTGGGAGACTCCACATGCTCAGGGCTTCCTGGTTACCTGGTGAGAGACATTGCTGGGGGAACTGAACTTTCACTGAGAATTGTACAGATCGTTGTGTGGTCCTTGTGACAGAGCAGACAAATATTATACCCACTGGGGCTAGCATTGAGGCTCTGATATCTATTGAGGAGAGCTCAGCTGAGCAGAATATACCTCCCTTCTGATTTAAAAGAGAGAGAGAGAGAGAGAGAGAGAGATTGATTGATTGATTTAACATACCAAACCTGGATGTATCACCTTAGGGACTCCCTTAACCCTGGAGACCTGAACAGAGCTCTCTGGCCATACCCACTACAAGCAAAGGAGACCTCGAATACCTAAAGCAATCTTCTACAACAAAAAGCCAGAGGCATCACAATACCAGATTTCAAGACGTACTAAAGAGTACTTGTAATCAAAACAGCCTGTTACTTGTACAAAAATAGATCAATAGAAATGAAATGAAATCTGGTAATTTGCAACAAAATGGAGGAATCTGGAAAACATCATGCTGAGTGAAATAAGCCAGTCCCAAAGAGAAAAAATATCACATGTTCTCCCTGATCTGTGACAACTAACTGAGCACCTAAAAGGAAACCTGTAGAAGTGAAACTGACACTATGAGAAGCAATGACTTGATCACCATTTGTCCTGACTGTTGAGGAACAATTACTATTTTATTCTTTTTAGTATGTTCTTTTTCTACTTAATACCATTAGTTGAACTCTTTACTTAACACACAATTATTCTTAGGTTTTTAAATCCAATTGAAAATTGATCCCTGTAAAAAATAAGAGTGGGAATAAGAGAAAGAAGAGATACACAGCTCGGGATACATTCCCCTAGACTTACCCTTAAGGTTAAAGCTAAAAATTTGCCATAGGGCTCCAAATTCCATTAAGTTGGCAGGTACTAATGCCATCTTACATGTTAAAATGATCATATTAAGTATATAACTGATCATATAGATAGGATTAAGTGTCAAAGGGATCACATAAGTAAGACCAAGTGCCTGGTAATAACAGAAATAAAAAAGAGAGAATGATAGAACATGGGAAGCAGGCCACACAGAAAAAACAGAATGACAAATGCCCTAAACAGCACTCTGACCTCAGAATCAGCCTTGAAGGCATTTGGATCTGGCTGAAAATCCCAGGAGAGCATTTCAGGCATGGAAAGCCAAGACACTGTGGCAAAAAATAACCTACATGAAAGATCTATGTGAGGGAGACTCCAGTGGAAAGAACAGGCTATCAAAGAAGGACTTACTTTTCTCTGGAGGGAGTAGAGAACATCCACTTTGCATATGGCTGGGTCTAAATACCGATAGAGTTTGTGGACTCAAAGGCTTCCATAGCCTTGGTAGCTCAGGTCAGAAGCCTCGGGTGGTCACTGATGTCAAAAATAATAGTGTTAATTGTTAAATCAACAACAGGAGTCACTGTGCACTTACTCCCCATGTTGGACCTCTGTCCTTAATGAGGTATATTTTGATAATTAATGGTAAAACTTGTCTTCAAACAGTACTTCATACTTTGTGTGTCTGTGTGGATGAAAACAGTGGAAATCTCTACTTAGTATAGAGTTGGTCTTCTGTATATAAAATGAATTAAAAATGAATCATAATGAAAAATGGAATGGGAGAGAGAGTAGGAGGTGGGATGGGGGGTTAGAGGGCAGGAATGGGGAGAAAAAGCACTACATTCCTAAAAGCTGTACATATGAAATTTGTATTCATTAAATAAAAACCTTAGGCCGGCGCTGTGGCTCAATAGGCTAATCCTCTGCCTGCGGCACCAGCACCCCAGGTTCTAGTCCTGGTCGGGGAGCCGGATTCTGTCCCGGTTGCTCCTCTTCCAGTCCAGCTCTCTGCTGTGGTCTGGGAGTGCAGTGGAGGATGGCCCAAGTGCTTGGGCCCTGCACCTGCATGGGAGACCAGGAGAAGCACCTGGCTCCTGACTTCAGATCATCGCGGTGCGCCGGCCACAGCGCACCAGCCGCAGCGGCCATTGAGGGGTGAACCAACAGAAAAGGAAGACCTTTCTCTGTCTCTCACTGTCCACTCTGCCTATCAAAAAAAAATAAGTAAATAAAAACCTTAAACAAAAAAATATGAATTGTCTACCTACTGAACTGAACATACTGAACAAGAACCTTTTATGCACTGAATATTTGAAAAATTCACCTTTTATTCTGAATATTAATTTTTGTTATTTGAAAAGGAAAGAGAAGTAAAGAGAGAGAGAGAGAGAGAGAATCCTTCCACCAGATGGTTGTCTTCCCAAATGCTCACAATAGCTGAAACCAAGTGGAGCCAGGAACCAGGAACTCCATCCTAGACTCCAAAATGGGGGACAGGAATCTAATTACTTGAGTCATCATCCACTGATTCCAAGGTGCAGTAGCAGCAAGCTGGATTGGAAGCACCAAGTTGCCAAGACTGAAACCAGGCTTTCCAATGTGGGTTGTGGGTGTCCCAAGTAGCATCTTCACTTAAGGTACCATACAGCCTAGCTTCCTCCAATGAATTTTGTTTCTACATTTTATTCATATAACGCTTTTATAAAACATAGGAGGGCAGTTACTAAGTAGTCTGTTACACATTATACTGTTTGTCTAGTTGTCCATTTATCTTATTGTGTAGAGAGAATGAATGTCCTTTGAATGATGTGTTTTTATGTTTGTAAGTTTGATTTTCCCAATGTTATTTTTAGTAAAGTCTGTACTCATATCAATGAAGGTTAGGTGCAAGTGTTGTGGGGCTCTGAGTTAAGTCACTGCAACCCGTATCAGAGGCCCTAGGATCAAGTCTCAACTCCTTCACTCCGAGCCTAGCTTCCTGCTAATGTGCCTGAAAATTCAGTTTATTCTAAGGTAAACAACAAATAATTACGTGAAATAACTTCTTTTATGCATCTCTTAATTAACCAGGGATGTTAACTGGCTTATCTGTTTTTTTTTTTTTCTTTTTTTGGGGGGTGGTAGTGCTTAGACTGACAATTTTTCTTAATTTTTTACTTTTATCTACTTTGAAATGAAATTTGAGTTTACAAATATTTAAGATTTCACATGATTTACTATGGCAATTTTAATCAAAAAAAAAAAGAAAGAAAACGCTAAGGAGCTTAAGTTTACAGTACAAATGATAGTGAACATTTTTTTTTAATTTTTTTTAAATTTTTCGCCAGGCAGAGTTAGACAGTGAGAGAGAGAGACAGAGAGAGTTATAGACAGTGAGAGAGAGATAGAGATAAAGGTCTTCCTCCCATTGGTTCACTCCTTTAATGGCCGCCACGGCCAGAGCTGCACTGATCTGAAGCCAGGAGCTGGGTACTTCCTCCTGGTCTCCCACACGGGTGCAGGGCCCAAGCACTTGGGCCATCCTCCACTGCACTCCCAGGCCACAGCAGAGAGCTGGACTGGAAGAGGAGCAACTGGGACAGGATCTGGCACCCCGACTGGGACTAGAACCTAGGGTGCCGGCACCGCAGGCAGAGGATTAGCCAAGTGAGCCACGGCGCAGGCTAGTGAACAGTTTTTTACAGCCTTCAGTCTCAAATCATCTCCTTTATTTCCAAACTGAATACTATGTTGTAGAATAAAGCTTTAATTTGCTTTTTTATTATTGATATTTCTATCACTTTTGCTTTCCAAATAAAGGAAAAATTAATTTCCACTGTGTTTAAATATTCATTTTTAAGTCTATACTCTAAAAGTGCTTCTCTATGTAATATATAGGAGAGATATTATGAGAAATGAATAACTTTCCTATGAACTTGTTTTTAAAGTGTGAGTTCTCCTGGATAACTGAGCAATGAACAAGAAGGTCTTCCCTAAGGATAATAATGAGGCTGCCATTACCTGTAGAAGACCAAAGATTACTGTCCCACGGGATTTCTCCATGGAGTGAATCAAAACTTAAGGGTATATAATTAGTGAAAAAATAATACTCATCTCAAGATAAATCATCCAAAATTTAACAGAAATCAACAAACCTCTTTATGAGGTTGCCTTGGTTTTAAGAATACAAGTGTTCATAGATCAGAAAATATTTTATCTGTGGCTCTGCAATATAGTGTAGGGTGCTTTGAATAATATAAGCATCAGTTCTGATCCTGAGTCTCTTCCTCTGCATTCTGTAACAATGAATCCTAGGTATCCTCATCTTCCTTAGAACTCTGGAAAGCTTATTCTAATGCTTATTCTAATTATTCTAATGTAGGATAGTAGTTAATACAAGAAAATGAGTAATAGAATACATCTAAAAATGGGTTACTCCCAGCTTTATTAATCTAATTGGAAATGGCCTAGATGTTATTAGAAAGGTTTAAAAATCAGTTAAAGGAGAGAGTTTGAAGAAACAGTTGTGACACAACAAGCACTGGACTGAGAGCAGGAGGACTTCTTGTCTTTCCCATTGCATGTCTAAATTCTGTTTTGACTCCGATCAATGAATACACAGAATGTATAGGATAATTGTAATAAATATGGCTTGCTTCCTTGCCTCCACCTTCTTCTTTCTCTTTCTTAATATCTGTAGACATCCCTTTAATAATCTGCACAAATCTGGAGATGTTTGCCCTACTACCATCTTAGAGGACACAGCATGTATCTTTTCAAGATCAACCAGTATATTCCATCTCTTCTGTATGAGTAAGAAGAACAGATAGAGTGGATATAAGAAATTTTGATTGAAATCCTAGGGAAAAGGAATTCTCTATTTGTTGCAGTGTGTAGGATATGAACATGTGGCCTGAAATTTCTTCAAGCATTTTCGCTACCAAATAAAAAGGCACCCTGAGAACAAAG